>NC_090444.1:834146942-834756420 GCF_031143425.1 Pleurodeles waltl
AATATTGCATTATGCCTGCTTTGAGTTGGAACAACTCCTAGTAGTATTCCGTGAATACCCTCTGGCAATGGACCCTGTTGGAAGCTGCAGTTAGCACTCCATGGACACTTTGGCCCTCATTCTGACCTTGGCGGGCGGCGGAGGCCGCCCGCCAAAGTCCCGCCGTCAGGTTACCGTTCCGCGGTCGAAAGACCGCGGCGGTAATTCTGACTTTCCCGCTGGGCTGGCGGGCGGTCGCCTTCAGACCGCCAGCCAGCCCAGCGGGAAAGAGGCTTCCACGATGAAGCCGGCTCGGAATCGAGCCGGCGGAGTGGAAGCTGTGCGACGGGTGCAGTTGCACCCGTCGCGTATTTCACTGTCTGCGCAGCAGACAATGAAATACATGTAGGGGCCCTCTTACGGGGGCCCCTGCAATGCCCATGCCAGTGGCATGGGCACTGCAGGGGCCCCCAGGGGCCCCGCGACCCCCCCTACCGCCATCCGGATCTCGGCGGTCCGACCGCCGGGATCTGGATGGCGGTAGGGGGGGTCGGAATCCCCGCGGTGGTGCAGCAAGCTGCGCCGCCGCGGAGGATTCAATGGGGCCGCGGTACACTGGCGGGACCCCGCCAGTGGTGCCGGTCCGACCGCGGCTTTACCGCCGCGGTCGGAATCCCCATTGGAGCACCGCCGGCCTGTCGGCGGTGCTCCCGCGGTCCTCCGCCCTGGCGGTCAAAGACCGCCAGGGTCAGAATGACCACCTTTGTTTCCTTCCTCGCTTAATGTTTGTAATTGTACCTGCTCCAGCATTAGAGTATACACATGCTTTCTGTTGTGTAGGGATTCACGCGGCGTAGCAGAAAAAAATGTCTGTAAGGCCAATCTCTTCCAAGGACCTTTTTACATAGGCCAACCAAGGTATAGAGGGGCTCCTTGCACAAGCCACACAATCAAATACTATGGGCCTGATTCTAACTTTGGAGGACGGTGTTAAACCGTCCCAAAAGTGGCAGATATACCACCTACCGTATTACGAGTTCCATAGGATATAATGGACTCGTAATACGGTAGGTGGTATATCCGCCACTTTTGGGACGGTTTAACACCGTCCTCCAAAGTTAGAATCAGGCCCTATGTTTCTAGATAAGGATGTCTCTTCGATGTGTAAAATGCGCAACCAAAAGAGAGGGGACAAATATGGATGTAATCACTGAGATAGGTCATGCTTAGTTCCTTGTGGCAGATAAAATGAGATATTGATACCGGAGCTGAAAGTATTATTGTCAAGAATTGATTATCTTCTCTTTGTAAGGTTGATGGGTAACCCGTTCCCCAAATTCCTGCCTCATATGTCTCTACAGGTACGCACTGAGCGGAGTATATCTGTAACAATGGTGTGAGTGCCTTCCTTCCCTTTGAAGATGGTAAGCTAAGAAGGGAGCTGGTAGCCCTGGAGAACGTGGCCCTATTCTGTACAATGTGAGGATTCCATGTGCCATTGGAACAGAACATGACCCCCAAATATGGAAAAGTACAAGTGTTGAATAATGTATTCAGGCCCACCTTAATTGAGGGAAGCCTCACTTGTTTCACCCTGCAAGACATAATGAATGATTTAGCTAAATTGGTTGTTAGATCAAGAGTCGTCGTGAATTGCACAAATGTGTTAACTAAAATGCATGATGGGGTTTGAGTTATTAAAACTGTGTCTTCCACGTATAGTAAGGCAGGGGCACCAGCTAGCATTGGGATGTCAGGTGCGCACCTAGTGAGCTCCAGACTAAGATCGTTTATGTACAGAATAAATAGCAATGGGGCTAATACACATCCTTGGTGCACCCCCTCCTCGATGTTGATAGTATCAGACACTTCCCCCTTTCCACCAAACCTTAACTGTGCCTTTGTACCAGTATGCAGACACATCAATAAATGCACCAATCCATGATCCATGCCTAGCTTAAGTAGGACCTGCCACAGCTTTAATCAATTAACGCAATCAAACGCCATCGACAGGTCCAAAGGCCAGATGAAGTGAATATTGCTTAGCCACTGTTTATTTTCCTATAATTAGATGTAGGTTTAAGCATTTCTCTACTGTTCCCACTCCTCTGCATAAACTAAACTGGCAACCATTTAATACATCATTGTCGTTAATCCATTCCAAAATTATCTTATATATCACTTTCCCAAGAATTTTAGCGGGAATATCAATTAAGAAAATTGGACGGTAACATTGAAGTTCTGAGCGATTCCCTTTCTTAAAAATTGGAACGATAACGAATCTGGAATAAGTTAGTGAGACAGACTGTTAAAAACGTTCGTCAGCAGAGGCGCCCATGTGTTCGTGTCACTTTTGATTAAATCTATCCATTCTACTCTCTGTACTATAAGAATTTCGTGCCTCCTACTGGGGGGGGAGGGTGTTGAAACTCCAATGTCCACTTAACCAGTGAGTTACGTAGTTCAGCAGCGCAGCCCATGTCTCCTCCTGATTATTTTCTAATGGTGGCTCCCCAGCTAGAATCAAGAATTAGGGGCAAATTTAAAATCACAGGGCTAGGTTCTTTGCCAGTGTAGCTGCCTCTTGGATGCGTGTTAGGTGCAATGTATTGGCTACCCACAGTAATGATGGAAGAGTGGTGCCCATGCCATCCACTTTGGGGGTGGCTGATGTCCGTCCCTTGTTACCGCTCTCTCTCTCTGTGGATTGGGTAGATGACGAACTCGCTGCTGCTGAACAAGGCACTGCATTATTTTTCAAAGACCCCCTGCTAGGAGCACTCGAAGGGGTGGCCCAGCCCAGACTGGGCCAGCCACGGACTGTCCCAGAGGGGCCCGCTCTTGTTCCTGTCTTGAGCACCTCCAAGCGCTAGGCAAACTGGATGTTACAGTCCACAGTGCTCTGGCTACCAGTGCATCGTCCCGCGCTGCGGGAGTGTTGCAAGCGCTATAAGCACGTAGTGGGCTGTCGCCCTGCCCCCTCCTGCCGCAATCTCAAGTTCCTCCTGGAGCTATGCAAACTGAATGTTGCAGTCCACATGGCTCTGGCCACCAGTGTTGCAGGCTTTATAAGTGCGTTGTGGACTGTGGCCCCACCCCCTCCTTCTGCAGTGTTGAGTGCCTCCAGGCGCTAGGCAAACTGGATGTTGCATGCAACAGGGCTCTGCCCACTAGTTCAGCGTCAATGTTGTTAAGCACAGTAAATTGTTCAAAATGTTACAGCCTTTTTGGAACCCTGTTTGGAAGTAGGGGGTAATTTGGTTTTATACAGTCCAGTTTTCCAACTCCTGAATACAATTTGAACCAAACGTTTCCCCTCCAAATCACGTATATCAATATAACATTCTTGAGTAATTTAAAGTCTCACTTTTTAATGACAGGGACTAATAGAGACCGCCTCGAACTCTCTGTGACTACTCTTTCTGAGAGATCCGAATTTTGAAGAGGAGTCAGCGTTTTGCCCCTCATCTCAGGTGTATTTTTACAGAACTACTAGCTTTATGCCCAATTGGGCCAATAATTCATGTGGCCTTCCAGATGTTGCACTGTTAAAACATTGAGATTAAGGAAACTACTATGCACTCATTAACTTCTCATACCCTTGGTGTGTTAAAGGCAAACAAACTGATGTCGCTAGAACCTAATTTTTCAAAGCTGGGGAAAGTAGTGCAGAGTTTGGTACTGTTTCCCCCTGTTCAGAATGTCCCTGTTGCCTTGGGAAATGTAATCAGGATATAGAGTGTTTTTAATATTACTATGGGCATTGCCATCTCGAGTCCAACACGTGTTGTCTTTTGGTCTTTTGGGCTGGCAAGACTTGGCGGTGGTTTTACATTGAGTGATTGAGCTCTTTGAATCATGCGCAGCCAGTGGCCAGGTTTGCACATGTCTTAAAAACACAATGACACTTGGGTCAATAGTATGTAATTTCAGAATATTAACAGTGTTTTCAAATACATATTTGAATCTGCTTCTTTTAACTTCATTGCTTCACTGTAAATAGATAATATGCCAATTTTCACTCTTTTCAGTGTTATTTTGAAGAAACTTGGTATAAAATGCTATTCCATGACTGAAGTGGATGAACTCAACATTGGCAAAGTCATGGAGGAGACACTTGAGTACCTGTTGGGCAAGTAAGTACAGCATTTTTGAATTACATAAGAAAGAAGAGCTATGTTTGCTTATATGCCTCACTAAATGTGATGATCAGAAGTGAACCAGTACAATTTTATAAATATAACTGGAAAGTAGGATTCAAAATAGTCACTAAGAAAAAAGTAAGGATTCAGCCCAATTTAGCTTACAACTATAGCCATCGGAAATATCACATTCTATAGAATGTAGATTTTGGGCCTAACGACGAGTTTGGCAGTCCTCGGACTGCCAAACTCGTGGTGGCGGTTGAACCGCCGCACTCCTGGTGGTCCGACCACCAGATTTCATCCCTGGCGATCAGACCACCAGGGGACCACCGCCACCACCAGGATCATGGATCCCAACGGGGTGGCTGTGGTTGGAGTCAAGGTCAGCCTCTGTGCTGATCATGAGTCCCCTTTCCGCCAACCTTTCCATGGCGGATTCCCCTACCATGGAAATGCTGGCGGAAAGCCAGTGCTGGCGACACCCCTGCCAGCACCCTTGGACTGCACACTCTCTGCTCTGCAGAGAGTGTGCATTCCAAGGGTGCTGTTTTGCCACAGCATTGGCTTCAGCTCACTGAAGGGACTTAAGGCCAATGTCTTGGCACTGTTTCTGCTGGTCTGACCAGTGGAAACGTTGTAATATGACTGGGCGAAGCCACTGGTATGACCGCAGCCTCCTCCCCACAGCTTTGGCGGTTGACTCGTCTGACTGCCAAAGTCGTAACCAGGCCCTATGTCACCAATGCAAAATCAAAGCAAAGAAGGTAGGCAAAATATTGCAACATCTAGCCATGATAAAAGTAAAGTGACAAACAGCAATCAGTTCAATTAAAAGTCAGCTGGGAAACAACCCTCAAAGGAAGGGCCATTTAATCGTCTTTAAGGAAATAAGATATTGTGGGCACATATGCCAACACAGAGAAACGAGTCTAAATTAATTAATTAGTCTCCAGGTTGCACACCAGGCATCAACGGCCATTTGTAGACCCGTAACAGGCACAATAAAGTTGATCCAATCGCTGATGATTAAAACACATCATTTTATAAGACATTGCTTTAACCAGTCCCAACATCCTTAGTCAATACAGGTAAAAGGAAAATCATCCCTCCAGATTTTCAGATATCAAACATCGGAGGTAAACTTCCCTTGACATTTGTGCCTCATACCCTTCTCCATACCCATTGTCAGTGTTAATTGAACCAAACATAATTTATGCCGCTGCCTAATATTTCAGCAGATCACTGTTTTTTCCGGCTAATTGTATATGTGTGTGTGTGTGAGATGGTGTGTGTGTGAGAGAGAACGCAAAGGTTTCTTGTGATACTGTAGCACAACTGCCTAGAGCTAATCCCAACCCACATTTCACATTTGAAATAGTTTGTGAACTACCTAAACAGATGTTTTACAATCACTTTTCAACAAATATCCAACAGTGCAATTGTCAGGTATGCTCATGGAACAAATATTGAACCCTTTTTATGAGTTGCCCTCACACTTCCCCGCCCACACACCTAGGACTGGTACTGTCAAAGAGTTTTATTGTCAGGTATTACAAATTGTCGTATCAAACAGCACATCCATATCATCACCGTTGTCATTCAATATTAAGGTAACTACCTGCATATAACAAGACATCTAACTTATAGTAATATTAACTCAGCATCTTCCCTTCTGGTTCCGTTCCCAACTACCTCTGAATCAGTGTCTCATTCATATTAGAAATTGTGACTGTGGCCCTACTAGGGTTTCCCATGCTGCGCTATGTCTAGAGGACTTATTTCTTCCGTAGCTTCCCTGAAGAGGGAGTTTTCTTCATAAGTCACCCATTACTCCAGCATTCTATGCCACTTATCCACACTTGGTCCCAAATCATAGTGATCTCTTGCTTAGCTAGTACATAAGCCGAATCCTGGAATCTGCTGGTCACTTTAGTCTTGGGTGTATAGGGAAACCATCCCAGTGGGCAGTGGCCCATTGTACAATGGATTTCCTTTTCTATGATCTCTGCTACAGTATGTGCAACTTCTTCCCAATATGTTCCCAAGGAACGGCAATCCCACAAAATATGCTTGAGTTCCGTCCCCACTTCTCTGCATCGAGGGCAGGATGCCTCTGCTACTCAGAAATGCCTGTTTATCTTCCCTGGGGTCAGGTAGCTCCATGAAGTATGAAAATTGCACCAACTTAAATCTAGCATTTCTTGTGACTTTTAGGTTTTTATCTAATATAGACTCCCATGCCTCTGGCGGAATTGGGGTGCCCAGGTCCTTCTCCCACTGGAGATTTAGGGCATCCAAGGGAAGGGACACATCTGCGCGTATTTTACTATAGAGGAGTGTAACTGCCCTAAAGGTACCCGATGAGCCTGATATGTATTGGCTAGCAGTTTGTGCCAGAGGCTCATCCAGGCCGGCAACCAGTGTTGTCTAACGGCTGCCGCAACTGTCCTATACAGCAGAATTTCCCCCCGGTATATCAAATTCAAGTCTAAAGAGTGGTTTGACTGTAATGACATGTTCTACAACAGAAATATTACTTATTACAATAATGGCACATAGGCAGTAGCTGTGCACAAAGGTGTTTAATGTCATTAACAAGTGCAATGGGTAAGTGAAATCATCAGAGTTGATGTCCTAGCTGTAGATAGTCCAGGTACAGTATTCAAGGGGCCATGGGATCATGGAGACATGGCAGTGGACAGTCAACAGGGTGTGTCAGTGGCAGACAAGGGAGAATGTTCAGGAGAGGGTCACTTATTGGCATTAGTCTTGCTCTTGGCATCAAGTCCTGCAGGATGTCTGGACGGACGTCCTCACTTGCGTGGGGGTTTCTTAGCTACATGGGGAGGGGTGCTGGTGGTCTGTGGGTCCTCTGACAGGGCCTCCATTCCACTAGTTGCCGCAGAAGTGGAGGGCTATGTTGGAATGTGGCTATTGGAAGGGGCCTGCTGGTGGGTGGAGGACGCACACAGGATGATGGTCAGTTGCTTTAGTGCCCCTGCAATGAAGGCCATGGTGGCATTGATGGTCTGCTACTGCTGCATGGCCTCCTGGTGGTATTCCGTCTGCAGCTTCTGGTTCTCTTGGACAGTTGCAAGGATCTTGCCCATAGTTTCCTGGGACTGGTGGTATGTTCACAGGACTTGGGAGATGGCCTCCTGGACAGTTGTTTGGTGTGGGTGCCTCGTCCTTTAGACCACCAGTGCCCTACCACTGCGCCTTCCCCCCAGTGCCTGTGCCCATGCCCCTGGCACAGTGTGCCAACTCATAGTTGCACCAGGACCTTCATTGTCTTAGGTGTGTGGCCTTGACTCATGTCCCTGTACTGAGGGGCACTTTGCTGATTGAACTGTCCTTTGGACACAGGTTTGGGGATGAAGGGTTTCTCTGTGCTGTAGTAGCCACATAGGTGGAGGCATGGGGAGATGGACTGACCAGTTGTCCCAGATGGGCCAGGCATGTCGTCAATATCCAGACATCCACTGAGGCCTTCATTCTTGGGAGGGCTGTCTGTCTCTGGCACCGACTGCTGGGTGGCAGTGGCAGCTGGACCTGTGGATGGAAAGGGAGGGAGTTACATTGTGGAGTACTTGTATCATCATCTGATGCTTGACTTGCTTCCTAGTGATGGCAATGACAGCTGCAGCACTGCAGACATTGCTTGCGGGTGACATATTGTGGCATTGTTACCGTTTTCCATTGAGGGTTGAGGATTGTGGATAGCATTGCTGACATTGCCATGTGTTGGAACTCAGTTGAAGTATCCCGTTGGTGTGGCATGTGCTGTGGTCTTCCGTGAAGGTGTTCCACTGTGAAGTTGGACTGTGAACTTTTGTTGGGAGTTGTGGTGCTTGACATTGTGATTGGTATCCGTGCATTGGGGAGGGACTGTGTGGGGGTAGTGGCAGTCGGGTGGTGTGGCATGCAGGTGAGATGCGCGAAGTGATTTGGAAGGTGCAGATGGGATGGATTAGGGAGTGATGGGTGGTGGGGACACATGCTGTCCAGGAGTGGTTGGTGTCTGGGGCGTGTTGTTAACTTACCAGAGTCGAGTCCTCCAATGACTCCAGTCAGGCTCTCAGGATGCATGATGTCCTAGACCTTCTCCTCTCAAGATGTGAACTCAGGGGAGGAGGTGGGGCCCACATTCAGTCTTGTTGATGGCAATCTGGTGTCTCGATGCCCCGTAGGTCATTCCACCTCTTCCTGATGTCCTCCCTTGTCAATGAATGGGTGCCCACTGAGTTGATCCTGTTAATGATCCTCTGCCATAACTCCATTTTCTTGGCTATCGAGGTTTGCTGGACCTGAGCCTCAAACAGTTGTGGCTTTACTCTGACGATTTCATCTACCATGACCCTCAATTCATGATCTGTGAAACGTGGGAGCTTCTGATGAGACATGGTTGTTGTTTTGTGGGTGGGGGGGTGTTGTGTGTGTAGGGTGCACTGTAGGGTGCTTGGTGGGGTGAGGGTGTTTGGTTGTGTGTGCTGGTGGTATCTGGTGTATGTGTGCAGTGGCGAAGTGTGTATTATGTTGCTGGTACAGTTGTGTGGTGAGTGATGCATGGGAAGTGTGTTGGTGCCTATGCTATCAACCTGCAGTGTCCTCCATAGGTGTGCTCCTCGTTGTCTCTGTTAGTAGTTGTGGTTGTAAAGGATTGTGGGGGGGGGGGTGTTATACAGTGCAGTGAGCAGGTGTGTGTGGTTGTGTCAGGTGTGGGGTACTGAGACTGTCCAATGTGGTGTCAATTTCTGGGGGAGGTGATTTTTGGACCGCAGTGATTCGCACCGCAGGTGGTTTTCAGCCATGCAATGACCGCTGTGCTGATTTGTGGGTAGTAATATAGAGGGTGGGATGTTTTCGGCGTGGCGGTGCTAGTGGTGGTACCGTCTCTCTCCTGGCCTCGTTCGGGCTGGCGGTTTAGGATTTCTGGCTGTATTTGGGTGGTCTTCAGTTTGTGACTTATAATACTGCGGTAACTGTACCACCATCACTGGCGGTCTTTTGGCAGCCGCCAGCACAGCAGTCTTGACAATAGACCTCAAAACTTGTAACGGGGGCTTGAGTCTTTTCTTTCATGTGTGTAAGTGCTGTGTGACTACAGTGGTATTGCATGAGCTTTGCATGTCTCCTAGATAAGCCTTGGCTGCTCATCCACAGCTAGCTCTAGAGAGCCTGGCTTCTAGACACTGCCTACACTTTACTAATAGGGGAACCCTGGATCTGGTATAAGGTGTGAGGTGGGATAAGCACTTGCAATTGCCTTACTACTCTGTCACTTAGTACTTTCCACAGGAAAGACCACTTACTGACTAGGGGTACAAACTGTACTTAGTAGCAGGGACTTTGGGGCATATTTATAATGCCCTAGTGCCACCTTGCACCACATTAACGTAATTATTTTTTTACATTACTGTGGCCCAACAAGGCCGAAATCCCTGCACCGTATTTACAGGATGGCGCAATGCAGGCATTGTGCCAGTCTGTAACCCTGTGCGCTACATTATGCCTGCACCAGGCATTATGTATGCAAAGAGGGCGTTCCCCCGTTAGGGGAGCTGGAAAAATGTCATGAAGCAATCTATGAGATTTCCTTGCACTATTTTTTATGGCACTTTTAACGCCTGCTCAAAAGAAGGCGTTAAAAGGGGCTTTCCATTCTTTAGAATAGGGCCCTAGGTACTCTGCAGGAGTAGCAGCAATATTTTGGCACTACTCCTCCAGAGTACATCAATAGCGTCATGAAAAATGCCCCCTACCCTGCACCATGGTGCACTGTATTTTAAATACAGCACACACATGGTGGCGGTGGGGGGTGCTAAGGGGCACAGGGAAAGTGGCACTGCACTCGGTGCAGCGCCACTTTCCAAAAATCTGCCCCTAAGTCTCTTAAGTTTGGGTAAGCTGGGGGTTGAGTCATAGCTCTTGCTCCAAACTTCTGTAGGGAGACTAATATTTAGGGTAGTTAAGAACTCCTACACCACTCTAACACCACATCATGTCTTCAGTAGAGAACACATCTCAGGCCATGGACTCACAATATGTGGGCCTCATTTTCCAAGAGCTGAGGGAGTTGTGTTCAGATGAAAAACTGAAGACAGGAACCTTAACAAGAGTCTGCTCCTAGAACTGCTGCTCCAGGCTGACTAGGACAATGCTGGCAGTCAGGAGGAGGAGGATGCAGATTCCCATCCCCTAGTGTTAGAAAGACAGGATCTAGACACTGACGAGGGTCAACAGGGTCCCTTAGAGGACCAGAGAGCCCTTAGTAAATCCCCCAGCCCTGCTGGGAGCACTACTGGTAGTGGGAGGGGAAGCCATACAAGTAGCCTCCCGTTTGTGCCCAGAGGGTTGGTTGAGAGGGTAACTAAGAATAGGGACAGATCTTCCTCTGCTCACTCTCATGTCTCCTCAGTATCGGAGGGGATACACTGTTCCACTTCAGGTGAGGAGTCCCTAGACTTGGAGCTCAGGCAACTGAGACTGAAGGAGACCACGTTGAGGCTGCAACAGCAACAGCTAGCCCTAGATAAGGGGGCATTGGCAGTGGTGGGAAAGAGGCAGGGGTTAGGGTTAGCACCCCATGGTGGCAGCAGTGTTAGTTTCAGGGAGTCTAGGGTCAGGGAAGGCTGAAGGTGGTCCTCCCCTACAAGGTGGGGTATGACATCTACAAGTAGTTCACTGCTTTGGAGAGGGCCTGTAAGGTACAGAGGGACCCCAAATGCAGTGAGCTGCTATTTTGTGGCTCTCTGTCTCTGAGAAGGGTCGGGACAGACTCCTAACTGTCAGAGAAGAGGATGCAGACAACTACTCAGTACTCAAAACAGCTGTCTGGATGGGTTTGGTCTAACCACTGAACAATACAGGATAAAGTTCAGGGAGACCAGCAAAGAGTTCCCCTAAGATTGGGTAGATTTCGTGGGCTGTTCTGTGAAGGCTCTGGAAGGCTGGTTGCATGGGAGCAAAGTCAGTGATTATCAGGGCTTATACAATTTAACTTTGAGAGAGCATATTTTGAACAAGTGTGTGTTTGATTTGTTGCATCAGTACCTGGTGGACTCTGATCTGACCTCTCCCCAAGAATTGGGAAAGAAGGCAGGCAAAATGGGTCCAAACCAGGGTGAGCAGAAAAGCTCACACATCGGGAGACCACAAAAACAAAGATACAGGAGAAGGGTGGGTACAAAACCAAAGAGTCTTCATCAGGCCCACAAAATTCCTCTGGGGTTGGGGGCAAATCTTTTTCCTCTTCCTCCAGCTTTATAAAGCCTTCGTGTTATGTCTGTAGGGACAAAGGCCATGGGCCAGGAGACAGCTCCTGCCCTAACAAAGGCACCAAGCCAACCACCACTATCAACCCTACTTCTACTCCTAGTGCCTCTAGCAATAGCAGTATTGGTGGGACTACTAACAGTAGTCAGCCCAGGGGTGTAGCTCGGCTCACTTTGGGGACTGCAGTAGGGTCTGGGCTGGTTAGGGAGACCACTGAAGCAGTGTTACTCTCTGATGGGGGCATTGACTTTGCCACCCTTGCTGCCTGTCCCCTTAACATGGATAAATACAGGCAATATCCTCTGATAAATGGTGTTGAGGCTGAGGC
Source organism: Pleurodeles waltl (assembly GCF_031143425.1). NCBI lineage: Eukaryota > Metazoa > Chordata > Amphibia > Caudata > Salamandridae > Pleurodeles > Pleurodeles waltl. The sequence continues at coordinate 834,158,670 of NC_090444.1, forward strand.
CTATAGGGACACTTGTGCCAGTGTCACCATGGTGACTGAAAAACTGATGTCTCCTGAGCAACACCTACTTGGTCACCAGTACCAAGTGACTGATGCTCATAACAACAATGTGTGCCACCCCATGGCAGTTGTTGATTTCAGCTGGGGGGTCACTGGTTCTAAACAAGTTGTGGTATCAACAGACCTACCTGTAGAGTGACTACTAGGGTACGGCTTGGAGACTTCAGATTGGGCTGAAGTGAAGTTAGAAGCCCATGCAGCAAAGCTGAGCATACCAGGGCATATGTGTGCCCTTACAAGAGCACATGCCAAAAACAGAAAGATCAGGGAACCTTGGATCCTGGAACAATGACCCAAGAAGTTCCCAAACCTCAGAGTAGAAAGGGCAAGAAAGTGCCCCCTACTCCCAACTCCAGTGAGGAGTGAACCCCAGAGGAGGCAGGATCCACCCTCTTGGCAGAACCTACATCAGAGGAGCTATAAGCTGACACAGCTGAGATGGTAGGGGCAGGGGGACTGCCAGGGAGGAGTTCAGTAGGGCACAAAATACTTGTCCCACACTGGAGGACTTGAGGTAGCAAGCTGTCACTTAAGAGGCGGGGGATGTCAGTGATGCCCACAAGGTGTATTGGGAAGACAATCACTTGTACTCAGAGCCAAGGGACCCCAGACCTGGTGCAACCAGGATGTTGGTAGTCCCACTGCAGTACAGAGAATTGTTGTTAAGCATAGCACATTACATTTTTATGGCAGGTCACCTGGGGCAAATCAAAACTTGGGACAGACTTGTCCCTCACTTTCACTGGCCCCATATGTCAGAAGACACAAAGGAGTTTTGTCGCTCCTGTGTCACCTGCAAGCTAGTGGCAAGACAGGTGGCACCCCAAAGGCCCCCTTAATTCCACTTCCAGAGATTGGGGTACCCTTTGAATGGGTTGGGGTGTATATTGTTGGCCCCTAAGACCCTCCCACAGCCTCTGGTAACAGATTCAGACTGGTGGTGGTGGACCATGGAACCAGGTACCCAAAAGTAATTCCTATTAGAACCACTACAGCTCCTGCAGTGGCCAAGGCCCTTCTTGGGATCTTCTCAAGAGTGGGTTTTCCTAAAGAGGTGATGTCAGACAGAGATGCAAACTTCATGTCTGCATACCTAAAGGTAATGTGGAAGGAATGTGGTGTTACTTATAAGTTCACCACCCCTTACCACCCCGAACCCAATGGTTTGAGAGGTTCCATAAAACTCTCAAAGGGATGATCATGAGACTCTCTGAAAATCTCAGGAGCAGGTGGGATGTTCTATGATCATGTTTCTTCTTCGCCTATAGGGGGGTCCCTAAGAAGGGTGTGGGCTACAGCTCATTTGAACATCTGTTTGGGCAACCCTGTTATGGGTCGTCTTGCTCTTTTAAGAGAAGGCTGGGAGCAACCTCCCAAGCCTCCCAAACAAGACATAGTGGACTATGTACTTGGCCTCAGATCAAGGATGGCTGAGTATCAATCAATCAAAATATTTGTAGAGTGCAGCTATTCACTCCTTAGGGTCTCAAGGTGCTTGGGGGCGCAGTTAGTGAAGTTCAGAGGGGATCATGTAAAGTGACAAGTTTTTAGGTCCTTTCTGAATTGTGATAGAGTGGGAGATCTTCTGAGGTGGATAGGAAGGGAGTTACAGGTCTTGGCCGGCTGTGGCCTTCCAGATTCGTGGGACGGCTTTGTGGAGGGTTTTGTCTGCGTGTGTGAGAAGTTTGAATGTGATTCTCTTGTCTGTTGGGAGCCAGTGCAGGTCTCTCAGTAGGGCAGAAGTGTGGCTGTGCTTGGGAGCGCTCTTGATGAGACGGGCGGAGGCGTTCTGGATGCGTTGTAGTCTTTTCTGCACCTTGGTGGTGGTTCCGGTGTAGAGTCCACTGCCCTAGTCTAAGCGGCTGCTGACGAGGGCTTGGGTGACGGTTCTTTTGGATTCAGTTGGGATCCATTTGAAGATCTTCCGGAGCATGCGCATGGTGTTAAAACAGGCGGGTGAGACTGCGCTGACTTGACGGTTCATCAGGAGTGCTGAGTCCAGGATGAAACCGAGGTTGCGGGCATGGCCGGTGGGGGCCGGAGCGCTTCCGAGGGCAGTGGGCCACCAGTAGATGTCCCAGGCTGAGGGGTTGTTGCCAATGACGAGGACTTCTGTTTTTTCGGTATTTAGCTTTAGGCAGCTCTCCTTCATCCAGGCTGTGACTGCCCTCATTCCGTTGTCAAACTTGGCTTTGGCTGTGAGGGAGATGATTAGCTGAGTGTCGTCGGCGTATGGGATGATGTTGAGTGCGTGGTATCGGATGATGGTGGCTAGGGAGGCCATGTAAAGGTTGAAGAGAGTGGGGCTCAGAGTGGTGCCTTGCGGGATGCTGCAGATGATCTTGGTGACCTCTGAGTAGAAGGGGGGGAAACAGAGTTTTTGGGTCCGGTAGGAGAGGAAGGAGGTGATCCATTCTAGTGCCTTGTCTCAGATGCCAGCATTGTGGAGATGAGTCCATAGGGTGCGGTGGGAGATGGTGTCGAAGGTGGCAGACAGGTCCAGGAGGATGAGAGCTGCAGTCCCACCCCTATCTAGGAGGATGCGGATGTCGTCTGTGGCGGCGAGAAGGGCGGTCTTGGTGCTTTGGTTGCTCCAGAGGCCTGACTGAGAGGGGTCAAGGACGTTGTAGAGTTCGATGTATTTGGTGAGTTGTCTGTTGACGGCCTTTTCAATGACCATGGCTGGGAAGGGGAGTAGAGAGATGGGCCGGATGAGCTTGAGGTCATCGGTGTCTGCGGTAGTATGTAGTCCTTGGAAGCGAGCCCATGAGTGGTGGCGATGTCATCGATGATGTCGCAGAATGGGGATGGCGGCCCGGCAGCCGGTAGACGAGGGTGCCTCGCAGAGTGGTGTAGAGTTGGTTCCAATCTGGGAGTGGAGGAGTTCCATGTGGGTTGTGGAGTCTTCGGTGCTGGTGGAGAGGCGTGGATGATGGCGATGCCTACCCCAGGGCGGTTTGTACTGTCTTTGCGGATGATCTTGTAGCCATCTGGGATGGCGATGTCTGTAGCCGAAGAGGCTTTAAACCAGGTTTCTGTGAGGAAGGCGACATCCGGGGATGTGGTGTCAATGAGGTTCCTGAGTTCGATGGCGTGCCTGTGGATGGAGCAAGTGTTGATCAGGATACATCTGAGGTTGTGTTCTGTTTTGTGGGTCTTCAGGGGGTGGGCTATATGGAGTATATGGAGAAGGTCACTAAAAACCTTCAGACCAGCCAGGAGCTGCAAAGGCAATGGCATGACCAGAAGACTGTACTGACTGTATACCAGCAAGGACAAAAAGTATGGGTCCTGGATCCTGTGACTCCTAGTGCACTCCAGGACAAGTCGAGTGGTCCCCACACAATAGCAAAGAAAAAGGAAAAAGGGCAAGGTTACCTAAATGCTAGACCTAGGCACTCCCAGAAGCCCCCTCAGAGTGCTTCATGTGGACCACCTAAAGCCCTACTATGACAGGGCTGATATGACCTTGCTCATGGCCACTGATGAGGGACAGGAAGAAGAGAGTGACCCTCTCCCTGACCTCTTCTCCCACACTGCGGCTGATGGCTCATTAGATGGGGTAGTCCTTGCTGACTGCCTCTCTGAGTCACAAAAAGAAGACAGTTCTCAGAACTGTTCTCATTGAAACCTAGTCAAACCACTTGGTGTGAACGCACCATTGACACAGGGGACAGTTTGCCACTAGAAAATGTACAATTTACAGGCAACCTGACCATGTCAGAGACTGCTTCAAATCTGAAGTTCAGAAGATGCTAAACGTGAGAGTCATTGAGCACCCAGACAGCCCCAGGGCTAGTCTAGTGGTTCTGGTCCCAAAACCTCACTCCCAAAATGGAAAGAGAGAAATTAGGTTTTGTGTTGACTATGGAGAGCTCAACTCTGTAACAAAAACAGATGCTCATCCTATCACTAGGGCAGATGAGCTACTAGATACAGTGGCATCTGCCAAGTATCTGGGCACATTTGATTTAATTGCTGTCTATTGACAGATTAAATTATCAAATGATGCTAAACCAAAACAGCGTTTTCAACCATTGGAGGGCACTATCACTTTACAGTGATGCCCTCTGGCCTGAAAAATGCACCTGCCACATTTTAGAGGCTGGTGAATACAGTACTCCAAGAACTGGAATCCTATAGTGCAGTTTGTCTTGATGATATAGCTTAAGCTCCACTTGGGAGGATCGCCTGGTCCACCCGTGGAATGTTTTGAAAGCTCTGCAGAATGAAGGCCTCACTAACAAGGTATCTAAGTGCCAGATAGGTCAGGGGACGGTTGTATATCTGGGCCACCTGGTAGGTGGGGCCAGATTCAGCCACTGCAGTGGAAGATTCAAACCATTTTGGATTGGACTCCCCCTACAACTCAGACCCAGGCAAGAGCATTTTTAGTCCTCACCGGGTACTAAAGGAGGTTCATCAAGAACCATGGCTCCATTGTTGCCCCTCTTAATGACCTCACCTCAATAAAAAAAAAGGCCCAAGAAAGGTTTATGGACAGCTAGCTGTCAAAAGGCTTTTAAAGATCTCAAACAAGCCATGCGGTCTGCACCTATTTTAAAGAGCCCTGACTACTCCAAGCAGTTCATAGTTCAGACAGATGCTTCTGAGGTAGGGGTTGGGGCAGTTTTGTCACCGCTTAATACAGAGGGCCAGGACCATCCAGTAGCTTTTATAAGGAGAAGGTTGACCCCCAGGGAAAAGCGTTGGTCAGTCATAGAAAGGGAGGCCTTTGCTCTGGGTTGAGCTTTGAAGAAGCTGAGAGCATACTTGTTTGGCACTCACTTCCTTGGTCAGGCAGACCACATGCCCCTTCTATGGTTAAAAAAGCTGAAAGGTGAAAATCCCAAACTGTTGAGGTGGTCATTGTAAGTCACCCCTATGGTAGGCCCTCCTAGCCCAGAGGGCAGGGTGCAGGTACCTGTGTGTGAGGGCACCCCTGCATGAGCAGAGGTGTCCCCACGAACTCTAGCTCCATTTTCATGGACTTTGTGAGTGTGGGGAAGCCATTTTACGCATGTAGTGGACATCGGTCACGTCCTATGTGCAGCTACATAATGGTAACTTCGAACCTAGGCATAGTCAGTATCAAACATGTCAGAATCATACCCCAATATTGTTGCCAGTATTGGAAGTATGATTCCATGCACTCTGGGGGCTCGTTAGAGGACCCCCAGCGTTGCCCCTACCAGCTTTCTGGGGTGTTCTGGGCAGGGGGTGTTCCTGGCAGCCGAAGCTGCTGCCACCCCTTTGGCAGATGTCTGCCCTCATGTCGGTTGATCAGCTCAAGCCCAGGAAGGCAGAACAAAGGATTTTCTTAGGGAGAGTGGGGTAACACCCTCTTCCTTTGGAAATAGGTGTTACATGGCTTGGGAGGGGTAACCTCCCGAGCTACTGGTATGCTTTGAAGAGCACATTTGGTGCCTCCCTTGCATAAACCAGTCTGCATCAGTTCAGGTACCTCCAGTCCCTGCTCTGGAGTGAAACTGGACAATGGAAAGGAGAGTGACCACTCCCTTGTACATCACTACCCTAGGGGTGGTGCCCAGCGCTCCTCCGGAGGGTCCCTTAATTCTGCTATCTTAAATCGAACTGGGCAGAGTCCTCTGGAAGCATCTGAGTGACCTGGTCAGGCAGGTGACATCAGAACCCCTCCTGATAGGTGGTCACCTGGCCAGGTGACCAATCCCCCTTTCTAGGGCTATTTAGGGTCTCCATCTTGGGTGGGTCCTCAGATTCAGCTTGCAAGATTCCAGCAGAACTCCTCTGCAACCTCTACTTCGACTTCGGACCACTGGAACTGCGACTGGACCCTCCAGGAACCGAAAATCTGCATCCACAACAAGGATTCTGCTTGTGTCATTGTTTCCTTCAAGCTTCTGCAACATTTTCCCAGCTGTGCATCCTCTGAGGGCGGTAAGTCTTCAGCCTGCATGAGAAGGAAGGAGCAATCTCTCTTGGAGTGAAGGAGTCACTCCCCTGCATCTGCAGGCACCAACTGCAATGACGACCGGCTGCGTGGATCTCCTCTCATCCTGAGCTGCATGGATCCTGCATCACAGGTGGTGGTCTGGAGTGGTCCCCTTGGTCCTCTCTGCCAGCTATCCATCGTGGTGAAGGTAAGCCCTTGCCGTCCCAGGCAGGACAGTTCCCCCATGCACAGCATCTCTTACAGCTACCAAGGCTTGCTCGCATGTCCTCCAAGGGATCTTCAGGCTCTGTGTAGCCCCAGCTCCCGCACACTTCCCTCTGATGCACAGCCCTCTGCTTGCTTCTCCTATTGGTGTGGGACCCTTCTTCAGTTATCCTGTGTGGGCTCCTCTGCGACTCCTGAGTCCTCTTCCAGTGAGTCTTCTATGGGGACTGTCTTTTCTTCTGTGGACTCTCTGCATTGGTGAGGGTCCCCTGAGACTTCCCCGTGGGTTGAGTCCTCCTGGACCTTGCTGATCCCCAGCAGCACCACTTTCCCTCTACTGCAACTCTTGCCTTTGCCAAGGCTTGTTGGTGGCTTTTCCACACCACAGACAGACTGCAATCTTCTATCCACATTGGGAGGTAGACTGCATCCTCCAGGAACTCTTCACTGACCTCAAGACTGCATTGTTGACTATCTACGTCCTACTGTCTACCAACTCCTGCAGCCACAGACGAGTGGGTGGTGGCTCCTGACACCACCGGACACTCCTGTGACTTCTGGAATTGGCCCACTTCTTTTTCAGGTCTTCCTCTGCAGGAATCCACTACTGCTTTCTTGCAGTCTTGTCTGGGTTTTGCGTTATCCTAATTTTCAGTCCTTTTGGTAGATTAGGGAAAATCCAGTAACTTACTTGTTTCTTCCCGGTCGCTGGGGGGCACTGTGGGACTTACGTTTGGGGTTTCCTAGTTCCTCCTGCTCCCCTCTACAGATTCCACTTACCTGGATGGGGGTCCTGCATGCGCGTTCCACTTTTTTATTATGTGGTTTAAGCTCCCCCTAGGGTCACTATTGCCTATTGCTATTGCACTGTTTTCTATTGCTATTTATGCCTATTTCTGATTACTAGTGTACATATTTAGTGTGTTTACTTACCTTCTGTTGGGGTAAATGCATATCTTGTATTTTTGGTAATTGTGAAATAAAGAACCTTTTTTTGTAACACTAATGCCCTCATTATGTACTTGGCGGGCGAGACCACCATACCAGCGGCGGCGGAAATTTCTGTCACCTGCATGGTGGTCTCGACCGCCACATAATGTACACATTATGCCTGACCTCCTCATGCCATTGCCACCACTAGTTCCATGGCCAGAACAAACAGTAGGGGGGACAGGGGGTAGCCTTGCCTTGTGCCCCTCTTCTCTGCATTGCCAGCTGAGATCATTCAACCCCTGGAAACTCAGGCCATTGGGGCAGAATAAAGCCGCTGGACCAATGCTATATAATCTGCCCGAGTTCCATCCTACGCATAACTTTATATAGAAAGCTCCATTCCAGGCTATCGAAAGCCTTCTCAATGTCTGCCGCCAGCACCCCTGCTGCACTCTTATCATAAGAGAGGTCATTCATAATTGCTAGGAGCCAGTGGACATTTGTTGCCGTGTTATGGGCATGGATGAACCCCACATAGCCAGGGATGAACCCCGCCTGGTCAGAATGGGCCAGCTTGGTCCTGTAGGAGAGGAGCCACATTCCCAATATTTTGCTAAGGATCTTATAATCCAAATTCAGGATGAACAGGGGTCTCTATGCTCCACAGTGCATCAGTGATTTATCAGGTTTCAATAATGGGACAAATAGTGCTTCTCGGGTCAAAGGCGGGAGCCCTTCCTCTCATTTTGCATCTTGGTACAAGGTTAAGAGTTTTGGAGCCAAGAGGTCAGTTTATGTTGCATAGAACTCTATTGGGAACCCATCTGTACCAAACGTCTTTCCCCTGGCAAGGTCTTTTATGGCCCCTTTAATTTCTTGAACTGTGATATCGCCCCCAGTGCCTCTGCTTCCTCCCCCATGAGTACTGAAAGTCACAGGGGATCCAGGAATTCCTGGGTGGCCGCTGCCTCATGGGGAGTGGTACTTTTATAAAAGTGTTCGTAATCCTGCCTAAAGTGGGCGTTCATTGCAGGCTGCCTGTATATGCTTGTCCCATCTGCAGTCTGCATCTTCACTATCATTGAGCCCCTTTGAGTTGGTGATGCTAGCCATGCCAATAGTGTCCACATCTGCCCCTCAGAATGGGCATATATTTTAATAAACAAAACAATGGAGCCTTTCTACATGACTCGCTACCATCTCTTCCAACTCCAGTAGTCTTGACTGGAGCTCTGGATGCACAGGAAGATTTTTCTCCTCTTACTGCAGTTTATCTTCTGCCTCAAGTGTTTCTTTCAAAAGTATTGGCCATACTCCCACTGATTCTGCTATACATCTCCACCTCAGAACCACCTTGAAGGCGTCCCTTTCTACATGTGGGTTGCTAGCCATGTCAATTTTTTCAGCGAAATAATAGGCTATGTGTTGCCTTATTGTGGTTTGATAGTGTGAGTCCTCTAGTGACTCAGGTTTCAACTTCCAAGTTGGGATGCAAGCATTAATGCAGCCCCAGGTCATGTTTAATTGTATCAGGTTATGGTCTGAAATAGTGCGAGCTAAATTTTCCAGGGCAATCATATCTGGGGTAACAAGAAAGGTGTCAAGGCGTACGTATAAGTTGTGTAGGAGAGAGAAATATAAATAATTGTGTCCATTTGGGTATCTCTGATGTCAGGCATCAATCAGCCCCCACTGCGCCTGCCAGGTTGTAAAATGTCGAGCCACACTAGTTATTGGGGAGTAGTGCAATGGAGGATGGGAACGGTCAATACTTTGTTGGGCCACACAATTAAAGTCACCATCCATCATTATTGATTGCATAAGCTGAGGGGCTAACCGCTCTAAGAGCTTTCCAAAGAAAGCCCTCTGTTCTGTATTAGGTGCATAGAAATTCATTAACAACAAGTCTTGGCCCTCTAATCTGTCCCTCACCACTACATACCTCCCTTCTGGGTCAATAAAACTTTCAATGTGCTGAAAGGGTACCCCTGCCCTTATCCAGATTAATGTTCCTCTGGCATAAGCTGAGTAGGTCATGAAATAAACCCGGCCTCTTCACCGTCTCTGTAGTGCCCTACCCTCCGCCACTGTCCATGAGTTTCCTGAAGCATTGCTATATGTACACCCCTCCTCAGCAGGTAAGAAAATACCTTATATCTTTTGCCCATTGTGTGCATTCCCTTAATGTTCCATGATAAAATCTTGTAAGTTTCTAGTCTAGCCATACTCCCTCTACATGAGACTCCCACTCTTCCTTTCCCAGCCTCCCTCGGAGGGCCGCCCACCACATCTGTTTTGAGAATTGGATCCCATCAGGGCACGACTCAGGGTCCCAACTACAAACAAACCAAAATGAAACTACCCAACTCCCCTTTCCCAGGACAATGTATTGGTTACCCCTCATCCAAACAGTAGATTATCAATTAACCTCTCTAAAGCCATGGCATGGCCCTCTGTTTGATTATACAGGTGTCCGCGTCATGACCGTGCTGGGTCTCCCCACCCATTCTCACTAAAGCTATGATCAGTTTCTATCCCCCCCCCATGGACCCATAGCCCAAGGCCTTGTATTGAGCCCGTGCCAGGGACCAAGGTGTCACTGAGGGTAATCTGGTGGTGTGACGCCAGAGTCCAGAGACTGCCCATGGTCTAGGAATGGGGGGTCAGATAATGTTGTTCGATGTTCCAGGTGTTACAACTGGCATAGTATTCTCCAACGTGCGTGTGGTGAAAGAGTCCTGGTCCGATCTTGACTTGTCCCCGTCCTCGTCTTCTACAATCATTGAGGTTGGGCTCCACCCCGACCACTCAGTGCAGCCACAGCCTCCATTACCTTCTGATGTTCCGGCAGAGTTTCAGCTTTAGAGCCTGCTTGCTTTTAGACTGAGGATGTGGCTTGTTGGGGTTTCATGGCAATCTTCTGTGGAGCTGCGAACCCTTGTCTTCCAAGCGGGTGTGCGTCAATCCATTGCCACAGTGCCTCAGGTATGTGGAATAACTGGGTTCCCTCAGGCGTCACCACTCTGAGATGAGCAGGAAACATCGTGCCATAAGGGATCCCAATTAGTCTTAGTTTTGCCTTGGCTTTTCTGAAGATGGATCTTTGTTTTAGTACTTCCAGTGAGAAATCCAGTAATATTCGAACCGCACTATTGTCCACCCTACAGTCTCCATTTTTCTGTGCTTGCTCCAGAATGTAGTCTCTGTCCTGGGGGGCCCCAGTGGAGGAGGGTGCAAGGGGATCCTATGTGCTCTCTCAAATGTGAAAAACTGTGATAGGCATTCCCCTGCCAGTGTCTCTCGGAGCCAACGTTTGAGATAATCTATCATACTTTTTCCCTCTACTCATTCCGGAAGCCCTATTATCTATAAGTTATTGTGCCTGCACCTGTTTTCAGCATCTTCAGCTCTCAGTTCTAAAGTGTGAATTTTGTGTTCCACTGTGCACAATGTTTTGGTCGTGTCTGATAATGTTGGCATGATCTCGATGATGTTTTTCTCTGTCGTGGAGACCCTCTCCGCAAGGCAACGGTGATCGTCCCTCAGTATAGTCATATCCGTCACCAGTGAGTTGATTTGGTCTCTAGGGCTTCCAGCAAAGCAGTTATGGCTTGAAGTATGTCCTGGAGGGTAGGATCCCCAGTCTGTTCCTTAGCACGCATCTGTGGATTGTCTTGTCGTGGTGTTGAAGAATCCTCATGGCCTCCCCCTGCCTCTCAGGGTCTTTGTTGCATCCAACACACCATTAAAGGCATCTGTGAAAGGTCCAAAGGCTCCCCCGGCTCCTGAAAGCATTCTACTAAGTTGGGTGATCCAGTAGCCTTTTTTGCCAGGGGCAGCAGGCAGTCGTGGTGGGGGGGCTGACATATCCGCCTCACTGCGGAGGAGTATTCCCTGTAAATGCAGCCCCTGTCAGCATCGCCACCAGGGAATTACTCTATTCCCGCATTGGGGGGAGCAAAAGCGCCCTGTGCTGGCAGGGGTTAACTCTGATCGGTCAGCCTATCCAGTCCCCCCGTCTGCCGCTGTTTCCACACTTGAGGTAGAAGTTTTGCCTCCTCCTACTGTCTCTGGCACTGTTGTGCTCACCCTGCCGTAGGCCTACAATGAGTGCTGCCACTCAGCTGCACTCCAGATGGTAAATACAGTCCTCATCTTTGCCGCCAGGAACATCAGCTCTCCGGCATTCCCCCCGCCGACCACTGCGGTGTTCTCATGCAATTGCGGTCATCATGCCATGCCCAACGCTGCTGCAGCTCTCACCTGAAACAGAGAACTTGGGTGATTGTGCAGCCCCCCTCCGTCCCCTGTATACACAATTCTAGGTGGCCTCATGTCAGTCTCCTCCTGCCTGAGCCGCTTCCTCTTGGTCTCACCGGCCTTTACCTTCTGTGCAGCCGCCCTTGTCTCGATGGGCGCTGCGAGGAGTCATCTTTGTCCTAGCAGGCATTAAGCCGGTCAGCATTACTCCGGGCTTCGTGGAGGCAGTCCGGATTCCCCACCCGGGTATCGTTCTCTCCTGCGCCCAAGCACAGCCTTCTTATTCGGCCACAATCTTGCTCCGGCATGAGTGCAGCCTACCTGAGAACTATTCTTTTTGCGACTCCCACACAGCCGATGTCAGGCTCCCCAGCGCCCGCAGGATTTATGCTAGGGCGTCAGCTTTAACACGGGTGCTCTGGGGGATCATTCCGCAATCAGGATGGCATACGATGGTGGTCCCGGGTGGGAGCCTCACAGAAAAGCTGCTGCCTCCATCAGCGGTAAGCCACGCCCCCACTGTCAAAGATGTCAAGGATTGGTTTTAAAAACACTGTCCATTCATAAAGGGAGAGCAAGTACCATCCAGCCCTGCATCCTGGTAATTTTAGGTCATCCTACTACATTCAAAAATCCCACCAAATAAGGCCAACTGAGGCAAAACACATAGGCTCTTTCAGAGCACTAAACCTTGCAAACAGTATAAATGCCCATGATAGTTAGGATTGCATCTTTTGGTGTGTAAGGTGTAGGACTAATATCAAAGGAATATAGCAAGTTCAATATAATACCATCCACTAGACGTACTAAACTCAAAATTTGAAGTTCATTGAGTTTCCTTTTACTGGTTCTATTTGAATGCATCACCTTCTTAGCAATTGTTTTTTCTAAATGACCAGCTATTGGTTGAGATGGTAAGGTCCTCAGGGGAACATAAGAAAAAGTGTCAAGGCTTGTTCAATACGGTAAAGGGATTAGTTGTCAAGATAAGGATTAGACATAAGATCAATACATTATAAAGTTGACTAATTACAGAAATGAATAACTAGTAGACCCTCAATTCACTAAACGATTCAATGTTCCAGCATTTATGGGCTCATTAGGACATTGGCGGTCCCACCACAGGACCACCAATGCCACAGGGAGGACACCACCTCCAGGCTGGTGGCGTCCACCCAGTCGTATTTCAATGTTCCCGCAGGGCTGACCGGCAGGAACTCAGTATTGCAACGTTCCCGCTGGGCTGACTGGTAGGAACAGTGCTAAGGTATTGGCCTCAGCTTCCTTAGGTCTGCTGAGGCCAATACCATAGCACACCAGCACCCTTGGAATGGGCACAGTTTGCAAAGCAGACAGTGCGCATTCCAAAGGTGATGGGGAGGGTGGCCCCTGCACAGCCCATGCCATGGGCAGTGGAGGAGCCCCCCTGGGCCCCCTGACACTGGCTTGCAGAAAGCCAGTGCTGGGGGGCTTGCAGAAAGCCAGTGCCAGGTGTGCTATGGGATCCCTTCCATGAAAAGGCTGGCAAAAAGTTGAGTTGTAATCAGCGCAGCGGCGCTGAGCGCATCACCAATGTGGCTGACTACAACAATGTTCCTGGCGGGGATGGTAGTCTTCAGGTGCTCCCGCCCACCTGTGTTGTAATGTGGTGGTCGGACCGCCTGGAGTCAGGCGGTCTGACCATCACTGCGGGGCTGGCGATCTCATGACCACCAGCCTCATAATCAGGCCCTTAGTAAGGTATTACTGAAACAATAGCAAAGAGACATAAAAAGCCACAACTACTCTTATTTTGTTTATTTGGACTTGAAGAGCTTCATAATAAATCGAACTTAACAAAATAGGTCCTTCTATAAACACTTACTGCAGATAAATATGTATATTGAAGACAGTGGATCAGTAATATATCTACTTTTTCCCGAACTAACTCCAATTAACAATTTCAATAGTTTCAGAAACAAAAGAAAAACAGCATTATAACACAAACCAAAATGACTGAAATTAGTTAAATAATTATAGTGCTACCTTCACTGCAACAAATAGCAGAAGTAACAAAGTTGAGAGGGCATACCTCAGCACATCTTTAATCCTATAAATACTTTAACCACCTCACTGACAAAGGGCCTGATTACGACTTTGGTGGTCGAACTGACCCGACCGCCAAAGACAAGGGGCAGAGGCTGCCATCATACCGGTGCCCCCCCATCGGATTACGATCCACCAGGCTGACCGGTGGAAACATCGTATTACGATGTTTTAGCAGGTCAGACCGGCAGAGACAGTGCCACAGCATTGGCCCCAGCTCTCTTAAGGGAGGCGAGGCCAATGCTGTGGTACACTAGCACCCTCAGAGTGTGTACTGTCTGCAGTGCAGACAGTGCCCATTCCGAGGGTGCTGGCAGGGGGCCCCCAGAACTGGCTTACTGCCAGCCTTTTCATGGTGTCGAACCCCACCATGAAAAGGTTGGCGGAAAGAGGACCCCTGATCAACACAGCAGCACAGAACTCAGCGCCGCTGTGGGTGACCACGATTCGACCACCACCACCCCATTGGAAACCATGTTCCTGATGGTGGCAGCGGTCCCCTGGTGGTCTGACCGCCAGGGTCGTAAACTGGCGGTTGTTCAGCCAGGAGTGTGGTGGGCCAACCATCACCGCGGGTCTGGCGGTCTTAAGACTGCCAGACTCATAATGAGGCCCAAAGTCTGTAAAGCCTGTTATAAGGGGTACAATATATAATAAACAAGCAGAGATTAGTACAATGAATTTTCACTGCAGGTATAAGACTTCTCCTATATACACACTAAGGCCCGTATTTATACTTTTTTTGCGCCACATTTGCGTCGTTTTTTGACGCAAAAACGGCGCAAATTTGCAAAATGCCATTGTATTTTGTAGGTTTGCGCTGTTTTGCGCCAAAAAGCGGCGCAAATGCGGCGCTAAAAAAAAGTATAAATACGGGCCTAAAAGAATTAACAATGCTGCCTACAATTTCTAATTATTAGCGCTATGTACGGTGCTGTTTTGTATCTCCTATTTATATGAAATGTAATGTTACTCTATTAGGATCTATAGATCATGCTTGCACCTGAAGGCCTCATGGCTCTAACTCTCACACACTAAAATTAATGAAAAAGCTCACACACTACCATTACATGGAAAAAGTATTGCTGTTGTCCATTTTCTAAACACAGAGAGTGAATTAATTAATTTAAAAACAAAAGGTGCTGGTTACATTCTTTAGCAGCAAGCACAGAAATGAATTCTCCACCTAGTTTAGTTATTTTTAAATGAGGATTTTGTAAAGTATATATGGTATGACAGTGTAGTTGAACTAGAATGCACTTTGTCAAAAAGGCAGGAGTGATCTACGTATTCACTTGTAAATGATACTCAAAACATTGAAGGAAATAATTTTGATAACTGGAAGCCAGTAGAGCCTGGCAAGCAGTGGAGAGGCATTAGAAAATGTGGCAGACTGCATTGTAGTCTGTGCGGCTTAATTTTAAACTATTTGTAGCCTTTGAATTTGCTGTTTGGATATACTTTAAAATAAAGCATTACAATAAGCTAGTTGCTAGCCAGTGGTGGCTGCAATCACTGTCTCTCTGGCATCCTGTTGCCGCCAATCAAAAAATAGGTTTCAGTCATATAAGCAGGTAGAAGCAAGAGGCACACACTGAGAAAACCTGAGCTTCCAGTTTGAA
Source organism: Pleurodeles waltl (assembly GCF_031143425.1). Classification (NCBI taxonomy): domain Eukaryota; kingdom Metazoa; phylum Chordata; class Amphibia; order Caudata; family Salamandridae; genus Pleurodeles; species Pleurodeles waltl. The sequence goes on from NC_090444.1 coordinate 834,173,769, forward strand.
AGATGAATCAAGTCGGAACCCTAGTTTCCTAACTGAAGGGTGACAGGTTTGTGGTATCCTAAGTTTGAAGGTTACAGGATCTTTGACAAGGTCAATTAATCTCTGCCCCCGAGGATGCCCAGGCCCATATTCTTATTTTCCTTCTTCCAACTTACGTTTTAGGATGCTAGAGAAACACAGGAGAGTTCAAATCAACTTTTCAAACCTATTAACCATGTAAACTATTTGGTCACACATTAAATCCAGGTGGCAAAGGATAAAGTTCAAAAGGTTATTACAAATTAAGAGACAACTGATGTAAATGAATCTCAAGAACATGCTATATAATTACAATATCACCAAAGGGCGAAGTAAAGCATCAAATGAGGTTAAATTGTATAAGCATAAGGCACATGAGATTTTCATTGGAAGCAATACAAAAGATGAGAAACAGAATCTGATGATCCGTATATAAGTCATGGTCCTCTTGTCCAATCATTCAAGAAACTAAATTAATCTAAATACCATAATCTAAACTCAAGGGGAATCCTAATTAAATTTCAGGAGTTAAAGGAAAGTGTCAGTTTAGCAACAACCTCAATAGAAGTTCTTATAGAGAAGTGATGCACAGCAGAAGGCCACACAAAGGAATAAAGAGTAGAGAGGTTTGTACCCCTCCAAGTCTCAAGGTAATCTGCCCTTGTCTAACTTGGTGAATACCAATTAAACCTACAGAACCTTTGAGAGGCCTACGTCATCAACATCAGTAGTTTTCCATCTTTGGTGTACAGTTGAAATTGGGAGCTCCCATCATACCACACATCCCGCGAACTGGACATCAGGATAGCCTTGAATGTCTCTTTGTGTCTGGTACGCAAACAGGAGTCTTTTCTTCTCAGTTTGTTAGCGCTCCTTTATCCTTGCCAAAATATCCTCGTGTACCCCACTATTTTCAATACACACAACATACCTTTCCTTAACTATGGATTCTCACAAACACACCTGCATGGAAAGAACATTGCAACATGAGCAAAAGTCCACGTTTAAGGATAAACACAAGAAATCAAATATTTCCGGCCTTTGGTTATGTTAATGTAATAAGGCATTGAATGAACATTCGAAATACATGATTATAAGTACATTTTGCAACTATAAATGGAAACGAGAATTATAAATGAAACACAATTACATGCAGTTTCACCATCATACTATAATCAGAGTACACAAGTATAAATGTTCAGGAGTACTACATTTCAGTATTTTAAAATCAAACATTAGAACACACATATATATATGAATTTCTAATTCTTTACTGTTAATGCACCTTTAGTAATACAATGTAGATGCTCCACTTTACATCAGTAATGTTAATACACATGATATATGTACTGTCAATTACAATATGTCATTTCTGTAACATATGATAGTGCAAACAAAATTATGCGTGACCACCATCAAGAGAACATCTTCCATGCATGTTTTAACCATTTTCTGTCTGCTCATCCTTTAACGAATTTTAAATAAGAAGGAAGATGTTCAGAAACACATCCACCTCCATTAAGCTTAAAAATAAGCTGGGCATCATCTGTGTAAAAATAAGTGCACATGAGATAGAATAAAAGAGGGCTAGTAAAAGTATTAAGAAGTAAAGGGGTAAGCTGAATCTTGGGGAACTCTTGTAGCTAAATCAGAAGGGTCAGCAACATATTGTTGAAGCATAGCTTATTGAGTACAATTTATCAGAAGTGATTTACGCCATTGAAGAGCAGTATGGCAAATGTCTTTGTCTGCCACTCTAGCTAACAAGATCGTATAATCAAAATTATCAAGGAATGCCAACAAGTCCAGCAATATCATGACACAGGTGGAGTGGCTTTTGACAACCTTCTGAAGGTCATCTTGTATGGTTCTTAATGCAGCTTATTTTCTTCTTTTGGGTGGAAAGCTATGGTGGTGCCCACAAGGATTGCTGATGGCACAAAAAACTGCATATTCGAGAAGCAAATATGCTTTCAATAATCTTTGCTGCTGTCGGCAGAAGAGTGATAGGATGATCATTTTGAAGGCTCAAGCTGTGTTTTGTTTAACAATGGTCTACCAATGCCTTGTTTAAGAGGACTAGTGACTACTCCACTTATAAAGACAACAAGATTATGCCATACAATACTTCCTTGATGAAAAGAGTGTTTTTTGTTTAACACATCCACTGGGACCAGCACCATGGAACTCAACCAACCTGGACGTTCTGTACACACATTTGTAGTTCAAACTGTTAAAGGACACTACAACAAATTCAGTTAATATCTTTAGCGCAGATATTTCTACAACCAAACCACTTGTAGAGAACAGAACATTAATTAAGATATCACACAGGGACTCAAAATAGCTTGCATTTTTCTATGTTTGAGTGCAGTTGGCTAGCCAAATCTGACCTTTTTTCCCAGGGCAGTGAAATGTGTAAACTCAGTTGATGGTTGATCAGTACTTTTGTATCCAACATGAGTTTCTGCAGGAGGTGTGAATAATTTGATTTTAATGGAGCTGATACAGATTTATAAAGCATTTATGAGGCAGCAAGCACTGAAACTTGCTTTGTGCATCATGCTGGGCTTGAATGTTTTATTTATATTTTCTAGCTTCACCCCTTCCCCCCATTCCTCTTTCAGCAGTTTAAAGTCTACAAATGAATACTTTGAAGAGCGATAAAGCTTGATGTGAGTGAGGTCATGAGGATGTGAAAGGTTGTTATGAATCCACTGTTCTCTTCTAATTATTATAGGTTAACAGAAGACACACAGTATTTTTGGGTTGCACAGGAGATATTTGTTGTATTAGACCTCTGGGGTGGATAATTCAGAGGGTTTGCTTAAGACAGGCATTGCATGGTTGAGCCCCTATTAATAGGGATGTGTAATATGTCTTCTTAGGTCTTTAGTTGTCTTTGTAGAGCTCTTCCTTTAATTCTTGCATTCAGTCTTAGCAATCTGTATCACTACTCTCCAGGTACTGAACCAATCTTGTCATCTAGGTCAGCTCTCCTTTGCACAACATGTTAATGGATGTATTCCCTGGTTTCAGTGTTTAGGACTGGATTAGCACCTTCAGGAAGATCAATTATTACCAATTCTTTCAAATACACATAGTGGGATTTTGGCTCCATCTAGGCAAGTATTTTTCTCTTACCTTAAAGAAACATTGCACATTACATTAGTTATCCCATATATGCATCATATACAAAAAGTAATCCTTTTCGTTTTTGTAGTTGCACTGAAACAGCATGCATCTTAAAAATGTTTTTAGTCAAGAGTTAATTTTCATCCACTGGAGTTCTTCACACTGATTATAAAAGCTGACATTAATAACCCACACACTTACTGTTTGCATACTTTTGCATATGCAAACCAGACCTATTGGTTTGTGTTCACAATGGAGGGTAACTTACTCAACGTAAGATCAGCTCTGCATTGTATAGTAGCTCAACTGTGTCTCCTCTGGAATATCCACCCATTCTGTTGTGGGAACGTTTGCCCACCGGCAGGATTTTCAAAGTTGGTTGAGTTACGTTCACCTACATAATGTACAATATGTTGCATATGTCTCCCTTGTCATGATCAAGGTATAACCATGTTTCTCTCAGTCTCATAATGTGGCATTTTTCATCTTTTATGCAGTGTGTATCAAGAGTTTGTGTGTGGAAAGAATTAACATGGATCAAGGACATTTTGGCCCTCATTCTGACCTTGGCGGGCGGCGGAGGCCGCCCGCCAAAGTCCCGCCGTCAGGTTACCGTTCCGCGGTCGAAAGACCGCGGCGGTAATTCTGACTTTCCCGCTGGGCTGGCGGGCGGTCGCCTTCAGGCCGCCCGCCAGCCCAGCGGGAAAGAGGCTTCCACGATGAAGCCGGCTCGGAATCGAGCCGGCGGAGTGGAAGCTGTGCGACGGGTGCAGTTGCACCCGTCGCGTATTTCACTGTCTGCGCAGCAGACAGTGAAATACATTTAGGGGCCCTCTTACGGGGGCCCCTGCAATGCCCATGCCAGTGGCATGGGCACTGCAGGGGCCCCCAGGGGCCCCGCGACCCCCCCTACCGACATCCGGATCCCGGCGGTCGGACCGCCGGGACCTGGATGGCGGTAGGGGGGGTCGGAATCCCCTCGGCGGCGCAGCAAGCTGCGCCGCCTTGGAGGATTCAATGGGGCGGCGGTACACTGGCGGGAGCCCGCCAGTGTTGCCGGTCCGACCGCGGCTTTACCGCCGCGGTCGGAATCCCCATTGGAGCACCGCCGGCCTGTCGGCGGTGCTCCCGCGGTCCTCCGCCCTGGCGGTCTTTGACCGCCAGGGTCAGAATGACCGCCTTTATAAGTGTAGCTTTAGTCATGACCAGTGGATTAGACCGCTTCAAAATGTGTTCCAGAACGTCAAGGATAAATCATCTTGGAAATTGTGTTGTCAGCATGCACACTGGATCATGGTTAGGGGTTCCACAGAAGTGGAAGCTGTGACATCTTGGATGGTTCCATGTGTTGTGCTAAGAGGTTTCCACATTTTTGTTACATGAGCACTCATGCTGGAATGGGGCTTTAGTTCCATCATACAGATGTTAGTCTATTGTGTAAGGTTGCTGTAGGGCCAAGGGTTGCTCTTCTTCCCTTCGTAAGATAGTAGTATTCAGAACACTGCAACTATTGGTGACTGCAATAGGGAACCACAAGGAATACAAAAGGGACCATAAGGCAAGCAGGAAGAATGGACTTCGTTATTTCCTGTCCCCGATTGCTAAATAGTGCCTTCTAGGAATTGTATTAAGTAATTTTGCCAAGAATATTGGATGCTTAAATGAGTAACCTCTGTAAAGACTTTAAACATGGGTTGAATCTAGAAAGGTGGAAAGACAATAGTGATGTTCGATTTTTTTAGTCATTAGGAATATTCATAATTAATAACTAAGTGACAATGCAAAAGTACATCCAGCAATGAACAATCTAGTCAGTGTTTAATGGTAGCTTCACGAAGTAGGTTCAAACTAGGTTCTTCCTAACCAGCTTACAGCCCTTCTTCACTTCAAATGAATGGATCACAAGGGAAGGGCCAATCATTGCTGTGTAATGTGCACAAGCTAGGATGGACACTTTCATTCTGCTCTGAAAAGTGGAAATTGAACAGAGACCAAACAAGTGGAAAGCACACTGATATGCATATGAATACCTGATACCAAGCAAAATGCCTCATAACAGTCAGTGAATTTGTTCTATTTCGCCGTAGCTTTAAAAAAAAAAAAATTACTTCATTGTATGTTCAAATGTTATGTAATTTATAACATCTGTACAAATGGAATAGACAATTGGCATGCCTGCACCAGTCGCCCCAAAAGCATCAATGTAAATGTAGTTCAAAGCAAGCAGTCTGTTCAATCATGTCTTTCAGTATTCACTTCCAAATCAAGCACAGCCATTGCTGGACAGATCTTTAACTATGTTTGTTTGGTACTTGTGGAACTTGTCAGAAGAGAGGAGTTACATGTGTTTTGGTTTATGACATGCTGCTCTGAATTTTATTTATGAAACATGTCCTGATGTCTTGTTTGCAAACCATTGTTAACACATATATATGTAATGATTTTTCTTAAAGTACATCAAGGCCAATCCATCTAAGCTTTGACGTGGATGGTTTGGATCCCAGTGTGGCCCCAGCTACAGGCACGCCAGTCCAGGGAGGTCTGACATACAGGGAGGGATTGTACATCACCGAACAACTTCACAAAACAGGTATGTACAAGAAAGAAGATCCAGGCAAATGACCAATGATAAATTTAGGAAGAACATATTCTTTCACTTGTATAAATAAACACCCAAAGAAGGCAAAGTGATGTTTATTCAGTTGGAGATACCGGTAGAAGCATTAGCAAAACTGTGATTTTAATGCAAGCAGCACATGCTGCTATCAGCCCTACATATGGCCTACACACAGGAGGGACACAAGGCACCATCTGTAATTTCAAATTCAGGGCCACTGTTAAAGTGAGAGCGCATGAAGTTATTAGGATTCCTACATTTGCATGGTGTCATGTAGCAAACAAAATTAAAAACTACATTTTCCACGTGTGTATACTACCACTACAGAAGAAATCACTAAGGCAAAATAGGCATCAGGAGGATGTGACGAATGTCTGCTTCTAGAGAGGTGGCAAACACTTCGTGGGCCCCCTCACCCCTCTGTGCAATGATGCACCCGTGGGTGAGGGGCCATGGTTTCTTCCAACATGAGGCTCTTTTTTTACATGCACCTACCCTATCAGTTAGGCATAAGCTGCACTAATCAGATGTACATACAGGTAACCCTGCATCATGTCACTTGAAGGAGGATGTTGGGGGATTTCTTGATGAGAGCAGCACTACCACTCTGTCATTGTCTTCTTTGCGCTCTTTTGGGACTATACTATTAATTTGTGTGCAGGATGCTCTGGCATTGGCTTTGTTAAATGAGACTGAAATTTAAAAAACACAACTTTATAAAGCTTGCAGCAACCATGCAATTTACGTCATTGCAGAAAGAGGAGTACAGATTCACTCTTAGGATTCTAGAAAGGTGAAAAAATACCTCGTCTGAACAAAGGTATTATCCAAACCTTCTCTGTTAGGGAGTCCCACGGTTTAGTTGTACAAAACATAAAGAATCTTTCTTCTGTTGTAGCTCATCTGAAACAGGGAATAATCAACGAATTTGTATTGCCTGACCTCAGAGACTGCAAGGGAAATTGTTGTCAATGAGTGCTTGAAGGAAGGCTGAGATTCAGTCACGGAAAGCTCCATGACAAATGCACAGGCTATAAAACTTCACTCTAGAGGGCAAAGATAGCCAATGTAGCTTGATTAAGGGGTGGCTGAAAAAAGCCACTCGCAACAACCATGTAAGTAATCTGGCAGCAAAATTCTGAATGATCTGTAAATATGAATGAAATACTGTGGCAAACCTAAATACAGGGAGTTAGCATAGAACTGCCTAGAATTCACCATGGCTTGTGTATTTCAGGGCACATTTTGCACATTTCTCGACCCAAGGACACATATTCGGGTCAGGTTACTAATTAGGATCCAAAAGGATAGGTCACCATGATGCCTAAATTTCTAGCATTCACGGAGAGTACTTAGGAGAACCGTTAGAAGTGGGCCATCAATTCTCTGAAAACGGAGAACTGTTTCCTCTGTTTTTTTCACCAGCGGGCTTCAGACTACTGCTGCCCTTCAAAACAGACTGTATAATGATTATTACGAGAAATCAGCTTGTGCGGATTCCAGCAACTGATGGGTTTCTTTATATGTTATTTATTTTCTATTGACTACTCCTTTCCTAGCCTTGGCTAATACTGAGAAAAAGTAGATTTGGTGGAAACTTGATATTGGTACTAAGGTCCGCATTTGAAGTTTGAAAGGTTGCCTTAGGGTCAAAAAGGAGTTCAGTGCCGATGTGTGCATACGGTACTTACAGAGTTTCAGTGTTCCCATGCACACCACGGTCTTGCACCCCTTTCGATAACAAAACCCAATTCCAGATGTCCCTAACCCGATACCCTTGTCTACTAAACATTTACATACATTCCGGTTAGTTAAGGCCCTTCTAAAGTGAAGGTTTGTGTGTGAAATGGAGATGTGATGAATGTGACAATGATTGAATTATTTGGAAATCTGGATAGACATGAGCCTTGGACGGCTGTAACAGAATACATAGAAATCAAAATCAGGAGTAGATATTCGCAAATACAGCCTGCAAATAGACAAGGCAGAGCTTGAAAACCTCACCATTTTTAGAGGCATGATAGCAGGGAAGCGTGCTCGCTGTGTGCTTAACAATTCCTCTTGTGGGACAACTAAGTAATGCTACCAAATCCCAGGGTAGAGAAAAAATATTCCAGTAACTCTACACACAGTGCTTGTCAGAGCGTGGTAAACGACTGCACCTCGTCACCATCGGTGTTCCTTTAGAGCATCGCGTTTCGCTTCAGTTCCACGGAGAAGTCAGGGCAGACAGGCCTCTGAGTCAACAGAGAGTAAAACACTTAAACAAGGGATAGCAAAAGATATGAACTAGTATTCTGAACATAAAAAGCGTAATAGAGGCAAAAAAAAAAAAAACACGAACCACATAACATACCCTATGTGACATTACTTACTATTCCAGTTAGGTCGATTTTGGATAATTACAACTTGATTAGGTAGCAAAAGGGATCACCTGCTATTTTATAAAGTAATTTCCCAAAACGTAATGAGGATTAAATGTATAAACTCGTGATATATTACCTGCAGTGGATACACTGTCTACTCCTAACTTCCTCAGCTCTTGGCTCCTTTCTGTGCATGGTTCCTGTTTTATTCCATTTGCTCTTCCTTCTATGATGTCAGGAAACATTGTTTCCTGACATCATACATATTTGAGAAACATGATAATCTCCCAATATATGTTGTTACATGATCATATATGTGTATACATTGTAACATCACGTATATACATTGTTACATCATGTTTGTACGTAGTTTAAACATATTTTGTATACAATGTGGGCCATGTGCGTATGCATTGCTATGTCATGTTTATATACACAAGCAGGACTTGCATGTTCTTTGGTAATATAATGCCTACTCATCAGATTCATGTAGGGGCAATCTTAAGAGGGGATTCCCAGCCAAAGTTGTATTTGGTATCTATAAAGCGCATTCTGGCCGTAGCAAATCCAGTGGAGTTCAGCCCCTGGCAGACTCAGTGATGAGTGCTCCAGTATCATCTGCTCCTTGCTAGCAGTTCAGCCGACCTCTGCGTAGTCATCTGATTCATGCAGGGGCAATCTTAAGAGGGGATTCCCATCGAAATCCAGTGGAGTTCAACCCCTGGCAGACTCAGTGATGAGTGCTCCAGTATCATCTGTCCCTTGCTTGCAATCCAGTCAGCTAATGTCTTACCTTCCTTCACCAGGGCCTACAATGTGTCTACTGTGTTTTCTCCTTCATTTCCTTGTACCCTGTACCTTGGGCTCATCCAAAATGTGAAAGACATTCCAACAAAACAGTGTATGAAGTTGCCAAGTAGTCACTTTCATGGGCAACACAAAAAGAAAAATAAGCATTGACAAAACAAATAGAGCTCAGTGATAAAAGGTTAAGCTATTGGCTTTTCTTTTAGCTCAGGCCTGTAATGCTGGAGTGGACATTTAATGGCCAGAATAGTCCACTACTGCAGAGTATATGGCCTTTAACAAGGAAGCAGGACTTTAATTGCCGATATAGCCCTGCTACGAAGGGCTATAAGGCTATGGGAACATTCTGCCACTAAAGGGCAGAATGTTCTAATAAGTAAAAACAAATCCCCTCGGACTCTGTGAGGCGTTTGATCACAGCTGTTGGTGTGAACAAAGAACATTGGCGCTCCAGGCTCTTACCAGCCAGTAAAAACCCAGAGCACTCCATTGTCTCCAATGGAGCTCCCAACATTCCAATGTTCTAATATAAACCAGATGCTGCTACAGCTGTGAGCATTTGCCAAAAAGCTGGAGAGATGCCCAAGCACAGCTGGGAAATATACTTCAGCAAAGAAGGAGAGGGGAGTTGTAGGCACTCACAACCTATTCTCTGCAGCTTTGTTAGCATGTCTGGCTCACACAAAGGCAAGAATTCTAAACAAGAGTTCCCAAAACAGAACATTCACAAGGATTCATAGACGTTGTTTATTAAGGATAAAAGTCATTGAACTTAAGGATGGTGACTTCAAAATGCAATAATACACAGGAAATTCAGCAAATTAGAAGCAGAGTTAAATAGGTAAAATAGACACCCAATCATGAACAAGGATCTGGCCCTATGCTGACCCTGAGTACATAACAGATTGGAAGTAGTAGGTCTGTCCTCTGAAGACTTATCCTAAAAAGGAGATTGCCGGGTGGCCATCCAGTCAGTCAGGCAAGCATCTTTATTTGGCACGCACCGCCATAAAAGCACAAACAAATAAACTCAATAAATATGGGCCAAAAAGCTAAAACAACATATAAAAGCCATTGACCTTAAGATTTAAAAATTTAGGCCCCCAATTTCCTTAAACAAAGCACAGATCTAATAAAATTCAGAATTGCACAACATGCTTCAAATGAAGCAAGGTTCTGTAAGAATTCCATAGCTGCTCGATAATTATTAAGACTAGCCCCACACAAGAAAGGAATTAAAAATACTCCTTTTGGATATTCCATATAAAGGGCAAAACCAGGTGAAGTGACTCTTGCTTTGTTTCATGGAGTGATTACAATGGCACAGGGAGAGCTCATGTACCTAGTCTCCCTGAATAGAAAATGCACCATTAAAATGTATCAAATTTGGCCTAAAATATGTTAACAATACACAGTCATTTGAATTTGTAAACCTAAGTAAATAAGACTGTTTGGACTAAAGGTAAGACTTAAATAGTTAAAACCTTTGTTCTTTGCAAGGCTGTTCTCCCCATCCTATGCGTCATCTTTTTTATGGTGTTTGGACCACAGGACATAACAGTATAATTTGGTTTCGCTTTAAATAAAGCCCCTTCATATATTCTGCAAATTAATTAATCAGTGCTTGCAAACTAATTGAGGTACAGGATATTAACACCATGTCATCTGCATGTAAAAGTATTGGGATTGAATACCCTCCCATTTTAGGCACATCTATGCCAGCATTTTTAAGGTAATCTGCAATGCCATGAAATATAAACCAGAAATAAAAAGGGAGCTATAATACACCCCTGTCTTACCACTCTAGATGAATTAATTTGGGGTGTAAGTTCTCACTCCAGCCAATAGCGTACTACTACATTTATATTATAATAAAGGTGCTTTATCAAGATAAGGAAGTCAGATTCAAAACCCATGGCCTCCATTATGGCCCATAGTTTATCCCTATGTACAAGGTCAGTGTACTTGATATATCTATAAAGGCCAAATGGATAGACTCCTTTTTAGCATGTACATACTTCCTAATGATGAGATACAAATTTAAGGTTTGTTCAATAGTACCAACCCCTGGCCTAAGTCCAAACTGGATCCATTAAGGAACATTTTGTTTCTTTGCCCAGATTTCTACCCAACCCAGAATTACCCTCCCCAATATTTTAACTGTTGCGTCTATCAGGGAGCTCGGCCTGTAACAAGTTGGTGATAATCTGTCCCCTTTTAAAAAATCGGCACTAAAATGGCTAATCTCCAGGAATCAGAGATTTTATCCCGTACCACACTACTTAGTACCTCTGTGAGAATAGGGCCCCATAATTTGGTGTCTGCTTTAAAAAGGTCAACCCGCAGCCTGTCGGGGCCTGGAGCTTTGCCTGGAGCTGAGAGGTCTAAAGCCCTTACAACCTCCCCCACTTCAATGGGTGTTGATAAAGGTATTGGTGGAGGTTCTGCCGCTTGGACGTTCCTAATCAGCTGTCCAAGTGAACTACGTTGAAAAACTCTTGTATAATGAGTAACCCATTCAGCTTCAGGAATCAACAATTCCACTTTTGGAGTGTCTAGTCTCTGCAAAAAAGGCATGATTCAAAACCTCCCAAAAAATTGCGTTATGTTTTGTGGCAGCAGTTATGGTAAGGTTCTCCCAGGCTAATACCCTCATTTCCTTCTTTCTAGCCTCCACAATAACCGTATTTTTTTGTTTGGCCCTAGAGACCTCCTGAGACATCAGGGTGCAGTTTTTAAAGCATGCAATAAGTGCTTATGCGCCACTAAGAAAGCACTATTGAAGCAGCCATGAATCAAAGTGGGTTGGGAAGGTCTATTAGCTGTCAATCTCACACTAAATGCACTACGTAGCTGATTAAAATCCTCTAAAACAGTTGGGTAAGTGAACTCCTCAGACAGGCACTTTTCTATGGGGATTATATTATCCTATATTATTTTGTTTGCAAAGGTAGGTGAATTGATTTGTTCCCATTTCATCCTCATACCTTTATTCTTGTTAAAAGACCAGTTTTGTTTAGACACTGCAGGATTAGATTGGAAATTTATGTTTAGAGCAGTACAAACAGAGCTGTGATCACTAAGACTATTTTGCCCCAATTTTGTACTATGATGTTAGATAGACTGCATCTGCCGAGATGATTATTAAATCTTTGATGCTCCCATTCATCCCCCCTGTAAAGGTGGGAGTTCTGTCTGTCCTAAAACCCCCTGGGGGTCCTAGTATATACATATCTAGTTTATATAGTAGCGTGTTCAGAGCATCACACAGAGCACTATGTTTCATATGTACCCTGGTCATGCCATCGTCATCCCGCAGAAGTCCACATGATTTAGGATTGTCTAGGCCATATAATTGAATATTAAAATCCCCCATCCAGACCACAATTATACTCTTATTTAAATTTGTTAGAAAACTATCAATAAATTCATCAAATTCCTGGATGCTCTTAACACAATATTACTAAGATATTATTATAAAAAGTTACTAACAGAATATCCCATTTACCCCAATGAATACATTGAACACCAAAAACTATGGAGCTGACCATACTGCAGCTATTTTTAACTTGTCCAATTTTATGGATACAAACGTGGCAAGGTCACCGTCTGGTCTTCCTGCTGTCAAGGGTAGGGCCGGTTGAGTTTATGAGGAAAAGTCCTCCAAATTAAAGCTGCTTGACATCCAGGTCTCTTGCACCCATATCATTTCTTGAGTGGATAGGAAACTTAGCCACTCCTGATTATTCAACTTTCGCCATGCGCCCGCAATGTTCTAAGTCATAATACTCAAACCGCCTTTGCCAGCTACCCGGTTTTGTGAAGGATACAATGGGAGGGCATTTGCCTCACCAAGACGCTCCATATTGTAGGAAAGTACCATCTTGCCTGGCATGTTACCCCAATTTTTCACTGTATATATGTTGTTTTAGTTGTATGTGTCACTGGGACCCTGGTAACCCAGGGCCCCAGTGCTCATAAGTGTGCCTGAATGTGTTACCTGTGTAGTGACTAACTGTCTCACTGAGGCTCTGCTAATCAGAACCTCAGTGGTTATGCTCTCTCATTTCTTTCCAAATTGTCACTAACAGGCTAGTGACCATTTTTACCAATTTACATTGGCTTACTGGAACACCCTTATAATTCCCTAGTATATGGTACTGAGGTACCCAGGGTATTGGGGTTCCAGAAGATCCCTATGGGCTGCAGCATTTCTTTTGCCACCCATAGGGAGCTCTGACAATTCTTACACAGGCCTGCCACTGCAGCCTGAGTGAAATAACGTCCACGTTATTTCACAGCCATTTTACACTGCACTTAAGTAACTTATAAGTCACCTATATGTCTAACCTTTACCTGGTAAAGGCTAGGTGCAAAGTTACTTAGTGTGAGGGCACCCTGGCACTAGCCAAGGTGCCCCCACATTGTTCAGAGCCAATTCCCTGAACTTTGTGAGTGCGGGGACACCATTACACGCTTGCACTACATATAGGTCACTACCTATATGTAGCTTCACAATGGTAACTCCGAATATGGCCATGTAACATGTCTATGATCATGGAATTGCCCCCTCTATGCCATCCTGGCATAGTTGGCACAATCCCATGATCCCAGTGGTCTGTAGCACAGACCCTGGTACTGCCAAACTGCCCTTCCTGGGGTTTCACTGCAGCTGCTGCTGCTGCCAACCCCTCAGACAGGCAGCTGCCCTCCTGGGGTCCAGCCAGGCCTGGCCCAGGATGGCAGAACAAAGAACTTCCTCTGAGATAGGGTGTGACACCCTCTCCCTTTGGAAAATGGTGTGAAGGCAGGGGAGGAGTAGCCTCCCCCAGCCTCTGGAAATGCTTTGTTGGGAACAGATGTGCCCAATTCTGCATAAGCCAGTCTACACCGGTTCAGGGACCCCTTAGCCCCTGCTCTGGCGCGAAACTGGACAAAGGAAAGGGGAGTGACCACTCCCCTGACCTGCACCTCCCCTGGGAGGTGTCCAGAGCTCCTCCAGTGTGCTCCAGACCTCTGCCATCTTGGAAACAGAGGTGCTGCTGGCACACTGGACTGCTCTGAGTGGCAAGTGCCACCAGGTGACGTCAGAGACTCCTGCTGATAGGCTCCTTCAGGTGTTAGTAGCCTATCCTCTCTCCTAGGTAGCCAAACCCTCTTTTCTGGCTATTTAGGGTCTCTGTCTCTGGGGAAACTTTAGATAACGAATGCAAGAGCTCATCCGAGTTCCTCTGCATCTCCCTCTTCACCTTCTGATAAGGAATCGACTGCTGACCGCGCTGGAAGCCTGCAAACCTGCAACATAGTAGCAAAGACGACTACTGCAACTCTGTAACGCTGATCCTGCCGCCTTCTCGACTGTTTTCCTGCTTGTGCATGCTGTGGGGGTAGCCTGCCTCCTCTCTGCACCAGAAGCTCCGAAGAAATCTCCCGTGGGTCGACGGAATCTTCCCCCTGCAACCGCAGGCACCAAAAAGCTGCATCACCGGTCCCTTGGGTCTCCTCTCAGCACAACGAGCGAGGTCCCTTGAATCCAGCAACTCTGTCCAAGTGACCCCCACAGTCCAGTGACTCTACAGTCCAAGTTTGGTGGAGGTAAGTCCTTGCCTCACCTCGCTGGGCTGCATTGCTGGGAACCGCGACTTTGCAGCTACTCCGGCCCCTGTGCACTTCCGGCGGAAATCCTTTGTGCACAGCCAAGCCTGGGTCCACGGCACTCTAACCTGCATTGCACGACTTTCTAAGTTGGTCTCCGGCGACGTGGGACTCCTTTGTGCAACTTCAGCAAGCACCGTTTCACGCATCCTCGTAGTGCCTGTTTCTGGCACTTCTCCGGGTGCTACCTGCTTCAGTGAGGGCTCTCTGTCTTGCTCGACGTCCCCTCTCTCTTCAGGTCCAATTTGCGACCTCCTGGTCCCTCCTGGGCCCCAGCAGCGTCCAAAAACGCCAAACGCACGATTTGCAGCTAGCAAGGCTTGTTGGCAATCTTCTGGCGGGAAAACACTTCTGCACGACTCTCCACGGCAAGAAGGATCCGTCCACCAAAGGGGAAGTCTCTAGCCCTTTTTGTTCCTGCAGAAACCTCAGCTTCTTCTGTCCAGTCGAAGCTTCTTTGCACCCGCAGCTGGCATTTCCTGGGCATCTGCCCATCTCCGACTTGCTTGTGACTTTTGGACTTGGTCCCCTTGTTCCACAGGTACCCTAGATTGGAAATCCACAGTGGTTGCATTGCTGGTTTGTGTCTTTCCTGCATTATTCCTCTAACACGACTACTTTGTCCTTAGGGGAACTTTAGTGCACTTTGCACTCACTTTTCAGGGTCTTGGGGAGGGTTATTTTTCTAACTCTCACTATTTTCTAATAGTCCCAGCGACCCTCTACAAGGTCACATAGGTTTGGGGTCCATTCGTGGTTCGCATTCCACTTTTGGAGTATATGGTTTGTGTTGCCCCTATCCCTATGTTTCCCCATTGCATCCTATTGTAACTATACATTGTTTGCACTGTTTTCTAAGACTATACTGCATATTTTTGCTATTATGTATATATATCTTGTGTATATTTCCTATCCTCTCACTGAGGGTACACTCTAAGATACTTTGGCATATTGTCATAAAAATAAAGTACCTTTATTTTTAGTATAACTGTGTATTGTGTTTTCTTATGATATTGTGCATATGACACTAAGTGGTACTGTAGTAGCTTCACACGTCTCCTAGTTCAGCCTAAGCTGCTCTGCTAAGCTACCATTATCTATCAGCCTAAGCTGCTAGACACCCTATACACTACTAAGGGATAACTGGGCCTGGTGCAAGGTGCAAGTACCCCTTGGTACTCACTACAAGCCAGTCCAGCCTCCTACATTGGTTGTGCAGTGGTGGGATCAGTGCTTGAGACTACTTACCACTCTTGTCATTGTACTTTTCATAAGAGAAAAATATACAAAACAAGGTCAGTGTATATACACATAGCCAAAAAGTTTTGCATTTCCTCTTTTCACTCTTTTCTAAGTGCTGAAAAGTACTTCTAAACTTTCAAAAAGTTTTAAAAGTTTTTTTCTGTCTTTCCAAAAAGTTCTGAAAACTTTTTTCTCTTTTTCTATCACTTTAACTCTCTCTAAAAATGTCTGGCACAGGCCAAAATGGTGATCTGTCCAAACTTGCATATGACAACCTTAGCTGGAAAAGAGCAAGGAGTCTCTGTATAGAGAGAGGTTTGAGTGTAGTGAAGAATCCTTCCTTGGAACTGTTACTTAACATGCTTAGAGAACAGGATAAGGCCATAGGTGCCTCATCTGTTGAAAAAGTACCTAATAGTTCCCAATCTGATTCAGGGACTCCCTCAGGAAAAGATTCAGGAAAGAAACTCCCTAGCCTGCCCATTACTAGACAGTCTAGCATAGTTGGGAATGATGATGAGCCACACCATACAAATAGTGTTGTCTCACATCATAGCAAAAGCATTTATTCTCACCATACTGGTAGTAATGTTTCTGTTAACCAAGCTGTTAGGGTGGCTTCTGTAAGGGACAGGTCTCCTTCTGTTCATTCCCATCATAGCTCTGTTTCTAGAAATGTCCCTCCCACCAACCCTGATGACAGAATGTTAGAGAGGGAACTCAATAAGTTGAGGGTGGAACAAACCAGACTGAAGCTTAAAAAGCAACAGCTGGATTTGGATAGACAGTCTTTTGAATTAGAGAAGGAAAGACAGAAGTTGGGTTTAGATACCCATGGTGGCAGCAGCAGTATTCCCCATAGTCATCCTGCAAAAGAGCATGATTCCCGGAATCTGCACAAGATAGTTCCCCCTTATAAGGAGGGGGATGACATTAACAAGTGGTTTGCTGCACTTGAGAGGGCCTGTGTTGTACAGGATGTCCCTCAAAGGCAGTGGGCTGCTATCCTATGGCTATCATTTAGTGGAAAAGGTAGGGATAGGCTCCTTACTGTGAAAGAAAATGATGCTAATAATTTCCAAGTTCTTAAGAATGAACTCCTGGATGGTTATGGCTTAACCACTGAACAGTACAGGATAAAGTTCAGAGAGACCAAAAAGGAGTCTTCACAAGACTGGGTTGATTTCATTGACCATTCAGTGAAGGCCTTGGAGGGGTGGTTACATGGCAGTAAAGTTACTGATTATGACAGCCTGTATAACTTGATCCTGAGAGAGCATATTCTTAATAATTGTGTGTCTGATTTGTTGCACCAGTACTTGGTGGACTCTGATCTGACCTCTCCCCAAGAATTGGGAAAGAAGGCAGACAAATGGGTCAGAACAAGAGTGAACAGAAAAGTTCATACAGGGGGTGACAAAGATGGCAACAAAAAGAAGGATGGTAAGTCTTCTGACAAGGGTGGGGACAAATCTAAAAATTAGTCTTCATCAGCCCCACAAAAACACTCTGGTGGGGGTGGTGGGTCCAAATCCTCCTTTAATCAGAACAAGGAAAAGAAACCATGGTGCTATTTATGTAAAATAAAAGGCCATTGGACAACAGATCCCAGTTGTCCAAAGAAAGGCACCACAGCTCCTACCACTACAACCCCTACTGCTACACCTAGTGTCCCTACTAATAGCAGTAGTGGTGGGAGCAAACCTACTAATAGCCAATCCAAGGGAGTAGCTGGGCTCACTTTTGGTAATTTAGTTGGGGTTGGTCTGATTAGGGAGACCACAGAGGCTACTTTAGTCTCTGAAGGGGCTATTGATTTAGCCACTTTGGTTGCTTGCCCCCATAACTTGGAGAAGTACAAGCAACTAACCCTAATAAATGGTGTTGAGGTCCAGGCCTACAGGGACACAGGTGCCAGTGTCACAATGGTGATTGAGAAACTGGTGCACCCTGAACAACACATACTTGGACACCAGTACCAAGTAACCGATGCTCACAACATAACACAAAGCCACCCCATGGCTGTTGTAAATCTCAACTGGGGGGGGGGTAACTGGTCCAAAGAAAGTTGTGGTAGCTTCAGATTTACCTGTAGACTGTCTATTAGGGAATGATTTGGAGACATCAGCTTGGTCAAATGTGGAGTTGGAGGCCCATGCAGCAATGCTGGGCATCCCAGGGCATATTTTTGCTTTGACAAGGGCTCAGGCCAAAAAGCAAAAAGGACAGGGAAGCTTGGATCCTGGAACAATGGACCAAGTGCTCCTTAAAGCTAGGGCTAGTAGAAGCAAACCACTTCCTACTATCCCTCCCTCTACAGTGGATTCAACTTCTGAGGAAGAAGAATTCCCTCCCTGTGCAGAACCTACACCAGAGGAGCTGGAAGCAGACACTGCTGAGCTTTTGGGTGAAGGGGGGCCTGCCAGAGAGGAGCTGAGTGTGGCACAGCAAACCTATCCCACATTAGAGGGTCTCAGACAGCAAGCTGTCAAACAGGCTAATGGGGATGTCAGTGACTCTCACAGAGTTTACTGGGAGGACAACCTCTTGTACACTGAGCATAGGGATCCTAAACCTGGAGCTGCCAGGAGATTAGTGATTCCTCAGGAGTACAGAAAGTTCCTCCTAACACTGGCACATGACATTCCCCTAGCTGGGCACCTGGGTCAAATGAAAACTTGGGACAGATTGGTTCCATTGTTTCATTGGCCTAGGATGTCTGAGGACACAAAGGAATTTTGTAAGTCCTGTGAAACCTGTCAAGCCAGTGGCAAGACAGGTGGCACTCCAAAGGCACCCCTTATCCCACTGCCTGTGGTTGGGGTTCCCTTTGAAAGGGTAGGGGTTGACATAGTTGGCCCCCTTGACCCTCCTACTGCTTCAGGCAATAGATTTATCTTAGTGGTAGTGGACCATGCCACAAGATATCCTGAAGCTATTCCTTTAAGGACCACTACAGCACCTGCAGTGGCAAAGGCCCTCCTGGGAATATTTTCCAGGGTGGGCTTCCCAAAGGAAGTAGTATCAGACAGAGGAAGCAATTTCATGTCTGCATACTTAAAGGCCATGTGGAAGGAGTGTGGTGTAACGTACAAGTTCACAACACCCTATCATCCACAAACAAATGGACTGGTGGAGAGATTTAATAAAACTCTCAAAGGCATGATTATGGGTCTCCCTGAAAAACTCCGCAGGAGATGGGATATCCTTCTACCATGCCTCCTTTTTGCCTACAGGGAGGTACCCCAGAAAGGAGTGGGCTTCAGCCCCTTTGAACTTCTTTTTGGACACCCTGTTAGGGGTCCACTCACACTTGTAAAGGAGGGTTGGGAACAACCTTTAAAAGCTCCTAAGCAGGATATTGTGGATTATGTACTTGGCCTCAGATCAAGGATGGCTGAGTACATGAAAAAGGCCAGTAAAAACCTTCAGGCCAGCCAAGAGCTCCAGAAGCAATGGCATGACCAGAAGGCTGTTTTGGTTCAGTACCAACCAGGGCAGAAAGTGTGGGTCTTGGAGCCTGTGGCCCCAAGAGCACTCCAAGATAAATGGAGTGGTCCCCACACAATTGTTGAAAAGAAGGGAGAAGTCACCTATTTAGTTGACTTAGGCACTACCAGGAGTCCCCTTAGGGTGCTCCATGTCAACCGCCTGAAACCCTACTATGACAGGGCTGATCTCACCCTGCTCATGGCAACTGATGAGGGACAGGAAGAAGACAGTGATCCTCTACCTGATCTCTTCTCTTCCACAGAACAAGATGCTCTTGTGGAAGGTGTAGTTTTGGCTGATTGTCTTACTGCTGAGCAGAAAGATAATTGCATAAATCTCCTAGGACAATTTTCAGAACTCTTCTCTACTGTGCCAGGCACCACGTCTGGTGTGAGCACACTATAGATACTGGAGACAGTTTACCTGTCAAAAGTAAGATCTATAGGCAGCCTGACCATGTCAGGGACTGCATAAAGCAAGAAGTTCAGAAAATGTTGGAACTAGGAGTGGTTGAGCACTCTGACAGTCCATGGGCTTCTCCTGTGGTACTGGTACCAAAACCCAATTCTAAAGATGGAAAGAAGGAAATGCGGTTTTGTGTAGACTATAGAGGTCTCAACTTGGTAACCAAAACTGATGCTCACCCTATACCCAGGGCAGATGAGCTCATAGATACACTGGCATCTGCCAAGTATCTGAGCACTTTTGATTTGACTGCAGGGTATTGGCAGATCAAATTATCAGAAGATGCTAAACCTAAGACTGCATTTTCTACCATTGGAGGACATTACCAGTTTACTGTAATGCCTTTTGGTTTGAAAAATGCACCTGCCACTTTTCAAAGGTTGGTGAACACAGTCCTGCAAGGGCTGGAAGCTTTCAGTGCAGCATATTTGGACGATATAGCTGTCTTTAGCTCCAGCTGGGATGATCACCTGGTCCACCTATGGAAAGTTTTGGAGGCTCTGCAAAAGGCAGGCCTCACTATCAAGGCTTCAAAGTGCCAGATAGGGCAGGGTAAGGTGGTTTATCTGGGACACCTTGTTGGTGGGGAACAGATTGCACCACTTCAGGGGAAAATCCAAACTATTATTGATTGGGTTCCCCCTACCACTCAGACTCAGGTGAGAGCCTTCCTAGGCCTCACTGGGTATTACAGGAGGTTCATTAAGAACTATGGCTCCATTGCAGCCCCTCTTAATGACCTCACATCCAAGAAAATGCCTAAAAAGGTATTATGGACAGCAAACTGTCAGAAAGCTTTTGAGGAGCTGAAGCAGGCCATGTGCTCTGCACCTGTCCTGAAAAGCCCTTGTTACTCTAAAAAATTCTATGTCCAAACTGATGCATCTGAATTAGGAGTAGGGGCAGTCCTATCACAACTTAATTCTGAGGGCCAGGATCAACCTGTTGCTTTTATTAGTAGGAGGTTGACCCCTAGAGAAAAGCGTTGGTCTGCCATTGAGAGGGAGGCCTTTGCTGTGGTCTGGGCTCTGAAGAAGTTGAGGCCATACCTGTTTGGCACTCACTTCATTGTTCAGACAGACCACAAACCTCTACTTTGGCTAAAACAAATGAAAGCTGAAAATCCTAAATTGTTGAGGTGGTCCATATCCCTACAGGGAATGGACTATACAGTGGAACATAGACCTGGGAGTAGCCACTCCAATGCAGATGGACTCTACAGATATTTCCACTTAGACAATGAAGACTCATCAGGTCATGGCTAGTCTTATTGTCCTTCGTTTGGGGGGGGGTTGTGTAGGAAAGTACCATCTTGCCTGGCATGTTACCCCCATTTTTCACTGTATATATGTTGTTTTAGTTGTATGTGTCACTGGGACCCTGGTAACCCAGGGCCCCAGTGCTCATAAGTGTGCCTGAATGTGTTACCTGTGTAGTGACTAACTGTCTCACTGAGGCTCTGCTAATCAGAACCTCAGTGGTTATGCTCTCTCATTTCTTTCCAAATTGTCACTAACAGGCTAGTGACCATTTTTACCAATTTACATTGGCTTACTGGAACACCCTTATAATTCCCTAGTATATGGTACTGAGGTACCCAGGGTATTGGGGTTCCAGGAGATCCCTATGGGCTGCAGCATTTCTTTTGCCACCCATAGGGAGCTCTGACAATTCTTACACAGGCCTGCCACTGCAGCCTGAGTGAAATAACGTCCACGTTATTTCACAGCCATTTTACACTGCACTTAAGTAACTTATAAGTCACCTATATGTCTAACCTTTACCTGGTAAAGGCTAGGTGCAAAGTTACTTAGTGTGAGGGCACCCTGGCACTAGCCAAGGTGCCCCCACATTGTTCAGAGCCAATTCCCTGAACTTTGTGAGTGCGGGGACACCATTACACGCGTGCACTACATATAGGTCACTACCTATATGTAGCTTCACAATGGTAACTCCGAATATGGCCATGTAACATGTCTATGATCATGGAATTGCCCCCTCTATGCCAACCTGGCATAGTTGGCACAATCCCATGATCCCAGTGGTCTGTAGCACAGACCCTGGTACTGCCAAACTGCCCTTCCTGGGGTTTCACTGCAGCTGCTGCTGCTGCCAACCCCTCAGACAGGCAGCTGCCCTCCTGGGGTCCAGCCAGGCCTGGCCCAGGATGGCAGAACAAAGAACTTCCTCTGAGAGAGGGTGTGACACCCTCTCCCTTTGGAAAATGGTGTGAAGGCAGGGGAGGAGTAGCCTCCCCCAGCCTCTGGAAATGCTTTGTTGGGCACAGATGTGCCCAATTCTGCATAAGCCAGTCTACACCGGTTCAGGGACCCCTTAGCCCCTGCTCTGGCGTGAAACTGGACAAAGGAAAGGGGAGTGACCACTCCCCTGACCTGCACCTCCCCTGGGAGGTGTCCAGAGCTCCTCCAGTGTGCTCCAGACCTCTGCCATCTTGGAAACAGAGGTGCTGCTGGCACACTGGACCGCTCTGAGTGGCCAGTGCCACCAGGTGACGTCAGAGACTCCTGCTGATAGGCTCCTTCAGGTGTTAGTAGCCTATCCTCTCTCCTAGGTAGCCAAACCCTCTTTTCTGGCTATTTAGGGTCTCTGTCTCTGGGGAAACTTTAGATAACGAATGCAAGAGCTCATCCGAGTTCCTCTGCATCTCCCTCTTCACCTTCTGATAAGGAATCGACTGCTGACCGCGCTGGAAGCCTGCAAACCTGCAACATAGTAGCAAAGACGACTACTGCAACTCTGTAACGCTGATCCTGCCGCCTTCTCGACTGTTTTCCTGCTTGTGCATGCTGTGGGGGTAGCCTGCCTCCTCTCTGCACCAGAAGCTCCGAAGAAATCTCCCGTGGGTCGACGGAATCTTCCCCCTGCAACCGCAGGCACCAAAAAGCTGCATCACCGGTCCCTTGGGTCTCCTCTCAGCACGACGAGCGAGGTCCCTCGAATCCAGCGACTCTGTCCAAGTGACCCCCACAGTCCAGTGACTCTACAGTCCAAGTTTGGTGGAGGTAAGTCCTTGCCTCACCTCGCTGGGCTGCATTGCTGGGAACCGCGACTTTGCAGCTACTCCGGCCCCTGTGCACTTCCGGCGGAAATCCTTTGTGCACAGCCAAGCCTGGGTCCACGGCACTCTAACCTGCATTGCACGACTTTCTAAGTTGGTCTCCGGCGACGTGGGACTCCTTTGTGCAACTTCGGCAAGCACTGTTTCACGCATCCTCGTAGTGCCTGTTTCTGGCACTTCTCCGGGTGCTACCTGCTTCAGTGAGGGCTCTTTGTCTTGCTCGACGTCCCCTCTCTCTTCAGGTCCAATTTGCGACCTCCTGGTCCCTCCTGGGCCTCAGCAGCGTCCAAAAATGCCAAACGCACGATTTGCAGCTAGCAAGGCTTGTTGGCGTTCTTCCGGCGGGAAAACACTTTTGCACGACTCTCCACGGCGAGAGGGATCTGTCCACCAAAGGGGAAGTCTCTAGCCCTTTTTGTTCCTGCAGAAACCTCAGCTTCTTCTGTCCAGTCAAAGCTTCTTTGCACCCGCAGCTGGCATTTCCTGGGCATCTGCCCATCTCCGACTTGCTTGTGACTTTTGCACTTGGTCCCCTTGTTCCACAGGTACCCTAGATTGGAAATCCACAGTGGTTGCATTGCTGGTTTGTGTCTTTCCTGCATTATTCCTCTAACACGACTACTTTGTCCTTAGGGGAACTTTAGTGCACTTTGCACTCACTTTTCAGGGTCTTGGGGAGGGTTATTTTTCTAACTCTGACTATTTTCTAATAGTCCCAGCGACCCTCTACAAGGTCACATAGGTTTGGGGTCCATTCGTGGTTCGCATTCCACTTTTGGAGTATATGGTTTGTGTTGCCCCTATCCCTATGTTTCCCCATTGCATCCTATTGTAACTATACATTGTTTGCACTGTTTTCTAAGACTATACTGCATATTTTTGCTATTGTGTATATATATCTTGTGTATATTTCCTATCCTCTCACTGAGGGTACACTCTAAGATACTTTGGCATATTGTCATAAAAATAAAGTACCTTTATTTTTAGTATAACTGTGTATTGTGTTTTCTTATGATATTGTGCATATGACACTAAGTGGTACTGTAGTAGCTTCACACGTCTCCTAGTTCAGCCTAAGCTGCTCTGCTAAGCTACCATTATCTATCAGCCTAAGCTGCTAGACACCCTATACACTAATAAGGGATAACTGGGCCTGGTGCAAGGTGCAAGTACCCCTTGGTACTCCCTACAAGCCAGTCCAGCCTCCTACACATATGCAAACTCATTTACCTTGCGGCCAGTCTCAGCGTAGGTAACCTAGCAAAGCTGTATATGTTTTTGACCGACATATTCATCATTGAATGGCTCTCATGTGAGATGTGATCAGCACTCCCAAACATACAATAGTTGAAAACGACTGCCTTCAAGCTCCTTTCTGCCCGATAATACAACTGCAATTCTAGATACTTATTTTAATATTATGGATTCGATTAGGCATGTCCTTGACAGGTATTATAGCTTGCACAACGCCCACAGTCACTATTAAATCTTACTTGGGAAAAATATAGCTTTTTGGTTCCTCACTCTAAAAGTGTAAAACAGCATACACAACAGAAATATATAGATATAAAGTGTGCCAGGGCAGAAAACAAGATTTTAGAGCAACGTTTTAGTTATAATGCAGAACTTTAAGAAATGTTTTATTATAAATGTTTCAAATGTGACATAAGAATTTAGCAATACTTGAAAGGCATGATTAGTGAAATATGTCAATGTTTTAATGAGCAGAAATTACAAGTCTGATAGCTATCATGGGTTTTCTGAGGAAAGCCAGTGATTTCCATATGAAACTCTAAAATTGGAAAAAAAGTCACTTACAAAGCCATTACGACCAGCACACCTACTTATCTTTTAGAGATGCTCACTATCTCTGGTGATCTTTAGCACACCTGCAGCCAGGACCCCATCAGGCTGCAGGCCAAGAAATATAAAAAAGAGAAAATACGGCAGCGGGTCTTTTCCATCTATGCACCCAGGTTCTGGAACAACATCCCATTTCAAGTAGGATCGCACCAACCCTACTGCAATTTTGGAAAGAGTTGAAGATGCATGCCTTTAAAGAACTCCATTTCACAATAGACTAAACATCCATAACCAGCTGCTTCTCCTATCATTCACTGATCTTTTGCTTGTTGTGGGCATTGTACATAGCTCTGCCGGCGTTTGGCCAGATTTGTGCTAATAGAAATGCCACAAACATTCATACATACATATCCCGAAACATGTGAAATGTAAGGTTGTATTTGCCATGTCTAAAGAAAGTAATAGTTCTGCAGGAGGTTCCCTAGAGTTCGTTTGAAAGAGCCTTAATTTGCTGGAGACGGACTCTAGGCTTCCTTTGAAGATGGACTAGAGACCTTTGCAAAGTTTAAGGACAAGTATAATATCACTTTGCGATTTAATTTCCTGTTTTCATATTTTAGTAGCTAGACTTGAAATTCTGACATTCACATCTAATATTGAAAAAAATATTGTGATAATACAAAATTGTCTTGTCAAGGTCTAACGTCTGTAATTTTAGATATAAAGCACTGTCAGCAGACGTCTGGAACTAGCAATTCAAATAGAACAAAATCAGGCCCAATTTAGACATTTGTGGATGAAATGAGCAGGCAGGTATCATAGAAAGCTTGAGAGAAACCTGCCAAGAAGACTGGAAACAATAGGAGCAATAAGAGAGACAGGAAGAGAATTCCAGTACTTGGGACTTGAAAGTATAGAATTGAAGTAGAGTTAGGCGGAGAGAGGAGTTGAAATACCAGTGGAATTTGCAAGGCAGCTGGAACATAGATGGTTATCAGTGAGGACAAGTAGGAAGGGTTTAGCCATGTTTACACTTTTTAACACAATAAAAAAAGCAAATATTGGCAAAACCAATGGTATATTGGTATACTGTATGGTATTATAAAACTTTACATTATAATTAACTCACAATACAGAGAATTCTGCAATCCCTGTATAGAAACCTTTCTATAGTTTCCTTATAACATGTGACGTGATTCCACTAGTGATCTATTATAAAGAAATGATGTAGCTGCTCAACTCTAATAATTTATTAAGTTGAGTTCTAACATAACAATGCCTCCTAACCGAGCCAGCGGCTGAACGGAAAGGCAGGCCAGGCCACAGGGCATAGTTAAAGCAGCTGTTTAAACAATTAAAACAAAACCTGCTTTTTTTAGGGTCGAGCCTGCATTGCATGCGCTCGCGCATGCGTATCGCAGCGAGACGCTTTAGTGTTTAGAAAAGGGCTCGGAGCCCTGTCAACCTCACGTCAGTGTTTTTTATTAGTTCGTGGGCTTGCCTAATAAAATCCGCTTGCTTTCATTAGTCGAAGGCATGCATACCTCATGCCTTTTCCGGTGGCTAGCCCTCCTCGAGCCCAGTGACCAAGTACAGAAAATATGCGAGGCTCGCTGTTTTCCATCGGGCTCGTGGACTTCTTTTTCTCTAATTTACGAGCGTGATCTCGCTTGGCAGAAGTCGAGCGCTTTACATAGTTAATTTCACTTTTTCGGGTTATGTACATAAATGCACTTTTGCCCGATAGGTGAAAAGAAGTCGGGTTAGGAGTTTACAACGCGATCAGCTCTAACATGAGCAAATGCAAGACCCGTTGCATTGGAAATGCTTGTATTCCTCTGCTCTGTGGTTAGAGCTGCACAATCGGAAAGGAGAAAAATATGCAACATGTTTCTTTTTGCACTCCTTAGGTAATTATAGAAAAGTTTTCTGCAGGTTTCTACACATTCCAAGCTACTACATCGTTTTTATAAACTCAATTGTATTAAACTAATATATTTTTGCAACAAATATCCAATAGCATTTTTCATGTGTTTCATTTTGGAGTAGAGATTCTATTTTATTCTTCATGTTTGCAAACATACTCCTTATTTCAACTGAAAGAGACATGCACCAAGGATTTAAGTGATTTGTGGGAACGTTGATGGTGTAACCATGTATTATAAGGAAAAAAGTAGCCCCTACTATATATGATAAGGATTTTTATAAGTCAACTTGGAGTTCCATTACCTAATGATGGAACTCAGCCTTCAGCCTTGTTCCTCTATACGATCACGGAACTCCTCATGAAGGATTGAAAGTGACATTTGTTGTACTTTTCCGTTGTAGAAGAGTCCCTAATGCAAACTCTCCATAAGATGTGAAAAGATAAACTAAGCAGCCAATCGCGTAGAATGAGAGATAGTTATGCCCCTGATTCCTACTCCATGTAAATTTTTATAAGAGTAGTTAACCTGACAAGACAATCCTAATAAGCACTGACTAAGCCAATAGGTCTTGCCTACGGGACATTTTGGCTTTACCAATGTTTTTATTCACAGTGCTATGCAGAATAAAAAAGAACTTCTGACGTGGCTGAAAAAGATGAAATAAAAAGTCTGTGTAATTATGTAGCAGTGCACATGCATGGTGTGAAGTCCTACAAAATGACACAGACTCTCTTTTTTGTAGTTGCTGATCCTGGTTGGACTTGTAACTAAAAAGAAAAAAGACATGCAAAACGTTTTTTAAAGCATGTGGATGTAAGAAACAAGGGTGGCCAGAACCAACATAGTACATGGACAGAAGTAACACAGTATGGGGTAGAAGTAACACAGGAGAGGCATTGATGGGGGGAAACAATGTGGAGGGCTCAGGTGGGGTAAGGGCACACAGACAGAGCAAAGTGAAATGCTGGGGAAGCAAGAAGATGATATAGAGCAGTCTGGAGCTGACAGGGAAGATACAGGGGCAAAAATGCAATGTGGGGAGACTGGGCGAGAAGAGAGGGACACTGGAGAGCGGTTAGTGGGGAGAGAAGTACACAAGGAGACAATTGAAACACATGGTTGCTTATGAAGCACATCAAGAAAGGGAAAAACACAGCACTTGAAAAGGGAACAGTGCTAGGACCCAAGTAATGCATCCATGCTCCATAGGGGGGACAAACACTAGAAGAGGAAGGAAAGCTCATATAAGCTAATATAGAGGAAGCCAGTCAATCAATGGTAAGCAAAGGTTGGGCTCAAAGTCTACTGTAAGCTAACAATGTCTCACAACAGGAGGTACATGTGCTGTCTGGTAGGCAAGACCTAAAAATGGACCAGGAGTTGAGGAGTCAGCTATCACATGTAATCTTTCAAGATATCATGAATATTCCCTTACGCTCAAGAAAGAGTATTGATACATTTCTCTCCCAGAGTGAGAACCAGCTGGATAGGTTTGAACAAGAAGGCAAAGTTTCAGAGACAGGAGGTAAAAACAAAGAAGGTATAATGGGGCTAGGCAAATTGTAGCAGATTTCAGATACCCAATTTAAAGATATAGTCCATTTAATCAATTCAGGTTCACCATATGACTTGATGTCCCTGAAAGTTTGGCTTTCATTGGCAGATACATTTTCAAAAACCTTTTGTCAGCTTTGTAAGGCTGATTCAGGGTACACTCCCTCAGGTTTGAAAAAAAGCATGTATGAGACCCCTCCTGAAGAAACAAACAGCAGATTCAAAAATCCCAAGTAATTTTCAACCTTCCATTTCCAGTGAAAATTCTAGAAAAGGATGTTGATTACTTAGAGAGAAATGAGATACTCATGCAGGCTTCGGCCCCATGCATGGGATGGAAACCACACTGATGTCTGGTTTGGATGATCTTAGAAAGGCTATCAACAAAGGCAAAGTCTTGTGCTGGTACTATTAGATCTGTCAGCTGGCTTCAATACTATCTCTCATACAATACTAGTGGGGCAACTATAGGAAATAGAGACAGGAAACAGACCGTTGGAATGGTGCATGTCATATCCGAAGGATAGAACTCAGGCAGTCCGTCTTCCACTGTACCAGTCAGAACCCAGAGCTGTAGCACAGGCTGTACCCCAAGCATCAGCATTAAGTCCACCGTTATTTAATATATAGCTAAGGCTTTTGGCAAAGCTGTTCCGTCCTAGGGTGGCTCTCTTTATGAACTATGCTGATGATACCCAGTTTATATTATCGTTTGATTCAGAGGTCTTATCAGCTTACAATGATTTTCATCAGTGTATGAGGGATGTTACCTGCTGGTCAACAGTGAACTTTCTTACATCAAATGAAGACAAAAGAGAGGTACTCTGTTGCCTAGTACAAAAGAAATACCACAACCATTGTCTAAATACTTCTGGCCTTTACGAACAACTTTTCCACAGTCAGAATCCTCTGAAGTACAGAATCTTGGCATTTTTATTGACAATGATTTGCCTCTAACCTCAAGTCAGCAAGTAATCCTGCACATGTTTTGCTCTCCTTAAAACACTGACCAAACTCTTACTTTTCCTTCAAGTGGAAAACAGAGTTCTGATTATTCAGATTGCCACCCTTAGTCAACTATACTATGGTAATGCGGTGTATTGGGTTCTCCGTAGAAACATATTAAAAGGCTGTAGGGTATCCAAAATGCAGCAGCCTGGTAAGTATTAGATTTCCCACAAAGGGCTTTGATATTTTGTGGATTAAAAAATCTCCACTGGCTACCGTTAGGAAAAAGGATAGTTTTTAAATCATTGTGTACGGTGTACAAGGCGGCACATAGGATGGGTCCTGTCTACCTTAGAAACAAGCACAAGAACTATCAGCCTGGTTGCCAATTAAGATCAACCAAAGCAGGTTTCCTGGTTCAAGAAAAATTCAAAATCCCTCAGTCTGGATGCAGGACTTTTTTGATACAGGCAGTGCACATGGGGAATACCCTCCAAAGGGCACTGCGAAAATCACCGGATTTTAGGCAGTTCAGGAAATCCATTAAAAAAACCTGGTTGTTTACTAGGTAGGGACGGAGATTCGATTAACCAGCAGTTCATAATGACCAGCACCAGGACTCCTTAAATGAAGTAGGCCTTAAAGGCTTTAAAATCATAACTGATAATCATAATAATATAACGGGGAAGGAAGCCAGCAAAGATAAATATGTGGAGGTGTGATGTGTTATAGAAAGTATGTTTGAGAAGAAAGTAGAAAGGAGAGTTAAACATAGATTTATCATGTGACAAAGAGGGCTGGTGTTGGTTCTACGAGAAGGAATGGATAAGTATACAACTAGACAGAGGATTGCTGATTTGGGACCTACACACAAAGGTATTTGTCAGTAGGTAAAGTAGTACTTTTGTAGTACTCTTTTAAATAAATTGCCTCAAAATACCTCAAATGGGAATAAAATGGGAATAGTCATATAAAATTACTACAAAAAGAGTTCAGACTTTTCATCAGTGTGCCTTCTGGACACTTGCGGCAGGGGTGGTACTTCAGCCCCTAGCCTTCCTTTCACTTGGGCGGCCCCAAATGCACTGAAGCACTATTAAAGCGCTGTTGTTCTCCCACAGTTTGGCCTGTCTTAGCCCGTCACAGACTGACAGAGGCCGGGCTCCTCATCTAGCATCTGTTTCTCTGGGCTACTCTTCGTTCCAAAATTGGTGTGTCTTGATTTGTCGGACTATCAGGGTAGGTCTTTTTTACTAATTGAAGCCTTCCCTTTAAGGTGTGCAATATAAGCCTGTCTCCTGCAGATTGGCTCTAAGGACAAATGGGGAGAAAAAAGTGGCCACTGGGGCAGGGGGGGAGTTACAATCAAAACCCCCATTTCCAACTATTGATAACTTTTTAGTGAGGGCAGTTGATTTAGCTACAAACAAATTAAACTGGCTGAGTGTCGGCTCTCCTTGACATCAGAAAATCTAACGCTGATGACTATGCAATCAACTTCAGTAGCACCAAGTATTAGCAGTACTGCTGGCAATGGAAATAGCTTAAATTAAAGGCCTGTTTTTACTGGATGCACAGAGTTGCAGGGGTACAGTGAGGATAATCTTGTGGGTAACAGAGTAACAACTTCCTCTCAACAGCAGAACCAAGACTGTGTAGCTAGATTGCCCACTGTCCCCATTTCAGGTACTGCGGAGAAACAACTCGGTGAGGAGAGTCCGACCAAACAGAGTAAAGGGACTGTTAAGAAGGCTCAGAACAAGAAACAGGCAATACAGGAAGCGGGTGGCCAGCAATCCTCGGTACAAATAAATTCCCCCAGGAGACTTTTTTGATTGCATGAAGGACCGCCCAAATTAATTACTTGATAGAAAATTGTGCCCAATTTGTGACCACCTAGTAAGGATAGAAGAAAAACTGAGTCAGATAGCCTGAGTATTGAGTGTTAAGGAAGGGGGCCAACGGATGAGAGAGATGGTTTTAACACCAGAACCACCTATATGTTTTAAACCTTATTCTGATATCTCCGTGGGTAATGGACCCCCTAAAATTGTTCCCGCTTTTCCACCCAACATGCAGCAAAATTGGGTCCCTGGCAACTTAAGTATTAGATGATGTAGCCCCCTTCTCTTATCCCCCACAAGTAATGCACCCCCAGCAGTTGGTGTTAACAAGGATGAGAGTGCCTGATTCGGCACAAGCTAAAAGTTGCTGGAAGGAGTTTAATCTTAGTAGCATCAACCAGCTTGCCGTTCTTAATCTCCCCCCAGCCTCATGTCCATACATCATTATATTGGCTAACGTCCCCCAATTACCACCAGGCCAGATTGAGCCAATGTCATCCTTAAAAAATGTAGTAGTTTTTTGGTTAAACAAAGGCTAGACCTCCAGTGGAACCTGGCCAATTAGATTTTATTGATAAGGTGAGTGGGTGGTGTTGGGCCGTCAAAGAAACATATCCAGGAGATACCGTGATAGTAAACTTTTGCAGCCCCTAACACAGTCAGCAGGTTTCACAGCCTTTACTGGCAAATCACTTCTCTATATTCAGTGATTTAGATGCTAATGATTGACTCCTTCATGAGGGAACCTATGTGTCTCATAATAAACAAGATAAAGATATGGGCCAACATGTTCTGGCCGCATCCCCTCCAATGTGTTTTGTTCATAGTTCTGCTATACTGAATAACAACTCAGACACAGGTACTGATCTATATAACGTTCCCATATTTTCTCAGTTGGGTCCTAGTGAAAATCCCATTTCATCAATAGTTAATATGAGGAGCCAGTGACATGTTTGTTCCTCTGATACTTTGAATATTTCAATATTAAACATAAGGAGCCCTTGTCCCTTTTATCTTGGAATGTCACTGGGATCTGTGGTGAGCTAAATGATTAGAATTGGTTGTCTTTTATAGGGGACTATGATATTGTTTGCTGCCAGGAAACATGGGCCTTAGAGAACATACCCCTAAAAGGATTTAGATCTTATTGCTCGAGTGCTATCCTATCAGTTGCTAGGAGAGCAAATGGGGGAATAGCG
This sequence comes from Pleurodeles waltl, assembly GCF_031143425.1. Classification (NCBI taxonomy): domain Eukaryota; kingdom Metazoa; phylum Chordata; class Amphibia; order Caudata; family Salamandridae; genus Pleurodeles; species Pleurodeles waltl. Next base: position 834,205,921 of record NC_090444.1, read on the forward strand.
TTTTTTGATGCTAGTTCCCTCAGCTCATTGAAAGTGAAAGTTTCGTAGTCAAGGTCTTGTTACCAAATTCTAAAGTTATGTTTTCCAGCCCACCACAGTGTATTTTTAGTTAATTTTTATTTTAATTATTTTAACTCTCATCCACTCCATATCATAGAGGAATTGGGAGGACAGATCACAGAACACATCAGTAGAAGCAATACTTCCAGCTCCATCATTTGGGCTGGGGATTTTAATATCACTAAATGCCAAATGAAGGGGCAGCTGACTTGTTTGATTATCGATTTCTGTGATCACGAAGTAAGCCACTTTTCACAGGTATGGTGAAGTCCTCAGTGGCCTAATAATATCTGTAAATGTAATATTTTCCTCAGAGGTTTTGGGGCATCAAAAAGCTAATTTACCAAATTGTATAGGCAGGAAGAGAGGCACAACAATCGATTTTGTTTTATTTTATCAGGAGACTTAGCCTGTCAGCTTGTTTGTTTTAAGTTGCTTACCCTCCCATTTAGTGACCAAAATCCTGTTGCATTATCTTTAGCGTTTCAAACAGCAAATTGCACATCTCGGCAGCAAATGGCTTCAGTTTCATACTCAGTGAGTAAGGAGGTATGGCTTTGATGGGAAGCGATAGACCCGGTAACATTCTTGGCTTCCAAACACAGTGGGGAAATCTTGGGCTGCCGCTCTCTCCTTTAGATGAGCCTCTGTATATTTTAAAAAGCTTTGGAGATTTGTGAAAGGCAGTTTCAAAAGGGCTATTTGTAAAAAAAGAAACCCAACGAGACGCCCCGTTTATTCTTGGTTTTCCCATGATTGTACCATCACCCTGCAGGCATTAAAGGTGATCACCAATAGTATTCTCCGAGATATGGAAAGAGTTAGCTACGTATAAACAAGCCCTCACACAGAGAAAGGCAGAAATTAGAACAAGAGCATGGGACGATATATGCAAAGGAGCCGAACTAAAGGATAATAGGCTGTTTTGGAATATAGTAACTCCTCCTTTTTTGCAGAAAGTGAACCAAGCGAGATTATATGTCATATTCCAGAGCCGGATTGGGTAAATCATTTAACAAAAATATTCAGCTCTGGAAACAGGGAATCTGATATAAAAGAGGTTGAGAGGCAAGTAGGGGAGAATTGTTGGGTGGCAAACCTCATGGATTTAGCCTTGGTTTCTGATGCAATAAAAGGTGCAACCCCAGGTAAGGCACCAGGCCCTGTTCATTTGTTTAAATCAGATATAGATCTCCTTGGCCCCACTGGTTGCGAATGTCCTGAGGGCTGCAATTAAGGTAGGCCGAATCCCGACTTGGAAATAATCAATTATTGTTCCTATTTTCAAGTAAGGATATCTGAGCTCACCTGCGTCCTACCACCCAATTTCACTAACGTATTCATTGTTGAACTAGAATTTTGGGTGGAGGAAAGTTGTTTTTTCAGCCCTGTGAAAGAAGGTTTTCGTCCTGGATTAGGGACGATGGAACAGGCTCTCATTCTCCCTCTTATCTTGGGAAAGTATGTGATGGCTAAACATGGGGCCCTGCATTTGGCCTTTATGGATCTCTCCTGCGCTTTTAATATGGTCGATAGGGAGGCCCTATGGGAGATGATGGAACTAGCAGGCATAGATAACATATTATCCAGTGGATCCACCAGGATATTACCACTAGAGTTAGTGTAGCCAGGGGTGTTAGACAAGGCTATATTTTAAGCACCTTTTCCCTTTTTATTTTATATATAATACCTTAGAGGAAGCTTTAATCGGTTGCATCAGCCGGTCCCATTACTGTTATATGCTGACACCAAGGTTTTACTGGTTCGTATGGCTGTCGGCCTGCAAAAAGTCTTGGATGGGTTTTTTAGTTTTATGTCTGGTCTTGAGTGAAAGGTAAATGACCAAAAGTCATTTGTAATGTTATGCGGCCCAGGAAAGCACAAGCATAGGGTCTTAACCCTCAGGGGGAAACCAATTGCAAAAACTCAGACTTTTAATTATTTAGGTATCCTATTCAATCTGAAGGGGAATTGGGACAAGTTAGTGGCCCTGAGAGCACAAGAAATGAGGATAACGGGTGATGCAATATTTAGATTTTTGAGAAAATTAGGGCAAAGGCCGATACTTGACCTAGTCCAGTTGTACAAGAGTAAATGTATAGCTGTAGTTACCTACTGGGCTGAGGTATGGGGCTATTCTTGGGCAATGAAACTCCAGATTATCGATAATAGCTTCTTTTGTAGGCTTTTAGCCACTTATAAAACTATTTCTAGCTTCATTACCCATATGGAACAAGGAGAGGGTCATATTGAAGATTGTGTTGCGTTAGACCCCCTGCTCCTATGAGTAAAAATCTGGAGTACGCCCCAGGGTACCTTCTCTAGACAAGTTTATGCAGATTGCCTGAAACTGGGCAACAGGGCTTTAACCCTCTGGCTTACCTATATAGAAAAGGTGTTTTATATGTTGGGTTGTGGGCACGTATTTTAAAATCGAGAGTTTGTTACACCAAGTTGTAAGGCAAAGGTGATTGAGTCTTACTTGTCATACAGTGAAGAACTTAGGATAGCAAGTGTTTTAGGCATGTCCTCAATAATAATACATATGCATACAGCTACATCATCAACCCTACAGCCATATTTAACATAGTTAATGAAGCCCGATTATAGGTTTTATCTCGCTTGATTACGGGGGAATCTAGTCCATCATTTGTTCGCCTTTCCGGTGGCGAGGTCAAACAACCAAGCATTTCGTGTTGTTTTGTCCCCTATATTCTTCACCTAGATGGAGATTTCTGCATCCAATTCTTTTGAACAAAAGTTTTTTATCTTATAAAAACGGGTTACCTACAGCGATTACCGTCCAAGGAAATCTGTTCAGCAGTATTAAATTACTTGCTAACCGCTTTACACATAAGAAGGAAATATGCATTTTAATCAGAGAAACAGACATGTTATTAGATATGGTCTTGGATTTTTAATGATACATTATCAGATGTTTTGAAGATTTGTAATTTTAAAATGTATAGCTAATTTTAGTATCTTAGTTATGTATATATTTGTTGGTTTTTATCCTAACATGCTGTTTGTGCTTGTACTTTTATGGTATTTTTAACTAACTTGACCAAATAAAGTTTAATTGAACTTGCACTTGAGCTACAAAAAGAAGTGTCTGTGCCCTCTTTTCACTAATAGGTATCTAAATTTTGCAGGATGATTAACAAAAGCATGTAAGAGTATGTAACAGAATACCCCTGTAGTATTAAGTCCAGTATCAATTAATGCTATTATTAATCGGCCACTGGGCCTTTTTAAAAGTTAGTAGAAGGCCAAGTTTTGCAAATATTGAAGACTTCCTATAGACAGGTGCAACACCAAGAAGTTATGTGACAGTAGAAATGTAAAGCTAAATGGAAGATAATTACCAGAGTTGCAATATGAGGGAGGAGAATTGCAGGCTTAGTAAAAAGGACAGCCTTTAAAGATTGCACTCAGTGTACCTGAAGCAAAATGTGTCTCCGAGTGTTCATGAGAAACATAAGAAATGGGTGGTCTGATTTGTCTGACAGTCCCTTAGCAAACCAGTATCACCCTCAGTCTACCCCCTGCAAATACACAACTAATGCAGCCTTTCTATTAACTGTTTTGTGGGCTGGCAAACACAAACTTATAACATAGCAGCTAAACAACTTTGATAAAGTAAGCAAATGATAAAATTGACGTCTATCACCGCAAGGGACTCTTGCTGTTATGCTAAGTTCTTATTAAATTTATCATAGTCACCTTGAGAGAAAAGATAAACGACTGCTGTTTGAAAAACATGGCTGCCACTATTGAGAGCTTGGCAATACCCATCAATTTGATGAAAATCTGAAAATCGTAGCATAAGTTGTTAATGTCCCATTGTGGCATAATTTAAGCTTGTTTAGCATTTTTTCTAAAATAATTTATGATTTCAAGTTCTGTGAGCTTGATAAGTCCAATTTTCACACCACAGTGAAATGCATTTTAATGTAATCCTTTGTTTTGTTCCATAATTTTAAGCAATCGCTTTAATTAGATTGTATAATGTGTAAAACCAGTGTAACAATATATTTTAATCAGGACGACTGTGCTCATAAGGCAGTGGAGAGCCAATTTACGTGGATGTACTTATGCAGAAGAAAGACAATTTTGTATTAACAATTAAATTTAAAAAAACTGACAAAGAAGAAGACATTCCACCCACCCTAAATGAATTGCATTTAAACACTTAACGTTTTGATTTCCTACTGCTGAAAACCTATTCCCCAGTCCATCAAATCGCACTTCTTTGATCACATTGTCAGTTTTTTAGGTGCTGCATGCACAGTGCTTGCACCATGCTTGTGAAATTATTGTATTTAATATAGCTCTTAAAAGGGACTTACATCCCGCCCTCTTGCTTTTCTTGTTCTTCATTAGTTCCTGTGCTTGCCACTAATTTTCCCTTCATTTCTATTGGCTGTAGCATACAGCCTTTTGTTCCTCATACGTTTCCTCATGTCTTTTTCTTATCAGTGTCCGAGGGCCCAAGTACTGTTTTCATCCACTTTTGTGGAACTTTTTTTGTTTAGTTAAATTTTTTTAATGTTTTGTCTTTGCTCCCAGCCCCTTCCCTTCACTCAACATAACTGCTCTCTGTCGTCCTCGGGGTCCTGTGTGAGTGTTTGAACACATTTTAGTTGCTCAGGTCTCTGACGTCAAAACAAGGCTGGAATTCTTGTTTTCCTCAGCTTCCAGCGGATTGGCTATATAGTAGGTGAATGTGCACTGAGTCCCCGCTTTCTGTTTAAACTCACACTCTTCTGCTGAATGATTAAACACATTAAACACATTTTTAGTTGGGTTCAATTGCAGTACGGGTGTCTGGGCGTCAAGGTTTGGTACAGATGGCTGGAAACAGGCTTCAGGTCTTTATAAATGGTAGGCTTCAGGTCTTTACAAATGGTGTGACTTTCTGATGGGTGCGACCTTGTGCCTGTGTATGTGATGTTGTTTCTTGATGAAACCGCTTACCAAATGGTAGTGTTTTACTTTTTGTGCATGTGTTCTGCACGTGGTAGGTCACGCTCTGCTTGACTATGGGGGCACGGCCAACGAGTACTTCTTGCACGGAAGACTTGTTTTGCACAGATCCATTTGGCAGTGGCAAATGTTCCCCAAGGCAGCCTGATTAGCCGCATTTTGCAAGGGTAGACTTGTATGAAACTGCGTTTCCAACCAGACACCGGCTCATATACCCTTTTATATCTATGATGGAAGCATTTCCACCAGCTAGGATCTCTTCGAATCTTGCACAATAAGGTGAGTACTACTTCATTGCTCTGCAGCTGACCGTCTACCAGCCCTCACCATGCTGCCCACTGTTTAGCTCAAAAGCCTTTAAACAACCAATTACCGTATTGCCTACACAGAGATATGCACGTTTGCCATATTTTGCACCAGTACCATACCAACTTCTGGGTAATCACAGTGCCTGCTTTTTCTTGGCACTGGTATTGTGTGGTAGTTGTTTCACCTAGAGGACCCTGAAGTATTTATTTCTGCACTGCGAGGAAGTTTCTCCGTCTTTCAGACCTTATAACTTTGTCCCGGTATGAACTACTGCATCCTCTCAAAGTTGCTGTAGTACATAGGTTCCGCTATGTTCTCTCAAAGGTACACCATTTTCTTTCATGTTTGTTCCCATCTTTTACAGTTGGCCACCATTCCTGTCCCCCGCTTGCCATTCTGCCAACCCATTATGCTCAGTTTTAGTAGTTAGAGGTACATGCTGTCTGTCCTCATGCTTCATTGCCTCCCCTCTCCGCGTGCTGTAGAAATTTCCATTAATGTTATCCTCACTTTTTTTAAGTTTCTTCAACTTATATTGCACAACTGCTCACCATCTTAAAACTTACCAAAAAAAAAACATTAATAATTACAAAGGCGAAACCTAATGCATTTACCTCTGCTTGTTAGGCTTTTTATCACAGCAATGAACAGCTAAAGGTGGGCAGATGCCATTATGAAGGTGTCTAAATAGGTATTGCACCCCCATAAAGTGATGTCAGTACTATTGAAACAAAATAAGCTACACATCATTTTTTTGTTTATATTTGATTGGTTATGAGCACATGCAGCAAATTCATACATATTGAGAAAACACCCATTCATGCCTACCAGTGGTCCTGAATAAAACGCTGAGAACTTTTTCATATAATTATTTTTCATTTCCTATTGTGCAGCATTGTGTTTCGCTGCATGACGCAGGCTAGTATTGGAGGAAGGCAGAGCCGGCTCATCCGCTAAGGCAGAGGAGCTTCGTCCAACTGCTTTATGCAGTGCAGAAAAAGGAAAAATAAAATGATGACACAAAGTTATTATCATTTCATTTTTCCTCTGGAGCCAGGATAGGGAGGAATGGGGCTGGGCTGGAGGAGGGCTGGAGGTGGAGTGGAGTGCACCATAAGTACGCATGACCGTTTGGCCGGCCATTTTGGGATGGTCAAACGGTCATGCGCACTTAGCATTTCTCCATCCATCTGTATTGCACAGCCAGTATGAGAACGTGCACAGGCTCTTACTCCCTGTCTGAGAGCCGAACCAGGCCGCTTAGACCAATCATGAGGCTGCTGTCATGCTGCTGACAGTAGTGTAGTGATTGGCTTAGGGGTGTCTGGGAGCCTGTGTGTTTCCATGCTGCCGGGAGTCGGGAAAAGGAAGAGGATGAAAGAGAGATAGAACCGTCTCTACCAATGGAAAAGGTGTTTTTTTTTTTTATATATCCACCCCACCCACCCCACAACCCCCCTTGAGTAGCAGCCACCACTGGAGGAAGGTAACATATGTTGAGTACAACATAGGCTGAGGTGCAGATTGGCTCCAAAAAGAGGCAAGCAGCTAGGTGCATAATCCCACTTACAGCTTTTTTTTTTCAGAAAATTCTGTTTGTTTCTTTTCAGGCCTGCTTTCAGCGGTGGATATAATGGAAGTTAATCCATCACAGGGAGAGACAAAAAAAGAAATCGCTACAACTGTGGAAACTGCTATTGCGATGACCTTATCTTGCTTTGGTAAAGCACGTGAAGGCTCCCCCCCCACTAGCTACAGCACAAATCCACCACAAAAGAAATCTGCTTGAGTGCTTCAAATTCCTGCATTTGAAGATGCAAGATCAGTTTTTCATTTCATCGAAAATCTCCGTATCTTTCATAAGCATCGCTTTATATTCATATATTTTATTTCGTATCGTTTTCTAACTACTGAAGCATGTCAATTTATGTGGTTACTATTAATGATTATTTCGAGACAATATTTTTTCAAAGACCATCTCAATAGCAATATTTCACACTACCCAGTCTTGCTTTTGTAGTCACTAAAACATGCTCTGAGATTATGTTTAAAAAAAAAGATTTTAGCACACTCGTAGAAATCGTATTGTGATTGTTGATTATGCTTTGCTGATCTATCAATTGTACTTTAATCAATTTTATGCACATATATAGGCTGTAGCTTCATCTTTTCTAAGTTGGTTGTAATATCACCCTTGAATCATCTTTACCCTATCTGTTCGAAACAAAAATAAAGTTTTTGAGTTGCGAAAAAAGTAGTAAATCTGCACCGAGATTTACGTTTACATGTGGGTGGCTTTTAGCGTGTGAAGATTTCCCTTCCTCTGTACCCCACCAAATGTGTAGGTGGTCCGTTCCTCTCCCCGTCCTGAACGTGGAGAAACACCTGCCCCTGTCTGGATAAAAATGGCCAACCATTTCCATGGTGGGTAAGAATCAGGTTGGAGCTCGGGAATGCCTACAAATATCCATGTTTGTGACCATTCCGAAACTTCCAAAGCAAACCACACCTTGAAATTACAATTTCCTAGAGCTCTTGAGTCTGGATTTGTGAATGCAGATTGCTCCACACTCATGATGGAGATATCACCCTCATAAAACCATTTACAACCACTAGAAATTCCTTTGTGGATTCCTTGCAAAGACATTAACAAAAACATTCACTTATAAATCAGGCCCAAAGCAGGAGATGGGTCTGGAATGCAAAACTGTAGTGATTGGTGCAGATGTGGAATGCAAGTATTACACATTACAAACGGAATTTACTTATCATGCCATTATTAAAGGAATTTTCCATATGGCTGGAGTGTGATGGTTTAAAGTTCTTGGTGGCTAAGCATTTGTTGTAATGTTTGTTTACAAATCACAGCAGAGCAAACCCGTTTAGCATACAATGAAGTATTTTATTACTCACGGGTTTATGGTAAATGTCTGTGTCAAATTTTATTGTTGTATTCTATAGGAGAAATCTGTAATAAAAATGCAAAGGATAACATCAGATCGAGGAAGCAGTAAGAAATAAAGAACTTGTATGTTGAATTTTCGAAAGTTTTTTCTTTACAAGGCAGCATCCGCCAGCTTGAAACATAGGCATCTTGTTGTTTTAGGAAGCCTGTTTTGGTGTTCCTTCAACACTATATAGACGCCAAAGGCAATCAACAGAAAAAGTGGAGAATAGTATATCTACTGTAAAATCCGCCATACGAAGTGATCACTCTCATCAAAGCTGATGTAATACAAGCTAGAGCTAAATGTTATCATATAAAACACAAGCCAACATGACAGATTGACAGACAGGGTATACTACCACATTTCGTATGAAGGGACCTTCCTCAGTTCTGGAGGACTGTTCTTCCAGATCTGCACTGTTGCTCGTGAGAATGACTGCTCAGAGTTTTTTGTTTTATGAATTTAGAAATTTCAAGCCCTACTCCTTGTTTCTCCTACTCCTTGTTTCTGGAGTTGCTATTTTATCAAAGTATGTGAAGTTTTGGAGTTAAGTAACTAGGGGTTTGTGGTGTGAGGCGTGGTATGATATGAATAATCTCTGTGTGCAGCATTTCTCTACGGGGATATAGTTCAGCAATCTTGGAACAGGTGAGGTGTGTTCTGTTTTCGTAGTTAATTATTAGTCTTTTTGCGGAGTTCAGTACACATTTTAATGGCAGTAGGGTTGATTTAAGGAGGCTTGCGTTTAAGACCGTTCCATAGTCTTGTCTAGAAATAACTGTTTGGGCTATACTTATTAGATCCTGTTCACAGATCAAGTATTTCAATAGTGAGTAATTGACTTTGACCAACTTGGCTTACTTACTTTTGTTGGTCTACTTTTTAAGAGGCAGTCATGGTCCAGTATCACGTTATTGTTTTGTGATTTGAGAAAGAATTCAGTTTTGTCAGGCTTGAGCTTTAGAAAGAGTTTGGAAATCCAGTCTCAGTCATGTCTAGCCCTTTCTTTAGATTAGCAGAGTCTTGCTTAGAACAACATTTTAAGATAGAGTGGAGTGTTTTCAACATCTTAGTGTATATTGAGGCCAATCTCCCTAATCACTTTATTGATTGGGTCAGCATATGTGTTAATTAGTGAAGGGACCAGTACGGAGCTTTGTGGTACTCCATGAAGTAATGGTGGTGGATCAGAATAGATTTCCCTTTGAACTATTTAAGATACAGTGAGATGGTTTGCAATCTAGAGAATGTAGAGGAGGTTGTCATTGTTGATCATGTAAAAATGTCAGAAGGTTGCTTCAAGGCCTGACTCTTCTTTGTATATAATTTTTCATGTTGCTAGAATTCTAAATAGCAAAAGGGAGGAACAGGAGATAGGAAGGGAGGTAGGTCTTAACAAACATCTCTGAAAGTGTGGAGCCTAAGGAAAGAAACAGATCTCAAGATCTACGATGTCAGTCCAGGATATACGGTGCCAAATACTTAGAAAGGAAAAGAGGACCTATCTTATGAAAGGAGCAATATAAACACCATTAAACTCTATGGGGTGCTTCACACAAAGGCAACGCAGTGCTCAGAATTTCATGTTGGATACAGATGAATGTGATAAGAAAATTGTATAGCCTGTACAGCTCACTTTCAAGTAAGCAAGAACTATTAAATAAATTGCATTACAATAATACAGTATTGAGAAAATGATGGTACTTACTACCTAGGTGTGAGTTACATGAGCACTAAGGAAAGGGCTTACAAAGAAGTTTGAGCTGCAAAAAATCCACAGTCCAATCAATTCCATATAAGGTCTAAATAATGTGTGATTCAATAGTATCCTAGTGGTTTTAGCTCGGAGAATGGAGGTTTGAAAGGTCCCCAAAGGTCCGGTCAGAGCCCAACTAACCAATAAGAGGTGTCATTGGTAATCACAAAAGTCTCACTCTTGTTCTCACTGAACTTCAAAAATGTGTTGGGCATGCAACTTTCAATTTTACAAAAACAGTCACTCAGCTTAGTGAGTCGAAATTTTAGAAAATGCTGGCCACTATTGATAAATGTGGAAGGTTCTGAAACCAAAGGAGAATGGACATATACATTGAACAAGATGCATTGCGTCATTGCCCAAACTCGCAGTTGTCCCCCGCGTCATTGTTGAATCGTCACTGACCGAAGACTGGATTGGCACCTCTTGGCAGGGCAGGACAAAGAGTGACAGGGTCCAGCAACTGAAGCAGAGTTGAACGCAAGTCTTTGATGGCCCTGAGACTTCCAGAACAGGAGGCAAGCCAGAAAGCCCTTGGAGTCACTTGGTTCTGCAGAGGATGTAGAGAACAAGGTCCAGTCCTTCTTACTCCCAGGCAAGAGGCAGCAGGCCAACACAGCAATGCAGTTGAGCAGAGTGGCTGAACCTAATGGCAGCACAGCAGTCTTTCTTCTTGGCAGTCTAGTGCTTATACCCAGTTGAGCCTTTGAAGTGGGGAAGACTTCAAAGAAAGGCATTTGAAGTGCCCAAGGTCCATGTCCTACTTTCCTTGGCTCCAGATAGTCTACAGGGGGGTATGCAGCCCTTTGTGTGGGGAGAGGCTCAGTCCTAGCCAGGTGTAAGTGTCAGCAACTCCCTCCCATCTAGCCCAGGAAGGCCCATCAGCCTGGTTGCAAATTGCAGACCCCCAGCTCCCTTTGTGTGACAGTCTAAAGGGAATGCACACAGCCCAGCTGCCACCCACACCAGATGTGTATTCAGAGACAGAGTAGTTAAAGCAAGGAAATGCCATCTTTCTAAAGAAGGCATTTTCAGACTTACTATTTAAAATGTGACTTCACCATAAGTTGTGATTTTAAATTGTCCAGAGACACCAAACTCCAAATTTCTATCTTTTCTCTATTGGAAGTTACACTTAAAAGTTGCTTCAATGTAACCCCAATGGTCTTGCAGTAATGAAAAACAAATGTAATAGTTTTTCACTACATGTTAAACCTAAAAACGTACATGTTCAACCTTTTAAATACACTGCACCCTGCCCTTAGGGGTACCCGGGGCCTACATCAGAGGGGTCTTATATGCAAGAAAAAGGATGGTTTGGGCCTGGCAAGTAGTAAACAGTGGCAGGTCTGCAGTGGCAGGTCTGAGACATATTTAAAGGGCTACTGTAGTGGGTTGCAGAGTCAGTGCTGCAGACCCACTATTAGCATTTAATTCACTGGCCCTGGGCACATATAGAGCACTTTCACAGGGACTTACAAGTCAATTAAATATGGCAATTATATGCAAAAATGAAGTCAAAAAAACAGGCCAGAAGGCAAAAAGGTAGGGGAAACCATGCCAAAGATGCCAGTACGTCAGGTCTGACACCCGTCTCCCCCAGCTGAAGGTGGGGAGAGCTCCCAACCCCTTGGGAGTTCTCTTTACTACGGCGAAAAAACCTGGAGATGCCATCAGCACTGCATGGTTTGTTACAGGACGCTGTTCGACCATAAAGTCTATTCCCATTATCTACATTAACCGTCTGAGGGGCCTGTGGTCTATCTGAACCCAGAAGTGAGTGCAAAACAGGAATGGCCTTAGCTCCTTTAGCACCCAGGCCACAGCAAATGCTTCCTTTTTAATCACATTCCACACCTGTTCCCTGGGGAGTAATCTAGGCCTTCATCATTTAGCTGTGAGAGCATGGCCCGATGCCATGCTCTGAGGTATCTGTCCACACCCCTAATTCTTGGGAAAAAGTCACAGGCCTTTAGCACAGGTGCACTGCACATGGCCTCCTTCAGGTTGTTGAAAGCAGTCTGGCACACCTGTGATCAGATCTCCTGATGTGGCTGCTTTTTGGAAGTGAGCTCCGTCAAGGGGGCAACAATGGTGCCATACTCCTGTAATATCCAGTGAGGTGTAAAAGGCTCTCACTTCTGGTTGAGGTTGGGGGAGTCCCAAGCCAGAATGGTCCAAATTGTGTCTTGGAAGGACTGCTCCTTGCCAACTCCCACTTGGTAAGCCAAGAAGACCACAGAACCCTGGCCTATCTGGAACTTACTGGCCTTGATAGCCAGGCCTACCCTTTGCAGAGCCTGAATCACTTCCTTCAGGTGGCACAGGTGGTCCTCCCAGCTGGAAGACTCTGATGTTGACTAGGAAGGTGGCACTGCAGTATTCTAGTTCAGTTAGGACCTGATTTACCAACCTCTGGAAGGTGGCAGGGGTGTTCTTAAACCTGGGCTTGACCCAGAACTGGAAGTGACCTTCTTGTGTAGAGAACACAGACCTCTAGATCTCTATTTTGCTCCATCAGCCAGGTAAATCTGTCAGTACCCATATGTTAGGTAAAAAGTGCTGAGGAACATAGCAGCTCCAACATGAACTATGAGCTCATCCACTCTGGGGATGGGGTGTGCGTCATTCCTGGTGACTGCATTGAGCCCATGGTAATCCATGCAGAACTGGAGTTCAGGTGCGACACCTGGCAGTGCAGCCTTGGGGACACCACCAATAGCTGTTGGAGGACTCAATAACTCCAAGTGCCAACATTTCTGAGACCTCCTCTTTAATGGTAGCCCTCACTTTGTCAGACATCCTGTAATTGTTATTCTTCACAGGTGAACTGTCCCCAATGTCAATATCAGAGCTGCACCATGTAGTGAACCCTGGTGTAAGTGAGAATATAGAAGCAAACTGCTCCAACAATTGGCGTCAGGCTCTCTGTTGATCTAGGGTTGGTGTAGGTGAAAGGCTAACAACCTCCACTGACCTATCCTATTCTTTGGAAGATAGGAGCTTTGGGAGAGGTTCACTCTTCTCTTCCATCCCATCGTCAGTTACCAAGAGCATGGTAATCTCTGATCTCACAAAGTAGGGCTTCAGGTAATTCTAAGTATGGTCCTCAAAGGGTTCCGTTCCTAAGAGGTATGAGGTCCACCAGGTAGGTGACCGCTCTCTTGTGTTCCTTTACCTCATAGGGGCCTGACCAGAGGTCTTGCAGAGCTCGGGGCTCCACCAGCTCCATGATACACACTTTTTGGCCAGGATGAAACTCCACTACAGTGGCATTCTGGTGAAACCAGCATTTTATATCCTCCTGGCTGACTTCTAGGTACTCTTGGGTGAGCTTTCAGAAGCGCACAGGCAGTTTGCAGAGGACCAGCATGTAACTGACCACATCCTGGGAGGATCTCTCAGGAGGTTGCTCCCCGCCTCTTTCACCAGAGTGTGAGGCCTTCTCACAGACTACCCGTACAGAAGTTCAAAGGGGCTATAGCCAAGCCCCTTCTGTGGAACCTCCCTGCAGGTGAACAACAGGCATGGCATGAGGACATCCCACTTACACCTCATAGGTTCAGGTAGACCCATAATTATGCCCATGAGGGTTTGGTTGAATCTCTCAACCAACCCATTGGTTTGGGGGTGGCGAGGAGTGGAGGACTTGTAGGTTGCCCCACAATCCTTCCATATGGCCTTCATGTAGTTGGACATTAAGGCCTATATTTATACTTCTTTAGCGCCGCATTTACGTAACTTTTTGACGCAAAAGTGGCGCAAACTTACAAAATACAATTGTATTTTGTAAGTTTGCGCCTCTTTTGGGTCAATAAGTGGTGCAAATGCTGCACTAAAAAAGTATAAATATGGGCCTAAGTTGGCATCTCTGTCAGATACCACCTCCTTGGAGAAACCCACTGAGGAAAAGATCCCCATCAGTACCCTGGCAACGGCGGGTGCAGTAACTGTCCTCAGAGGGATAGCTTCAGGGTACCTGGTGGAATGGTCCACCAAGACCAGAACAAATCTGTTGCCCACGGCTGTCTTGGGATTCAGAGGGACCATAATCTCAAATCCAACCCTATCAAAAGGGGTGCTAATGACAAGTGAAGGTTGCAGGGGACCCTTGCACTTCTATGACTTGCCAATCACCCAGCAGGTAGAACAGGACCTACAGTATGCAGATTTGTTCTTCCTTATTTGAGGCCATTAAAAGTAGGTGACAAGCCTGTCAAACGTCTTGCGTTGCCCCAACTGACCTGCCAGTGGCACATCATGAGCGAGACCCAGTAGGAAGTCCCAGTAGCACTGGGGGACCACCGACAAACGTTTTTGCACCAGGCTCAGGATCCTTAGGCTTGCTATACAGGAGATAATTCGCCCAATACATCAGGTGCTTCCCAGAGGAGTCACCAGTTGCATAGGCCTCAGCCAGCTGCTGAAGACCCACAAGAGTAGGGCATTCTTTCTGCAACTTGCAGAATTTCTCCCTGGTGAGACCCCCTTCTTGTTGCCCATTGGACAGCTTAGGTAGTTTCCCCAGTTCAGCCATTTCCTCTCCTGTAAGTACCGAGGGCTCCTCCTCAGGTTTAGCCTCCTCCTAGACCATGGAAATTTCAGGAGTGGTTTTCCCACACACCTTGCTCTTCCTCTTCTCGGCAGGACCCTGGGCCATTATTTTAGTCCTTCTGACCACCCTCTTCGACTGCCATGGACTGTGTGGTCAGGAACACCTACTCAGGTCATCCCAACATTTCAAAGTGTGACCTAAGCTCCACCTCTTTCCAGATGGTATTCTCCAGGTCACTGCCCAGAAGACAATCCACAGGCATAGACAGACTCACAGCTACATTAAGCAGACCTGAGACCCCACCACTCAAAGGGAACCAGAGCTACTGGGTATTGGGTCTCACGATTGTCAGCAGCAACAACTTGGTAGAATGTGGTAGGGACTACCTGCTCCAAAGACACCAGATGACTCCTGACAGTAGGCATACTGGCTCATGTGTCTCTCAGAGTCTCCATTCGCTGGCTATTGATGGATAACCACTGACTGTACTTCCTAGTTTTGTCAGGCATGTGGGTTATTTCTACCATCTATCACTGAGGGACACAATGGTCAATTCTGCACCCCCCACAACTATCTGGGGCAATCTCCTCCCCAAGCTCTACACTAGCCAACCCCAGTGACTGATCACCAGTGGGGGCTGTGCCCGCTTGGGTCACTTGGCATCTCCCTTGTAGTGCCCTTCCTGCTGACACTCTTAGCACTTCAAGGGAGCCTTCTCTGCAGACTGTCAGGGAACCATTTCTTTTTCTTCTCAGTAGGGGGATGGGAGCCCTGACCCTCGCAACTAGTTTGTGGCCCTTTAGAGAACTCTTAACTCTTTTTGTCCCTCTTCCCTCCTTATTCTGGTGAGGACCTTGCCCACACTTGGCTTCATCTCCTCCAGATACCTTTCTTAGGACACTGTTGCTGGCTGTAGGATGCTGGACTGGCTTGTAGTGAGTACCTTGGGGTACTTGCACCTTGCACCAGGCCCAGTTATCCCTTATTAGTGTATAGGGTGTCTAGCAGCTTAGGCTGATAGATAATGGTAGCTTAGCAGAGCAGCTTAGGCTGAACTAGGAGACGGGTGAAGCTACTACAGTACCACTTAGTGTCATATGCACAATATCATAAGAAAACACAATACACAGTTATACTAAAAACAAAGGTACTTTATTTTTATGACAATATGCCAAAGTATCTCAGAGTGTACCCTCAGTGAGAGGATAGGAAATATACACAAGATATATGTACACAATACCAAAAATATGCAGTATAGTCTTAGAAAACAGTGCAAACAATGTATAGTTACAATAGGATGCAATGGGGACACATAGGGATAGGGGCAACACAAACCATATACTCCAAAAGTGGAATGCGAACCACAAATGGACCCCAAACCTATGTGACCTTGTAGAGGGTCGCTGGGACTATTAGAAAATAGTGAGGATTAGAAAAATAGCCCACCCCAAGACCCTGAAAAGTGAGTGCAAAGTGCACTAAAGTTCCCCCAAGGACATAGAAGTCGTGATAGAGGAATAATGCAGGAAAGACACAAACCAACAATGCAACAACGATGGATTTCCAATCTTGGGTACCTGTGGAACAAGGGGACCAAGTCCAAAAGTCACAAGCAAGTCGGAGATGGACAGATGCCCAGGAAATGCCAGCTGTGGGTGCAAAGAAGCTTCTACTGGACAGAAGAAGCTGAGGTTTCTGCAGGAACGAAAAGGGCTAGAGACTTCCCCTTTTGTGGACGGATCCCTCTTGCCGTGGAGAGTCGTGCAGAAGTATTTTCCTGCCGAAAGAATGCCAACAAGCCTTGCTAGCTGCAAATTGTGCGGTTAGCGTTTTTGGATGCTGCTGTGGCCCAGGAGGGACCAGGAGGTCGCAAATTCGACCAGGAGGTAGAGGGGACGTCGAGCAAGACAAGAAACCCTCTTAGCAGCAGGTAGCACCCAGAGAAGTGCCAGAAACAGGCACTATGAGGATGCATGAAACAGTGCTCACCCGAAGTTACACAAAGGAGTCCCACGTCGCCGGAGACCAACTTAGGAAGTCGTGCAATGCAGGTTAGAGTGCCGTGGACCCAGGCTTGGCTGTGCACAAAGGATTTCCGCCAGAAGTGCACAGGGGCCGGAGTAGCTGCAAAAGTCGCGGTTCCCAGTAATGCAGTCTAGCGAGGTGAGGCAAGGACTTACCTCCACCAAACTTGGACTGAAGAGTCACTGGACTGTGGGAGTCACTTGGACAGAGTTGCTGGATTCGAGGGACCTCGCTCGTCGTGCTGAGAGGAGACCCAAGGGACCTGTAATGCAGCTTTTTGGTGCCTGCGGTTGCAGGGGGAAGATTCCGTCGACCCACGGGAGATTTCTTCGGAGCTTCTAGTGCAGAGAGGAGGCAGACTACCCCCACAGCATGCACCACCAGGAAAACAGTCGAGAAGGCGGCAGGATCAGCGTTACAGAGTTGCAGTAGTCGTCTTTGCTACTATGTTGCAGGTTTGCAGGCTTCCAGCGCGGTCAGCAGTCGATTCCTTGGCAGAAGGTGAAGAGAGAGATGCAGAGGAACTCGGCTGAGCTCTTGCATTCGTTATCTAAAGTTTCCCCAGAGACAGAGACCCTAAATAGCCAGAAAAGAGGGTTTGGCTACCTAGGAGAGAGGATAGGCTAGCAACACCTGAAGGAGCCTATCACAAGGAGTCTCTGACGTCACCTGGTGGCACTGGCCACTCAGAGCAGTCCAGTGTGCCAGCAGCACCTCTGTTTCCAAGATGGCAGAGGTCTGGAGCACACTGGAGGAGCTCTGGACACCTCCCAGGGGAGGTGCAGGTCAGGGGAGTGGTCACTCCCCTTTCCTTTGTCCAGTTTCGCGCCAGAGCAGGGCTAAGGGGTCCCCTGAACCGGTGTAGACTGGCTTATGCAGAATTGGGCACATCTGTGCCCATGAAAGCATTTCCAGAGGCTGGGGGAGGCTACTCCTCTCCTGCCTTCACACCATTTTCCAAAGGGAGAGGATGTAACACCCTCTCTCAGAGGAAGTCCTTTGTTCTGCCATCCTGGGACAAGCCTGGCTTGACCCCAGGGGGGCAGAAACCTGTCTGAGGGGTTGGCAGCAGCAGCAGCTGCAGTGAAACCCCAGGAAGGGCAGTTTGGCAGTACCAGGGTCTGTGCTACAGACCACTGGGATCATGGGATTGTGCCAACTATGCCAGGATGGTATAGAGGGGGCAATTCCATGATCATAGACATGTTACATGGCCATATTCGGAGTTACCATTGTGAAGCCACATATAGGTAGTGACCTATATGTAGTGCACGCGTGTAATGGTGTCCCCGCACTCACAAAGTTCAGGGAATTGGCCCTGAACAATGTGGGGGCACCTTGGCTAGTGCCAGGGTACCCTCACACTAAGTAACTTTGCACCTAACCTTTACCAGGTAAAGGTTAGACATATAGGTGACTTATAAGTTACTTAAGTGCAGTGTAAAATGGCTGTGAAATAACGTTGACGTTATTTCACTCAGGCTGCAGTGGCAGGCCTGTGTAAGAATTGTCAGAACTCCCTATGGGTGGCAAAAGAAATGCTGCAGCCCATAGGGATCTCCTGGAACCCCAATACCCTGGGTACCTCAGTACCATATACTAGGGAATTATAAGGGTGTTCCAGTAAGCCAATGTAAATTGGTAAAATTGGTCACTAGCCTGTTAGTGACAATTTGAAAGAAATGAGAGAGCATAACCACTGAGGTTCTGGTTAGCAGAGCCTCAGTGAGACAGTTAGGCATCACACAGGAAACACATACCTTTAGGTCACAAACTTATGAGCACTGGGGTCCTGACTAGCAGGGTCCCAGTGACACATAACAAACATACTGAAAACATGGGGTTTTTCACTATGAGCACTGGGCCCTGGCTAGCAGGATCCCAGTGAGACAGTGAAAATACCCTGACATACACTCACAAACAGGCCAAAAGTGGGGGTAACAAGGCTAGAAAGAGGCTACTTTCTCACACAACCCCCCCCCCCCCCCCCAAACGAAGGACAATAAGGCTAACCTTGGCCAGTTGAGACTTTATTGTCTAAGTGGTGATAAGTAGAGAGTAACTCTGCAATAGACTGGTTACTCCCTTTATCATCCACTATACTGTATGGTTACTTCCCTGTGGGGATGTAAACCACCCTGTTTGAAGTTTTTTAGCTAAGCAACAATGTGAAGATGTATTTTCTGAGTTTCTATCAGTAAGTTTTAGTTTAGAGCAGTGGGAATTGTCCACTGAACCTATTTGTAGTGATGGAAATGCCAGACAGGGATGCTGTCTCAGAAAAGCCATAGCTGGGCAAAAACTTTGTCCATATGGCTGGAAGAGAGAACAGGGATGCTGTTTCTCTTGAGTTGGAGCAGGGCAGGGATGCTGTCCTATGAGCTCCACACTAGGGCAGGGATGCTGTCCTAAGTGTTGTGAGGCAGTGCAGGGTTTCTGCACTAAAGTTTCTCTGGGAGGGTTGGAGGGATGCTCCATGTTAACTAAAATGGTGCTCTTTTTCTCACCAAGGTTAGTTATCCCACAGAGAGGTACTTCTACCTCAGGGAGTACAGTTTTGCCAACTGATGATTCCCTTGGAACAGGTGCCACCCCAGGAGAGGTTTCTCCCACCACAGGAATGGTATCCTGAATGGTAGGGTGGTTAGGGGATACTGTGATATCCTTTTTACCTGTTGATGGAGAGGGATCCTGAGTTTTCAGGCCTTCTCTCCTTTGCTTTTTCATTTCAGTAGAAATGAGAGGGAACAATTCCTCAGGGATGCCCAGCATGGCTGCATGGGCATAAAACTCTACATCAGCCCAACCTGAGGCCTCTAGGTCATTACCTAAGAGACAGTCTACAGGTAAGCTAGGTGATACCACCACCTGCTTAGGGCCAGTAACTCCACCCCAACTAAACTGAATTATAGCTAAGGGAAGAAACTTAGTGGAGTTATGGACATCAATAATCTTATACTGTTGTCCAATGATGTGTTGATCAGGGTGCACTAGGTTTTCAGTCACCAAAGTGATACTGGCACCTGTGTCCCTGTAGGCCAAGGCCTCAACACCATTTATTGAAACTGTCTGCCTGTACTTATCCATTGTAAGGGGACAAGCAGCCAGTGTGGCAAGGCCAATGCCACTAGGTGTGACAGAAACTGTCTTGGGACTGACTACCCTAGTTTCTATGATGGACCCATAAGTGAACCCAACTACACCCTTTGCTTGACTGTTGCCAGCAGTCCCACCACTAGTACCACTACTGCTAGGGGCACTAGAGCTTTATGTATTAGTGGTGGTAGGCTCAGGGGGTTTACCTGGACAGGACTTATCCCCTGGCCTATGGCCTCTGTTTTTACACACAAAGCACCAAGGCTTTTTAAATTGTGTAGGTTGAGAAGAAGAGGAAGAATTTGTTTTATCCCCACCCCCTGAAGAGTGTTTAAGATTTGAAGTGGGATCTTTGGTTTTACCCTTATCCCCATGCTTATCTTGAGATTTTTCACCATCTTTCTTCTTAGTGTTCTCTTTGTCACCCCCTGTATGAACTTTTCTGTTCACCCTTGTTCTGACCCATTTGTCTGCCTTCTTTCCCAATTCTTGGGGAGAGGTCAGATCAGAGTCCACCAAGTACTGGTGCAACAAATCAGACACACAATTATTAAGAATATGCTCTCTCAGGATCAAGTTATACAGGCTGTCATAATCAGTAACTTTACTGCCATGTAACCACCCCTCCAAGGCCTTCACTGAATGGTCAATGAAATCAACCCAGTCTTGTGAAGACTCCTTTTTGGTCTCTCTGAACTTTATCCTGTATTGTTCAGTGGTTAAGCCATAACCATCCAGGAGTGCATTCTTAAGAACTGTAAAATTATTGGCATCACTTTCTTTCACAGTAAGGAGCCTATCCCTACCTTTTCCACTAAATGATAGCCATAGGATAGCAGCCCACTGCCTTTGAGGGACATCCTGTACAACACAGGCCCTCTCAAGTGCAGCAAACCACTTGTTAATGTCATCCCCCTCCTTATAAGGGGGAACTATCTTGTGCAGATTCCTGGAATCATGCTCTTTTGCAGGATGCCTATGGGGAATACTGCTGCTGCCACCATGGGTTTCTAAACCCAACTTCTGTCTTTCCTTCTCTAATTCTAAAGACTGTCAATCCAAATCCAGCTGTTGCTTTTTAAACTTCAGTCTGGTTTGTTCCACCCTCAACTTATTGAGTTCCCTTTCTAACAATCTGTCATCAGGGTTGGTGGGAGGGACATTTCTAGATACAGAGGTATGATGGGAATGAACAGAAGGAGACCTGTCCCTTACAGAGGGCACCCTAACAGCTTGGCTAACAGAAACATCAGTACCACTGTGGTGTGAGTAAATGCTTTTGCTATGATGTGAGACAACACTATTTGTATGGTGTGGCTCTTCATCATTACCAACTATGCTAGACTGTCTTGTAATGGGAAGGCTAAGAAGTTTATTTCCTGAACCTTTACCTGGAGGAGTCCCT
The DNA here is from genome assembly GCF_031143425.1 of Pleurodeles waltl. Taxonomy (NCBI): domain Eukaryota; kingdom Metazoa; phylum Chordata; class Amphibia; order Caudata; family Salamandridae; genus Pleurodeles; species Pleurodeles waltl. The sequence continues at coordinate 834,227,061 of NC_090444.1, forward strand.
GGATCAGATTGAGAACCATTAGCTACTTTTTCAACAGATGGGACACTTTTAGCCTTATCCTGTTCTCTAAGCATGTTAAGTAACAGTTCCAAGGAAGGAACCTTCCCTACACTCAAACCTCTATCTATGCAGAGACTCCTTGCTCCTTTCCAGCTAAGGTGATCATATGCAAGTTTAGACAGGTCAACATTTTGGCCTGTGCCAGACATTTTTAGAGAGAGTTAAAGTGATAGAAAAAGAGAAAAAAGTTTGTCAGAGCTTTTAGAAAGACAGAGAAAAAAACTTTAAAAACTTTTTAGGACTTTTTAGAAAGTTTAGAAGTACTTTTCAGCGCTTAGAAAAGAGTGAAAAGAGGAAATGCAAAACTTTTTGGCTATGTGTATATACACTGACCTTGTTTTGTATATTTTTCTCTTATGAAAAGTACAATGACAAGAGTGGTAAGTAGTCTCAAAGCACTTATCCCACCACTGCACAACCAATGTAGGAGGCTGGACTGGCTTGTAGTGAGTACCTAGGGGTACTTGCACCTTGCACCAGGCCCAGTTATCCCTTATTAGTGTACAGGGTATCTAGCAGCTTAGGCTGTTAGATAATGGTAGCTTAGCAGAGCAGCTTAGGCTGAACTAGGAGACGGGTGAAGCTACTACAGTACCACTTAGTGTCATATGCACAATATCATAAGAAAACACAATACACAGTTATACTAAAAATAAAGGTACTTTATTTTTATGACAATATGCCAAAGTATCTCAGAGTGTACCCTCAGTGAGAGGATAGGAAATATACACAAGATATATGTACACAATACCAAAAATATGCAGTATAGTCTTAGAAAACAGTGCAAACAATGTATAGTTACAATAGGATGCAATGGGGACACATAGGGATAGGGGCAACACAAACCATATACTCCAAAAGTGGAATGCGAACCACAAATGGACCCCAAACCTATGTGACCTTGTAGAGGGTCGCTGGGACTATTAGAAAATAGTGAGGGTTAGAAAAATAGCCCACCCCAAGACCCTGTAAAGTGAGTGCAAAGTGCACTAAAGTTCCCCCAAGGACATAGAAGTCGTGATAGAGGAATAATGCAGGAAAGACACAAACCAACAATGCAACAACGATGGATTTCCAATCTTGGGTACCTGTGGAACAAGGGGACCAAGTCCAAAAGTCACAAGCAAGTCGGAGATGGACAGATGCCCAGGAAATGCCAGCTGTGGGTGCAAAGAAGCTTCTACTGGACAGAAGAAGCTGAGGTTTCTGCAGGAACGAAAAGGGCTAGAGACTTCCCCTTTGGTGGACGGATTTCGCTCGCCGTGGAGAGTCGTGCAGAAGTGTTTTCCCGCCGAAAGAACACCAACAAGCCTTGCTAGCTGCAAATCGTGCAGTTAGCGTTTTTGGATGCTGCTGTGGCCCAGGAGAGACCAGGAGGTCGCAAATTGGACCAGGAGGTAGAGGGGACGTCGAGCAAGACAAGGAGCCCTCTTAGCAGCAGGTAGCACCCGGAGAAGTGCCAGAAACAGGCACTACGAGGATGCATGAAATGGTGCTCACCCGAAGTTACACAAAGGAGTCCCACGTCGCCGGAGACCAAATCAGGAAGTCGTGCAATGCAGGTTAGAGTGCCGTGGACCCAGGTTTGGCTGTGCACAAAGGATTTCCGCCGGAAGTGCACAGGGGCCGGAGTAGCTGCAAAAGTCATGGTTCCCAGCAATGCAGTCTAGCGAGGTGAGGCAAGGACTTACCTCCACCAAACTTGGACTGAAGAGTCACTGGACTGTGGGAGTCAATTGGACAGAGTTGCTGGATTCGAGGGACCTCGCTCGTCATGCTGAGAGGAGACCCAAGGGACCGGTAATGCAGCTTTTTGATGCCTGCGGTTGCAGGGGGAAGATTCCGTCGACCCACAGGAGATTTCTTCGGAGCTTCTAGTGCAGAGAGGAGGCAGACTACCCCCACAGCATGCACCACCAGGAAAACAGTCGAGAAGGCGGCAGGATCAGCGTTACAGAGTTGCAGTAGTCGTCTTTGCTACTATGTTGCAGGTTTGCAGGCTTCCAGCGCGGTCAGCAGTCGATTCCTTGGCAGAAGGTGAAGAGAGAGATGCAGAGGAACTCGGCTGAGCTCTTGCATTCGTTATCTAAAGTTTCCCCAGAGACAGAGACCCTAAATAGCCAGAAAAGAGGGTTTGGCTACCTAGGAGAGAGGATAGGCTAGCAACACCTGAAGGAGCCTATCACAAGGAGTCTCTGACGTCACCTGGTGGCACTGGCCACTCAGAGCAGTCCAGTGTGCCAGCAGCACCTCTGTTTCCAAGATGGCAGAGGTCTGGAGCACACTGGAGGAGCTCTGGACACCTCCCAGGGGAGGTGCAGGTCAGGGGAGTGGTCACTCCCCTTTCCTTTGTCCAGTTTCGCGCCAGAGCAGGGCTAAGGGGTCCCCTGAACCGGTGTAGACTGGCTTATGCAGAATTGGGCACATCTGTGCCCATGAAAGCATTTCCAGAGGCTGGGGGAGGCTACTCCTCTCCTGCCTTCACACCATTTTCCAAAGGGAGAGGGTGTAACACCCTCTCTCAGAGGAAGTCCTTTGTTCTGCCATCCTGGGACAAGCCTGGCTTGACCCCAGGGGGGCAGAAACCTGTCTGAGGGGTTGGCAGCAGCAGCAGCTGCAGTGAAACCCCAGGAAGGGCAGTTTGGCAGTACCAGGGTCTGTGCTACAGACCACTGGGATCATGGGATTGTGCCAACTATGCCAGGATGGTATAGAGGGGGCAATTCCATGATCATAGACATGTTACATGGCCATATTCGGAGTTACCATTGTGAAGCCACATATAGGTAGTGACCTATATGTAGTGCGCGCGTGTAATGGTGTCCCCGCACTCACAAAGTTCAGGGAATTGGCCCTGAACAATGTGGGGGCACCTTGGCTAGTGCCAGGGTGCCCTCACACTAAGTAACTTTGCACCTAACCTTTACCAGGTAAAGGTTAGACATATAGGTGACTTATAATTTACTTAAGTGCAGTGTAAAATGGCTGTGAAATAACGTGGACGTTATTTCACTCAGGCTGCAGTGGCAGGCCTGTGTAAGAATTGTCAGAACTCCCTATGGGTGGCAAAAGAAATGCTGCAGCCCATAGGGATCTCCTGGAACCCCAATACCCTGGGTACCTCAGTACCATATACTAGGGAATTATAAGGGTGTTCCAGTAAGCCAATGTAAATTGGTAAAATTGGTCACTAGCCTGTTAGTGACAATTTGAAAGAAATGAGAGAGCATAACCACTGAGGTTCTGGTTAGCAGAGCCTCAGTGAGACAGTTAGGCATCACACAGGGAACACATACCTTTAGGTCACAAACTTATGAGCACTGGGGCCCTGACTAGCAGGGTCCCAGTGACACATAACAAACATACTGAAAACATGGGTTTTTTCACTATGAGCACTGGGCCCTGGCTAGCAGGATCCCAGTGAGACAGTGAAAATACCCTGACATACACTCACAAACAGGCCAAACGTGGGGGTAACAAGGCTAGAAAGAGGCTACTTTCTCACACTGGCCCAGCAGTCAGCCTCCTTAGCAAACTCTCTGGGATCAGTAATCTTACTGTCAACAAGGTGTTGGTGCAGATCTGTAAAACGACGACTAAGCAGGTGCTCTGTTGCAAACAAATTGTCCAGCCGATGGTAAGCTTTTACCTGACTGCAAACCATTCAGTGCCTTGCAAAAGGAATCCACACAAACCACCCAGGTATGTTGGGAAAGTTTCTCACTGTCCCTGAACTGCTGTCTGTACTTTTCTGGGATCAGACTAAACTTCTTTATTAGGGCCTCCTTCAAGGGGGGATACCTCATCCTGTCACCCCACTCTAGGGCCAGGAGAGTTTCCCTTACCTCACTTGGAATATTCCTCCACAGACGAGCTCCTGAAACCTCCTCAGGGAACCTGTGCATCTGTAGAGCAATTCCATAGGCCTCAAACCATTTGTCCATGCCAACTCCCACCACAAAGTCAGACACCAGATCCTTGAGTATGTAGACCCTCCTGTCAGAGGGCACAGAATAGTTGCTTTCACCATAGCTGTTGGACTCAGACCTCCTGGTTTTGATGTCTAGCTCTCTCAAGTTCAGTTCCTGAGCCAACATCATTTTCTTTTCCTCCATATCAAAATGTCTTTCCTGCAAGGCTCTTTCCTATTCCAATTGGTACTTAGCAAGCTTTCATTTGAATTTTCTCTCCTCCCTCCTGTCTGCCAGCTCCTCTGGTAATAGACCTTTAGAGGACACACTACTTCCACCCTAAGGGGGGTCCATCTCTTCTCACAGGATGGTTGCCCCGTCCCACAGGCAGTCTCATATTCTCTACTGAATAAGGTCCAGTTAATCATTATACTCTATTTCAACATCATCTCTAGATTCCAAAGTCATCAGCGCCTTTTGTAGCTACACCTTCTTGGTGAAACCCTTGGTGGGAATCTTAAACACTTGCAAAAATCCTTGAGTGGTTGCAATGTGTATATCTTCAACTTGGACAGCTCACAATCCATAGTTGCAGGTGCAGTAATGGGACCCCAAATCAGAGACATGATTTAGAATAAAAACAAAAATGGCAACGAGGGTGAATTGAAAAATGAAAAATGCCACCTAAAGGGAGCAGGAAAAAAAGTGGGGCTCAGAGACAGTTGATTTAAAGTGGTCTAGATGTGGATAGTAGTGTACTCCACATTACTGTGAGGTACTGCACAAACACAAGTCCTACCCTCACCGGTGATCACCAATGTTAGAAATTGGGTCTCTAGTTAGCAGAGGTATGCACCCTGTCCAATTAGGGACTACAATCCTAGTCAGGGTAAGTCAGATACACAACCTAAATTAACCTGTGGTTATCCTCTGGTAGCTTGGCACCGAGCAGCCAGACTTAACTTCACAAGCAATGTGTAAAGCACTTGTACAACACTTAAATTACAGTAACACAGCTAGTGAAAATACCACAAAAGACCCCACACAAGTTTAGAACAAAAGAAAATCTTTATCTGAGACCAAAAGCAAAAATCTAACAAACAGAACTCAACATTTTAATTTTGATACTGCAATGTAGTGCTTTAAGTTCTATAGTGCTGAAAGTTTACTTGAGGTTGCACTACACCGGGGTAGATCCAAAGTTCAGGCTGACCATGATAGAGGACAGGCTGGCTACAGAGCCCACACAGGGCCCGCTGAAACAGTACCTTGGATGTAGCAAGCGTTGGTATCAAAGACTCAATGTGTTGATTCCCATCTACGCAATCAGGTAGATGTGTCTTCTTCGAGCCTCACAGTCGGGTCCCATATCGAATCCCTTTCGATGCAGGTGATATGTTGTCATCAAGCCGCGCATTGATGACCTTGGATTGGTTCTCCATCATTATCAAACCTTGCAGTTGAGTCCTGTGTCGTCATCAAATCTGCATTGTGCAGCCTCAATGTGTCCGTTTTTGGTGAAAAGCATCTGCAAAGTTCTTTCTCAAGGACCAGGACTGGATTGGCACCTCTTGGCAGGGCAGGACTCACAGTGGCAGGGTTCAGGAGCTGAAGGAGAGTTGAGGGGAAGTCTTTGATGGCCCTGAAACAGGAGGCAAGCCAGCAACCCCTGAATTCACCTGGTTCCACAGAGGATGTAGAGAGCAACATCCAGTCCATCTCACTCCCAAGCAAGATGCAGCAGGCCAACACAGCAGTGCAGCTGAGTAGCGTGGCAGTCCCTCCTGACAGCACATCAGTCCTTCATGGCAGAATGTCCTTCAGATCAGCAAGTGTACTGATTTGGTGGGGTTTGAGGTCCAGTACTTATACCCAGTCGAGCCTTTGAAATGGGGAAGACTTCAAAGTCTTCAAAGAGAGGCCTTTGAAGTACACAAGGTCCCTGCCATCTCTTCCCCAGCTCCAGACACGCTAAAGGGGGTTATGCAGCCCTTTGTGTGGAGAGAGGTACAGCCTTATTCAGGCGTGTCAGCTCCTCCCTCCCTTCTAGCCCTGGAAGGCCCATCAGCCTGGAGATGGGCCATCAGTATGCAAATGTCATACCTCACCTCCTTATGTGTGTGACTGTCTAGAGGAAATGCCCACAGCCCAGCTGTCACCCAAACCAGATGGGTATTCAGAGACAGGGAGAGGCACGGAATGGTTAAAGTAAGAAAATGCCAACTTTAAAAAAAAAAAAAGTCGCATTTTCAGACTTACAATGTAATATCTGACTGTACCATAATTTGCAATTTTGTCCAGAGATACCAAACTCCAAATTTCTATCTTTTCCCAATTGGAAGTTACAGTTAAAGACTGCTTAAAGGTAACCCCAATATTAACCTATGGAACAGATAGTCCGTGCAGTAATGAAAAACAAATGTAATAGAAAGTCACTACAAGGACATGTTAAACATAAAGGTACATGTTTAACCTTTTGAATACACTGCACACTACCCTTGGGGATACTCTGGGCCTAGAAATGCCTGGATGGGCCTTCACAGGCAGGATGGAAGCAAAGTGCTGGGTCTAGCCGTACCTACACCCAAATAGGCTGTGTCCTGCTTCTGCAGAAGGCTGCATACCCCCTTGAGTTAGTCTGGAACCAGTGTCTGGAAGGCACGGTACTTGTGCACTTCAAAGGCATGCCTCTAGAAGCTGCTCCCACTTGAAAAGCACAGCTGGGTATCAATATTTGATCCCAGACACTAACTCTTCAGTACACTTATGGACCTGCTTGGAAGAAGGACTGCTGTACTGTTGCTCTGCAGGACTGCTGCTCTGAAGGGCTAATGGCCTGCTGTTCTGTCCTGCTGTCCTCTTGCCTGGGTGAGAAGGACTGGACCTGCATCTGCTGAGCCAAGGACCCCAGAGTAACTCCAATGGTCAGCTTGCTGGCCTCCTGACTTGAGCCTCAGCGTCATAAGGCTTCAATGACCATAAACCCAGTATCTGGACTCTGGACTCTGCCATCTACGCATCTTCCCTGCCAAGTGGTGCCACCTCACTTGGAAGTGAGTCTATGGTGTTCAACCCACCTCTGTAGGCCCAGTGGAACTGATGTAACTTCTCTGCTGCGCAACCCCAAGCAGAAATGACTGCTGCTGTGTGGATTGGACCCATTGCAAAAACCTGCATCATCTCTGCAGCCTATCGCCCCTGCACAAAGAATCTATGGTGCAGGCCCTTGCGTCCCTTGGTGATGGCAGACCTTGCCGACGACACAGGACCAAGTGTTGAAGTCTTGCAGCTCCTCGGAACTGACAGATCACCCTAACTGTGCAATTCATTCTCAATGCCGGACTTCAGATCACAAATTCTTGCCGATGGGATACTCGACGACGACACAGGACCTCACGTAGCAGCGTCATCACACCTCATAACTGAAGCATCGTTTCAGCTGCGCAACACATCTTCGATGCGAATGCTTGCACCTCTCCACAAACCAAGATTTATGGTGTTTTGTTCAGCAGGCCTGAACTTGTGACTTTGTCCTGGTCTGGCAAGACCAGATATCTATAGTTGGCGCTTTGTGTTTTTTGGTGCTATTTTTACTGAAATCTTCAAAAAATGCCTGTAGGAAGTTGGCTCTGTATGTGCTATTTCAAAGTAAGGAATAGCATGCACAGAGTCCAATGGTTCCCCTTAGAGGTAAAATAGTGGTAAAAATAGATAATACTAATGCTCTATTTTGTGGTAGTGTGGTCGAGCAGTAGGCTTATCCAAGGAGTAGTGTTAAGCATTTGTTGTACATACACATAGACAATAAATGAGGTACACACACTCAGAGACAAATCCAGCCAATAGGTTTTTATATAGAAAAATATCTTTTCTTAGTTTATTTTAAGAACCACAGGTTCAAATTCTACATGTAATATCTCATTCGAAAGGTATTGCAGGTAAGTACTTTAGGAACTTCAAATCATAAAAATTGCATGTATACTTTTCAAGTTATTGACAAATAGCTGTTTTAAAAGTGGACACAGTGCAATTTTTACAGTTCCTGGGGGAGGTAAGTTTTTGTTAGTTTTACCAGGTAAGTAGGACACTTACAGGGTTCAGTTCTTGGTCCAAGGTAGCCCACCGTTGGGGGTTCAGAGCAACCCCAAAGTCACCACACCAGCAGCTCAGGGCCGGTCAGGTGCAGAGTTCAAAGTGGTGCCCAAAACACATAGGCTAGAATGGAGAGAAGGGGGTGCCCCGGTTCCGGTCTGCTTGCAGGTAAGTACCCGCGTCTTCGGAGGGCAGACCAGAGGGGTTTTGTAGGGCACCGGGGGGGACACAAGCCCACACAGAAATCTCACCCTCAGCAGCACGGGGGCGGCCGGGTGCAGTGTAGAAACAAGCGTCGGGTTCGCAATGTTAGTCTATGAGAGATCTCGGGATCTCTTCAGCGCTGCAGGCAGGCAAGGGGGGGATTCCTCGGGGAAACCTCCACTTGGGCAAGGGAGAGGGACTCCTGGGGGTCACTTCTCCAGTGAAAGTCCGGTCCTTCAGGTCCTGGGGGCTGCGGGTGCAGGGTCTCTCCCAGGCGTCGGGACTTTGGATTCAAAGAGTCGCGGTCAGGGGAAGCCTCGGGATTCCCTCTGCAGGCGGCGCTGTGGGGGCTCAGGGGGGACAGGTTTTGGTACTCACAGTATCAGAGTAGTCCTGGGGTCCCTCCTGAGGTGTTGGATCTCCACCAGCCGAGTCGGGGTCGCCGGGTGCAGTGTTGCAAGTCTCACGCTTCTTGCGGGGAGCTTGCAGGGTTCTTTAAAGCTGCTGGAAACAAAGTTGCAGCTTTTCTTGGAGCAGGTCCGCTGTCCTCGGGAGTTTCTTGTCTTTTCGAAGCAGGGGCAGTCCTCAGAGGATGTCGAGGTCGCTGGTCCCTTTGGAAGGCGTCGCTGGAGCAGGATCTTTGGAAGGCAGGAGACAGGCCGGTGAGTTTCTGGAGCCAAGGCAGTTGTCGTCTTCTGGTCTTCCGCTGCAGGGGTTTTCAGCTGGGCAGTCCTTCTTCTTGTAGTTGCAGGAATCTAATTTTCTAGGGTTCAGGGTAGCCCTTAAATACTAAATTTAAGGGCGTGTTTAGGTCTGGGGGGTTAGTAGCCAATGGCTACTAGCCCTGAGGGTGGGTACACCCTCTTTGTGCCTCCTCCCAAGGGGAGGGGGTCACAATCCTAACCCTATTGGGGGAATCCTCCATCTGCAAGATGGAGGATTTCTAAAAGTCAGAGTCACCTCAGCTCAGGACACCTTAGGGGCTGTCCTGACTGGCCAGTGACTCCTCCTTGTTGCTTTCTTTGTTCCCTCCAGCCTTGCCGCCAAAAGTGGGGGCCGTGGCCGGAGGGGGCGGGCAACTCCACTAAGCTGGAGTGCCCTGCTGGGCTGTGACAAAGGGGTGAGCCTTTGAGGCTCACCGCCAGGTGTTACAGCTCCTGCCTGGGGGAGGTGTTAGCATCTCCACCCAGTGCAGGCTTTGTTACTGGCCTCAGAGTGACAAAGGCATTCTCCCCATGGGGCCAGCAACATGTCTCTGGTGTGGCAGGCTGCTGGAACTAGTCAGCCTACACAGACAGTCGGTTAAGTTTCAGGGGGCACCTCTAAGGTGCCCTCTGTGGTGTATTTTACAATAAAATGTACACTGGCATCAGTGTGCATTTATTGTGCTGAGAAGTTTGATACCAAACTTCCCAGTTTTCAGTGTAGCCATTATGGTGCTGTGGAGTTCGTGTTTGACAGACTCCCAGACCATATACTCTTATGGCTACCCTGCACTTACAATGTCTAAGGTTTTGTTTAGACACTGTAGGGGTACCATGCTCATGCACTGGTACCCTCACCTATGGTATAGTGCACCCTGCCTTAGGGCTGTAAGGCCTGCTAGAGGGGTGTCTTACCTATACTGCAGAGGCAGTGAGAGGCTGGCATGGCACCCTGAGGGGAGTGCCATGTCGACTTACTCATTTTTGTTCTCACTAGCACACACAGGCTTGTAAGCAGTGTGTCTGTGCTGAGTGAGGGGTCTCTAGGGTGGCATAAGACATGCTGCAGCCCTTAGAGACCTTCCTTGGCATCAGGGCCCTTGGTACTAGAAGTACCAGTTACAAGGGACTTATCTGAATGCCAGGGTGTGCCAATTGTGGATACAATGGTACATTTTAGGTGAAGGAACACTGGTGCTGGGGCCTGGTTAGCAGGGTCCCAGCACTCTTCTCAGTCAAGTCAGCATCAGTATCAGGCAAAAAGTGGGGGGTAACTGCAACAGGGAGCCATTTCTTTACACAAGCCCCCCCCAGCCCACAGGCCAGGAGACTCAGCCCAAGCTGGGAGAGTCTTCCTAGTCTGTCAGGCGAGGAAGAGTAGGAGAAATAGGCTGGTTAGTTGCAGGGCCTACTCTGCCTTACATCCTTCTGTTCAGGTCATTCCCTTTGGGGAACTGACCCACTTCCACAGTGATAGGACCTAGTCTGAATTGCCTCTTGTCTGCCTCTTCAATGTCTCCACCCATTCTTTTTATTTTGGGTTTAGAGGTATCCACCTCTGCTAATCTTATCTTGGCCAGGGTTACCCCTAGCTTACCCAGAGAGGTTACCCAGAGCTGGAGTAACCCCACCATGACCAATAGGGTCAGGGGGCCTAACTTGCTATTTGGCATGGGGTCAGACCACCATGCTAAGGATAGTGCAGCCATAAAGGCTAACACCCAGCAGAGGCCACTGACAGCTGTCAGTGCCCAGAACCACACCTTTAGCTCTTCACCTAAAAGGGAAGGGGCTAAGTTACAGGCTTCTTTGGGTTCAGGTTGCCTGTCTGCTGTATTGGAGTGGGGGGTTACCACATCTTGTAGTAAACACCCTTCTTCCACTCTTTCTTCTGTTAGCTGAGGAGCCACCCACTCAGGTTTAACAGTTGCCTGACTAGCCAGGACTTCTTGTGGGTCAGGTTGGACTTTATCAGGGCCATTTTTGGAGTTCTCCCCTACTGGAGCAGAATCTCCTTGGCTTGCTGTAACCTTGGCTAAAGGTTGTCCACCCTTCCTACTCTGTTTTCTTTTCTTCTTCTTCTGGGGCCTGCTTGCATTTACTGCAGAGGCAGGACTTCCAGAATCCTTGGGAGAGGACTGGCACTGGACCAGTTTCTCTCTTGGGCTCTGGCTAACCTCTGGGTAGTCATTTCCAAGGAGACAATCAAGGGGGAGGTCTGTACTGACTACTACCCTTCTCCAGCTAAGAGTGCCACCCACTTCTATGGGCACTAAAGCCACAGGCCTCTTAGTGACCCTGTCTAGGCTAACTCTTACCCTGGCAGTCTCACCTGGGATGTACTGGTTTGAGAGCACCAGCCTGTCATGCACAATAGTGTGACTGGCACAAGTGTCTCTCAGGGCAGTGGTTGGGATTCCATTCACCAGTAGGTGGTGGAAGTGTCTACTTCCCTCTGGAATCTCCAACTCACCTGTTGGGCCCTGTTTCCAGTTGAAGGCTAGGAAGACCTCCTCATCTGAGGAGTCATCTCCCATGGCTACACTGGTTACCCCTGGAATTTTGTTCTGGGGTTTGTTTTTGGGACAAGAAGTGTCCTTGGTGTGGTGCCCAGACTGTTTACAGTTGTGGCACCATGCCTTAGTGGCATCCCAGTTCTTACCCTGGTACCCACCTTTGTTTTGGGTTGTGTCTTGGGGCCCACCCACCTGTTCTGGTTTTTGGGGGCCTACTGAGGACTCTTTTTCTTTGTTTCTAGTGTCACCCACTTTCTCCTGGGGAGTTTTTGTAACCCCTTTCTTTTGGTCACCCCCAGTGGAAGTTTTGGTTACCCTAGTCTTGACCCAGTGGTCTGCCTTCTTTCCCAATTCTTGGGGAGAAATTGGACCTAGGTCTACCAGATACTGATGCAACTTTTCATTGAAGCAGTTACTTAAAATGTGTTCTTTCATAAACAAATTATAAAGCCCAACATAGTCACACACTTCATTTCCAGTTAACCAACCATCCAGTGTTTTTACTGAGTAGTCTACAAAATCAACCCAGGTCTGGCTCGAGGATTTTTGAGCCCCCCTGAATCTAATTCTATACTCCTCAGGGGAGAATCCAAAGCCCTCAATCAGGGTACCCTTCATGAGGTCATAAGATTCTGCATCTTTTCCAGAGAGTGTGAGGAGTCTATCCCTACACTTTCCAGTGAACATTTCCCAAAGGAGAGCACCCCAGTGAGATCTGTTCACTTTTCTGGTTACACAAGCCCTCTCAAAAGCTGTGAACCATTTGGTGATGTCATCACCATCTTCATATTTTGTTACAATCCCTTTGGGGATTTTTAGGATGTCAGGAGAATCTCTGACCCTATTTAAGTTGCTGCCACCATTGATGGGACCTAGGCCCATCTCTTTTCTTTCCCTTTCTATGGCTAGGAGCTGCTTTTCCAAAGCCAATCTTTTGACCATCCTGGCTAACAGGGGGTCATCTTCACTGAGAGCATCCTCAGTGATTTCAGAAATGCTGGACCCTCCTGTGAGGGAAGCAACATTTCTGACTATCATTTTTGGAGACAGGGCTTGAGAGGCCCTGGTCTCCCTATTTAGGACTGGAAGGGGGGAATTGCCCTCCAAGTCACTAATTTCTTCCTCTGTGAAGTCATCCTCAGAGGGGTTGGCTTTTTCAAACTCTGCCAACAGCTCCTGGAGCTGAATTTTGGTAGGTCTGGAGCCAATGGTTATTTTCTTTATATTACAGAGAGACCTTAGCTCCCTCATCTTAAGATGGAGGTAAGGTGTGGTGTCGAGTTCCACCACATTCATCTCTGTATCAGACATTATTTTGCTAAAAGTTGGAAGACTTTTTAAAGAATCCAAAAACTGTTTCTAGAATCTAATTTCAAACTTTTAACAAACTTTTAAACTCTAAAAAGACAATGCTAAACAGGGACTTAACACACAAGGCCCTAGCAGGACTTTTAAGAATTTAGAAAAATTTCAAATTGCAAAAATGAATTTCTAATGACAATTTTGGAATTTGTCGTGTGATCAGGTATTGGCTGAGTAGTCCAGCAAATGCAAAGTCTTGTACCCCACCGCTGATCCACCAATGTAGGAAGTTGGCTCTGTATGTGCTATTTCAAAGTAAGGAATAGCATGCACAGAGTCCAAGGGTTCCCCTTAGAGGTAAAATAGTGGTAAAAATAGATAATACTAATGCTCTATTTTGTGGTAGTGTGGTCGAGCAGTAGGCTTATCCAAGGAGTAGTGTTAAGCATTTGTTGTACATACACATAGACAATAAATGAGGTACACACACTCAGAGACAAATCCAGCCAATAGGTTTTTATATAGAAAAATATCTTTTCTTAGTTTATTTTAAGAACCACAGGTTCAAATTCTACATGTAATATCTCATTCGAAAGGTATTGCAGGTAAGTACTTTAGGAACTTCAAATCATAAAAATTGCATGTATACTTTTCAAGTTATTGACAAATAGCTGTTTTAAAAGTGGACACTTAGTGCAATTTTTACAGTTCCTGGGGGAGGTAAGTTTTTGTTAGTTTTACCAGGTAAGTAGGACACTTACAGGGTTCAGTTCTTGGTCCAAGGTAGCCCACCGTTGGGGGTTCAGAGCAACCCCAAAGTCACCACACCAGCAGCTCAGGGCCGGTCAGGTGCAGAGTTCAAAGTGGTGCCCAAAACACATAGGCTAGAATGGAGAGAAGGGGGTGCCCCGGTTCCGGTCTGCTTGCAGGTAAGTACCCGCGTCTTCGGAGGGCAGACCAGAGGGGTTTTGTAGGGCACCGGGGGGGACACAAGCCCACACAGAAATCTCACCCTCAGCAGCACGGGGGCGGCCGGGTGCAGTGTAGAAACAAGCGTCGGGTTCGCAATGTTAGTCTATGAGAGATCTCGGGATCTCTTCAGCGCTGCAGGCAGGCAAGGGGGGGATTCCTCGGGGAAACCTCCACTTGGGCAAGGGAGAGGGACTCCTGGGGGTCACTTCTCCAGTGAAAGTCCGGTCCTTCAGGTCCTGGGGGCTGCGGGTGCAGGGTCTCTCCCAGGCGTCGGGACTTTGGATTCAAAGAGTCGCGGTCAGGGGAAGCCTCGGGATTCCCTCTGCAGGCGGCGCTGTGGGGGCTCAGGGGGGACAGGTTTTGGTACTCACAGTATCAGAGTAGTCCTGGGGTCCCTCCTGAGGTGTTGGATCTCCACCAGCCGAGTCGGGGTCGCCGGGTGCAGTGTTGCAAGTCTCACGCTTCTTGCGGGGAGCTTGCAGGGTTCTTTAAAGCTGCTGGAAACAAAGTTGCAGCTTTTCTTGGAGCAGGTCCGCTGTCCTCGGGAGTTTCTTGTCTTTTCGAAGCAGGGGCAGTCCTCAGAGGATGTCGAGGTCGCTGGTCCCTTTGGAAGGCGTCGCTGGAGCAGGATCTTTGGAAGGCAGGAGACAGGCCGGTGAGTTTCTGGAGCCAAGGCAGTTGTCGTCTTCTGGTCTTCCGCTGCAGGGGTTTTCAGCTGGGCAGTCCTTCTTCTTGTAGTTGCAGGAATCTAATTTTCTAGGGTTCAGGGTAGCCCTTAAATACTAAATTTAAGGGCGTGTTTAGGTCTGGGGGGTTAGTAGCCAATGGCTACTAGCCCTGAGGGTGGGTACACCCTCTTTGTGCCTCCTCCCAAGGGGAGGGGGTCACAATCCTAACCCTATTGGGGGAATCCTCCATCTGCAAGATGGAGGATTTCTAAAAGTCAGAGTCACCTCAGCTCAGGACACCTTAGGGGCTGTCCTGACTGGCCAGTGACTCCTCCTTGTTGCTTTCTTTGTTCCCTCCAGCCTTGCCGCCAAAAGTGGGGGCCGTGGCCGGAGGGGGCGGGCAACTCCACTAAGCTGGAGTGCCCTGCTGGGCTGTGACAAAGGGGTGAGCCTTTGAGGCTCACCGCCAGGTGTTACAGCTCCTGCCTGGGGGAGGTGTTAGCATCTCCACCCAGTGCAGGCTTTGTTACTGGCCTCAGAGTGACAAAGGCACTCTCCCCATGGGGCCAGCAACATGTCTCTGGTGTGGCAGGCTGCTGGAACTAGTCAGCCTACACAGACAGTCGGTTAAGTTTCAGGGGGCACCTCTAAGGTGCCCTCTGTGGTGTATTTTACAATAAAATGTACACTGGCATCAGTGTGCATTTATTGTGCTGAGAAGTTTGATACCAAACTTCCCAGTTTTCAGTGTAGCCATTATGGTGCTGTGGAGTTCGTGTTTGACAGACTCCCAGACCATATACTCTTATGGCTACCCTGCACTTACAATGTCTAAGGTTTTGTTTAGACACTGTAGGGGTACCATGCTCATGCACTGGTACCCTCACCTATGGTATAGTGCACCCTGCCTTAGGGCTGTAAGGCCTGCTAGAGGGGTGTCTTACCTATACTGCAGAGGCAGTGAGAGGCTGGCATGGCACCCTGAGGGGAGTGCCATGTCGACTTACTCATTTTTGTTCTCACTAGCACACACAGGCTTGTAAGCAGTGTGTCTGTGCTGAGTGAGGGGTCTCTAGGGTGGCATAAGACATGCTGCAGCCCTTAGAGACCTTCCTTGGCATCAGGGCCCTTGGTACTAGAAGTACCAGTTACAAGGGACTTATCTGAATGCCAGGGTGTGCCAATTGTGGATACAATGGTACATTTTAGGTGAAGGAACACTGGTGCTGGGGCCTGGTTAGCAGGGTCCCAGCACTCTTCTCAGTCAAGTCAGCATCAGTATCAGGCAAAAAGTGGGGGGTAACTGCAACAGAGAGCCATTTCTTTACACAAGCCCCCCCCAGCCCACAGGCCAGGAGACTCAGCCCAAGCTGGGAGAGTCTTCCTAGTCTGTCAGGCGAGGAAGAGTAGGAGAAATAGGCTGGTTAGTTGCAGGGCCTACTCTGCCTTACATCCTTCTGTTCAGGTCATTCCCTTTGGGGAACTGACCCACTTCCACAGTGATAGGACCTAGTCTGAATTGCCTCTTGTCTGCCTCTTCAATGTCTCCACCCATTCTTTTTATTTTGGGTTTAGAGGTATCCACCTCTGCTAATCTTATCTTGGCCAGGGTTACCCCTAGCTTACCCAGAGAGGTTACCCAGAGCTGGAGTAACCCCACCATGACCAATAGGGTCAGGGGGCCTAACTTGCTATTTGGCATGGGGTCAGACCACCATGCTAAGGATAGTGCAGCCATAAAGGCTAACACCCAGCAGAGGCCACTGACAGCTGTCAGTGCCCAGAACCACACCTTTAGCTCTTCACCTAAAAGGGAAGGGGCTAAGTTACAGGCTTCTTTGGGTTCAGGTTGCCTGTCTGCTGTATTGGAGTGGGGGGTTACCACATCTTGTAGTAAACACCCTTCTTCCACTCTTTCTTCTGTTAGCTGAGGAGCCACCCACTCAGGTTTAACAGTTGCCTGACTAGCCAGGACTTCTTGTGGGTCAGGTTGGACTTTATCAGGGCCATTTTTGGAGTTCTCCCCTACTGGAGCAGAATCTCCTTGGCTTGCTGTAACCTTGGCTAAAGGTTGTCCACCCTTCCTACTCTGTTTTCTTTTCTTCTTCTTCTGGGGCCTGCTTGCATTTACTTCAGAGGCAGGACTTCCA
The DNA here is from genome assembly GCF_031143425.1 of Pleurodeles waltl. Classification (NCBI taxonomy): domain Eukaryota; kingdom Metazoa; phylum Chordata; class Amphibia; order Caudata; family Salamandridae; genus Pleurodeles; species Pleurodeles waltl. The sequence continues at coordinate 834,243,640 of NC_090444.1, forward strand.
GAATCCTTGGGAGAGGACTGGCACTGGACCAGTTTCTCTCTTGGGCTCTGGCTAACCTCTGGGTAGTCATTTCCAAGGAGACAATCAAGGGGGAGGTCTGTACTGACTACTACCCTTCTCCAGCTAAGAGTGCCACCCACTTTTATGGGCACTAAAGCCACAGGCCTCTTAGTGACCCTGTCTAGGCTAACTCTTACCCTGGCAGTCTCACCTGGGATGTACTGGTTTGAGAGCACCAGCCTGTCATGCACAATAGTGTGACTGGCACAAGTGTCTCTCAGGGCAGTGGTTGGGATTCCATTCACCAGTAGGTGGTGGAAGTGTCTACTTCCCTCTGGAATCTCCAACTCACCTGTTGGGCCCTGTTTCCAGTTGAAGGCTAGGAAGACCTCCTCATCTGAGGAGTCATCTCCCATGGCTACACTGGTTACCCCTGGAATTTTGTTCTGGGGTTTGTTTTTGGGACAAGAAGTGTCCTTGGTGTGGTGCCCAGACTGTTTACAGTTGTGGCACCATGCCTTAGTGGCATCCCAGTTCTTACCCTGGTACCCACCTTTGTTTTGGGTTGTGTCTTGGGGCCCACCCACCTGTTCTGGTTTTTGGGGGCCTACTGAGGACTCTTTTTCTTTGTTTCTAGTGTCACCCACTTTCTCCTGGGGAGTTTTTGTAACCCCTTTCTTTTGGTCACCCCCAGTGGAAGTTTTGGTTACCCTAGTCTTGACCCAGTGGTCTGCCTTCTTTCCCAATTCTTGGGGAGAAATTGGACCTAGGTCTACCAGATACTGATGCAACTTTTCATTGAAGCAGTTACTTAAAATGTGTTCTTTCATAAACAAATTATAAAGCCCAACATAGTCACACACTTCATTTCCAGTTAACCAACCATCCAGTGTTTTTACTGAGTAGTCTACAAAATCAACCCAGGTCTGGCTCGAGGATTTTTGAGCCCCCCTGAATCTAATTCTATACTCCTCAGTGGAGAATCCAAAGCCCTCAATCAGGGTACCCTTCATGAGGTCATAAGATTCTGCATCTTTTCCAGAGAGTGTGAGGAGTCTATCCCTACACTTTCCAGTGAACATTTCCCAAAGGAGAGCACCCCAGTGAGATCTGTTCACTTTTCTGGTTACACAAGCCCTCTCAAAAGCTGTGAACCATTTGGTGATGTCATCACCATCTTCATATTTTGTTACAATCCCTTTGGGGATTTTTAGGATGTCAGGAGAATCTCTGACCCTATTTAAGTTGCTGCCACCATTGATGGGACCTAGGCCCATCTCTTTTCTTTCCCTTTCTATGGCTAGGAGCTGCTTTTCCAAAGCCAATCTTTTGACCATCCTGGCTAACAGGGGGTCATCTTCACTGAGAGCATCCTCAGTGATTTCAGAAATGCTGGACCCTCCTGTGAGGGAAGCAACATTTCTGACTATCATTTTTGGAGACAGGGCTTGAGAGGCCCTGGTCTCCCTATTTAGGACTGGAAGGGGGGAATTGCCCTCCAAGTCACTAATTTCTTCCTCTGTGAAGTCATCCTCAGAGGGGTTGGCTTTTTCAAACTCTGCCAACAGCTCCTGGAGCTGAATTTTGGTAGGTCTGGAGCCAATGGTTATTTTCTTTATATTACAGAGAGACCTTAGCTCCCTCATCTTAAGATGGAGGTAAGGTGTGGTGTCGAGTTCCACCACATTCATCTCTGTATCAGACATTATTTTGCTAAAAGTTGGAAGACTTTTTAAAGAATCCAAAAACTGTTTCTAGAATCTAATTTCAAACTTTTAACAAACTTTTAAACTCTAAAAAGACAATGCTAAACAGGGACTTAACACACAAGGCCCTAGCAGGACTTTTAAGAATTTAGAAAAATTTCAAATTGCAAAAATGAATTTCTAATGACAATTTTGGAATTTGTCGTGTGATCAGGTATTGGCTGAGTAGTCCAGCAAATGCAAAGTCTTGTACCCCACCGCTGATCCACCAATGTAGGAAGTTGGCTCTGTATGTGCTATTTCAAAGTAAGGAATAGCATGCACAGAGTCCAAGGGTTCCCCTTAGAGGTAAAATAGTGGTAAAAATAGATAATACTAATGCTCTATTTTGTGGTAGTGTGGTCGAGCAGTAGGCTTATCCAAGGAGTAGTGTTAAGCATTTGTTGTACATACACATAGACAATAAATGAGGTACACACACTCAGAGACAAATCCAGCCAATAGGTTTTTATATAGAAAAATATCTTTTCTTAGTTTATTTTAAGAACCACAGGTTCAAATTCTACATGTAATATCTCATTCGAAAGGTATTGCAGGTAAGTACTTTAGGAACTTCAAATCATAAAAATTGCATGTATACTTTTCAAGTTATTGACAAATAGCTGTTTTAAAAGTGGACACTTAGTGCAATTTTTACAGTTCCTGGGGGAGGTAAGTTTTTGTTAGTTTTACCAGGTAAGTAGGACACTTACAGGGTTCAGTTCTTGGTCCAAGGTAGCCCACCGTTGGGGGTTCAGAGCAACCCCAAAGTCACCACACCAGCAGCTCAGGGCCGGTCAGGTGCAGAGTTCAAAGTGGTGCCCAAAACACATAGGCTAGAATGGAGAGAAGGGGGTGCCCCGGTTCCGGTCTGCTTGCAGGTAAGTACCCGCGTCTTCGGAGGGCAGACCAGAGGGGTTTTGTAGGGCACCGGGGGGGACACAAGCCCACACAGAAATCTCACCCTCAGCAGCACGGGGGCGGCCGGGTGCAGTGTAGAAACAAGCGTCGGGTTCGCAATGTTAGTCTATGAGAGATCTCGGGATCTCTTCAGCGCTGCAGGCAGGCAAGGGGGGGATTCCTCGGGGAAACCTCCACTTGGGCAAGGGAGAGGGACTCCTGGGGGTCACTTCTCCAGTGAAAGTCCGGTCCTTCAGGTCCTGGGGGCTGCGGGTGCAGGGTCTCTCCCAGGCGTCGGGACTTTGGATTCAAAGAGTCGCGGTCAGGGGAAGCCTCGGGATTCCCTCTGCAGGCGGCGCTGTGGGGGCTCAGGGGGGACAGGTTTTGGTACTCACAGTATCAGAGTAGTCCTGGGGTCCCTCCTGAGGTGTTGGATCTCCACCAGCCGAGTCGGGGTCGCCGGGTGCAGTGTTGCAAGTCTCACGCTTCTTGCGGGGAGCTTGCAGGGTTCTTTAAAGCTGCTGGAAACAAAGTTGCAGCTTTTCTTGGAGCAGGTCCGCTGTCCTCGGGAGTTTCTTGTCTTTTCGAAGCAGGGGCAGTCCTCAGAGGATGTCGAGGTCGCTGGTCCCTTTGGAAGGCGTCGCTGGAGCAGGATCTTTGGAAGGCAGGAGACAGGCCGGTGAGTTTCTGGAGCCAAGGCAGTTGTCGTCTTCTGGTCTTCCGCTGCAGGGGTTTTCAGCTGGGCAGTCCTTCTTCTTGTAGTTGCAGGAATCTAATTTTCTAGGGTTCAGGGTAGCCCTTAAATACTAAATTTAAGGGCGTGTTTAGGTCTGGGGGGTTAGTAGCCAATGGCTACTAGCCCTGAGGGTGGGTACACCCTCTTTGTGCCTCCTCCCAAGGGGAGGGGGTCACAATCCTAACCCTATTGGGGGAATCCTCCATCTGCAAGATGGAGGATTTCTAAAAGTCAGAGTCACCTCAGCTCAGGACACCTTAGGGGCTGTCCTGACTGGCCAGTGACTCCTCCTTGTTGCTTTCTTTGTTCCCTCCAGCCTTGCCGCCAAAAGTGGGGGCCGTGGCCGGAGGGGGCGGGCAACTCCACTAAGCTGGAGTGCCCTGCTGGGCTGTGACAAAGGGGTGAGCCTTTGAGGCTCACCGCCAGGTGTTACAGCTCCTGCCTGGGGGAGGTGTTAGCATCTCCACCCAGTGCAGGCTTTGTTACTGGCCTCAGAGTGACAAAGGCACTCTCCCCATGGGGCCAGCAACATGTCTCTGGTGTGGCAGGCTGCTGGAACTAGTCAGCCTACACAGACAGTCGGTTAAGTTTCAGGGGGCACCTCTAAGGTGCCCTCTGTGGTGTATTTTACAATAAAATGTACACTGGCATCAGTGTGCATTTATTGTGCTGAGAAGTTTGATACCAAACTTCCCAGTTTTCAGTGTAGCCATTATGGTGCTGTGGAGTTCGTGTTTGACAGACTCCCAGACCATATACTCTTATGGCTACCCTGCACTTACAATGTCTAAGGTTTTGTTTAGACACTGTAGGGGTACCATGCTCATGCACTGGTACCCTCACCTATGGTATAGTGCACCCTGCCTTAGGGCTGTAAGGCCTGCTAGAGGGGTGTCTTACCTATACTGCAGAGGCAGTGAGAGGCTGGCATGGCACCCTGAGGGGAGTGCCATGTCGACTTACTCATTTTTGTTCTCACTAGCACACACAGGCTTGTAAGCAGTGTGTCTGTGCTGAGTGAGGGGTCTCTAGGGTGGCATAAGACATGCTGCAGCCCTTAGAGACCTTCCTTGGCATCAGGGCCCTTGGTACTAGAAGTACCAGTTACAAGGGACTTATCTGAATGCCAGGGTGTGCCAATTGTGGATACAATGGTACATTTTAGGTGAAGGAACACTGGTGCTGGGGCCTGGTTAGCAGGGTCCCAGCACTCTTCTCAGTCAAGTCAGCATCAGTATCAGGCAAAAAGTGGGGGGTAACTGCAACAGGGAGCCATTTCTTTACAATGCCTATCTCCAGTCCTACTGATTGAATTTTTGTTCTTATGGTCTTATCTTATTCATTAAAAAGTACTCTAATTTTCTAATCTGGTATGAGTTTCTTTTTGTGAGGTGTTTTAACTTCATTACTGTTTGAAGTGTTGCACAAATACTTTACACATTGCCTCTAAGTTAAGCCTGCCTGCTCTGTGCCAAGCACAGGTTGATTTAGGATTGACTTGTGCCTCACCCTGACAAAGTTTGTGGTTGCTGCTTGACCAGGGCTCACACCTTCATCAACTAAAAACTCAATTTCCTTGGCTTGTGCCTCACCCTGATAAGGACTGTGGTTTCTGTTTGACCAGACCTCACACCCCTGTCAACCAACAACCCAATTTCTTACAAACAGAATAGATAAATAATAATTCTCATTGTGTATAACTTCGTGGATTTGTGGATTTTATAAATTTTTCTGTGCTATCTCCTAAAAGACACTACTTTAGATATCCAGGAGGGCAACCCAGTCAGCAGCCCCCCTGCTCCGCCCACCCAAGCTGACTGAGCAGTTACTGCTCCTCTGGCAAGAAGACAAAAGACACATAGAAAACAGCCAAAGCAAAAAAGATACCATTAGCCAAATGTGTGCTTTATGAGTCCGCAATGAAAATTGTACTATTAGAGGTATAACCGGACATAGGAAAACAAAGATGCAGACTAGACTTATACATATGATACATTCTATCATCATTCCAAATGTTGCTTTATGGTAATGAAGACATCTATTACTTTAAAACACACCTCAGGATACCAAGCAAGCAAAAGTATTTGTGTAAATCATCCATAATTAATGATAATACATTAGGTGCAATTATGCAAGTGTAGTGCGGAGATATGACTTTAGTGGCTCCCATGTACCTCTGGGAGTGAACGAGGAAGACAGAAGGTCTGCGCACAACTCAAGCTTAGTGGTGCAGTACATAAAAGGTTCTAACCAGTCTTTATACTTGGTTGCTTTTCTCCTAACCCAGCAGCATGCTACAAGTCTCTTGATCAGCAATAGTGCTACAGCCGTCCATTTTTTATGAGAAGCAGGAATCCTCTCAATCCAGCGCTGCAGAGCAATTTGCAGATCCAATTGTATCACATGGCCGATTGCAACAGATATGATGGATATAACATCACTCTAGTATAAACATTTCAAACGCATCTAAGGGCCACATTTCCACAACCTCATTGGAGCGTAGTAAGCCCTTTGTGAAAACTTGAAATGGATTACATGAAGCCTACTACTTGGGAAAAGCAGACCAGTTTGCTCGCAGCAAGCATGCATGCCTCATTCAAGTCCCCCTAACTTGATCCTGGCTGGGCGTTTAATATTAAGAATCTCACTTTGCACCTAGTGGTAAAGAGCAGATATAAGGAATTTTGTAGGAGGGACACATAGGAGCACATGTTGAAAATTTGAGCTTCATATGGGAACATTGGGAATTCCACTCCACACACACCTCGGAGATGATAATATAAAACATTTCTCTGGGGCAGCAGGGCATGTGCTACCTGTAAGCATTATAAAACTGCCATTTTTGTATAAGTTCTCCCAGCTCAAGAGACAAGGGTGTATAGCTGCATAATCGTCTTTGCTTCATGTGTCACGGTAGACTAGTGGGACAAGGCAAGGGGAGAGAAGGGGACTATTTGATATCTCGATCGGTTCTCTTGCCCAATCCCAGACTCTGACCATACAAGCAGTAGCATCAATAGATATTCCACACCAGGTGGCTGCATTCCCTTCATTGATTGTAGTGGTATAGGGAATATATCATGTTCATGGAACAACTAAACTGCAAAGATCTTGAGTACATAGCCTTTCTAGCACCAAGCAAGAGTGGCACAAATGAACCTGCCTTAGCAGCGCAGAAAAAGTGAAGCTAATACTATCAAAATCTGAGGCATTTGAACTTTGGGACATAGAACTTAAAGAAGTAAAGAAGGCAAAGTATCCAAGTTTCCTCATCCCGTATGATACCGGGGAAAATGCGACAGAACACAGACAGCAAACCACAGGGATGATGCTCAAAGATCAATCTACAACACACCAAGCTTCCTCTTCCTTCCCCCTGAGACCCAGAGAATTCATAATCTCCATCACACAGGAACACTAGGCAAAAAGACAAGACCAGGTAATGGACCTGCAAAACGAGGGAACAAGTTGGAACAAATTATTCTCTCGACCCTGACAGAGCTTTGCATGCCTCCTAGTTCAGCCTAAGCTGCTCTGCTATAGCTACCTCTATCAGCCTAAGCTGCCAGACCACTACTACTTTTCACTAATAAGGGATAACTGGACCTGGTATAAGGTGTAAGTACCCAAGATACCCACTACAAACTAGGCCAGCCTCCTACTTTGGTGGTGCAGCAGTGGGATAAGTGTTTGCAATTGCTTTACCACTTTGTTACCTGTGCTTTTCACAAACAAAGCTTGCTCCAATACTTAGAGCATATATAATATATACCTAGAAACCATTTTCTAACTTTCTTAAAAAGTTCTTTAAACTTTGCAAAAGTTTTTACAAAGTTCTAAAACGTTTTCTCTTTTCTCTAAAAAGTTAGCTCTGTTATTCTACTAACTTTTTACTCACTTTCCTAACCTTTTTTTCCCTTTCAATATGTCTTCTGTATAAGCTACCCCTTGAGTTGTCAAGACTACCTATGAAAATCTAAACTTTAAAAGTTTGAGGGGTCTCAGCATTGAAAGAAGTTTAGGGATTGGGAAGAACCTCAATAAGGAGTTCCTCTTAAATCTTCCTCTTCAGGATGACCAGGGACTCAGCACTGGTCCAGATCAGACAGGGGAAGAGGTAGAAGATGACTCCAACCAGGAGTGCTCAGAGGAACAAGATGACAGTCCTGGGGAGGGTCCTTCCACAGACCTATCTGTCAACAAGCCCCCTAGTATAACTGGTAGTGGGGAGGGTTCACACTAAAGTAGGGCTCCCTTCACCCCTAGAGGCAGGGTCACTAGAGTGGCCCCTGTTAGAGATAGGTCTGCCCCTGCAAACCATCATGTTACCTCTGTTTCAGAGGCTTCACATAATTCTAACCCTGAGGACCAGTCCCTAGATAGGGAACTCAGAAAGCTGAGGTTAGAGGAGGCCAGACTGAAGCTAATACAGCAGCAGTTGGCCTTAGACAGGGAATCCCTGGCTGTGGAGAAAGAGAGGGTGGGTTTGGGGTTAGTTCCCCATGGTGGCAGCAGCAGTTTTAGAATTACAAATGTTATGGAACCTTCATTTGATTCTAGAAATCTGCACAAAGTTATCTCTCCTTACACGGATGGTGATGACATCAACAAGTGGTTTGCTGCACTTGAGAGGGCGTGTAAAGTTCAGAGGGTCCCTTATGTACAGTGGGCTGCTATCCTTTGGTTATCCTTCTCTGGCAAGGGGAGGGACAGACTTCTTATTGTCAGAGAGGATGATGCGGATAATTACCAAATTCTTAAGAATGCACTCTTGGATGGTCTGGGCTTAACCAGTGAATAGTATAGACTTAAGTTCTGAGAGACCAGAAAGGAGTCATCACAGGACTGTACAGACTTTCTAGACTGTTCTGTGAAGGCTCTAGAAGGTTGGTTACATGGCAGTAAGGTGACCGTTTATGAACGCCTATATAACTTGATTCTGAGAGAGCATATCTTGAATAATTGTGTGTCTGACTTGTTGCATCAGTATCTTGTGGACTCAGATCTGACCTCTCCCCAAGAATTGGGAAAGAAGGCATACAAATGGGTCAGAACAAGGGTGAGCGGAAAAGCTCATACAGGGGGTGAAAAGGATGGCAAGAAGAAGGATGGTAAGTCACATGACAAGGGTGGGGACAAAGATACAAAATCATCAGAGTCTTCATATAACAATCCTCTGGGTGTGGTGGGTCCAAATCCTCTTCTCACAAAGATAAGAAACCTTGGTGGTCTTTGTGTAGAGCCACAGGCCATTGGGCAACTGACAGTCATTGTCCACAGAAAAACACCAAACCTCCTACCACCACAACCCCAACTGCAACCACTAGTGCCCCTGGTAATAACAGTGGTGGTGGAAAGAACACTACTAATAGCCAGTCAAAGGTTGTAGCTGGGCTCACCATTGGTAATGTAGTTGGGATTGGTCTAGTTAGGGAGATCACTGAGGCTGTTTTAGTCTCTGATGGTAGCATTGACCTAGACACTTTAGTTGCTTATCCCCTTAATATGGATAAGTACAAGTAGCTATCCCTGATTAATGGTGTTCAAGTTGAGGCCTACAGGGACAAAGGTGCAAGTGTCACCATGGTGATGGACAAACTGGTTGCCCCTGAGCAACACCTACTTTATCACCAGTACCAAGTAACAGACGCCCATGGCAACACTGTAAGCCACCCCATGGCTGTTGTGACTCAACTGGGGGTGGGTTTACTGGTCCAAATAAATTTGTGGTAGCTACTGATTTACCTGTGGAATGTCTGCTAGTCAATGGTTTGGAGACTTCAGTTGAGCTGAAGTGGAGTTGGAGGCCCATGCAGCAATGCTGGGCTTTCCAGGGAACATCTTTGCTCTTACCAGGGCTCAGGCCAAGAATCAAAGAGGACAGGAAAACTTGGATCCTGGAGCAATGGACCAAGTGCTCCCAAGAACTAGGGGTAGGAAGGGCAAACCCTTGTCCACTATCCCTCCCTCACACAGATAATTCCTCTTTTGGGGAAGAGGAAGTCTCTCTCTGTGCAAAACCTACACCACCAGAGGAGCTGAAAACTGATACAGCTGAGCTTGGGAGTGGGCTACAGCCCCTTTGACCTCCTCTTTGGTCACCCTGTTAGGGGTCCACTTGTTCTTGTTAAAAGCTCCAGAACAGGACATAGTGGGCTATGTACTTGGCCTGAGAAGTAGGATGGCTGAGTACATGTAAAAGGGCAGCAAAATCCTTCAGGACATCCAAGAGCTCCAAAAGCAATGGTTTGACCAGAAGGCTGTCTTGACAGAGTACCACCCAGGACAGAAGGTGTGGGTATTGGAGCCTGTGGTCCCAAGAGCACTCCAGGACAAATGGAGTGGACCCCATCTGTAGAGAAGAAAGGTGAGGCCACCTACTTGGTGGGCCTGGGCACTGCCAGATGCCCCCTTTAGGGTACTTCATGTCAAACGCCTAAAGCCTTACTGTGACAGGGCTGACTTAACCCTGCTCATGGCTACAGATGAGGGACAGGAAGAAAAGAATACCCCTCTCCCTGATCGCTTCTCCACCACTGAAACGGATGGCTTAATGGAGGGAGTAGTTCTGGCAGACTGCCTTACTACTGAGCAGAAGGAAGACTGTAAAAATCTCCTTGATCAGTTTTCTTAACTTCTTTTCCTCACACCTGGTACAACTACTTGGTGTGAACATACAATTGACACTGGAGACAGTTTACCTGTCAAAATAAAATTTACAAGCAACCTGACCATGTCAGAGATTGCATAAAAGCAGAGGTTCAGAAAATGTTAGACCTTGGAGTTATTGAGCCTTCAGATAGCCCCTGGGCCAGCCCAGTGGTGCTTGTCCCCAAACCACATAGCAAAGAAGGAAAGAGAGAAATGTGGTTTTGTGTGGATTATAGAGGTCTCAATACTGTAACAAAAACAGATGCTCACCCTATACCTAGGCTAGGGCAGATGAGCTAATAGATACACTGGCATCTGTCAAGTATCTAAGCACTTTTGACTTGACTGCAGGGTATTGGCAGATCAAAATGTCAGAAGATGCTAAAGCAAAAACTGCATTTTCTACCATAGGAGGGCATTATCACTTCACAGTGATGCCCTTTGGTTTGAAAAATGCACCTGCCACTTTTTAGAGACTGGTGAATACAGTTCTCCAAGGCTTGGAAGCTTTTAGTGCAGCATATTTAGATGATATTGCTGTCTTTTGCTCCACCTGGGACTATCACCTGGTCCATCTCTGGAGAGTTTTGGAGGCCCTGCAAAAGGCAGGCCTAACTATCAAGGTTTCAAAGTGCCAGATAGGGCAGGGGAAAGTGGTTTATCTGGGCCACCTGGTAGATGGAGAATCGATTGCACCCCTTCAGGGGAAGATTCAGACCATTATGGACTGGGCTCCCTCTACAACTCAGACCCAGGTCAGAGCCTTCTTGGGTCTCACTGGGTATTACAGGAGGTTCATTAAGAAGTATGGCTCCATTGCAGCTCCTCTTAATGACCTCACCAGTAAGAAAATGCCTAAAAAGGTATTGTGGACAGCTAGCTGTCAGAAAGCTTTTGAGGAGCTTAAGCAGGCAATGTGCTCTGCACCTGTCTTAAAGAGCCCAAACTACTCCCAAAAAATCATTGTTCAAACAGATGCTTCTGAATTAGGGGTGGGGGCTGGACTATCACAACTTAACTCAGAGGGCCATGATGAACCTGTTGCTTTCATATGCAGGAGGTTGAACCCTAGAGAAAAGCGTTGGTCTGCCAAAGGGAGGGAGGCCTTTGCTGTGGTCTGGGCTCTGAAAAAGCTGAGACCCTACTTGTTTGGGACTCACTTCATTGTTCAGACAGACCACAAACCTCTATTATGGCTTAAACAACTAAAAGGTGAAAACCCTAAATTGTTGAGGTGGTCCATTTCCCTACAGGGGATGGACTATACAGTGGAAAATAGGCCTGGGAGTACCCACTCCATTGCAGATGGACTCCCCAGATATTTCCACTTAGACAATGAAGACTCATCTGGGCAAGGTTAGCATTATTGTCCCTCGTTTGAGGGGGGGAGGTTGTGAAGGAAAGTGCAATCTTCCTTGGCATGTTGCCCCTATTTTTACCTGTATGTCAGTATGTTTTTGCCTGTCTCACTGGGATCCTGCTGGTCAGGACCCCAGTGCTCATAGTTTATGGCTTAATGTGTGTGTCTGTGTAGTGCTTAACTGTGTCACTAAGGCTCTGCTAATCAGAACCTCAGTGTTTATGCTCTCTCTGCTTTTAAATTTGTCACTGTAGGCTAGTGACTTAATTTACCAATTTCAATTGGCACACTGGACCCCACTTATAAGTCCCTATTATATGGTACCGAGGTGCCAGGGCATTGGGGTTCCAGGAGATCCATATGGGCTGCAGAATCTCTTTTGCCACCCATAGGGAGCTCAGACAAACCCTTGCACAGGCCTGTCATTTGAGCCTGCGTGAAATAACTCACACTTTATTTCACAGCCATTTCCACTGCACTTAAGTAACTTATAAGTCACCTAGATGTCTAACCTTCAGTTGCTGAAGGTTAGGTGCAAAGTTACTAAGTGTGAGGGCACCCTTGCACTAGCAAAAGTGCCCCCACATAGTTCAGGACCATTTCCCCAGACTTTGTGAGTGCAGGGACACCATTACACGCGTGCAACACATTCAGGTCAATACCTATATGTAGCTTCACAATGGTAACTCCGAATATGGCCATGTAACATGTGTAAGATCATGGAATTGCCCCCATTCCAAATCTGGTACTGGGGAGCCAATTCTATGCATCCTGGGGGCTCCACCATGGACCCCCAGTTCTGCCAAACCAGCTCTCTGAGGCTTGCACTGCAGCAACAGCTGCTGCCACCTCACAGACAGGGTTCTGCCCTCCTGGGGTTTGGGCAGCCCAGTCCCAGGAAGGCAGAACAAAGCATGTCCTCTGAGAGCAGGGAGTTACACCCTCTCCCTTTGGAAATAGGTGTTACAGGCTGGGGAGGGGTAGCCTCCCCCAGCCTCTGGAAATGCTTTGAAGGGCACAGATGGTGCGCTCCTTGCATAAGCCAGTCTACACCGGTTCAGGGACCCCTTCTCCCCTGCTGTGGCACGAAACTGGATAAAGGAAAGGGGAGTGACCTCTCTCCTGTCCATCACCACCCCAAAAGTGGTGCCCAGAGCTCCTCCAGTGTGTCCCAGACTGCAGCCATCTTGCTTTGCAACATGTGGGGGCACTCTGGAGGGGTCTGAGTGGCCAGTGCCAGCAGGTGACGTCAAAGACCCCTCCTGATAGGTCCTTAGCTGATAAGGTAGCCAATCCCCCTCTCAGGGCTATTTAGGGTCTCTCCTGTGGGTTCTCTTCAGATTCTGCTTGCAAGTCGTCTTCAGGAATCCTTTGCAACAACTTTTGACTCCACTGACCTCGGCTCAACCGCAGCCTGCTTAAAGAAATGCTGTAACTGCAACAAAGTAAACACCAGAGATACTTTTCTTCAGCAACCTCCGCTCCAAGTCAGCAACTGCAACAGTTTCCACTGTGTGCATGCTCTGGAGACTCCCTGTCTTCATCCTGCACCAGAAGGGCCGAAGAAATTTCCCATGGGGTGACGGAATCACTCCCCTGCTCCAAGCAGGCACCTTCCAAGAAGACGACCGGTACCCTGGGACTCCTCTCACAGCAACGAGCGTGCTCCTAAGGGCACAGAGGGTGGACATCATTGACATAGACTGTCCTGAGGTCCTACTGATGCAATTTGGAGGAGGTAAGACCTTGCCTTCCCTGAGAGCGATGGTATCCCTGTGTACCACATCTTCTTCACCCCCTGAGGCCTTTGTGCACTCTTTGCAAAATTCCTTCATGCACAGCCTGGCCCAGGTCCCCAGCACTCCATCCTGTGACGCTCAGCTCGCTGAGTTGTTCTCCAGCAGCATGGGACCTTCCTTTGCTGTGCTGCATTAATTGTGTTTTGCTCATCCTTTGTCCCCGTGTCCTGGGATCTCCAGGGGGATGGCTGGCATTCTGAGGGCTCTCTAGAGTGCTGAGAGCCCCCTTTTACTCCTCACACAGAGTTGAGGCCCCCAGGTCCCTCCTGGGTCCGTCCAGTGCCATTTTGCCGCAAAATGCACTTTTGTTGTAGCCAAGGCTTGTTGGCGACTTCCAACCCGAACTTACATCTGCAACGATATTCATACTGTGGGACATCTTTTGCATCATGCAGGAACCCATTGGCATCTTCCTAGGGTGCATTTCTGCAGTCTTTGACTAACTGTGACTCTTTCTATACACCCTCTTCTAGGTTGGAAGGGGCTCCTGTCCTTCCTGGAACTTCATTCGAATTCTGGACTTGGTCCCCTTCCTTTTCAGGTCTTCAAGTCCAGGAATCCAGCAGTTGTTCTTTGCAGACTTGGTTGGCTGCTGCAAAATCCCAATCACGAGGTGTAGTGTGCCCTAAGGAATCTTGCAGTACTTTACTCCTGCTTTTTTGGATTCTGGGGTGGGCTAATTTACTTACCTTTACTGTACTCTTACTCTCCCAGCGATTCTGCACACACTACACTTGTCTAGGGGGGGAATTCATGATTCGCATTCTACTTTGTTAGTATATGGTTTGTGTTGCCCCTAGACCTATTTTCTCCAATTGCATTCTATAGGATTTCCTACTGTTTGCATTGTTCTATGACTATTTACTTGTCTAATTTTGGTGTATAGTGTATATATTGTGTATAATACTTACCTCCAGAAGGAGTATTGACTCTAAGATATTTTTGGTAATGTGTCATCCAAATAAATACCTTTATTTTTGGTAACACTGAGTATTGTCTTTACTTGTGTATGAGTATTGTGTAACTATAAGGGGTATTGCAAGAGCTTTGCATGTCTGCTAGTCCAGCCTAATCTACTCTGCTATAGCTACCTCTATCAGCCTAAGCTGCTAGAACATTACTACATTTCACTAATAAGGGATAACTGGACCTGGTATAAGGTGTAAGTACCCAAGGTACCCACTAGAAACCATGCCAGCCTCCTACAATCGCTCAGAATAAAGTTTTCCGACTTCTCTTCAGCCTACCACATAGCTCCTCACCAGTACAAATTAGACTGGAATTCAGGCTACAAGACCAAGCGCTAGCACAGAACAGAGCTATCTTCAAATATGCCTCTCTATTGAGAGAAGCGACCCCAAACACACTAAAAGAACTAATCCAGGGACTTGACTGGGGACTCAGATTCAAAGAGCTGTGGCAAAAGACCTTACCACATAAAACATTTAAGAAGCTAATAAATAAGCAAATCAAACAGCTATCTTGGATCAAAGACAAAGACAAGTTCAGGTAACGGACCCACTCGTGCATGACTATAAACAAGTACAAGACACCGACAGCACAGGCATACCTGGGAGAAACTGTAAACAAATTCCTAAAAATAAAGGTGCTCCACTTCAGGTTGGGTGCTCTCCCCTCACCAGACATGGTCCCAAAATGGTGCAATCCCTCACAAAACGGGAGATGAAGGCTATGTGCATATCATCAGGAAGACTTTCTACACCTTTCATGCATATGCCCTGCACTATCACCCTGGCGCAAACTGTTCCTCAAAAACATGTTTAACGCAAATAATAGTTTGTCTCAAAGGATTGACACCTCACCACATGGCATGTGTAGCAGAATTTATGGTAAAAGCAGAACTCCTTTTAAAGCATGCATTAACAAACTCTGGAAACTGAGGGAGATAATCAGCTCAAGATTAAACAGCCTCCTTCACTGTACTCTCTCGCTCAGCCTAGATGCAGAACATTATGGTCAGCACGGAATGCAAGAGGCAGTTTTAAGTAATCATCGCCCCTGATGAAACAGCCATCCTTTTAAGTGATCTTCTTACCCCTTGGCTAGGGTCCGTTGTTTTATTCTGTGTGAGCTTGAAATACTGTTGGTTGTTTCTGGCCTACCAATTTTACCATTGATATAAATTGCTGATTGCATTTTTTTTTATTAATTATGCAATAAAGGTTTATCATCATCTTCATCATGTTCTACAGCTCCATAAAGCAGTTAAGAGTTAGATGGAACCTGTAGTAGGCAAAATGTGTCTGTGCACACAGATAGTACAGCACAGGATAAGGTGCCTCAATCACCCCACAATGGAAGAGGGGTGGTGGTGTTACCAACTAATCCAGTGCTGCTTATCAGCCCATACCAGTTGAATCAATTGAGATCTAAGCGTTTGAAAATATGTTTTATTAAGAGGGATAGGGATTTTCACAAATAGGTAACACAGTTTTGGGAGGAGGGCCGTCTTCATAAGGGATATTCATCCAACTCATGACAATGTGAGAGATATCCAATAGGCAATCTGCTCTGATAATTTATGCATTGTAACACCATAATTTTATCTAACTATGAGGACGCCACCCTAGTTAATCTATATTTCTAGATATTTAAGTGATTATTCACACCAAACTAGTGGGAATTCAGATGCAAATTGATCCATATAATTACAGAGAGGGAAGATCTGAGATTTACCCCAGCTGATGGCAATGTCTAACAGGGCACCAAAATTTATAAATTCCCACAATATTGGATGAAGGCACTCACACAAGCTCCCTAAGGACAGGGTCTTATTGTCCGCATACAAAGAGACCAAGAGATGATAGCTAGTGGGGGAAGAGCTGAGTAATGGTGATGGATATTTGTTGCCAGGGGGTTCCAAGCCTACCACAAACAGACCGGTAATGATGGGCATCCCTGTCAGTCCTCACATGATATGGTGATAGCTAGGAAAGATAGTTTGTTAATCCCATGTGGGCCATGGGGGAGGAGCAAAGTAGCCTGATCGATTCTAAGAAGCTTGAGGCAAACTGTTCCAAATGATCATCTTTTGCATGCTGCACCCCCAGATTTTTGCATTGACTATTTATGCTGGCTGTAGAACTCTGTCCGGTTTACCCCTGCTAGCCAATGCTAAAGTGCCCGTGCTCCCCTTTCAATATGATGTAATTTTCATACTTCTGATTGGTATATTTAACTTACCTATAAGTCCCTAGTATATGATAAGAAGTGAATCCAGGGCCTCTGACATAAATGTTACCAGTAGCTGGCAGCACCTATTGTGTCACCCACTACAGTGACAGTGTAGACATGACTGCAGACCTACCATTTGCAGCCTGGCTGTACATTTTTAAAATTGCAAATATGACCTGTCAAACCAACTCCTTTAGACAGGACAAAACCTTTCTTTTAAATATTGTTAAGTCGTCCTTAAGTAGGCTTTATAGTCCATTGGACAAGGAGTATGGCAGTTAAATGTAAGACGTGTTAAAGTTTAATGGTACATGTGTACTTACAGACCAAACTGCTTCCAAAGCTTTTTTCACTGTAGCCAGGCTGTTTGTTCCATAGGAAAACATCAGTATACAACATTAAATGTAATCATATTACCTCCAGCTATGAAACAGCTACAAATTTAATTGTTGTACTTTTTGACATACTAATTAAAAGTCAAATTCACATTTTTATTAACTCTGATTTTTAATCAATATTTTGGAAAAGATACTTTCATAAAGTCGTTCTTTCGCTGCCTAAAGCCCCTGATGGCAGCTGAATAGCCCCACAATGAGGTGTGAAAACTGCTACCAGAGCAGGACAAAGGCCTGGAGTATATGGAAGTTTGTCTGTTCCTCTGGCAAGATGACCATATGGGCCATGCCAAGGCACCTGAGTAACTCCCAAGAGGGTTACTCTGTCATTGACAAATGTCAGTTGACACCTGCGCAGGGCCTTCCTTTGTTTATCCCAATCAGGCAGCCACTTGTCCCAATGGGGGAAGAGCTGCCTCCAGAACTGGTTTACAGTGACCACAGAAGATGGGTGCTCATTTTATCTGGCCACACCTCTGGGGTGGGAACAGGAGCACAGGGGAAGAGAGTCTGCCCTCTGGAATTTATTTTAGGCAGAAAGGAGTACTCTTGGATTGTTTACAGTAGAGCACTCAGTAAAGTGAAAGTGGGTAGAGTTACTCCTGGGAACATTTACCCCATTAATTAGAGAGTGGCCAGGAGTATTCCCCACTCACAGGCTGATGCCAGGCAGAACACGTTCTGGACCTAGGAAAGAACAGAAGAGGACTAGACTTGCTATCTGTGACCTGGGAAGAACCTAGAAGATTGGACCTGCTTTCCTTCCTGTGTTCTGGACAAATAAGTGGGCTCCAAGGGTCACAAGGATAACCCCTTGCTGGAGCTACAGGAACACAACAAGCACAAAACTTTTTTCCACACCTGCCCAGCTGGCCTGTTCCAGCTGGTACTGCCATGAACCCTGCTGCTGTCCACTGCTAGAGTAAGTCTTGTCCCCCAAGTGCTGTCCATAAGGTCCTGGACCCATGGCTGGTGTCAAACCGTACTCCTTCTAACATTTCCTTAAACCTGGGACTATGAAACATTTTGGCTCCACAGAACCTCCAGAGGAATGGGGCCAACCCGTCAAGCAAATCAGACAAAGACACATTGCTGCTCAGCCAAAGACTCAGGTTGCTCTCAAATTTGCAGCAGCAAAATTGATTCAGTTAGGCCTTGCAGGGTAGGTTATCTTATCTTGTGAAGCCCTCTTTGGCTACAGCCTGCAGCCTTGCTCCACTGGATTAATCTGAGCTCTAAAACAGTAACTAAGCCTGAAGGTAAAAATCTATGCCGGAAGAAGGCTCCAGATGTATCCAGTCACCAATGGATATTCCTTGGGCTGAAATTCACACTCCTCCCACTCAGAGCTTTCCCGCTCAAAATCAACAGCTTTGCCTGGACCCTTTCCAGGGACTAAGAGACATCTAGGAGCCCTATTTGACCACAGCCTGCTGCCCTGCCTGCTGAGGATTTTGACTTCCATTTCAGAGACTGAATCAGATTAGATATTCTCTGACTGGGTCAAACCTGGCTTTTGTCTCCAACTCATGCTTCATTATGGTTGGCCTTAACTTACGCCTAGCTGCAGAACAAGCACAACCAGATAACCATGGTTGGCGTCTAATGGTTTTTGGTGCTATTGTTATATTTTAACTTTTAAAATCATTAATCTGTTTTCCCTAGTTGGATTTTGGTTGCTGTGTTGTCATTTTATCAATTAAATATACTCTATTAATACTCTATTTTCCTAATTTGGGCTAGTATTTTATTGTGTTTTGTTTGATCAATAATATGACTAGTGCCAGAAAGTGATCCAAGCGTGTATTGGCTAAGTGCCGGACCTTCCTAACCCAAAAGCATACATCCTGATTGGCTAGACTGGAGTCCAATTTCAACCACATATTATGACCTGCAGAAAAGCTATTGTTCCTTGAACACAAATGGCGATGACGCCAAATATCCAATAGCTTGTGTTCTGTCAGTATAGCTCTGAAACGTTTATTAGCCGCTGCTGACTCCAATTGCATAATGGGACCTATCAAGTTGTTTGTTGGGGACACATCTCCGCTTAAAAGCAGTGCATGTGGTTCGGAGATTGGCACCCTGCTCATTAGAGCATTAAAGAACCCGGGTCATTAGTATTAGGGACATACTAATTAACAATAGTAATGTGAGAGCCTCCCAGTATTCTCCAAAATATAACATATCTGCCATGGTTGTCAATCAGAGTACCAAGTAGTGTAAACGCTCTCTCCTCTTTTAATCTAGATTGCCAGCCCTCGATTATAGGACGAATAGGAGGAAGCTCGGCACCGAGAAGCCCATCTCTTGGCAAAGAAGCAATCTTTTTTTTTTTTTTGGTGGTGTGTCTCGTGCAAGTCGTCAATGCTGACGTGAAATCTACCGAGATAAGCTAACGCTTGGCCCATTTCAAGTAGGTTCTTAAGCCTTATAACGTTCCATGTTAAATAGTATAGACTTGTGCTGTCATTTACATCCATCTCTACAGAGGATTATTCTGGATAACGCACGGTTTACAACCGATGCGCCAGTATTCTATTTTGTCGGTCCACTTGAATCAGAGAGCAGGCAAGTCTAATTGGATGTATCACTGGTGGCTCAATAGTCTCTGTTCTGTCATGGTGTTACATGCAAGAGACACACTGTGTACTAGCTTTATTATTACATCAAGAACTCATAGGTAAATGTTGTGTTGAATTATTAGTGACAATTCCTTCTCTAGACATTAGTCCTCTGTATGCTGGTTACATTATCTGATATCGTTATATTACCCAACATTAATCGTCACAGCCTTTATAAAATATTCAAATAGTGGTGAATACTGATTACTTGCCCTCTAACCCCCAAGGATCTCCTTAGAAGTATAGGTGTCGGACCTTATGGCGCAACCCGAGGCCTACCACCTTTATAGAGTTCCAGGGTGACACACACATGATATGATTAATGTTAGACAGTTGGGGGGCTGGGGGGGGGGGGGGTGGAAATTTAATTGTGAGTTGTTAAGGTGTAATTCCAGGTGGAATTGTTACTCAGTATTGTTAATTCGTGAAGATGAGGAATGAGAATCATCATGGTCCAGGCATCCCAGACCAGTCCGGGACAATTTCTTAAAAAATGTAGACTCCTGCTGCAGGAACTGGAAGTCTTATGTTCTGCCCTAGTTTTGGGATCTTCAGTCTGGCTGATAAAGCCTGGCATACTGGAGGATCACCTTTAGGAGTTGTGTTATAATCAGTGCAGATTTTCTTCTCGCCTCCTGCACTGTTATAGTAAAGTCAAGAAACAGGGACATTTTATAGCCATCATATGAATTTGTGCACTTTTCTAGTGTGAGCCTGCTTAAAAGTAAAAAAAAAAGTCTTGCAATAACAGGCCCTGGAGCGGTTCCGGGGGAGGCCTTCAATTAAGTGACCCGTGGGTCATTTCTACAGCCAGAAGGCATGAAAATTACTACAGACCAAACACTGTCAGTAGCAGGTGTTCCACATAGTACCCAAGTCTGCCGATGTCAGCTGACTCCAGTATTTCTAGGATCCGAATATTGCTTGCAACTTACCCTCGCTTCAAGTTCTCATTGTAGCAATGATTGCTTTCAGAATTCTCTCCACGTTCAGCATCATTTCACTTTTTGTAACAAAGTTGTCTTCTGCATCTGAGACCCTTTGCCTCACTGCATCTAGCCTGTTATCATAATTTTCCATTTTATTTGATATAGAGTCTGGTCTGAGATTGGGTGCATTGATCTTCATATTGATCAATACGGGGCTCTTCTACATAGCCCTTAGGTAGGATTTAACATCAGCATCGTGCCTGCCTTGTTCTGTGTCAGGGCTAAATGGGTCGCCAGTTCAAGAATCACCTGCAGCCATTCGAGTGCCATATCTAGGTTCAAATTGTAGTTTCGGCTCCTTGTCGTCCACATTTGGCAAGTGAGAATTTTATGGAAGCCTTAAACAGGAGCTGCAAGTTAAGGTCCACAAAACAAAGATACATGAGCGTGGCGCTAATGATGGCGATAAAGTAGTTACTGGGAGAGTCCACCCAGAGGCAATGTAGCAATCAGTGGTTACCAAAAGAGATACAAGGAACTATGTCCGAGATCCTCAGGCATTTGCTCCACAGCCCAAAACTAGTGTGCCAGTCTTAAACAAAACCTGCTAGCTATGGCAATCCCATAGGAGGATTAGCGGAGAGTCCTACAAAAGCCGTACACGCTGCCCCAGAAACAAAATGGGGGTATGAGCACGTCTCAACTTTGCCAAGGTGTTCAGTTGCTGTAACTCAGCTAAAGAGGGACTCCCCACTGCTAGTAATTCTGCCTTGAACAGTCTCAAGTCTGCAGCGAGTAGCAAATTCAGCAAGCCCTGGTTTACTTGTGATGAGCATACTGTTGGGTGGTGTGCAAAGACATGCCAGCAGGGTCCATGCAGGATAAGTCTTATCCCCCTGAGAGAGCGTAGTTTAAATAACACATATTAAAATGAAATGCTCATATCAATGCTTAACGATGTTGCATAGAAAACGACAATAATAGTGATTTTGCTTAAACGTGCATTTGAATTATGACTATAACGTGTGTGGCCACAAATGTATACGCGAACTAATAACTCATAAATAGAATCATTAATGATATGGTTAATCAAGTTATATTAACAATTACAATATTGCATTTATATTGAAAATCTTATAGGCCTTAAGTTAGCGTGAGCTGTGGGCTTTGTTGCCTGGCTCTCATATTAAAGGCATTTTTCTGTTTTCCAATGTGCTGACTCGCAAAGGGCCATGAGCCTGCAAATGTTTTTTTTCTTCAACTTGGAAGATGAATGTATCAGTACAATCCTGTTCTCATCCACATGCCTCCTGCTTTAGTATGAGTTTATACACAAAATTGAAACAAATGTAGATCAATGTAATGTACAAGGATGTTTAAACCATGGACAAAGGAACTCATGACCTGAGAAGAAGTGCCAAGATGTGAAGTAACCCCTGTATGTGCCACCTCCGAAGACGTCAATTATGAAGACCAATCAAAGAGTTATTAATAAATGTGGGGTGACAATTAGAATTAACTAATGTATAATTTGATAGGTTAAAGATAGTGGGGTCTAGCAAATGTCCAATAGAATTTTGGGGGAAGGTATTACGAAAAAGGGATAAAAACCCATGTCACAGAAGGGTCAGGAGAACTAGGTAGGGAATGCTATTGATTTTATCCAGAAACTCTGTCACTCTGTTTGGTGACTTTGAGACTTATTAAAACCATCTTCACCCGTAGACTGCCCTTATACACTTCTCCTCCTTATGAGGGAAGTGTCCCCTGTCCTTTAGACGAAGTTTAGACTGATGGCGTTTTGACTGATGTCCTGAAGACGAAGACTGATCCTGTGTGCTGACCTAATCCTTGGAGGGTAATTATGACAATGCAATTTGTAATTTGTCTGTCTGCTTTTCCTTTCTAGGTACCAACTGCTCATTTTGGTAGAGACCTTAGTTAGATGTTTTCCAAATTGGTGTTCTAAATTGTTTTTGCCTGAAGCCCAACATGCTGATCCTAATTAGTGGTTAGGACAGGAATTCACTTCAACTGACGCAAATAGACAAATGACTGACGTTACGCTATGCTGGAAATAAGTCGTATATGACATTTACTGTATTCTGATCTATGTTCACGCCGTGCTATGTTCTTATGTTTGTGATCTTTGCATTAATGAAATCTTACCACAGTTGCCATATTGTGACTATGATCTTATGCTTCCTGGTATTGAGATTAACTCTTTTGCTCGTAGATTGTAATCAATAGGGAATAAAATTCATTTGGAGACTTCAGTTGAGCTGAAGTGGAGTTGGAGGCCCATGCAGCAATGCTGGGCTTTCCAGGGAACATCTTTGCTCTTACCAGGGCTCAGGCCAAGAATCAAAGAGGACAGGAAAACTTGGATCCTGGAGCAATGGACCAAGTGCTCCCAAGAACTAGGGGTAGGAAGGGCAAACCCTTGTCCACTATCCCTCCCTCCACAGATAATTCCTCTTTTGGGGAAGAGGAATTCTCTCTCTGTGCAAAACCTACACTACCAGAGAAGCTGAAAACTGATACAGCTGAGCTTTTGGGTGCAGGGGGCCTGCCAGGAAAGAGCTGAGTGTGGCACAGCAAACCTGTCCCACATTGGACGGCTTCAGACAGCAAGCTGTCAAGCAGCAGAATGGTGATGTCACTGACACACAGAGTTTACTGGGAGAATAATCTCCTTTATACTGAAGCAAGGGACCCTAAACCTGGTGCCACCAGGAGACTGGTCATCCCCCTTCAGTACAGGGAATTCCTCCTAACTCTGGCTCATGACATCCCTTTAGCAGGGCATTTAGGCCAGAGTAAAACATGGGACAGACTTGTTCCACATTTTCACTGGCCCCATTTGTCTGATGACACAAAGGAGTTTTGTTGTTCCGATGTCACCTGCCAAGCCAGTGGCAAGACTGGTGGCACCCCAAAGGCCCCCTTAATGCCACTACCAGTGGTTGGGGTGCCCTTCGAAAGGGTATGGGTTGATATTATTGGCCCCCTTGACCCTCCAACAGCTTCTGGCAATAGGTTTATCCTTGTGATGGTGGACCATGCCACAAGGTACCCAGAAGCTATCCCATTAAGGACCACTACAGCTCCTGCAGTGGCAAAGGCCCTCCTGGGAATCTTTTCCAGAGTGGGCTTCCCTAAGGAAGTGGTGTCAGACAGAGGTAATCACTTCATGCCTGCATACCTAAAAACAATGTGGAAGGAGTGTGGTGTTACATACATGTTCACAACCCCTTATCATCTGCAGACTAATGGACTGGTTGAGAGGTTTAATAAAACTCTCAAAGGTATGATTATGGGACTCACTGAAAAACTCAGAAGGAGATGGGATGTCCTATTACCATGCCTCCTTTTTGCCAACAGGGAGGTACCCCAAAAAGGAGTGGGCTACAGCTCCTTTGACCTCCTCTTTGGTCACCCTGTTAGGGGTCCACTTATTCTTGTTAAGGAGGGTTGGGAGCAACCTTTAAAAGCTCCAGAACAGGACATAGTGGACTATGTACTTGGCCTGAGAAGTAGGATGGCTGAGTACATGAAAAAGGGCAGCAAAATCCTTCAGGACATCCAAGAGCTCCAAAAGCAATGGTTTGACCAGAAGGCTGTCTTGACAGAGTACCACCCAGGACAGAAGGTGTGGGTATTGGAGCCTGTGGTCCCAAAAGCACTCCAGGACAAATGGAGTGGACCCCATCTGTAGAGAAGAAAGGTGAGGTCACCTACTTGGTGGTCCTGGGCACTGCCAGATGCCCCCTTTAGGGTACTTCATGTCAAACGCCTAAAGCCTTACTGTGACAGGGCTGACTTAACCCTGCTCATGGCTACAGATGAGGGACAGGAAGAAAAGAATACCCCTCTCCCGGATCGCTTCTCCACCACTGAAATGGATGGCTTAGTGGAGGGAGTAGTTCTGGCAGACTGCCTTACTACTGAGCAGAAGGAAGACTGTAAAAATCTCCTTGATCAGTTTTCTGAACTTCTTTTCCTCACACCTGGTACAACTACTTGGTGTGAACATACAATTGACACTGGAGACAGTTTACCTGTCAAAATAAAATTTACAAGCAACCTGACCATGTCAGAGATTGCAGAAAAGCAGAGGTTCAGAAAATGTTAGACCTTGGAGTTATTGAGCCTTCAGATAGCCCCTGGGCCAGCCCAGTGGTGCTTGTCCCCAAACCACATAGCAAAGAAGGAAAGAGAGAAATGTGGTTTTGTGATGATTATAGAGGTCTCAATACTGTAACAAAAACAGATGCTCACCCTATACCTAGGCTAGGGCAGATGAGCTAATAGATACACTGGCATCTGTCAAGTATCTAAGCACTTTTAACTTGACTGCAGGGAATTGGCAGATCAAATGTCAGAAGATGCTAAAGCAAAAACTGCATTTTCTACCATAGGAGGGCATTATCACTTCACAGTGATGCCCTTTGGTTTGAAAAATGCACCTGCCACTTTTTAGAGACTGGTGAATACAGTTCTCCAAGGCTTGGAAGCTTTTAGTGCAGCATATTTAGATGATATTGCTGTGTTTTGCTCCACCTGGGACTATCACCTGGTCCATCTCTGGAGAGTTTTGGAGGCCCTTCAAAAGGCAGGCCTAACTATCAAGGTTTCAAAGTGCCAGATAGGGCAGGGGAAAGTGGTTTATCTGGGCCACCTGGTAGATGGAGAACCGATTGCACCCCTTCAGGGGAAGATTCAGACCATTATGGACTGGGCTCCCTCTACAACTCAGACCCAGGTCAGAGCCTTCTTGGGTCTCACTGGGTATTAAAGGAGGTTCATTAAGAAGTATGGCTCCATTGCAGCTCCTCTTAATGACCTCACCAGTAAGAAAATGCCTAAAAAGGTATTGTGGACAGCTAGCTGTCAGAAAGCTTTTGAGGAGCTTAAGCAGGCAATGTGCTCTGCACCTGTCTTAAAGAGCCCAAACTACTCCAAACAAATCATTGTTCATACAGATGCTTCTGAATTAGGGGTAGGGGCTGGACTATCACAACTTAACTCATAGGGCCAGGATGAACCTGTTGCTTTCATATGCAGGAGGTTGAACCCTAGAGAAAAGCGTTGGTCTGCCATAGGGAGGGAGGCCTTTGCTGTGGTCTGGGCTCTGAAAAAGCTGAGACCCTACTTGTTTGGGACTCACTTCATTGTTCAGACAGACCACAAACCTCTATTATGGCTTAAACAACTAAAAGGTGAAAACCCTAAATTGTTGAGGTGGTCCATTTCCCTACAGGGGATGGACTATACAGTGGAACATAGGCCTGGGAGTACCCACTCCATTGCAGATGGACTCCCCAGATATTTCCACTTAGACAATGAAGACTCATCTGGGCAAGGTTAGCCTTATTGTCCCTCGTTTGAGGGGGGGAGGTTGTGAAGGAAAGTACAATCTTCCTTGGCATGTTGCCCCTATTTTTACCTGTATGTCAGTATGCTTTTGCCTGTCTCACTGGGATCCTGCTGGTCAGGACCCCAGTGCTCATAGTTTATGGCTTAATGTGTGTGTCTGTGTAGTGCTTAACTGTGTCACTAAGGCTCTGCTAATCAGAACCTCAGTGTTTATGCTCTCTCTGCTTTTAAATCTGTCACTGTAGGCTAGTGACTTAATTTACCAATTTCAATTGGCACACTGGACCCCACTTATAAGTCCCTATTATATGGTACCGAGGTGCCAGGGCATTGGGGTTCCAGGAGATCCATATGGGCTGCAGCATCTCTTTTGCCACCCATAGGGAGCTCAGACAAACCCTTGCACAGGCCTGTCATTTGAGCCTGCGTGAAATAACTCACACTTTATTTCACAGCCATTTCCACTGCACTTAAGTAACTTATAAGTCACCTAGATGTCTAACCTTCACTTGCTGAAGGTTAGGTGCAAAGTTACTAAGTGTGAGGGCACCCTTGCACTAGCAAAAGTGCCCCCACATAGTTCAGGACCATTTCCCCGGACTTTGTGAGTGCAGGGACACCATTACAGGCGTGCAACACATTCAGGTCAATACCTATATGTAGCTTCACAATGGTAACTCCAAATATGGCCATGTAACATGTGTAAGATCATGGAATTGCCCCCATTCCAAATCTGGTACTGGGGAGCCAATTCTATGCATCCTGGGGGCTCCACCATGGACCCCCAGTTCTGCCAAACCAGCTCTCTGAGGCTTGCACTGCAGCTACAGCTGCTGCCATCTCACAGACAGGGTTCTGCCCTCCTGGGGTCTGGGCAGCCCAGTCCCAGGAAGGCAGAACAAAGCATGTCCTCTGAGAGCAGGGAGTTACACCCTCTCCCTTTGGAAATAGGTGTTACAGGCTGGGGAGGGGTAGCCTCCCCCAGCCTCTGGAAATGCTTTGAAGGGCACAGATGGTGCGCTCCTTGCATAAGCCAGTCTACACCGGTTCAGGGACCCCTTCTCCCCTGCTGTGGCACGAAACTGGACAAAGGAAAGGGCAGTGACCTCTCTCCTGTCCATCACCACCCCAAAAGTGGTGCCCAGAGCTCTTCCAGTGTGTCCCAGACTGCAGCCATCTTGCTTTGCAACATGTGGGGGCACTCTGGAGGGGTCTGAGTGGCCAGTGCCAGCAGGTGACGTCAAAGACCCCTCCTGATAGGTCCTTAGCTGATAAGGTAGCCAATCCCCCTCTCAGGGCTATTTAGGGTCTCTCCTGTGGGTTCTCTTCAGATTCTGCTTGCAAGTCGTCTTCAGGAATCCTTTGCAACAACGTTTGACTCCACTGACCTCGGCTCAACCGCAGCCTGCTTAAAGAAATGTTGTAACTGCAACAAAGTATCCACCAGAGATACTTTTCTTCAGCAACCTCCGCTCCAAGTCAGCAACTGCAACAGTTTCCACTGTGTGTATGCTCTGGAGACTCCCTGTCTTCATCCTGCACCAGAAGGGCCGAAGAAATTTCCTGTGGGGTGACGGAATCACTCCCCTGCTCCAAGCAGGTACCTTCCAAGAAGACGACCGGTACCCTGGGACTCCTCTCACAGCAATGAGCGTGCTCCTAAGGGCACAGAGGGTGGACATCATTGACATAGACTGTCCTGAGGTCCTACTGATGCAATTTGGAGGAGGTAAGACCTTGCCTTCCCTGAGAGCGATGGTATCCCTGTGTACCACATCTTCTTCACCCCCTGAGGCCTTTGTGCACTCTTTGCAAAATTCCTTCATGCACAGCCTGGCCCAGGTCCCCAGCACTCCATCCTGTGACGCTCAGCTCGCTGAGTTGTTCTCCAGCAGCATGGGACCTTCCTTTGTTGTGCTGCATTAATTGTGTTTTGCTCATCCTTTGTCCCCGTGTCCTGGGATCTCCAGGGGGATGTCTGGCATTCTGAGGGCTCTCTAGAGTGCTGAGAGCCCCCTTTAACTCCTTACACAGAGTTCAGTCCCCCAGGTCCCTCCTGGGTCCGTCCAGTGCCATTTTGCCACAAAATGCACTTTTGTTGTAGCCAAGGCTTGTTGGCGACTTCCAACCCGAACTTACATCTGCAACGATCTTCATACTGTGGGACATCTTTTGCATCATGCAGGAACCCATTGGCATCTTCCTAGGGTGCATTTCTGCAGTCTTTGACTAACTGTGGACTCTTTCTTTACACCCTCTTCTAGGTTGGAAGGGGCTCCTGTCCTTCCTGGAACTTCATTCGACTTCTGGACTTGGTCCCCTTCCTTTTCAGGTCTTCAGGTCCAGGAATCCAGCAGTTGTTCTTTGCAGACTTGGTTGGCTGCTTCAAAATCCCAATCACGCGGTGTAGTGTGTCCTAAGGAATCTTGCAGTACTTTACTCCTGCTTTTTTGGATTCTGGGGTGGGCTAATTTACTTACCTTTACTGTACTCTTACTCTCCCAGCGATTCTGCACACACTACACTTGTCTAGGGGGGGAATTCATGATTCGCATTCCACTTTCTTAGTATATGGTTTGTGTTGCCCCTAGATCTATTTTCTCCAATTGCATTCTATAGGATTTCCTACTGTTTGCATTGTTCTATGACTATTTACTTGTCTAATTTTGGTGTATAGTGTATATATTGTGTATAATACTTACCTCCAGAAGGAGTATTGACTCTAAGATATTTTTGGTAATGTGTCATCCAAATAAATACCTTTATTTTTGGTAACACTGAGTATTGTCTTTACTTGTGTATAAGTATTGTGTAACTATAAGTGGTATTGCAAGAGCTTTGCATGTCTTCTAGTCCACCCTAATCTACTCTGCTATAGCTACCTCTATCAGCCTAAGCTGCTAGAACATTACTACATTTCACTAATAAGGGATAACTGGACCTGGTATAAGGTGTAAGTACCCAAGGTACCCACTAGAAACCATGCCAGCCTCTTACAATCGCTCAGAGTAAAGTTTTCCGACTTCTCTTCAGCCTACCACATAGCTCCTCACCAGTACAAATTAGACTGGAATTCAGGCTACAAGACCAAGCGCTAGCACAGAACAGAGCTATCTTCAAATATGCCTCTCTATTGAGAGAAGCGACCCCAAACACACTAAAAGAACTAATCCAGGGACTTGGCTGGGGACTCAGATTCAAAGAGCTGTGGAAAAAGACCTTACCACATAAAACATTTAAGAAGCTAATAAATAAGCAAATCAAACAGCTATCTTGGATCGAAGACAAAGACAAGTTCAGGTCACGGACCAACTCGTGCATGACTATAAACAAGTACAAGACACCGACAGCACAGGCATACCTGGGAGAAACTGTAAACAAATTCCTAAAAATAAAGGTGCTCCACTTCAGGTTGGGTGTTCTCCCCTCACCAGACATGGTCCCAAAATGGTGCAATCCCTCACAAAACGGGAGATGAAGGCTATGTGCATATCATCAGGAAGACTTTCTACACCTTTCATGCATATGCCCTGCACTATCACCCTTGCGCAAACTGTTCCTCAAAAACATGTTTAACGCAAATAATATTTGATCATGCAAACAAGCCATCTTATTTTGTCTCAAAGGATTGACACCTCACCACATGGCATGTGTAGCAGAATTTATGGTAAAAGCAGAACTCCTTTTAAAGCATGCATTAACAAACTCTGGAAACTGAGGGAGATATTCAGCTCAAGATTAAACAGCCTCCTTCACTGTACTCTCTCGCTCAGCCTAGATGCAGAACATTATGGTCAGCACGGAATGCAAGAGGCAGTTTTAAGTAATCATCACCCCTGATGAAACAGCCATCCTTTTAAGTGATCTTCTTACCCCTTGGCTAGGGTCCGTTGTTTTATTCTGTGTGAGCTTGAAATACTGTTGGTTGTTTCTGGCCTACCAATTTTACCATTTATGTAAATTGCTGATTGCAATTTTTTTTATTAATTATGCAATAAAGGTTTATCATCATCTTCATCATGTTCTTCAGCTCCATAAAGCAGTTAAGAGTTAGATGGAACCTGTAGTAGGCAAAATGTGTCTGTGCACACAGATAGTACAGCACAGGATAAGGTGCCTCAATCACCCCACAATGGAAGAGGGGTGGTGGTGTTACCAACGAATCCAGTGCTGCTTATCAGCCCATACCAGTTGAATCAATTGAGATCTAAGCGTTTGAAAATATGTTTTATTAAGAGGGATAGGGATTTTCACAAATAGGTAACACAGTTTTGGGAGGAAGGCCGTCTTCATAAGGGATATTCATCCAACTCATGACAATGTGAGAGATATCCAATAGGCAATCTGCTCTGATAATTTATGCATTGTAACACCATAATTTTATCTAACTATGAGGACGCCACCCTAGTTAATCTATATTTCTAGATATTTAAGTGATTATTCACACCAAACTAGTGGGAATTCAGATGCAAATTGATCCATATAATTACAGAGAGGGAAGATCTGAGATTTACCCCAGCTAATGGCAATGTCTAACAGGGCACCAAAATTGATAACAATATTGGATGAAGGCACTCACACAAGCTCCCTAAGGACAGGGTCATATTGTCCGCATACAAAGAGACCAAGAGATGATAGCTAGTTGGGGAAGAGCTGAGTAATGGTGATGGATCTTTGTTGCCAGGGGTTCCAAGCCTACCACAAACAGACCGGTAATGATGGGCATCCCTGTCAGTCCTCACATGATATGGTGATAGCTAGGAAAGATAGTTTGTTAATCCCATGTGGGCTATGGGGGAGGAGCAAAGTAGCCTGATCGATTCTAAGAAGCTTGAGGCAAACTGTTCCAAATGATCATCTTTTGCATGCTGCACCCCCAGATTTTTGCATTGACTATTTATGCTGGCTGTAGAACTCTGTCCTGTTTACCCCTGCTAGCCAATGCTAAAGTGCCCGTGCTCCCCCTTTCAATATGATGTAATTTTCATACTTCTGATTGGTATATTTAACTTACCTATAAGTCCCTAGCATATGATAAGAAGTGAATCCAGGGCCTCTGACATAAATGTTACCAGTAGCTGGCAGCACCTATTGTGTCACCCACTACAGTGACAGTGTAGACATGACTGCAGACCTACCATTTGCAGCCTGGCTGTACATTTTTAAAATTGCAAATATGACCTGTCAAACTAACTCCTTTAGACAGGACAAAACCTTTCTTCTAAATATTGTTAAGTCGTCCTTAAGTAGGCTTTATAGTCCATTGGACAAGGAGTATGGCAGTTAAATGTAAGACGTGTTAAAGTTTAATGGTACATGTGTACTTACAGACCAAACTGCTTCCAAAGCTTTTTTCACTGTAGCCAGGCTGTTTGTTCCATAGGAAAACATCAGTATACAACATTAAATGTAATCATATTACCTCCAGCTATGAAAAAGCTACAAATTTAATTGTTGTACTTTTTGACATACTAATTAAAAGTCAAATTCACATTTTTATTAACTCTGATTTGTAATCAATATTTTGGAAAAGATACTTTCATAAAGTCGTTCTTTCGCTGCCTAAAGCCCCTGATGGCAGCTGAATAGCCCCACAATGAGGTGTGAAAACTGCTACCAGAGCAGGACAAAGGCCTGGAGTATATGGAAGTTTGTCTGTTCCTCTGGCAAGATGACCATATGGGCCATGCCAAGGCACCTGAGTAACTCCCAAGAGGGTTACTCTGTCATTGACAAATGTCAGTTGACACCTGGGCAGGGCCTTCCTTTGTTTATCCCAATCAGGCAGCCACTTGTCCCAATGGGGGAAGAGCTGCCTCCAGAACTGGTTTACAGTGACCACAGAAGATGGGTGCTCATTTTATCTGGCCACACCTCTGGGGTGGGAACAGGAGCACAGGGGAAGAGAGTCTGCCCTCTGGAATTTATTTTAGGCAGAAAGGAGTACTCTTGGATTGTTTACAGTAGAGCACTCAGTAAAGTGAAAGTGGGTAGAGTTACTCCTGGGAACATTTACCCCATTAATTAGAGAGTGGCTAGGAGTATTCCCCACTCACAGGCTGATGCCAGGCAGAACACGTTCTGGACCTAGGAAAGAACAGAAGAGGACTAGACTTGCTATCTGTGACCTGGAAAGAACCTAGAAGATTGGACCTGCTTTCCTTCCTGTGTTCTGGACAAATAAGTGGGCTCCAAGGGTCATAAGGATAACCCCTTGCTGGAGCTACAGGAACACAACAAGCACAAAACTTTTTTCCACACCTGCCCAGCTGGCCTGTTCCAGCTGGTACTGCCATGAACCCTGCTGCTGTCCACTGCTAGAGTAAGTCTTGTTCCCCAAGTGCTGTCCATAAGGTCCTGGACCCGTGGCTGGTGTCAAACCGTACTCCTTCTAACATTTCCTTAAACCTGGGACTATGAAACATTTTGGCTCCACAGAACCTCCAGAGGAATGGGGCCAACCCGTCAAGCAAATCAGACAAAGACACATTGCTGCTCAGCCAAAGACTCAGGTTGCTCTCAAATTTGCAGAAGCAAAATTGATTCAGTTAGGCCTTGCAGAGTAGGTTATGTTATCTTGTGAAGCCCTCTTTGGCTACAGCCTGCAGCCTTGCTCCACTGGATTAATCTGAGCTCTAAAACAGTAACTAAGCCTGAAGGTAAAAATCTATGCCGGAAGAAGGCTCCAGATGTATCCAGTCACCAATGGATATTCCTTGGGCCGAAATTCACACTCCTCCCACTCAGAGCTTTCCCGCTCAAAATCAACAGCTTTGCCTGGACCCTTTCCAGGGACTAAGAGACATCTAGGAGCCCTATTTGACCACAGCCTGCTGCCCTGCCTGCTGAGGATTTTGACTTCCATTTCAGAGACTGAATCAGATTAGATATTCTCTGACTGGGTCAAACCTGGCTTTTGTCTCCAACTCATGCTTCATTATGGTTGGCCTTAACTTACGCCTAGCTGCAGAACAAGCACAACCAGATAACCATGGTTGGCGTCTAATGGTTTTTGGTGCTATTGTTATATTTTAACTTTTAAAATCATTAATCTGTTTTCCCTAGTTGGATTTTGGTTGCTGTGTTGTCATTTTATCAATTAAATATACTCTATTAATACTCTATTTTCCTAATTTGGGCTAGTATTTTTATTGTGTTTTGTTTGATCAATAATATGACTAGTGCCAGAAAGTGATCCAAGCGTGTATTGGCTAAGTGCCGGACCTTCCTAACCCAAAAGCATACATCCTGATTGGCTAGACTGGAGTCCAATTTCAACCACATATTATGACCTGCAGAAAAGCTATTGTTCCTTGAACACAAATGGCGATGACGCCAAATATCCAATAGCTTGTGTTCTGTCAGTATAGCTCTGAAACGTTTATTAGCCGCTGCTGACTCCAATTGCATAATGGGACCTATCAAGTTGTTTGTTGGGGACACATCTCCGCTTAAAAGCAGTGCATGTGGTTCGGAGATTGGCACCCTGCTCATTAGAGCATTAAAGAACCCGGGTCATTAGTATTAGGGACATACTAATTAACAATAGCAATGTGAGAGCCTCCCAGTATTCTCCAAAATATAACATATCTGCCATGGTTGTCAATCAGAGTACCAAGTAGTGTAAACGCTCTCTCCTCTTTTAATCTAGATTGCCAGCCCTCGATTATAGGACGAATAGGAGGAAGCTCGGCACCGAGAAGCCCATCTCTTGGCAAAGAAGCAATCTTTTTTTTTTTTTTGGTGGTGTGTCTCGTGCAAGTCGTCAATGCTGACGTGAAATCTACCGAGATAAGCTAACGCTTGGCCCATTTCAAGTAGGTTCTTAAGCCTTATAACGTTCCATGTTAAATAGTATAGACTTGTGCTGTCATTTACATCCATCTCTACAGAGGATTATTCTGGATAACGCACGGTTTACAACCGATGCGCCAGTATTCTATTTTGTCGGTCCACTTGAATCAGAGAGCAGGCAAGTCTAATTGGATGTATCACTGGTGGCTCAATAGTCTCTGTTCTGTCATGGTGTTACATGCAAGAGACACACTGTGTACTAGCTTTATTATTACATCAAGAACTCATAGGTAAATGTTGTGTTGAATTATTAGTGACAATTCCTTCTCTAGACATTAGTCCTCTGTATGCTGGTTACTTTATCTGATATCGTTACATTACACGACATTAATAGTCACAGCCTTTATAAAATATTCAAATAGTGGTGAATACTGATTACTTGCCCTCTAACCCCCAAGGATCTCCTTAGAAGTATAGGTGTCGGACCTTATGGCGCAACCCGAGGCCTACCACCTTTATAGAGTTCCAGGGTGACACACACATGATATGATTAATGTTAGACAGTTGGGGGGCTGGGGGGGGTGGAAATTAAATTGTGAGTTGTTAAGGTGTAATTCCAGGTGGAATTGTTACTCAGTATTGTTAATTCGTGAAGATGAGGAATGAGAATCATCATGGTCCAGGCATCCCAGACCAGTCCGGGACAATTTCTTTAAAAATGTAGACTCCTGCTGCAGGAACTGGAAGTCTTATGTTCTGCCCTAGTTTTGGGATCTTCAGTCTGGCTGATAAAGCCTGGCATACTGGAGGATCACCTTTAGGAGTTGTGTTATAATCAGTGCAGATTTTCTTCTAGCCTCCTGCACTGTTATAGTAAAGTCAGGAAACAGGGACATTTTATAGCCATCATATGAATTTGTGCACTTTTCTAGTGTGAGCCTGCTTAAAAGTTTAAAAAAATGTCTTGCAATAACAGGCCCTGGAGCGGTTCCGGGGGAGGCCTTCAATTAAGTGACCCGTGGGTCATTTCTACAGCCAGAAGGCATGAAAATTACTACAGACCAAACACTGTCAGTAGCAGGTGTTCCACATAGTACCCAAGTCTGCCGATGTCAGCTGACTCCAGTATTTCTAGGATCCGAATATTGCTTGCAACTTACCCTCGCTTCAAGTTCTCATTGTAGCAATGATTGCTTTCAGAATTCTCTCCACGTTCAGCATCATTTCACTTTTTGTAATAAAGTTGTCTTCTGCATCTGAGACCCTTTGCCTCACTGCATCTAGCCTGTTATCATAATTTTCCATTTTATTTGATATAGAGTCTGGTCTGAGATTGGGTGCATTGATCTTCATATTGATCAATACTTCTACATAGCCCTTAGGTAGGATTTAACATCAGCATCGTGCCTGCCTTGTTTTGTGTCAGGGCTAAATGGGTCGCCAGTTCAAGAATCACCTGCAGCCATTCGAGTGCCATATCTAGGTTCAAATTGTAGTTTCGGCTCCTTGTCGTCCACATTTGGCAAGTGAGAATTTTATGGAAGCCTTAAACAGGAGCTGCAAGTTAAGGTCCACAAAACAAAGATACATGAGTGTGGCGCTAATGATGGCGATAAAGTAGTTACTGGGAGAGTCCACCCAGAGGCAATGTAGCAATCAGTGGTTACCAAAAGAGATACAAGGAACTATGTCCGAGATCCTCAGGCATTTGCTCCACAGCCCAAAACTAGTGTGCCAGTCTTAAACAAAACCTGCTAGCTATGGCAATCCCACAGGAGGATTAGCGGAGAGTCCTACAAAAGCCGTACACACTGCCCCAGAAACAAAATGGGGGTATGAGCACGTCTCAACTTTGCCAAGGTGTTCAGTTGCTGTAACTCAGCTAAAGAGGGACTCCCCACTGCTAGTAATTCTGCCTTGAACAGTCTCAAGTCTGCAGCGAGTAGCAAATTCAGCAAGCCCTGGTTTACTTGTGAGGAGCATACTGTTGGGTGGTGTGCAAAGACATGCCAGCAGGGTCCATGCAGGATAAGTCTTATCCCCCTGAGAGAGCGTAGTTTAAATAACACATATTAAAATGAAATGCTCATATCAATGCTTAACGATGTTGCATAGAAAACAACAATAATAGTGATTTTGCTTAAACGTGCATTTGAATTATGACTATAATGTGTGTGGCCACAAATGTATACGCGAACTAGTAACTCATAAATATAATCATTAATGATATAGTTAATCAAGTTATATTAACAATTACGATATTGCATTTATATTGAAAATCTTATAGGCCTTAAGTTAGCGTGAGCTGTGGGTTTAGTTGCCTGGCTCTCATATTAAAGGCATTTTTCTGTTTTCCAATGTGCTGACTCGCAAAGGGCCATGAGCCTGCAAATGTTTTTTTTCTTCAACTTGGAAGATGAATGTATCAGTACAATCCTGTTCTCATCCGCATGCTTGCTGCTTTATGTAGGAGGCTGGACTGGCTTGTAGTGAGTACCAAGGGGTACTTGCACCTTGTACCAGGCCCAGTTATCCCTTATTAGTGTATAGGGTGTCTAGCAGCTTAGGCTGATAGATAATGGTAGCTTAGCAGAGCAGCTTAGGCTGAACTAGGAGACGTGTGAAGCTACTACAGTACCACTTAGTGTCATATGCACAATATCATAAGAAAACACAATACACAGTTATACTAAAAATAAAGGTACTTTATTTTTATGACAATATGCCAAAGTATCTTAGAGTGTACCCTCAGTGAGAGGATAGGAAATATACACAAGATATATATACACAATAGCAAAAATATGCAGTATAGTCTTAGAAAACAGTGCAAACAATGTATAGTTACAATAGGATGCAATGAGGAAACATAGGGATAGGGGCAACACAAACCATATACTCCAGAAGTGGAATGCGAACCACGAATGGACCCCAAACCTATGTGACCTTGTAGAGGGTCGCTGGGACTATTAGAAAATAGTGAGAGTTAGAAAAATAACCCTCCCCAAGACCCTGAAAAGTGAGTGCAAAGTGCACCAAAGTTCCCCTAAGGACAAAATAGTCGTGTTAGAGGGAAAATGCAAGGAAAACACAAATCAGCAATGCAACAACGATGGATTCCTGACTGAGGGTACCTGTGGAACAAGGGGACCAAGTCCAAAAGTCACAAGCAGCTCGGAGATGGGCAGATGCCCAAGAAATGCCAGCGGTTGGTGCAAAGAAGCTCTTACTAGGCTGAAGAACTGTGAATACTGCAGGAACGACAAGGGCTAGAGACTTCCCCTTTGGAGGATGGATCCCCCACGCCTTGGAGAGTCGTGCAGAAGTGTTTTCCCGCCGGATGGATGCCAACAAGCCTTGCTACACGCAAATCGTGCGTTTGGCGTTTTTGGACGCTGCTGGGGCCCAGGAGGAACCAGAAGGTCGCAAATTGGACCTGCAGAGAGAGGGGACGTCGAGCAAGACAAAGAGCACTCACTGAAGCAGGTAGCACCCGGAGAAGTGCCAGAAACAGGCACTACGAGGATGCGTGAAACAGTGCTCGCCGAAGTTGCACAAAGGAGTCCCACGTCGCCGGAGACCAACTTAGAAAGTCGTGCAATGCAGGTTAGAGTGCCGTGGACCCAGGCTTGGCTGTGCACAAAGGATTTCTGCCGGAAGTGCACAGGGGCCGGAGTAGCTTGCAAAGTTGCGGTTCCCAGCAGTGCAGCCCATCGAGGTGAGGCAAGGACTTACCTCCACCAAACTTGGGCTGAAGAGTCACTGGACTGTGGGGGTCACTTGGACGGTGTCGCTGGATTCGAGGGACCTCGCTCGTCGTGCTGAGAGGAGACCCAAGGGACCGGTAATGCAGCTTTTTGGTGCCTGCGGTTGCAGGGGGAAGATTCCGTTGACCCACGGGAGATTTCTTCGGAGCTTCTGGTGCAGAGAGGAGGCAGACTACCCCCACAGCATGCACAAGCAGGAAAACAGTCGAGAAGGCGGCAGGATCAGCGTTACAGAGTTGCAGTAGTCGTCTTTGCTACTATGTTGCAGGTTTGCAGGCTTCCAGCGCGGTCAGCGGTCGATTCCTTATCAGAAGGTGAAGAGGGAGATGCAGAGGAACTCGGCTGAGCTCATGCATTCGTTATCTGAAGTTTCCCCAGAGACAGAGACCCTAAATAGCCAGAAAAGAGGGTTTGGCTACTTAGGAGAGAGGAAAGGCTACTAACACCTGAAGGAGCCTATCACAAGGAGTCTCTGACGTCACCTGGTGGCACTGGCCACTCAGAGCAGTCCAGTGTGCCAGCAGCACCTCTGTTTCCAAGATGGCAGAGGTCTGGAGCACACTGGAGGAGCTCTGGACACCTCCCAGGGGAGGTGCAGGTCAGGGGAGTGGTCACTCCCCTTTCCTTTGTCCAGTTTCGCGCCAGAGCAGGGGCTAAGGGGTCCTTGAACCGGTGTAGACTGGCTTATGCAGAATTGGGCACATCTGTGCCCAACAAAGCATTTCCAGAGGCTGGGGGAGGCTACTCCTCCCCTGCCTTCACACCATTTTCCAAAGGGAGAGGGTGTCACACCCTCTCTCAGAGGAAGTTCTTTGTTCTGCCATCCTGGGCCAGGCCTGGCTGGACCCCAGGAGGGCAGCTGCCTGTCTGAGGGGTTGGCAGCAGCAGCAGCTGCAGAGAAACCCCAGGAAGGGCAGTCTGGCAGTACCAGGGTCTGTGCTACAGACCACTGGGATCATGGAATTGTACCAACAATGCCAGGATGGCATAGAGGGGGCAATTCCATGATCATAGACATGTTACATGGCCATATTCGGAGTTACCATGGTGAAGCTACATATAGGTAGTGACCTATATGTAGTGCACGCGTGTAATGGTGTCCCCGCACTCACAAAGTTCAGTGAATTGGCTCTGAACAATGTGGGGGCACCTTGGCTAGTGCCAGGGTGCCCTCACACTAAGTAACTTTGCACCTAACCTTTACCAGGTAAAGGTTAGACATATAGGTGACTTATAAGTTACTTAAGTGCAGTGTAAAATGGCTGTGAAATAACGTGGACGTTATTTCACTCAGGCTGCAGTGGCAGGCCTGTGTAAGAATTGTCAGAGCTCCCTATGGGTGGCAAAAGAAATGCTGCAGCCCATAGGGATCTCCTGGAACCCCAATACCCTGGGTACCTCAGTACCATATACTAGGGAATTATAAGGGTGTTCCAGTAAGCCAATGTAAATTGGTAAAAATGGTCACTAGCCTGTCAGTGACAATTTGAAAGTAATGAGAGAGCATAACCACTGAGGTTCTGGTTAGCAGAGCCTCAGTGAGACAGTTAGGCACCACACAGGGAACATATACATGCACACCTATGAGCACTGGGGCCCTGTGTGACAGGGTCCCAGTGACACATACATATAGGCCACAAACCTATGAGCACTGGGGTCCTGACCAGCAGGATCCCAGTGACACATAACAACCATACTGAAAACATGGTGTTTTCACTATGAGCACTGAGGCCTGGCTATCAGGATCCCAGTGAGACAGTGAAAACAGTGACAAACACCCTGACATACACTCACAAACAGGCCAAAAGTGGGGGTAACAAGGCTAGAAAGAGGCTACCTTCTCACACAACCCCCCCCCCAAACGAAGGACAATAAGGCTTACCTTGGCCAGTTGAGACTTTATTGTCT
Organism: Pleurodeles waltl; assembly: GCF_031143425.1. Classification (NCBI taxonomy): domain Eukaryota; kingdom Metazoa; phylum Chordata; class Amphibia; order Caudata; family Salamandridae; genus Pleurodeles; species Pleurodeles waltl. Next base: position 834,282,819 of record NC_090444.1, read on the forward strand.
AAGTGGTGATAAGTAGAGAGTAGCTCTGCAATAGACTGGTTACTCCCTTTATCATCCACTATATGGTTACTTCCCTGTGGGGATGTAAACCACCCTGTTTGAAGTTTTTTAGCTAAGCAACAATGTGAAGATGTATTTTCAGAGTTTCTATCAGTAAGTTTTAGGTTAGAGCAGTGGGAATTGTCCACTGAACCTAATTGTAGTGATGGAAATGCCAGACAGGGATGCTGTCTCAGAAAAGCCATAGCTGGGCAAAAACTTTGTCCATCTGGCTGGAAGAGAGAACAGGGATGCTGTTTCTCTTGAGTTGGAGCAGGGCAGGGATGCTGTCCTATGAGCTCCACACTAGGGCAGGGATGCTGTCCTAAGTGTTGTGAGGTAGTGCAGGGTTTCTGCACTAAAGTTTCTCTGGGAGGGTTGGAGGGATGCTCCATGTTAACTAAAATGGTGCTGTTTTTCTCACCAATGTTAGTTATCCCACAGAGAGGTACTTCCACCTCAGGGAGTCCAGCTTTGCCAGCTGATGATTCCCTTGGAACAGGTGCCACCCCAGGAGAGGTTTCTCCCACCACAGGAATAGTATCCTGAATGGTAGGGTGGTTAGGGGATACTGTGATACCCTTTTTACCTGTTGATGGAGAGGGATCCTGAGTTTTCAGGCCTTCTCTCCTTTGCTTTTTCATTTCACTTGAAATGAGAGGGAACAATTCCTCAGGGATGCCCAGCATGGCTGCATGGGCATAAAACTCTACATCAGCCCAACCTGAGGCCTCTAGGTCATTACCTAAGAGACAGTCTACAGGTAAGCTAGGTGATACCACCACCTGCTTAGGGCCAGTAACTCCACCCCAACTAAACTGAATTATAGCTAAGGGAAGAAACTTAGTGGAGTTATGGACATCAATAATCTTATACTGTTGTCCAATGATGTGTTGTTCAGGAGGCACTAGGTTTTCAGTCACCAAAGTGAAACTGGCACCTGTGTCCCTGTAGGCCAAGGCCTCAACACCATTTATTGAAACTGTCTGCCTGTACTTATCCATTGTAAGGGGACAAGCAGCCAGTGTGGCAAGGCCAATGCCACTAGGTGTGACAGAAACTGTCTTGGGACTGATTACATCAGTTTCCACTATGGACCCATAAGTGAACCCAACTACACCCTTTGCTTGACTGTTGCCAGCAGTCCCACCACTAGTACCACTACTGCTAGGGGCACTAGAGCTTGATGTATTAGTGGTGGTAGGCTCAGGGGGTTTACCTGGACAGGACTTATCCCCTGGCCTATGGCCTCTGTTTTTACACACAAAGCACCAAGGCTTTTTAATGTGTGCAGGTTGGGAAGAAGAGGAAGAATTTGTTTTATCCCCACCCTCTGAAGAGTGTTTAAGATTTGAAGTGGGATCTTTGGTTTTACCCTTATCCCCATGCTTATCTTGAGATTTTTCACCATCTTTCTTCTTATTGCCATCTTTGTCACCCCCTGTATGAACTTTTCTGTTCACTCTTGTTCTGACCCATTTGTCTGCCTTCTTTCCCAATTCTTGGGGAGAGGTCAGATCAGAGTCTACCAGGTACTGGTGCAACAAATCAGACACACAATTATTAAGTATATGCTCTCTCAGGATTGTGTTATACAGGCTTTCATAATCAGTAACTTTACTGCCATGTAACCACCCCTCCAAGGCCTTCACTGAATGGTCAATGAAATCAACCCAGTCTTGTGAAGACTCCTTTTTGGTCTCTCTGAACTTTATCCTGTACTGTTCAGTGGTTAAGCCATAACCATCCAGGAGTGCATTCTTAAGAACTGTAAAATTATTGGCATCATTTTCTTTCACAGTAAGGAGCCTATCCCTACCTTTTCCACTAAATGATAGCCATAGGATAGCAGCCCACTGCCTTTGAGGGACATCCTGTACAACACAGGCCCTCTCAAGTGCAGCAAACCACTTGTTAATGTCATCCCCCTCCTTATAAGGGGGAACTATCTTGTGCAGATTCCTGGAATCATGCTCTTTTGCAGGATGACTATGGGGAATACTGCTGCTGCCACCATGGGTATCTAAACCCAACTTCTGTCTTTCCTTCTCTAATTCAAAAGACTGTCTATCCAAATCCAGCTGTTGCTTTTTAAGCTTCAGTCTGGTTTGTTCCACCCTCAACTTATTGAGTTCCCTCTCTAACATTCTGTCATCAGGGTTGGTGGAAGGGACATTTCTAGAAACAGAGCTATGATGGGAATGAACAGAAGGAGACCTGTCCCTTACAGAAGCCAACCTAACAGCTTGGTTTACAGAAACATTACTACCAGTATGGTGAGAATAAATGCTTTTGCTATGATGTGAGACAACACTATTTATTTGGTGTGGCTCATCATCATTACCATCTATGCTAGATTGTCTAGTAATGGGCAGGCTAGGAAGTTTCTTTCCTGAATCTTTTCCTGGGGGAGACCCTGAATCAGATTGGGAACTATTAGGTACTTTTTCAACAGATGGGGCACCTATGGCCTTATCCTGTTCTCTAAGCATGTTAAGTAACAGTTCCAAGGAAGGATTCTTCCCTACACTCAAACCTCTCTCTATACAGAGACTCCTTGCTCTTTTCCAGCTAAGGTTGTCATATGCAAGTTTGGACAGATCAACACTTTGGCCTGTGCCAGACATTTTTTAGAGAGAGTTAAAGTGATAGACAAAGAGAAAAAAGTTTTCAGAACTTTTTGGAAAGACAGAAAAAAAAACTTTTAAAACTTTTAAGAACTTTTTGAAAGTTTAGAAGTACTTTTCAGCACTTAGAAAAGAGTGAAAAGAGGAAATGCAAAACTTTTTGGCTATGTGTATATACACTGACCTTGTTTTGTATATTTTTCTCTTATGAAAAGTACAATGACAAGAGTGGTAAGTAGTCTCAAGCACTTATCCCACCGCTGCACAACCAATGTAGGAGGCTGGACTGGCTTGTAGTGAGTACCAAGGGGTACTTGCACCTTGTACCAGGCCCAGTTATCCCTTATTAGTGTATAGGGTGTCTAGCAGCTTAGGCTGATAGATAATGGTAGCTTAGCAGAGCAGCTTAGGCTGAACTAGGAGACGTGTGAAGCTACTACAGTACCACTTAGTGTCATATGCACAATATCATAAGAAAACACAATACACAGTTATACTAAAAATAAAGGTACTTTCCTGCACCAACCACAAAATGCAGAGCTACATGTGGGGGGAACATGGCGGCCGGTTGAAGCGCTGACCGCGAACTCCCATCGGACGAGAGACGCGACCTGCGACCCCTGACCTGGAAACGACGCGCTGAGAGCCGGAGCAGTCCTGCAGTTGGATCGACGCGCGAGAGGATCACCGCGGCCGTAGAGGGGCCCCCTTGTTGTGACGAGGAAGAGGTTTGGAGGAGAGACGCCGGGGAAGAGACTAGGGGAGAGACTGGGATTGTGCAGGGCTCCTAGACCGGCGCCCCGGGTGAGTCGTCCCTCTTGCCGGGAAGAGCTGTTGATGGCGTTTTTTTTTTTTTTTTCTCTCTCGGTGTTGAGGTTGACAGAGCTCCCTGCGTGAGAGATACACACTGATAAATCCAGATTGGTAGGAATACCATAAATCGTTAATTAACCTGAACATCGGATCTTTAAAAAACAATCGCAGGTTGAATCTGCATAGGATTTTTTTTTTTTTTTTGTGAGCCTTTCTTTTTTTTTTTTGAGACTTCTTCTGTCACCCACAGAGGTTTGATGTTAAACTCTCTTATCATTAACTTTGAGCATTGTTTCTTTGCTTTAAGAGTTATTCCAACGTTGTTTCTACTCCTTGAATTAGACCGAGTTGGGCATCACTGGGCATCATTTGCCTATCGGGCTTGGAGTAGCTATTTGAAGGACTCGGAAGGATCCTAGAAAATCCAGTCTCGGAATACGTTACTATTGGAGTGTACTTGTTTATATTGATCTCCCCGCCCCAGGTCGGGAGATTTAATTAAAAATCACGGCGAACAAGGAGGGGGGCGAAATTGCTTCGGCGAGAGGTGGTCAGGGGGTCCCCTGGAATCAAGCTTTAAATTCCAGTATTTGGGCTGAAGCAGTGAGGGGTGTGCGACGAGGGAGATCTTATACCTCTCGCTGTTCTCTTCGTGGGAGTTTACCGGAGACTCCGGGGCTTTCCACTAGGAGTAATTTGAACAGGAATAAGGTGGGAGGAGAACGTGATACCAGCAGAGCCTCTCGGTGCATGTCTCCAATCAAACGCCGCCCCAGGGTTGCACGGGCAGAGGTTAAAAACCTGGTTGGTGCAAGGACTTGTAAGCCCGGCCCCCTGGGTGTGAGTGATAAGCCCCAGGTTTATTCATCAGAGACTGTAGCAGTTACAAATCCTGGATATAAGACTCACGGCGAAGTCTCTTTAAAGGGGACTGATCAAATTTTGTCATCTGTGGGCCCTCCTATCCCTCTCTTGGGGGAAGGCCAACCTGAACTTCTGGGGAGGAGTGAATCACTGATCACAAGATATTTTCGGACTACTACCTTTCCATCGCAGGATATGGCAAATAGTCAACTAACCTCAGATGATTTAGAAATGTCAAATTTAGCTATGCGTTTGGCTAGGCGGTCGCCCCTAAATCCATTAGACAAGGATCTAGATGGACAGGGAGAGGATTCCTCTAAATTATCGGCTTTGTTAGAAGTGGAGAGCAACCCTCTCAGAGGTACAATGTCTTATGGTATGGACGTACAGGCCCTGCTAATCTCTCTTACTAAAGAGATTAGGGAAAAATTTGAGACATCAGAAAATAACCAAACAAGGATTCGGGAAGTATGTGAGGCTTTGGAAAATAAAATCACTTTGTTAACAGATCGGATGGGTAAACTCGAGACTGTGGTGGCGGCCCATGAGGAGCGGGTGGCAGCTCAATCTGAGGATATTTCACAATTAAAACGTGGAGAAAAGTTGTTACAGGACAAACTAGAGATTTTGGAAAATAACATGCGGAGAAATAATATCAGGCTTTTGGGTGTTGCTGAGGGATTGGAAGGGGAAGATATTAAGGGCTATGTGATTGCTTTGATAAAAGAGGTTATCCCAAATACAGCAGGGTTTAACCTGGAAGAGGATATTCAAAGAGTCCATCGTGACCCGTTCAAGAAAAATCCCGGGAGGAAGAATCCCAGGAGGATTCTGATAAATTTCAATACGTACTCTATCAAGGAAAAAATTCTGTCTGAAGCCCTTAAAGTTGGTGTTTTTTCCAAGGGGGATTGGGCCTTCAGGATAAGATCGGACTTGTCTAAAGCAACGTTAGATAGACAGTGGGAATTGGGAAATTTTATGCGTGAGCTTCGTTCTCTTGGGGCTACCGTACAGCTAAGGTTTCCGGCAGCACTCCGGATCATGTGGAAGAACAAAATGTATAACATGAGAGATCCGGGGGAGGTTAGCGCATTTATAGACCAGATTAAGGCGTCACAATAAGATCTAGTGGAAGTATCTCGTCCGATGGGGAGTTCGAATTTAGGATAACAGGATGGTTATCCTAGTAGAATCAGGGAGGGTTCCCCAGGGTAGGGGGGTTGGGTTTGGGTGGGAGTTGGGGTTGGTGTTGGTGGAGGGGGTGGAAGGCACTGGGTGTGGGGGTTTGGGTTGGGTTAGGTGGGTTGAAAGGATAAAAATAAGAAAGTCCTCATATGTTGTTTACCTAGGAGGGGGGTGCGCTGTGCTTATGACGTTTTCCTTTTCTCCTGACAGATATGTCTAAGTATGGGAATTTAAGATTGAAATTTCTTTCTTGGAATGTGAATGGTTTAAGAGTGGTAAGCAGGAGGAGGAAGATTTTTGAATATTTAAGATTGGCGGAAGAGGAGATTATCATATTGCAAGAAACTCATCTCCAACAAACAGAGTGGGAGACCTGGGTTAAACGGTTGAATTGGGTTTCTCTTAGCGTATGCTCCTCCCAAACTAGTGTGATAAAAGGCGTGGCAGTTCTCATCAAAAAATCCATAAAGCTTAGGATAGGATCGGTGCAAGTTGACCCTAGAGGGAGATGGGTAGTGGTAGAACTGTGCGTATGTGGTTATTGGGTCACGGTGGCAGGCTATTATGGACCTAACCTAGATGATCCCACACCATTTCAAGAGTTATTCAATATTTTACTTCTAGCTAGATATCCAGTGGTACTAGGCGGAGACTTCAACATTTTGTTAGACCCTGTACACGATAAGTCAACCCCTCGAGGTACGGATAACTCTCCTAAAATGAGGGCACAGGTGAAACAAGCCATGCAAGATTTAGGATTGGTAGACATATGGCACTGCAGAGGAGGCGAAGGAGACAGATATACATTTTACAATAAAAAATATGGGCATAGATCTAGAATAGATTTTTTTTTAATACATAAAAGTTTATGCCCAGAGGTCAGAAAGGTAGCCCACAATCCAGCTCACCTCTCAGATCATTCAGCTGTAAAATTACACTTGGATATCAGGGTCGTAAATAAAGGTATTAGATGTATAATTAATCGCGCTATACTATTAGACGACTCTATAGTAGAAGCATTAAAAAAAGACACAAGAGATTTCTTTCTTTTGAACCAAGGTACGGCAAGTTTATGGTGTGTTTGGGACGCCTTTAAGGCTTATATTAGAGGGAGGCTTATGAGCCTGGCAATATACAAACATCGTGAAGAAAAAGAGAAATTGGGAGATATGGAATTATCTCTAAAAACCTTGCAAGCTGCAATCCATAAAGCACGAGCAGAAGAGAAGGTCAATTTATTAGAGGACTTGATATGTCAAGAGGTTAATGTTCGGACTAAGCTAGAGGCTTTTTTGGAAAATCGCAGTAAGTTAAAATGGGAAGCTAGCCGATATGCTCACCATGAATATGGAGAAGGTTGCAGTAAGCTACTAGCATGGAAGGTTAAGTCAGACCTCTCTAAAAGATATATTTCAGCAGTCAAATCGGACAATACGATTTGTGTGGAGCAAGAAGAGATTGAGGGGGCATTTGTATCTTTTTTCCAAGACGTATACTCAGAAAGCCTGGTTAATTCAGACGAGTCGATTAGTGATTTTCTAGAAAAACTACACCTTCCAGCTCTAGAAGATTCTGAAAAGACCCTATTAAATTGTAAAATAAATGAGGCTGAGCTTATTGAAGGCATAAAAGCGTTAAAAAAAGGAAAGGCCGCTGGTCCAGACAATCTACCTAATTAATTGTACAAGGTCTTGGGGGAAGTTATTAGTCCTTTTTTATTAGAATTATTTAATTCTATGCTGGTTGAGGGGGCTCAGACGCCTAAATCCTGGAGAGAGGCTATAATTTGTCTAGTTTTAAAGCCAGGTAAGGACCCAATGTCTTGTGCATCTTACAGACCCATCTCCCTGTTGAATGCCGACTACAAACTTTATACAGGGATTTTAGCCAGGAGATTAGGGAGTGCCATAGGCAATCTGATTCATACGGATCAAAAGGGTTTTATGAAAGGGAGGTATCTCCAGGATGTAACACATGAGTTATTTGCTGCAATAGATCTGGCGGAACAAGAAAAGACCCCTCTGGCGATCCTGACTTTTGACGCAGCAAAGGCCTTCGATCGGGTCAATTGGTCTTTTTTGAGGTTAGTGCTGGAAAAAGGAGGCTTGGGATTTCCTTTTGTTAGGACAGTCAGGGAATTGTATAGATGCCCCTCAGCGAGAATTCTGGTCAACGGCCAGTTATCACAAGAATTTAGGATTTGGCGGGGTACGCGACAGGGATGTCCATTGTCTCCCTTGCTTTTTAACTTATATATTGAGCCTCTGGCAATTTCTCTTAGGTTAAGTAAGGAAATTACTCCATTTCAAAGTGGGGACTGGGAAAAAAAAGTAGCATTATATGCGGATGATCTTATGCTATACACCAAGGATGTTAGTTCTACCCTACTAGCGTTCAATACTTTGATGGAGCAATTTGGTAAACTTTCTGGTTACAGCGTAAACACAGAAAAGACAGAAATAATGTGTTGGAATTTGACTTATGCTTCTCCTTTAGTCAAACAAGAGATCAGATATTTGGGTATACGATTAACAAATGATCTAAATGAGGTACCTAAACTAAATTTTAACATAACATACAGAGAAACCAAAAAATTGCTAAAGACGTGGGCCGCTCTCCCTCTTTCCATAATTGGAAGATCCAACATTTTGAAGATGTGTATTCTCCCAAAATTCACCTTTTTATTCAACACTATTCCACTAGAGTTTAAGAACTGCTGGTTTAAAAAACTACAGGGGGATTTATCCTCGTTTGTATGGGCCTCTAAAGGAGTAAGGATCTCGTGGAAAAAGATGAGTAAAAAAAAAGAGTGGGGGGGCATTGCGTCTCCAGATTTCTTCAAGTATTATCTGGCATTTCAATTAAAAAACATTAGAAACCTATTGAATAAGAAGTCAGAATATGATCCGGCGTGGAAAGCCTTAACGGCACACCTCGAGGAAAAAGCAGATCATTTTCTATATAAATTCGGCCATCCTAAGTACTTCAAGAAGGTACGCTTGAAGACACTCAGACATGCATGCAACATTTGGATGCACTTTCGGAAGGTGCTAGAGATACCCTATTTTTGCAGCTCTTCCCCCATTTGGGATTCACCTGGCACTCCTGAATGCCTCACTGATAAATTATCAATTCCTTTGAGAGTGAGTGGGATTGTAAGATGGGGCCAGATAATGGAAGGACCAGAACTGTTAAGCTGGTCGACACTTTATGAAGGGACTGGAGGCACAGTCTCCAAATTCAAGTATCTTCAGATAGCTAGTTGGGTTAAATCGCAACAAATAGGAGAAATAGGAAGGAATATATGGGAAGGGAAATTAAACCAGAAAATCATTAATAAGGAAGTTGCTCTGTGGTACCATGCTCTGGTGGAAGCAACAAGGGATGGGACATCCCTTCCCTTGTCGAAGTGGGGGGGGATCTTTCCAACTCTAGATGTGAAATCTTTATGGAATAGGTCCTGCTCAGAGTTGTGGTTCACGACCAGCCCGGCAGAGTTGAAGAAAAACCATTTGTTCACACTTCATAGGGTTTACTGGACGCCGGCCAGATTAACAGCTATCGGGAAAACTCAGAAAAACTGTCCGAGGTGTGGTGACGATAAGGCAAACGATATACACATGTTTTGGCAATGTTCAAAGTTGTGGGAATATTGGGAGGAGATAGGAAACACTTTAAAGATAATATTTAATGTGAACGTAAAATTGGATCTTTCTATGGTGGTGTTTGGGGTCAGTGAACAGGGTATGAATTATCAAAAATTGTCAGCACATCAGGAGCACCTGTTGTTTGTATTAATACTTTTGGCTAGACAAGAAATTTGTCGTAAATGGGTTGACCCCTTTCCCCCCCGTTCTAAGGATTGGCAAATATCTGTAAATCGAATGTGCATAATGGAACAACGAGGTCCCCTTTCTAGAAGGGATAACTTCTGGATGAACTGGGAAAATGTCTACCAATAGTATATTACTGTTTTGCTGTCTGGTCTCCTCCTCGTGCAACTTAAGTCCAATGATTAGTACTCCCCTTACCCAATACTGGGCGATGCTTTGGTTATGACTAGGTTTCATAGAAAATAGTATATCCTGGTTGATGGCATACGATTGGGAGAATAATAAAACGTAGACCAAACGGGACGACCCAAGGGTTACGTTTCCCCCGTCCGGTACCATTTTTCCTCTACCAAAGCATGGGTGATAATTATGAGGACGAAAAAAAAAAAAAAAAAATAAAAAAAAAATAAAGGTACTTTATTTTTATGACAATATGCCAAAGTATCTTAGAGTGTACCCTCAGTGAGAGGATAGGAAATATACACAAGATATATATACACAATAGCAAAAATATGCAGTATAGTCTTAGAAAACAGTGCAAACAATGTATAGTTACAATAGGATGCAATGGGGAAACATAGGGATAGGGGCAACACAAACCATATACTCCAGAAGTGGAATGCGAACCACGAATGGACCCCAAACCTATGTGACCTTGTAGAGGGTCGCTGGGACTATTAGAAAATAGTGAGAGTTAGAAAAATAACCCTCCCCAAGACCCTGAAAAGTGAGTGCAAAGTGCACCAAAGTTCCCCTAAGGACAAAATAGTCGTGTTAGAGGGAAAATGCAAGGAAAACACAAATCAGCAATGCAACAATGATGGATTCCTGACTGAGGGTACCTGTGGAACAAGGGGACCAAGTCCAAAAGTCACAAGCAGCTCGGAGATGGGCAGATGCCCAAGAAATGCCAGCGGTTGGTGCAAAGAAGCTCTTACTAGGCTGAAGAACTGTGAATACTGCAGGAACGACAAGGGCTAGAGACTTCCCCTTTGGAGGATGGATCCCCCACGCCTTGGAGAGTCGTGCAGAAGTGTTTTCCCGCCCGATGGACGCCAACAAGCCTTGCTACACGCAAATCGTGCGTTTGGCGTTTTTGGACGCTGCTGGGGCCCAGGAGGGACCAGAAAGTCGCAAATTGGACCTGCAGAGAGAGGGGACGTCGAGCAAGACAAAAAGCCCTCACTGAAGCAGGTAGCACCCGGAGAAGTGCCAGAAACAGGCACTACAAGGATGCGTGAAACGGTGCTTGCCGAAGTTGCACAAAGGAGTCCCACGTCGCCGGAGACCAACTTAGAAAGTCGTGCAATGCAGGTTAGAGTGCTGTGGACCCAGGCTTGGCTGTGCACAAAGGATTTCCGCCGGAAGTGCACAGGGGCCGGAGTAGCTTGCAAAGTTGCGGTTCCCAGCAGTGCAGCCCATCGAGGTGAGGCAAGGACTTACCTCCACCAAACTTGGGCTGAAGAGTCACTGGACTGTGGGGGTCACTTGGACGGTGTCGCTGGATTCGAGGGACCTCGCTCGTCGTGCTGAGAGGAGACCCAAGGGACCGGTAATGCAGCTTTTTGGTGCCTGCGGTTGCAGGGGGAAGATTCCGTCGACCCACGGGAGATTTCTTCGGAGCTTCTGGTGCAGAGAGGAGGCAGACTACCCCCACAGCATGCACAAGCAGGAAAACAGTCGAGAAGGCGGCAGGATCAGCGTTACAGAGTTGCAGTAGTCGTCTTTGCTACTATGTTGCAGGTTTGCAGGCTTCCAGCGCGGTCAGCGGTCGATTCCTTATCAGAAGGTGAAGAGGGAGATGCAGAGGAACTCGTCTGAGCTCATGCATTCGTTATCTGAAGTTTCCCCAGAGACAGAGACCCTAAATAGCCAGAAAAGAGGGTTTGGCTAGTTAGGAGAGAGGAAAGGCTACTAACACCTGAAGGAGCCTATCACAAGGAGTCTCTGACGTCACCTGGTGGCACTGGCCACTCAGAGCAGTCCAGTGTGCCAGCAGCACCTCTGTTTCCAAGATGGCAGAGGTCTGGAGCACACTGGAGGAGCTCTGGACACCTCCCAGGGGAGGTGCAGGTCAGGGGAGTGGTCACTCCCCTTTCCTTTGTCCAGTTTCGCGCCAGAGCAGGGGCTAAGGGGTCCCTGAACCGGTGTAGACTGGCTTATGCAGAATTGGGCACATCTGTGCCCAACAAAGCATTTCCAGAGGCTGGGGGAGGCTACTCCTCCCCTGCCTTCACACCATTTTCCAAAGGGAGAGGGTGTCACACCCTCTCTCAGAGGAAGTTCTTTGTTCTGCCATCCTGGGCCAGGCCTGGCTGGACCCCAGGAGGGCAGCTGCCTGTCTGAGGGGTTGGCAGCAGCAGCAGCTGCAGAGAAACCCCAGGAAGGGCAGTCTGGCAGTACCAGGGTCTGTGCTACAGACCACTGGGATCATGGAATTGTACCAACAATGCCAGGATGGCATAGAGGGGGCAATTCCATGATCATAGACATGTTACATGGCCATATTCGGAGTTACCATGGTGAAGCTACATATAGGTAGTGACCTATATGTAGTGCACGCGTGTAATGGTGTCCCCGCACTCACAAAGTTCAGTGAATTGGCTCTGAACAATGTGGGGGCACCTTGGCTAGTGCCAGGGTGCCCTCACACTAAGTAACTTTGCACCTAACCTTTACCAGGTAAAGGTTAGACATATAGGTGACTTATAAGTTACTTAAGTGCAGTGTAAAATGGCTGTGAAATAACGTGGACGTTATTTCACTCAGGCTGCAGTGGCAGGCCTGTGTAAGAATTGTCAGAGCTCCCTATGGGTGGCAAAAGAAATGCTGCAGCCCATAGGGATCTCCTGGAACCCCAATACCCTGGGTACCTCAGTACCATATACTAGGGAATTATAAGGGTGTTCCAGTAAGCCAATGTAAATTGGTAAAAATGGTCACTAGCCTGTCAGTGACAATTTGAAAGTAATGAGAGAGCATAACCACTGAGGTTCTGGTTAGCAGAGCCTCAGTGAGACAGTTAGGCACCACACAGGGAACATATACATGCACACCTATGAGCACTGGGGCCCTGTGTGACAGGGTCCCAGTGACACATACATATAGGCCACAAACCTATGAGCACTGGGGTCCTGACCAGCAGGATCCCAGTGACACATAACAACCATACTGAAAACATGGTGTTTTCACTATGAGCACTGAGGCCTGGCTATCAGGATCCCAGTGAGACAGTGAAAACAGTGACAAACACCCTGACATACACTCACAAACAGGCCAAAAGTGGGGGTAACAAGGCTAGAAAGAGGCTACCTTCTCACACTTTAGTATGAGTTTATACACAAAATTGAAACAAATGTAGATTAATGTAATGTACAAGGATGTTTAAACCATGGACAAAGGAACTCATGACCTGAGAAGAAGTGCCAAGATGTGAAGTAACCCCTGTATGTGCCACCTCCGAAGATGTCAATTATGGAGACCAATCAAAGAGTTATGAATAAATGTGGGGTGACAATTAGAATTAACTAATGTATAATTTGATAGGTTAAAGATAGTGGGGTCTAGCAAATATCCAATAGAATTTTGGGGGAAGGTATTACGAAAAAGGGATAAAAACCCATGTCACAGAAGGGTCAGGAGAACTAGGTAGGGAATGCTATTGATTTTATCCAGAAACTCTGTCACTCTGTTTGGTGACTTTGAGACTTATTAAAACCATCTTCACCCGTAGACTGCCCCTATACACTTCTCCTCCTTATGAGGGAAGTGTCCCCTGTCCTTTAGACGAAGTTTAGACTGATGGCGTTTTGACTGATGTCCTGAAGACGAAGACTGATACTGTGTGCTGACCTAATCCTTGGAGGGTAATTAACAATGCAATTTGTAATTTGTCTGTCTGCTTTTCCTTTCTAGGTACCAACTGCTCATTTTGGTAGAGACCTTAGTTAGATGTTTTCCAAACTGGTGTTCTAAATTGTTTTTGCCTGAAGCCCAACATGCTGATGCTAATTAGTGGTTAGGACAGGAATTCACTTCAACTGACGCAAATAGACAAATGACTGACGTTACGCTATGCTGAAATAAGTCGTTTATGACATTTACTGTATTCTGATCTATGTTCACGTCGTGCTATGTTCTTATGTTTGTGATCCTTGCATTAATGAAATCTTACCACAGTTGCCATATCGTGACTATGATCTTATGCTTCCTGGTATTGAGATTAACTCTTTTGCTCGTAGATTGTAATCAATAGGGAATACAATTCATAAAATTCTACCAAGGTGTGGTTATTCATGGCTGAAAGGTCATGATTGCGCCGACAATTGATTAATGTCTTTATCCAAAGTAAAGTGCATTGTGGTGGTAAATTTTGATGACATTATTGATATATTGCTTGACATATTGATCAGTTATCTCATCCTACGGTGTCTCTCCACTGGGTCACAAGATTAATTGGCCTAAAACGAGTCCTGATGTGTATAAATTAACATAGAAGGATGCGTTATCACCCCCACCCCCACTGTGTGATTGTATGAGGGACACAAGCAGACTTTACCTTTACTGAGGACTTCAAAAGATTCAGGCTGAAATGAAGATACACCACTCACTGCGCCTGGCACCTGTAGTGCCCCTTCTCTGCGTCTTGGACCCAGCTACAACCAGGGTACTTTCAAAGCATGCTACCACATTAATACATGTGAGGCTAGCAGGTCTTCCACCTACAGGAACTCTCAGGTGTTCAGACAAGGCCCAAGCACCATGCAGGCCAACACCAATACTCACCACAGACTCAAAGTCGGGATTTATTTCTCAGGAGGAAGGACTGGGAGGATGTTGGTATCCTCCCAGCAAGTGAAAGGGGCACAACCGTTTCCTTCTCCGGTACTGCTATTGCAGGAGCAGCAGCCTAGATTGGCCTGTGGCTGTCAGCTTAGAATACCCGCAGCTATCGTCTGAAAAAGACTTTCCCTGTGTTATTCATCTCATTCCCGAGTGCAAGATGGTGATAAGTGGGTGCCAGACAGCATCAGTATAATGAGGATAATATTTCCACTGGTATAAAGATATGTATTTTTTTGCATAATCACCCCAAGTTTGTGGACTGATGCTGTGCACTGAGGCCTGCTAACTAGGCCTCAGTGCCATTTTTCTGACCCTTCAAAGGTATGTCTGTCTAATTCATCCACAAAAGTCCCTAGTATATGGTACCAGGGAACCCAGGGCATGCAAGTTAAAGTGTCTCTCATGGGCTGCAGTACTTATTGTGAAGTCACATGTGTGGCAAAGCAAAGTGTGACTCCTAGCCCGTCATTTCTGGGTGGCACAGCAGTTTTTGACTGCTAACCTGAATTTGCCATTCAAAACAGGGAAAAAGCCCTCCCTTCCTTACTAATACTTACAAGTTTCCCCTAAGGTAGGCTTACTGAGCCCAAATGACAGAGTGCATTACAATAAAAAGTTGGACATGTAACTCTTAGCTTTACATGTCCTGACAGTAAAAACCCAGCATTGGCATTTAGTAGCCTTATTGGAGAGTAGTGAGTTACATGCTGACCAATCACCAGGGCTAACTTCTGAATGACATTACTAATAGCGTTGGGTGGGTGGTATTGTTAGAGTTTGATTCCCCGGAATTCTGAGGAAACCACAAAGAGTTTGCTGAATTCTGCAACAGGGCAGAGTGGGTATTCGGTGCTATTTTCTTAGTGCCAATTGCACCCTGGCATCCAAAAATTGATGCGAGGATGCATTTTGTGTTAAGAAAGTAGTGCCGCCAAACACTACCCAGTGCCCTTATATGCTCTGCAGTGATTATACTCTAGTGATTAAACTTTAGAAGCCACTGCACATTGCTCTGCAATGCATACCCCTTGGCACCCTTACATACTTTGCAGTAATCATTGCATACCTCTTGGGGTATGCACTGCAGTGATCTCTAAATAGGGTGGGAATAGAGAGCAGTCCCTCTGTAGATGGACCTCCTGCCCCCTGAAGTTCTGTCAACTCTGGCAGGTCTGACAAGGGGACATCCTCAGGCACCCCTCAGAGTTAGAGTCCTAGACAGCCTGAGGACTCGGGGTACCTGGCTGATAAACATTCCTGCCCTTTCTCTTGTTCCTAAGGACCTAGATCATTCTTCCAGACTCCAGATTCCCTTGACTTCCCTGTAAGGCTGCTTGTGCTCTTTTTGTCACATACACCTACTCAGGAAGGCCCAGCATTGCTGCATGATCCCTCCTTTTCATACTTGCCCATGCAGAATATTTTCGGTCATTTCCCAGCAAAAACTCCACAGGGATGGCAAAGGACGCAGTCACATTCTTTATGCCAGTAACCCTCCCTACTGCATTGATTTTTTAAATAGAGGGACTGCTCCCTCTTCCAGTCCTGTTTATAAACCATTACAGTGCTGATATAATTCCGCCGGGGGAGCGTTGAAATTTGTTGGTAATTCCGCGTTAAATGGGTAATGTGGAATGACTAAATTCCCCCAATTCCGCCTGCGGAATTGAAAAGTCCAACCACCCCTAGTGTATTTCTGTTTTTCTGTGTGGGCCACAGTCTCGAGAGGGGAGAACCAAGCTTCTCCTGTATACTTCAAAGGACGCTCTTTGATTCAGTGACAGGTCACAAGGAAGGGGCTTGAGCACATCTCAGGATTGAGAAGGAGCTAATAAGAGAATCATAAAGAGCAGGGCTGGGATGCTGGGCAGGCCTTTTGATACACATATCACTGTGGCTGACATCTGGGTGTGAGCTCTAGTTACTTCCATTGACTGTGTTGTGGGGCTATCAGCTTTGGGGTGAAACCTGATGTGGCAGACTGCTGACTGCTTTCAAGAGAGAGAAGAGGGCAAAAGAGTGGACTCTTCAAAAGGAGCAGACCCCCAACTTAAACTTCAAAGACAGACTCTAAATCATAATTGATATCTGGAAATGGACTATAATAAGGGCAGGTTGAAATCTCACAAATTGTGATCTGTCATCAGCCAGACAGGCTGTGTGTGAGAGGATGAAGCTCTACAAGACTTTTGCCTGTGACGAGGACAGGGGGCCAAGATCTGCCTGTCTCCCTGCTTTGTGATGGCACATCAAACAGGGAATGCAAGACCACCTGCCCTGGAGAACCAGTTCCTGCCTGCTTGCCAAGACTAGTGTGTCCTATGAGGAAAAGAAGAGTGTTAGAGGGTGCAAGGTCCAGCTGGGAGCTCTGTAGAGAGGCTACCCATTGCAAGGTCTGAATAAAAGTTGCTGCACTGAGCAGTTTGTTGCCACTGTGCAGGTCAAAGTTGGTGACCTTTGTATGCCAAAGGAGGGACACCGTGAATTTAGCCATGCTAGCAAAAACAAACAACCCCTTTAGCCCTGTCAGTTCTTGGTGTGGTTTCCCGTGTCTTTTTTGCATCTGATCACTTGTTTTTAATCCTGTGCTGAATTTCATTTTTGCTGGCTTTAGGACTCTGGGCACATTACCACTGCTGGCCAGTACTAAAGTGCAAGTGCTCTCTGTCTAAATTGTATTGGTGACTGGTGTATCCATGATTGCCATATTTGATTTACTAGTAAGTCCCTAGTCTAGTGCACCATGTGTGCCCAGGGCCTGTAAATCAAATATATTAGTGGGCCTTCAGCACTGATTCTGCATCCCACATGAGTAGCCCTGTAAACATGTCTCAGACCTGCCACTGCAGTGTCTGTATGTGAAGATTTAAACTGCCATTTCAACCTGGCAAATGCACCCACTTGCCAGGCCCAAACCTTCCCTTTTACTACATGTAAGTCACCCCTAAGATAGGCCCAAAGTAGCCACATGGGCTAGGGTGCATTGTATTTAAAAGGTAGGATATGTACTGGTGTGTTTTACATGTCCTGATAGTGAAATAATGCAAAAATCGCTTTTCACTAGTGCAAGAACTCTCTCTCCTGTAGGATTACATGGGGATTGCCTTGAAATAACTTTTAAGTGTAATTTTACATTGGGAGCAGATAGAGATCTGGAGTTTGAGGTCTCTGAATTCACAATTTAAAAATACATCTTTTGGTGAAGTTAGTTTTTAAATTGTAAGTTTGAAAATGGCACTTTTGGAAAGTGAGCATTTTCTTGCTTAACCATTCTGTCCCTCTGCCTGACTGTGGAGTACACGTCTGGGTCAGGGTGCCAGTTGGGCTGGTTGTGAATTCACTCTAGACAGCCACACTAAGGGAGCTGAGGTGTGCCCAGCATATCATGATTGGTCTTTCTGAGCTAGAGCAATGGGAGGAGTTGACACTTGTAGATGAATAGAGCTGTGCCCGTTCTCACGGAAAGCAGCCTCCAACCCCCTGGAGTGTATCGGGGGCCAGGACAGGGAAAGACAGAATTTTGTTCAGTACAACGACTTCTCTTTGTAGTTTGCCTACTTCAAAGACAGAAATGGGCATAAGTACCTGACCTCTGACACCACATAGTTAGGACACTTCTAGGCTGAAGAAATTCTGACAAGAAGAAGAGCTGGATGTTATAGGAGGGATTATCACTCTAAAAAAAACGGGGACAGGAAGGTTAACTGGTCCAGTGTACATCCTCCTTTTTCATATCATATCTTATCAAAAAAGGTACACTGTTCCAAAGAAGTGACACCAGCGATAAGTATGGTTCCCTGAGAAGCAAAAGCCCTCAAGTCTCATCATTGGGCTTGTTCCACGACAGACTGGTGCTGCAATGTCTGACGGGACCCACATTGGGGTCACTAAGCCAAACTGCTGTGCAGAACAAAAGAAAGGAAAAGTGGAGAGAAAAAAGGAGTTAAAATTGACTCAGCTCCCCATAGGAGAAACCCTATAATTGAAATTGGTGAGAGTCGGTCAAGATTAAAAACAGAAAAGCGAGAACAGGGGAGATGATGGCCCTTTTACTCTTGCAAAAGTGGTTGAGAAACACTATTTCTTATGCCACTCTAAAAGTCAACATGTTTTCCGCCTTACCTTGTCCATACAGATCTAATGGCGCTTCTTCAGGACTGAAACAAAATCCTCTCCAACAAAAAAGACAGACACAATGATCAATAGTGATAATGTTCTTGGCACAGGTATCTTATAGTGAGACTACTCACTGAATTGTTCAACAAGTTCTTACAGATGAACCAAACCTGGAATCAAAAAATCAAAAAACAAACAAAAAAAAGGTTTTAGTGTAATATTTAATAGTAAAAACTGTGAATACCTCAGGGCTATGATGTGAGATTACAAATCAATTGACTGACTTCTCAATAGGGGAGACAAGACATGGTACTGAAAATGAGAGTCCCACAAATTGTAATTCACACGCTATTAAGAGGGAATACCAAAGAAATTAAGACACATTGGGGGTCATTCTGACCCCGGCGGTCAAGGACCGCCGGGGCCGGGGTCGGCGGTAGCACCGCCAGCAGGCTGGCAGTGCTCCACCGGGCATTCTGACCGCGGCGGTACAGCCGCGGCCAGAAGCGGAAAGCCGGCGGTGTACCGCCGACTTTCCGCTGCCCATGGGAATCCGCCATGGGGATTCCGACCCCCTCACCGCCATCCTGTTCCTGGCGGTTCCGCCCGCCAGGAACAGGATGGCGGTGAGGGGTGTCGTGGGGCCCCTGGGGGCCCCTGCAGTGCCCATGCCAATGGCATGGGCACTGCAGGGGCCCCCGTAAGAGGGCCCCACTTTGTATTTCAGTGTCTGCTTTGCAGACACTGAAATACGCGACGGGTGCCACTGCACCCGTCGCACATCCTCCACTCCGCCGGCTCCATTCGGAGCCGGCATCCTCATGGAGGGGTGTTTCCCACTGGGCTGGCGGGCGGCCTTTTGGCGGTCGCCCGCCAGCCCAGTGGGAAACCCAGAATACCTGCGGCGGTCTTTTGACCGCGCAGCGGTATTCTGGCGGTTCCCTCCAGGCGGGCGGCTCCCGCCGCCCGCCGGGGTCAGAATGACCCCCATTGTCATGTAAAGAAAAAGAACTGAAAAATAACGTAGTTGCCAAATATCTGAGTAAAAATATGTTCCAAAGAGCTATTAAGATAGGACGACTACAGTAGCAAGAGTTATCTAGAACCTCCTGCAATGTTCAGCCAAGGTATGTCATCATTGAGACCCCAAGCATGGGTACCTAATCTGAAGACCCAACATTGTTCAACTCCAAAGAGCCCCCTTGTCGATGATTGGACAACTTCCAAAACAATCCACCAAAGGTCATCGGGAGTGTGGTTGACATCGCAGTAATTGATACTTAATTTAGTTGTCAGACTACCGCATCTGATGTTGCTTCTATGCTCATTTATTCTGATCTTGACTGGTCTTCTGGTCATACCTATATAGCGTAATCCACATGGACAGTGAATCATATATATACAATTAGAAGTATTGCACTTGGTATGTTTGTTGAGATACCATGGGCCAATGGGTTCCAACATGACCACTTTTATGCGCTCAGTGAGGGAGCAAACATTGCAATTGCCACACGGGAAATGACCCTTAACCGGTGGCAAGGACCATCTCACACCATAGCCCTGAGGTATTCACTGACCAGTCGAATACATCCACTCAGTAGTCTGTTTATTTAATTACATGCAAACTCAAGTTTGCCCAGTTTACTACGGGCACAGGAACTCGTCGCATGAACAATCTAGTCCCTTGTTTATTACTATGCCCAGACCCCAGGAGGGCAGAACCCTGTCTGTGAGGTGGCAGCAGCTGTAGCTGTAGTGCAAGCCTCAGAGAGCTGGTTTGGCAGTACTGGGGGTCCATGGTGGGGCCCCCAGGATGCATGGAATTGGCTCCCCAATACCAGATTTGGAATGGGGAGACAATTCCATGATCTTAGACATGTTACATGGCCATAAACTGAGTTAACATTGTGAAGCTGCATATAGGTATTGACCAATATGTAGTGCACGCATGTAATGGCGTCCCCGCACTCACAAAGTGTAGGGAAATGGCATTGAACTATGTGGGGGCACCTCTGCTAGTGCAAGGGTCCACTCACACTTAGTACTTTGCACCTAACCTTCAGCAAGTGAAGGTTAGACATATAGGTGACTTATAAGTTACTTAAGTGCAGTGAAAATGTCTGTGAAATAGTGTGTGCAATATTTCACGCAGGCTGCAGTGGCAGTCCTGTGTAAGGGTTTGTCTGAGCTCCCTATGGGTGGCAAAATAAATGTTGCAGCCCCTATGGATCTCCTGGAACCCCAGTGCCCTGGGTACCTAGGTACCATATACTAGGGACTTATAAGGGGGGGGGGGTTCAGTATGCCAATTGAAATTGGTAAATGAAGTCACTGGCCTACAGTGACAAATTTAAAAGAAGAAAGAGCATAAGCACTGAGGTACTGGTTAGCAGAGCCTCAGTGACACAGTTAGGTACTACACAGGCATACACATTAGGCCACAAACTATGAACACTGGGGTCCTGGCTAGCTTGATCCCAGTGAGACAGGCAAAACATACTGGCATATAGGTTTTTATCTATGAGCACTGGGGTCCTGGCTAGCAGGATCCCAGTGACACAGTAAAAGCACATTGACACCCACTCACAAACAGGCCAAAAGTGGGGCTAACCATGCTAGAAAGAGGCTACTTTCTCACACCGCCCACCATATTACAACAACACAACCCGCTACCTTTTCTGGGGCGTTACCAACGACATCAAAAGCTTGGCGGAAACTGAGCTCAGAAGTCAAAGGACTCACCATTGGAAACAAAGTGAAGAACCATGCCGCCATGGAACCAGAACTGCATGTTTTTCCTGTGATACTCTAAGTTCTGCTCCACCACGAACCCCAACGCCTGTGAAGACGATGACGGTGAGTACAGTCGCCTAGCACACAAATGAGGGGGGAGGAAAAAGAGAGAGACACTCACACACACAAAACTCACCCCACACACACCAACCATACACACAACCAGATGCATTAAAAAAACAATTTGACCCCGTAACTCAGCTGAATAATTCAATTAAAAACGATTTCGCAAAAGTGTTGTAATAAGATCAACATAGTAGAAATAATAAGTTAGGCAAGATAATAGATATAGACATATTTACAGAAAAAGGGGCACAGGCCAGTCCTCAATTTTCATGGGCCACATGGCCACAGGCCACAGTCCAAGTCCACACATGTCACCTGCTTCAACACAGAGAGAACACTGCAGGGGCATTAGTTGGTAAATAGGCAGACATCTCAGGAGGACCGGGTGCACCTCAGCTGGGAGAGATAACAAAATCACTGGTTCTGGAGGGGGCAACGTGCCCTGTGCTTGATCCTGGGGAGTGATGGGCCACAGTCTCTCAGGTGGGTGTCATACCCACTGGTTCTGGGGGGAGGCACCGTGCTGTGTGCTTGCTCCTGGGGAGTGATGGGCCACAGTCTCTCATGTGGGTGTCATACCCACTGGTCCTGGAGGGGGCAGTGTGCCCTGAGCTTGATCCTGGGGAGTAATGGACCACAGTCTGACAGGTGGGTGTCTTACCCACTGGGTCTGGAGGGGGCAAAGTGCCCTATTCTTGATCCTGGGGAGTGATGGGCCACAGTCTCTCAGGTGGGAGTCATACCCACTGGTTCTGGAGGGTGCAAAGTGCCCTGTGCTTGATCCGGGGAGTGCAAGGTCACAGTCTCTCAGATGGGTGTCATACCCACTGGTTCTGGAGTGGACAGGCCGCACAGCAGCCCATGGAGGCAGGATTACATACTGTCCGCCGGCAGTGACGGCTGCACAGTGGTGGTGCCACTGGTTGGAAGAGGCTCCTGCCATTCCCCTGCAACCTCGGACGGCTGCACATTGGTGGTGCTGCTGGTGGGGGGAGGCTCCTGCCCATCCCCGGCAACCTCGAACGGCTGCACAGTGGTGGTGCTGCTGGTGGGGGGAGGCTCCTGCCCATCACCAGCAACCTGGACGGCTGCACAACCATCGTTGGTGGTGGGGCCTCAGTCACAGTTACGGGTCCAGGCTTCTTGCCTTTCCTGCCTGCTGGTGCAGGCTCCTTGCTATTCCTGCCTGCTGGGGTAGACTCCTTGGCCTTTTGTGTGGCAGGTGCAGGCTCCTTGCCCTTCTTGCCAGCTGGGGCAGTCTCCCTCCCCTTTAGGCTCGCTGGTGCAGGCTCATTCCCCTTCAGTAGATGTGACCTGGATCCCTTTCCACCACGAGGGGGTGCGGTTAGGACTGGGCCCGTGGACTGTGTGGCTGAGGTGCTTGGCTGGATTCATGATACCCTGCCCATACGTGCATGATGGGGGGAGGGGTAGGGAAAAGGTCAATGGTGGATATGAACAGTTTTTAGGGACATTGGGGCAGGAAGAAGGAGAAGGAATGGAAGTGGAGGATGAGGGAGTGGTTGTTGGAGATGTCTGTCTGTTGCTTTTGGGTGCAGGTGCATGGGCTGTATGCTGTTGTGAGGTGGATGGCTGTTGGGTGTCTTAGTGCTTGCGTTTGTGTACTTTAGGAGGGGGGCCAGACACAGTGGGAGAGGACACAGGGGACGTGTGCATGGCTGTTGTAGAGGTGTCTGCCAGTGAGGTGTATGTTCTGCTGGTGTGGTGATGTTGCTGGTAGTGGATGATGATATAGTTCATGCAGGTGTGAGTGTAGACGTGGCTGGAAGGGAGGTGGAGGAGGGGGATTAGGGGGAGACAGTAGAAATAGTGGATGTTGGTGTGTCTGCAACTGGATGGTGTTTGTGTGAATGCCTGTGGGATGACGTGTTGGTGCTTGTGTTTGCCTGTGACACTCTTGGGTGTTGTCTTGTGTGCATGCTCGTCTAAACGTGTGCTTGGGATAGGTTGGGGTTGAGGGGAATGGGGCTGGGCAGTGGAAGTTGGAGGGGGGACGGTAGGAACATGGAATATGGCTGCCATCAGAGAGGAGGCCAGAGCCTGAATTGATCTCTGTTGGGCCACCAATCCAGTGTAAATGCCCTCCAGGAATACATTAGATTGCTGCATCTGGGCTGCCAGCCCCTGGATGACATTCACAATGGTTGACTGCCCTACAGAGATGGATCTCAGGAGATCAATAGCCTCCTCACTCAGGGCATCAGGGCTAACTGGTGCAGGGCCTGAGGTGCCTGGGGCGAAGGAGATGCCCTCCCTCCTGGGTGAGCGGGCACAGGAAACTCGATGAGGGGCTGCTGGGAGGGCAGTTCTGGTACGGGGGTGGCGGCTGAACCTGTAGCTGGGGTAGTCACAGAAGTGTCCGCCACCACCAGGGAGCTTATATCAGAGGAGTTATCTGTATCAGAACTGTCCCCTCCAGTCTCCACTGTGGTGCTCCCCTCACCCTCCGTCCCACTAGTGCCCTTAGCGTCGGTGGACTCTGCCTCCCGGGACATGTGGGATGCAGCTCCTTCCATCGCCGGTGCCTCTTCTCCTCCACCAAATGATGCTAATGCACATAAGGACAGGATGATAAAACAAGAAGGGGGGGAAGAGACAAAGAATACACTGGATCAATGGCTGCACCAACACCACCTTTGGTGTACACAGCACACTCACACATAAGGAACATGCCTACGCAATATGCATTGCACTACCTTTGAAATAGTTAGCCACCTAGCCAGGGGCACACACCGCCAAATGCAGCACCCCTGGGACCCACGCAGCCCTGAGCAGTAGTGGATGCCTACGAGTTAGGCAGCAAAATCTTCTCTTCTGAACCCTAGCCACTAGGGGACCTACGCTGCAATGTCAGGCCTAGCCTAGGGGCACCCACTGACACACATCCCCCACCCGGATACCACCCTACCTTTCATAAATTGTAATGATGTGCACTGTACTCACCCCCTTGGGGCTGCTGTGATGCCCTCAAGTGCCCACCCAGCTCTGGATAGGCCACCACCAGTATGCAGGCCATCAGGGGGTCAGGGTTCAATGGGCATCTCTTCCTCATTGGGAGGCCATCCCCAGCTGGGCCTCCGCCGTCTTCCGTGCACAGCGTCTCAGGTCTTCCCACCATTTGCGATAGTGGGTGCTCCGTCTGCCATAGACACCCAGGGTCTGCACTTCCTTGGAGATGGCATGCCATATACCCTTCTTTTGATGGGCGCTGAATTGCAGAGGCAATACACACAGGAAAATAGAATTAAACAAACAGTCCTGCCTGTTACACATATGCCCACCATACCCCTTCACATAACCATTTACACACACATGGCCCAGCACACAACCTGTACACCACCAAGAGGACATCCACCCACCCCCTTACACGAGGCCTTCACACACACAATTCCATGCATTCATGCCACATGCATCGTGCTCACAGTGTACTCAACTGTTGGTCTGGAGGCCCATACAGCAGTCCGTACTGGGGTAGGACCCCATCCACCAGTCTCTCCAACTCCTCCGAAGTGAAGGCTGGGGCCCTTTCCCCGGTCACACGGGCCATGGTAGGTTCTAGACACAGGTCACAGCAGCACATGCAGTGTAGGTCCTCTCCTATGAAAGGTCAGGTAACAAGTGAGGAATCAGATAGAAAATGCCGGTCACATCCACAACGGTGCATACCATCACCGCCAGCGTAGATCACCATTGGCCACTGTAACACTAGGGCCCAATGTTAGCCAATGATGAGTTGCACGGCGGTTCCCGACCACCTCCCACAACGGTGCACAATGTCAGCAGAATTACCTCACTTCCACCTGTCCCTCCACACAGGACAGGCGGATGCCATTTCAGGGTGGGGGGGCAGGCCCTGGAATAATGCTGGATCACAGGAGATATTAGCACATACTGGACAAATCACAATGACCCATTTCATGTTTATAGGATGAAAGTTCTGTTCTAGTTCGATTGTTCAGTTTGTGACCGGCTCCTCACTCTTTTGTCCCTTAGATTTATACCGCTGTGGATGATAGGTGATGGAGACATACCCCCGTGTCCAGACCCCTGGAGGACTTGGCAGCCCTGCAGGACAGGCACATTATCCTTACCTATAGACTTGACAGGGCCACAATCACCGAGCTGTGTGCCCAATTGGAGCCTAACCTGATATCTGCTATCCGTCACCCCACTGGGATCTCACCTCTTGTGCAAGTGCTATCTATACTTCCTGGCAACTGGTTCTTTCCAAGTGACAGTGGGCTTGGCAGCAGTAATGTCACAGCCAATGTTTTCAATAATGCTGACAAGAGTGTTGTCTGCCCTGATAAAACACATGTACAGCTACATTGTTTTCCCCCAAGTTGAGGATTTGGCCACAGTGAAGGCCGAGCTTTATGCAATGGGACATATCCCCAACATAACTGGGGCGATTGATGGAACACATCTTGCATTTGCCCCCCCCCCCCAGACTGAACAGGTGTTCAAGAATAGTAAGAGTTTCCACTCTATGAATGTTCAGATGGTGTGCTTGGCAGACCAGTACATCTTCCACGTCAGTGCTAAGTACCCTGGGTTGGTGCATGATTCCTTTGTCCTGAGGAATAGCAGCATCCCAAATGTGATGGCCCAACTACAGAGGCATAGGGTGTGGTTAATAGGTAAGCCCTGGTTCCCACCCAGTATATGTTGGTGTATAGGTATGGCGTGGGCCATATAGGATAGTGTGTGGCTAAATATTGTCCCTCAATATTTGCAGGTGACTCAGGTTACCCAAACCTATCATGGCTGCTGACCCCTGGGAGGAATGCCGGGACAAGGACAGAAGAACGTTATAATGAGGCACATGAGTGAACCAGAAGGATCATTGAAAGGACCTTTGGCCTCCTGAAGGCCAGGGTCCAGTGCCTCCATCTAACAGGTGGATCCCTGTGCTACTCACCCAAGAAAGTCTGCCAGATAGTGGTGGCATACTGCATGTTGCATAACCTGGCCCTCAGATGCCATATCCCATTCCTGCAGGAGGAGGAGGCTGGAGATGCCCAAGTAGCAGCAATAGACCCTGTGGACAGTGAGGAAGAGGAGGCAGAGGATGAGGACAACTGAACAAATGTGATCCGACAATACATCCAATGACACACAGGTAGGACAGTGTCACTTCACATTTCAATGACATTTGTTTTGAATTGTGTGGCAATGGCATGCTGATATTTTCAACTTCTAGGCCTACTTACCGTTCCCTCTGGCAATTCATTTTGCAGATGTTGGTGACCTGATATGCAATGTTTGTACCTATTACAATGAATACATATTTAATATACATGACATAATCCAAAATGTTTTTTCCAAAGGGTGTTTATTGAAGTACTAATATATGGAGGGGGAAAGTGCAATGGCATGGGGTGATGATGGAGGAAAGTCCAGGGTATTGTTTTTGTCTGTTTGTAGCACAGGTGCATTATCCATGGGGACATAGGAAGGGGAGCAATGTCAGTTCAAGGTGGGCAGGTTAACAGAGTGGAACACAAGGGTGACAAACAGGAGAGTCTCATTTCCTGGCGGTGGTCTTGACAAGATTCTCTGGCTTCTGTCTGGATTGCAGGGAATGTTTGCAGGGTGGTTCACCTTCTGCAGGGGGAGGGGTGCTGGTGGCCTGTGAGTCCTGTGGCGGGGCTTCCTGGCAACTAGCAGCAGCAGGAGTAGAAGGCTGTTCAGATGTCTTGCTAGTGGCAGGGGCCCGCTGGTGTGATACTGCCTCCCTCATAATGTTGGCCATGTCTTCCAGCACCCCTGCAATGGAGATCAGGGTGTAGTTAATGGCCTGCAAGTCCTCCCTGATCCCCTGGTACTGTCCCTCCTGCAGCCACCTGTTCTCCTGCACATCATCCAGGATCTGGCCCATGGTATCCTGGGAATGTTGATAAGCTCTCAGGATCTCTGCGAGAGCCTCCTGGAGAGTTGGTTCTCTGGGCCTGTCCTCCTCCTGGTGCACAGCAGTCCTCCCAGTGTCCCTGGTGGCCTGTGACTCTGTCCCCTGAACCGTCTGCCCACTGACCCCGGGTCCCTGATTGTCTTGGGGGCGAGGTGTGCCCTGGGGTCCCTGTAGAGGTGGACACACTGCTGATTGAGGTGTGGTATGGGTACGCTGGGTGGGTGCTGCAGTGGTGTTTCCTGATGGGGGAGGATCTGTGGTGGTGTGTGACAGGGCCTGGGTAACCAGCTGTCCAGTTGTCCCTGATGGGCCAGGTAGGTCATCCAGATCCTGAAGACCAGAGTTGCTGTCATCACTATGGGCCTCTTCAGTTGGGGGACTGGATATTGCTGGCACCTCCTCTCCGCTGACATTGGCTAGGGTACCTGTGGGGATGTAACTGATGTGTTACGGTTTCTGTGTTTGAAATATTGTACATCTGTGGCTTCCCCACTTTGGTTGGATGTGCCCTGGCAGCGTTCACTTGTGTATGTTAGTGTATAGTGGGATTGGTAGTTCTCTATGGTGTGCATGCTTTAGTGATGAGTGTCCATGCAGGGCTGTGAGGCGTGTCCATGCATTGGTACAGCATGCAGGGCTTGGCATTGGGGTGAGTGAGATGCGATGGTGGGGTGTGTGGGAAGTAGTGGAGTGATGGGAGTGAGGGTGAGGGTATGTGATGGCATGCAGGTAGGAGGGTGATAGTAGTAGAGAGTTCACTTACCAGAGTCCAGTCCTCCTCCAACTCCGGCCAGGCCATCAGGATGCAGAATTGCCAAGACTTGCACCTCCCATGCTGTGAGTTGTGGGGGAGGAGGTGGGGATCCACCGCCAGTCCTCTGGATGGTGAGCTGGTGTCTTGTTGCAATGCAACTTACCTTCCCCCATAGGTCGTTCCACCAGTTCCTGATGTCATCCTTAGTTCTTGGGTGCTGTGCCAAGGCATTGACCCTGTCCTCAATTCTCTGCCATAGCTCCATCTTCCTAACTATAGATATGTGCAACACCTGTGCTCCAAACTGCTGTGGCTCTACTCTGACAATTTACTCCACCATGACCCTTAGCTCCTCGTCTATGAAACGGGGGTGTCTTTGAGGTGCCATGGGTGTTATGTGAAGTGTGTTGGTGAGGGTGTGCTGGGTAATGTGTTGGAGTGTGTGATGTGTAGTGCCTGAGTGGTGTATGGGTGTGAATAGTGCTTGGCTTGAATTGTCAATCTCCTAGCAGTAATTGTTCTTTGTAAAAGGTTGGGTGTAATGTGGGTGTGTGTTTTATAGTGGTGTGGGTCTGTGGGTGTTTTGTGTGTATGGGTGTCAGGTGTGTGTTGTTTGAATTGTCCAAATGGGTGTCCACTGTGAGCACGGCGGTATGTACCGCCAATGGTTTACCGCCACCGAATGGTTTACTGTGGTGATTCATGAGTCATAATGTGGTGGGCATAGTTCTGTTGCCGTCACAGTGTGGGTTTTGATACCACCAGTTTATCACTGACCTTTGGTGTGGCGGATTAGTGTATGTGGCTGAATACTGACGGATTGGTGTGTGTGTGTCATAATATGTTGAACGGATATCCGCCACGGCGGTGGTAAGTTGACAGCCGTCAGCGTGGCTGTAAGTGGGATTTACCGCCAATGTCATAACAAGGGCCTTACGGCCAAGTGTACAAAACTTTTTCCACATCGCAAACAGCAAATTTTGCTGCTTGCGACGGGCAAAAAGCACATTGCGATGCCCAATCCCTGTATTGTGAGTCGGTAACCTTGTCACCGATTCGCAAAACAGGACTGCGAGTCGCAGCACGATGTTGTATTGTTTTGTGACCGTGAATGCCGTCACAAAACAATTGCAGTTAGCACCCATTTCAAATGGGAGCTAACCCATTCGCAAAAGGGAAGGGGTCCCCAGGGGACCCCTTCCCCTTTCTGACTGGCATTAAAAACTTTTTTCCAGAGCAGGCACTGCATGCTCTGAAAAAATGAAACAAAAACGTTTAATTTTTTAGTTTTGTGATGCATCTCATTTTCCTTTAAGGAAAACATGCTGCATTACAAACAAAAAAAACCTGCTTTATTTAAAAGCAGTCACAGACATGGTGGTCTGCTGTCTCCAGCAGGCCACCATCCCTGTGAGTGCCGCGATTCACTATGGGGTCGCAAATTGTGACCCACCTCATTAATATTAATGAGGTGGGCCTTTGAGACCTCCTTGTGTATCGCAGATGGTGTCAGGGACACCATCCAACATTCTGAATTGCGACTCGCAAATTGCGAGTCGGTCTGACTAGCAAATTGCGGGTCACAATTCAGATTTTTGCTACATCTGGCCCTTGATCTTTTATAAGTGATATCTTTGCTTTCGTATGTAGTATTTTGTCATATTGGTCTTGTTTTATTTAGATAAATATTGGCTATTTTTCCAAACTGGTGTGGAGTACTTTTGTAGTGTTTTACTGTGTAACTGTGGTGTGTGTGTGTGTAAATTCTTTACACATTGCCTCTGAGATAAGACTGACTGCTCACGCCAAGCTACCAAGGGGGTAAGCAGAGATTATTTTAGCTGTGTGGGTCATTTACCCTGACTTGAGTGTGGGTCCCTACTTGGACAGGGTGCAAACCACTGGCAACTAGAGACCCCATTTCTAACAATCCCCATCAACCATAGATGTAGCATTCATTAACTCTGGGCCCCTTTTTTCAGGAAAACATTCTATCTTGTTCCAAATACATTTGTAATCTTCTGGTTCACATGTGCAAAACAAGCATTTGCAAGACAATAGGTCTCACATTTACTTGAGTTCGAGCTATTGGCATTGAGAATGCATCACTGGACTTTTTTTGCCACATTAATTGGTCAACCCTGCGGCAGAATTTTGTCCTGTCTGCCACATAATTCCAGGTTTCCTGCATATAACTAAAGGGCTAGTAGGCCTTCTGGGATATTTTTTAAACAAGGCAATTAAAACACAAACCGCTCCTAGGTGTAAAACATATTTACTTGGCAGTTGGTACACGTGACATTGCCTGAGGGGCAATGAATAAATAATTGTACTCCAAGAATGTTTGCTTACCGTTCCTTTACTGCAATCTGGGTAATCTAACAAAATGCCCATCATTGGGGCGGGGCCAACCAACATGGCCGATCAGACGTGAGCCCCGGAGGCTCAGTTGAAAACCCCCTGAGACCATGTTTAAAAAAGTGCAGAGGGGGACCACTGTGAGAGGACTGGGTGAGGCCAGAGGAGCCGGCCCCCCTTTTACAGATGAGGTGCTTCAGCGGGCTCTGCTGGAGGCATGGGAGCCCACGTGGCGGTGAAGCGGTGCAGTCAGGCCCGGGTGGCTTGTGCCAGGCAATGCTCAGAGCAGCAGCCTGGGTGAATATGGGGGACGCGGCCCGTGACATAGTGGGGCTGTCAATGTCCCACACAGAAGGGGGGTGCCGGCCCCCTGGAGTTGCAGGGGTATTCCGGTGGCCCCCCCTGTGGTGACGGGGGCCCGAGCAGCAGTGATGCGCCATGCCCTGAAGGTTGCTAGGGCCTGGTGTGATTGGCTGCTCTTGGGAGTTTAGAGTGGAGAACGGCGTCACGGGCAAGGGGACCCAGTGGAGCCCGAGGTTACTCCGGTGGAGAGTGAGATCACAAGTATTAAAAACGCAACTCCACCTCGCCATGCGAGGATCTAGAAAATCACGCTCGCATGGACAACATCATAGTGCTGGGCCTTGAAGAGGGCACCAAGGGAGCAAACTTCACCCTCTTGGGAGAAGATCAGCCGGAGGTTCAAGTGGAGAGGGTGCACAGAATGGGCAAATGGGCCGCAAGCGAAGGGAGAAGGCCTAGAGACATTTTGGTAAAGCTGAGCTCGTTTAAGGTCAAGGAACGCATCCTCCTGTGGGCGCGACAACAGGACACTGTCTCTTTTCAGGGGGCACATTGCGCCCTCTTTCAGGATATCACGCCAGCGACGTTGGCCCGAAGGCAGCAGTTCCGCCCTGTGACGGAAGCATTAAGAGCAAAAAACAAAAGATACCACTGGACATTTCCCTTTGGTCTGGCTTTCGAACTCCATAACAAGGCTTGCCACTTTACGACCGTTGACGAGGCAGCATCCTCACTGGGCCTACAGGAGAAGAGAGCGGGTGACGGGCTCATTGCAACTGGGGACATGCGAGGAGGGGATGCGCCTTCCACTTCAGCGGAGCAATGGAAACAACAGAGGAGGGGGAGGAAGGCTCCCAAGAAGTTACACTACACAAAAGTCAAGCATCTACAACGCTTCCAGCAAGGACCGGGGGGCACCTCTGGCATGGCCCCACGCAAGGGTCATATTGGAGACCGGGCAGGGGGGAAGGTTCCCCCTCGTGGAGGAAAGTCTGACTTAGAGGAGCCGCAGGAGGCTTGGTCTGGCGTGGCTCCTCTCCTGTTGCATCCGAGGGATGAGGGGGAGCTCCACCCTTGAAGCTGACTTGGCAATGGTGAATGGTCCGGGGGGAGGCGGTTATACGCGTTATGAAGAAAGTGAGGCGGTTTGATATTCTACGATTTCTTGTCCATGAGTTTTTTCTCTTATGAGATGGTCTTTCTATTTGGTTATTGTTCACGATCCCTTTTGGACACAAGAGGGCTTTGGAGGGGCCCGGGGAATGATTGGGGCACGAGGTTGGAGAAGACGAGGGGCAGGGTGCAGGGAGTCGGTGATGGGACGGAGCGCGTGGTCTAGAGCATTTGTGTTACCACAGTGTAATGTTAGACTTGTTATGATGGAATGTTAAGAGATTGAACTCACCAAATAACCGGTCACAGCTGGGAAAGTATTTCGATGATCATCATTATGATATTGTGGCCTTACAGGAAACACATTTTAAGAGGGGTGAGGGTCAACACCTACGCCGCAAACAGTACCCTCAAATATTTACGGCATCAGCACCAACGAAATACTGTGGGGTGGCTCTGCTGTTCCACAGATCTATTCACTTCTGGGAAGTGGGGTCCAACCAGGATAAGGAGAGCAGATATTTGATGGTTAAGGGCAGCCTGGGGGGGAGATACTGTAAGATAGCCACTCTTTACGCACCTAACAGTGGACAAACACAATTTCTTTTTAATTTTCTGGGAGAGCTGGAGGGTTTGGCAGAGGGGGAGATAATTCTATTGGATGATTTCAATCTGGTGTGGGATCCCGCTCTGGACACAACACACCCCCGAGAACACAGACAAGTGCTTTTACCAGATCAGTAAAGTCGGGCCTCCGTCACCTAGGGATCTTTGACTCCTGGCGCTCCCCCAAACCCACGGAGAGGGACTATACATTCTTCTCACATTCTCACCGATCCTACCCAAGGATAGATTATATATTTCTAAGTAGGCCTCGCCGGCAGACTCTTCGATCTGTAACTATTCATCCCTATTATTATAGCAGACCATGTTCCTGTGGAGACTTGCCTGGAGTGGTCCCTTGTGTACTCCAACACTAGGCGCTGGTACTT
Source organism: Pleurodeles waltl (assembly GCF_031143425.1). Classification (NCBI taxonomy): domain Eukaryota; kingdom Metazoa; phylum Chordata; class Amphibia; order Caudata; family Salamandridae; genus Pleurodeles; species Pleurodeles waltl. Next base: position 834,315,455 of record NC_090444.1, read on the forward strand.
CCGTAATATCCTAATCTGTGACTCAGTCTCCTGCAATGACTTGCAGAGAGCTATCAGAGATTACTTCCAACATAATAAGGTGGGGGACATCACCCCCCCCCCCATTTTGTGGGATGCCTTCAAAGCGGTCATCAGAAGCACGTACATTTCCCTGGCGACTGCACTTAATTGGTTAAAATCTGAAGACCGGCGCCTCTTGCAAAATGAACTTAAGGTAGCTGAACGTGCCCATAAGGTCTCCCCAACCAGGCAGGCCCAGAGGAGGGTGGGTGCCATTAAAGGTAAAATGCAATTCATCTTTGTGAATAGGGCAGAACTAGCACTGTTGAGGCTTCAGAAAACTTATTATGAAAAGGGCAATAAGATAGGCACACCACTGGCGAGACAATTACGAGTCAAACAAGCTAAGGATTATATGGGGCAGGTTAATGAGGAGTCCGGGGAACATTTCACTGAAGAGGATGAGTCACTAGCATTCAGAAGGTTCTATGCCCGTCTCTATCAATCAGATCAACCACCTGCCCATACTCAGGAAAGCTATTTACAAAACACCCAACTGCCACTGGTCTCCAGGGAGATAAACAAAGTGCTGACGGCACCGTTCACAGTAGAAGAGGTCCAGGCTGCTATTGACTCCCTCCCACTGCATAAAGCACCCGGCCCGATAGGTTTACTGCTCACTTTTACAAATCCTTCAGTGCAGAATTGTCAGAGCATCTCACTACATTGTTTAATTATGTAAGAGGAGAGGGGGCGGTGTCCCCCACTATGGGAGAGGCTCTGATCACACTTATTCCCAAGGTGAGGAAGGACCCTCAGCTATGTGCCTTTTATAGGCCTATTGCACTACTTAACCTCGATGCCAAATTATACTCTAAAATTCTGGCGAGGAGACTGGACGATGTTTTGCCGGAGTTGATACATCAGGAGCAATCTGGCTTTATCAAGGGCCGCCAAACGCATGGCAGTTTGCAACGCATCATCCACCGGATGGAAAAGAAAACTAAGAAGCGGGTGCCTGCGCTTTTGTTTGCGCTCGATGCTAAGAAAGCATTCAATAGGGTGGAGTGGTCTTTCCTGTGGCCACAATGCAGCGTTTCGGATTCAGGGAACAATTTATAACAATGGTGATGAGCAATTACTCATGTCCCCGGTTCCGCATTCTGGTAAACATGGTGACCTCAGATTTCTTGGATTGGTCACGGGGAATGAGGCAAGGGTATACTCTTTCCCCGCTACTTTTTGCGCTCGGTGTTGAACCTCTGGCGGCATGAGTAAGAGCATGCCCAGATTTTCAGGGCATCAAGTTTGGCTCCAGCCACCATAAAATCTCCTTGTTTGCTGACGATATTCTGCTGTTTGTCACTGGACCTCGCTCGTCTCTTTTGGCAATTCAGGAAGAGTTGACACTCTTCGAGCAGGTGGCAGGCTTTAAAGTAAACTCGGGGAAATCGTATATCCTCAATCTGACTGTAACCATCGCGGCAATGGGCTAGGTAGCCTCCTTTTCTCCATTTATTTGAGCCAAAAAACAAAGGTGCCTAGGTGACTGATCTGTTCTGAGCCAACTACCCACCCCTACTCAAATCGTTACGACTTTAAAAGATGATAATCGCTCTGGCTTTCCTGGCTGGGGCGAATCAATAGCATCAAGATGACGGTGATTCCTCACCGCCTATACCTATTTCAGAGCCTACCCGTTGACATCCCGACAAAATTCTTGGCGGAAAGCTGAATGGTATTTACGAGGTTTATTTGGCAGGGGTCAAGAGCTAGATTATCACATAAGGTTCTTATGCGCCCTAAAGAGGAGGGTGGACTGGCACTCCCCGACCCCCTCCGGTATTATAGAGCGGCACAATTGTGTGTTCTAGCTGAGTGGTCCCTCCGAGATTAGGATAAGTTATGGCTTCATATGGACAGGGTGGTGACAGGTCGGACATTGTGGGATGTCCCTTGGATCCCAGAGGGACATGACCACAGAACGCATACCTCAGTACCCCCACCACCATTACCCTTAAGGTGTGGGACAAGGTGACAAGAGCTTATGAGATTACATCCTTTCCTTCGCTACATACATCCATCCATTTCAACAAGGCTTTTCCCCTGGGGGAATCACCGGGGCCCTTCGATAGATGGAGAGGGGGGTGCCTACAGATCTCAGATCTATATCATGGAGACGAGCTACGTACGTTTGATAACTGTTGCAGGGATTTTCATCTACCCCATCCGAACACTTCCATTACACGTAGTTGGTACATTGGGTCACACAGCCTCACATGCAGGAGGTGGCCACCAGAGATCTTCATCCAATAGAACGTTTTGTGCAGCGGGGAGGAGTTGCAAGGGGAAGAATATCTGCGCTGTACAACATATTGGCCTCAGCGCAACGTGTGCCGACTCCTCAACACATTCCCTTTTGGGAACAGGTGCTGGGCATCTCGGTGGGCGAGGACCTCTGGCAACACCTATTTCATGATATATCTAAATATAATTGCTCGATGGGCGCCAAGGAAGCACACTATAAACTACTTTACAATTGGTACCTCTACCCTGAGAAGCTTAAGAAAATCTACCCCGAGGCATCCGACCTGTGTTGGCGAGGCTGTCGAACGCTGGGGGATTTCAGACATATTTGGTGGGATTGTCCTGCTATCCGCCCTTATTGGAACGAAATCCTCTCCCACTTAAAAGAGATGTTGGGCTACCCTGTACTGACATCTCCAGAGCACATCCTATTGGGCCTTCGCGCCCTGGATCTGAAAAATCAATTGCAGGGGGATCTCTCCATTCTGTGGTTGGCTAGGGGGGGTGGCGAAGACAACCTGACAAAATGGACGGCTCATGCAGAGGTTTTGACTTTATCTGGACTGCCTATCAGGTTCCTCTCACAAGGCCTGCCCCTTGCAGCCTGTAACCCACGTCTTCCGGTGCTGCATCTTTTCCACATATAGGAACCAATTACAAGGGGTGGATGAGTGCGACTAGGAATGTTATCTCTGGGTGGAGGAGGGGGTTCTCTATCCAGCGCCCTTTTAATTCACCTCAGAAGCATAAAAGGGATAACTGATGCTAACGGCTTTGTTCACCATTTGCAGAGCGAGAGCGGTGTCTTAAGAATGAGTATCTCTCTGCTATCTGTTAAACTTGCCTTGGGTGGGGAGGGACAGGGAGAAAGCACAGCACAAGGTGTGAAGCCTGAAGTCTTATGTAAATGGGCATGTTCATTTTATTGTAAAGAAATATCAATAAAAACAATTTCACAAAACGAAATGACCATCATTTTTCACACGCTAGAGGAGAGCCAACTATCATGATATTAATGATCCTCACTCAGTCTTGAACCAAAATATTAGTTATAAAATATAAACCATTGTACAGCGTAATCTACAGTAAGCTCTCTTTGTGGTTAGTTTTATAAATACATTCACACACAGCTCAAGTTTCACATACTCAAACATGTGCAGTTCATCTAGTCAGGTTTCTTCTTTGTATTTGCAGCTTGTATCACATTATAAAGATAAAACTACAAGTCCCAGAATACAAAGCTGAATGTGCAGACCCTGTGTATGCTGTGTTGAATTAGTTTGCGAGCAGGGACCAGGAGGAGAGAAGGAGGACCCAATGCCCCTGACTGCGCACAGGTACTGCGAGCTTCCATAGTGCTGTCCCTCTCTCTTGCAGGGACCCCTGCATCACTCTCAAAAAACTATGGGGGAAACATGAACAGGTCCTGGTGTTTGACCCACCCAATGACCTACAATTCACAGAACTTGAGACTTGCTGGACGCACACTCAGGGGGGATTCTGACAGTTCGGGGGTCAACTTCAAGGACTAGGAGGCACGCCCCGTGATACCACATCACTTGCTCCTGGAGACGCTTTAGGGAGGCGCGACTTCCCGCTGCGTGGGACGCGGCCGGGCACATGCCCGGGAGAACACAGGGTCAAGAGTGGACCCATTTTTACCCGTCATCAACCGGAGCAGACTGGGCTGGGCCCCATCTCTTTATACCTGCTCCCATCACACATTATTTGTGTAAGTTCCATTTTCCTTAATACGCTTAGGGTCCTTCGAGACTTGGGAAATCCATAATGGGAAAGCGTAAACAGCAGGAAAATAATGGTTCATCTTCGAAGTCCCAAAAAGGAACTATGATTGACTCCTTCCTAACTCGGGCCAAAGGAGTGATTGCCAAAGAAATTGAATTGGCTGAGAGGCGGTTATCAATGGACTCAGGGAAAGACCCAAGTAGTGTCCTGCAATTGGGGAACCTCTCCGCTATCAAATTCTCACCTCCATCCCACATTGCCTCGTGATAACCTGAATCTGGGACCCCATAATACTCACTCAAGGGAAGCAGCAGTCGGGGATGACCGTTCAGCTGATACATTAGTACAGGCCCCCCAGACAACTAGAGCCTGTGTACTGGCAGTAAAAAGGAAGGGTCATATGAAGCAATCAGTGACAAATGACACTGTGCGATGTAAGGGGGGGACCTGGGTGCAAACTGTTGTGTATCCATTTTAGTTATAGTTTTACACGTTATTTTAGCAAACTAGGCCTGGCGCTGTGCACTTTAAACTAGACAAATTTTACTCTGCTTCGTTTTATTATTTTAACAATAGCCACATTTGCGGTCTTGTTTTATTTTCTCTAAATAGCTCTTCTTTGCCTAGGCCAACACTGCGTTCTTAAGCAAGAAATTTCTTTCACTCTGTGCTTTTCTCAAGGCTGCAGTAAGATAGGTTGCCGGCAAAAGTGGTACGCTTTGTCTCTAATGTTCACAGAAACATACACACTCTTACGTGGGGATCCTTTCTTGGAACATCAGCTGTTTTAATATAAAAACACTACTTTGACCCATGTACATTAGAGGGAGATTCCAGCCAGGTGACCACGACTGTATGCTGATTGCTGAGTGCTTCGCTGCAGCTGCTCATGTAGACTACAGGCCCCTTGCTCAGGTATGAGGAATTATTTCTTCCCAGGGGAACCTGAAGAGGAGAATTAGAGCTTAACATGCTATGCTCTTACATAGCCTAGGTAGGACTATTCTTAACGATGGTAGGGACGATATGGTAGCGTTATTTTTATGCTTTACTCTGCTTGTCACAATTTTAATCCTGTCATGCTTCATCGTCCTAGTCATTGCATTACATGCTTTGTTATCTAAGATGCAGTTACTTCAATAAAACCTTATTGAACTATATTCTGCCTCTGAATGTCCTTGCATATGTGAGACTAATGTAACTGAGGGAAACAATGAGATCTGAGTGACCACGATTTCCTTGAGGAGTCATTTGTGTCATGCGCTCAGTTGCCCAATCATCCCTGCTCGTGGAAATGAGGCACTGCTAGTTAGCCGGAACAAAACCCGGATTAGGCCAACAGTTGTCACCTTTAGTGGGTTCAGGCTCAGTCCCCCACAGTGCAAGCGATTCTGCTGTCCAAATCCAGTAGTCTCATTAGGATAATGAGAGCCTACGCAACAAAACCAGGCTCATGTATTGCCCTCCCTGGACTGGGACTGTATCTTGGACAAATTTAAGTGCACAGATGAACAGTGTATGGTCCCTTTGTTAGAAAGGCTGCACAAATTGGAGTTGTCTGTCCTTACCTTGAACAGGTACCCGTAGCTACTACTGCTGGGAACCCCATTCTGGATGGTAGGATGAGTGAGGAGCCTCATTTGCGAAGGAGCCCGTAAGTGATCCTGAGCCCAGGGTAGGGGGTTACTCAATTCTTGGAGCTCTGTCTAACATCTCGTCCAATGACCCTTTCCCTCAGTCTCGTGTTTCTAGGTCATTGGCAGGTAACACCCGGGGTTCTCTGTCTCAGAAAGGTAGGGGGGCAATGGTACCCTGTAAGCAAACCATGAATGGGGTTTTCAGGGATGGTGGTGGGGTTGTCCCTTATTGCTCAGCTAAGAGATTGCCCTGTTTGAATCTGCAGCCCGAATGCTGTCCATATGTGGAGTCCCCAATATTGAGACATCCCGGGTTGAGACAGCTGAAAATCTGCAAAAGAAAGTTTGTCACTGGCTGAGTCAAAATGCAAATTTTAACACTAGGAAATATATTATTTGTGTGAAAGAGTTGACTGGATCGGTCCAATAAATAAGTCTATTGAGAGAGACTATGGGGGTCATTCTGACCCCCTATGTGGTGATTAACTGTAGAACCCCTGACATGGCAGAGAGGTTGATCCTTAGAGCGAGGCAACCATCTAATTTGGGATTGGGCATTTGGATTTAGCCTTTAGGATTCTTTTACATGCCTGTGTCCCTGCTAATTCTTAGGGACTCTAATCACCTTGAGTTGAGGCTAGGGCCGTGTCCTATCCCTACAAGGAATAGATCCTCTCCTTTGTCTAAGTTGGGTGAAAATGATTGAAAACGTTACACTATGCCCATGGGGGTTTCTTCTGGAGTCAAATATGATGATGACGGTCCACGGGTGGGAAACACTATATGCGCAGGTAGGGAACTTTGTTTCCTCTCATAGAATTGTGCAGGTCTCAGGAACAAAATCTCTGCGCTCCCCACCAATGGGTTACGTTTATCTCCCAGTTTGATATTATACTGCTCCAAGAAACATGGGCACAGGAGCTGTTCTCTGTGGTGGGGGAGGGGTCGAGACTTATGTTGTCCTGGCCACCCCTTTTCCAGGTCTAAGAGCTTGCGGAGGCTTGGCCATCTTATTCTGAATTTCTGCACAGTTAAGAGTTTTACCTATCCCTCTTGGGCACAGTGGAATACAGATTCTATGGGTTGTTCCTTCTGCAGATTTTCACTTTTTTGTCATAAAGTGTTATAATTCTGTGTGCAACACAGGAAGCAAGATCAGGACCCTATTTCGAACATTATCAATCTTGGAGGAGAGGACTGCTCATAGGCTGGGATGGTTTAACATTCTCTTAGTGGGGCACTTTAACTCTAAATTAGGCACAACTCCTGCTGTCACAGATCCTTTTTCTACGGGAGAAGAGGCATTGAATGGGGTACCACCTGACCCTAGAGGTAGCAGCTGATCAACGAACTGGGACAGGTTGGCTTATGTAATACGCTAGAGAAGGTGGCTAGCCGTGACCTATGTAAACATACATTTGTACGGTGGGGCAAGGAGACTATAATTGATTGTATTTTTACCTCCAGTAGTTTTGGGGATTTTGTCACTAGGGGGAAGGTTCATCGTTCACTGCAGACTGACCACAACACCATTGAAGTTAGAATGGTAATACCCATTCCTGGCCCTCAGACTGAGGCTTCAGGAGTGACTGGGCTGATCTCAAAGGATCAGGGTAGGAGGCTTAGCTGGCATAAAGTCCTGATTCCTACTCTATCGGTAGGGGTCATTAAGAGTTGCAGGAATGTGCTTTTTATCTCTCTTCTATTGTATGTTGCTCCGCCGCCTGGGATCATGGCAGCTATCCAGTTTCTGAACAGTACCCTTAGATCTATTATGTTGGATTTATCAGGCCCGCAGGGGACCACAAAGAGGGGTGGTTTGATAAAAATTGCAGAAGTGCAAGCAAGCGCGTGCATAAAACCCTTAAGGTCAAACCTAGGGATCACCAGTCTATCAGTTTAGTAGAGTTGCCTATAAAGAGGCAATTAGAAAAAGAAAGCAATGCCTCAAGGAAGAGAGGTGGGAGCAGCAAGTGGGCTCTTGCAAGCTGGGGGATGTGAGGAGCTTCTGGAAGATAGTGAATGGTAAACATGCACATCAAGTTTCCCCTGAGACATAGGGCCAAAGAACCCGCCCAATCTATGTAAAGAGAATGCTAGCTTGTGGGCCCCGCTGCTGATGTACTTAATGCTGCAGCACAAATTGGTATCCCTAAATCCTGGAAGTCAGTGGTTATAGTCCCGGTTTTTAAAAAAGGCTTCAGGCAAGAACCAGGCTGCTATCGCCCTATTTCTCTACTAGACTCCACGGTTAATATTGTGGGGCAAATTGTTCTTCTTCCTATTGAAGAATGGACTCAAGCAAATAACAATCTTTGCCCGGCTTAGTACAGCTTTAAAGAGGGTAAGGAACGATGGAACAGTGCCTGAATCTCATCTTACTGGTGGGCAAATCTGGGGTGGCAAAGAAGAGAGCTGTGTATCTGGCATTCATGGACCTTAACTGGGCTTTTGATAAGTTAACTGTTCGAAGATGCGGTCAATTCTGGAGGTTCTTGGGTTACCCCAACCCTTGATAAACTTTCAGTGGGCTTTCCATACTGGTATAAATGCCTCTGTAAGATTTGGTACGGCAGGGGAGTGTTCTGATGCCTTCAAATTGTCAAGGGGCATTAGGCAGGGGTGTGTTCTGGCACCAGTTTTATTTTTATTATATGTTAATGGCAGGAATTCGTACCAGACTACCCATGTTGAAGATTTTTTTAAAGTTAAAAACATTCCGGTCCCTTCCCTACTATATGCCGATGATGCGGTTTTGTACTTTCCAATACGATGAACAGCCTTAAAGCTTTGGTGGGTTTGTTTGTTGATTTTATGGGTAATTTAGAACTGGATGTTAATACCTCAAAAACACACTTTATGATCTGCGGGAAGTGGAATTTGAAACTTAGACCCGTTACAATCAAGGGGCACGCGGTGTCAAGGGTAACCTCTTTTTCTTGCTTAGGGGTTATGTGTGACCAGCATTGCAGTTGGACTCCATGTCTTTCTAATCACTGCTTGCATTTCGACCAGTCCTGTGGGTCTCTCCTTAGATTTGCCCGGAGGGTTGGGAGCAAACCTGTCTTACCATTGCTGCAGATATAACTCGCAAACTGACTGTGCTCCCAGAACTAACGGTCTGCTGCAAGCACTATTTCTTGGCTGCAATGTAGAACCATGTTTCATCAACAGGGACTATTCAGCAAGTTGGAAGGTTTCAATAATCCACGTTATATACATGGGAGGGAAGGCCTCATCACCAGCAAATTACAGATTTTGCCGTCTTGGATGTAGATCTTAAGTATTTCTAGGCATTCCTGTTACAGCACTTAGAATCGTTGGTTATAGACAACAACATATTTCCCATAAACCAAAGCAGATTCGTTAAGAACCAGGGTACCACAACAAATCTTATGGCATTGGGATTTATTATTAATAGAGCAAAAGCAAGGGGTATACCTACATACCTGTGTTTTGTTGATTTTAAAGCGGCCTTCAATGGTGTATGCCACAGCAAAGTGTAGGCAAAATCACAGCAATGGAGGCTGCCTTCAGCTATATTAAATGATATTAGGCTGCTTTATTCTGCTATCTAGGTCAAGGTGAAACTTGGGGATGGCACTTATTTATCAAGGGCAGTGAAAACAATAGTTGACCTGAAACAAGGCTGTGTCTTGGCACCAATTCTCTTTAATCTTTATATAGCAGACCTCTCTGTGATGTTAAATAACCAGTCTGCCCACTCACCCACTCATGGTGGGCATCAATTATCCAACAAGCTGTATGCAGATGATCTGTTACTATTTAGAAACACCAGAACTGGCAAAAACTGTTGAACAATCTAGGGGGGATACGCAAGAGCTAACGATTTAGAAATAAACCAAAGTAAAACAAAAATGCTAGTCCTCAACCAGAGATCCCATAATCAACACAAACGGTATTTGAATGAAAAGATCGTAGGGGAAGCAGTCTCCTTTCGGTGTTTAGGTGTTCTGATAGATGTAAGGGGCAAATATGTGTCCCATAGAGAAGCGATAAAAACTAAGGCACAAGCACTTATCTATGCATTTAGAACCCTAGCAAATAACACTCAAGGTAATGCAATGAAACAGTTGACAGCTCTAATGAGAGCAAAACTGCTCCCAATGCTCGCATATGGAACTGAAATAATGTGTGGGATGGAAGCAGACCTCCTAGATAAACTCTTGGTAAGGGCCTAGAAGCAGGTATTCCATTTACCTGGATCGGCATCACCGGCACAGGTGAGACTAGAGTTTATGCTTGTAAAGCAGACATTAGCCCACCCCGCAGCTTTTATCAAATGCGGTTATAGAATGTGTCACGCTCCGAAAGGAACATGAGCCAACTTAGTATGGCAAGAAGTCAATCTTGAAAAGGGCAACAACAACTATAACAAGTATGTAGAAACAAGCATAAACTGTTTGGGCTTAGCAGACACATGGGACTAAATGCTCCCTAGTCCAGCCTTTAAGAAAATAGTTAATAAAGCTAGCAAGCTTTGTAGTTGGCTAGAAGACAGGGAGGAACAAGCCAAAAGGTCCCACGATTGTCTAGTCCTTAATTCATACAAAACACCCATTGAATCCCCACTGCTGGTTGCTCCCTATTCATCGAAAATCAAACAACACTTTTTAAGTCTAAGACTGGGCGACCTGCCAACGTTTGACCTTATACCAAAATGGAAGTTGGCGTCACGAAGATGCAACCTAGAATGCTGCCTATGTCATCTCACTGTAGAGACTTTGAGGCATGTGGCATGTCTATGCCCATCCCTAGCCATTTATAGAAGACAAATGCTGAAGAAAGAATTTAATGCATTGGGGGTTAGAACATGCAGACGGACTCTAATTGAGACACTCAGTCCAAGAAATGTAATATTGAACATCAGATTGGTCCAATTTCTGGAACTTTTTATGAACTGCACCAGGATTAGGCACCTTCCATAAACCCCTATAAACCTCAGTAAATTTGAATAATATTAGGCGAGCGAATACAAGGGTTTGACAATTGTTCACTTTTTAAATGTCCTTAATGAAATTTAATTAGATTTATTGGAGCCGAAAGGGGTTGCTAAGTTTATTGCACTGATTATGAGTTTTTTAACTGATCACATTTAATAAGGTCTTGTATGATGTAATGATGGTGGATTTTTTGGTAACTTCAGTAAATCTAGACAACATTAGGAGAGCAAATATATATACTATTACAATTCAATAATCTTTCATTTTTATTGCACTGATCATCAGCTTTTACTTATTGTATTTATGAAGGTTTTATATGATGTAATGGTGACGAATCATTTTCTAGTTTGTATTAACTAATAAAATAATAAATAAAATAAATAATTTACACTCTTTACTATAAAATGAACAGTTTACCTGTACTACTGTATGGTGTAGAAATGTGGGGGTATTCTAACTGCAAGGCTATCCAATGCAAAGAAAATCGCTTCTGCAGAAAATGTTTGGGGGTGGGCCCTGCTAGTCCAAGTCTGTTTATGCATGAGGAGCTGGGCTTGGATTTTGCAGAAGATTAGCGATTAATGTTCTTTCTTGGGAGAGAACGTACTTTTGTCTAGTGGAAGCTTGGAGTCATCCTAGGGTAGCACACAGGGTTAATGTGCCTGCTGCAAACAATGTGTACTATGCAAATCACAAAGTGCACGTAATGTAAAAATGTCAAAATAACTCTGGCAATTAATGTTCTGTCGGGAGAGAGAACGTGCTTTTGTCAAGTGGAAGCTTGGAGTCATCGTAAGGTAGCACACAAGGTTAATATGCCTGCTGCAAAGAATGTGTACTAAACAGATCAGAGTGCATATAATGTAAAAACTATACCGTTAACCGAGTTCATGCTGTGATCGCTGTTAGCGCCATGGCAGCCAAGAGAATGCATTTTTGTCTAGTGGAAGCTTGGAGTCATCATAAGGGTTAATATGCCTTCTACAAAGAATGCATAATAAGCAAATCAGAGTGCATATAATGTAAAAACTATACCGTTAACCGAGTTCATGCTGTGATCGCTGATAGCGCCATGGCAGCCAAGAGAATGCATTTTTGTCTAGTGGAAGCTTGGAGTCATCATAAGGGTTAATATGCCTTCTACAAAGTATGCATAATAAGCAAATCAGAGTGCATATAATGTAAAAACGATCCCGCCAATCAAGTTGAGCTCTGAGCGCTGTGAGCCATGAAGCACAGACAAAAGAAAAAAGTAGTTTGCCCATGCTGAAGTATATGGGCAATCGTGCAATTATCCCTGTAACAGGGTCAGTGTCCAAGGCGGTAACCAAACTGCCCCAAGACAGGACAAACGTAAAGCATTTACCAATGACATCAAATGATATGTGCTTGACCTAAAAAGGAAGTCGATAATAAGAGAAGGCCTAGTAATATTTACGGCAACACATGCAAGGCAGAAATGTTGTCAAATGAGTACAATGATCCACAATGGGCAAAAAGGAGAGTGGATGACATGGGTAGTAGCCATGCACCTTTTTTTAAAGGCAGGAATATTTATTGCCTACAGCTAAAAAAATACACCTCATGAACGAAAAAAGAAGTGGACGAGGAAACAAGCTTGGCAATCTAAGCATAAACCAAAGAAACTTGAAATAGAGTACTTTTTATCTTTTCCTGGTAGAAACAAAGAGGCCACCTTTTTGACCAGGGATTTGCACCCCTCACCCCTCTCATGCTTCCAGAGGTGGGTGGGCACCAGTTGGTTGAGCCCTATTTGGATCATGCTCAAGCCCTGGTCAGACCTTCACAATGGATGTGGACAGGGCCTGGGGGTTTGCAGCCAAGTCAGCATAAAATGGCCAATGTAAGCCACAGGCTACCTGTGGCTTTACTAAGTATTTGATGAGGTAAGCCTTTTGCCTTACTCTGGCTGTGTTCATTGACATGGATAGGCTAGCCACAGGAACAGTATAGCTTCTAGAAGTGGCTTACAGATTAAATTAACACAGAGGCACAACACATTTCACATCATTTGAGTGGCGTCTCCAGTACTCTGCAATCACAAAAAGGTCTGGCCATCAACATCTACCACCATTTGCTCTTCCCTGCAGCCATCTTCCAACTGAGGTCATACCTTGAATGCTTGTAAAATGTGGGGCTCTGCAGGCGTTTGCTGAAAGAAACCCTAAGTTTTCAGGGCACCTCCTACAAATTCCCAGTCTGTGCTTCAGAGACGAGCAGCAAAATTAAATGTATTTTTAACTTCCCAGAGACAAAGACGCTCGATGGAGAAAGAGTGTTAGGTTATAAACAGATACATTTGCATGAACACATACTCTCAGGGGATCACAAAAAAGCTGTGTGGTGTTAGGACACACTAGAAGAGATTATTTATAATGGTGTGTTGTAAAACACAGAAAATAAAAACAGGACCATAAGCAAGCCAGCTAGCCAGGCTCCTCTTTGCAAGCCACAAGAGCAGAATAAGGTCACCACATCGAGCCATAACACCTGCACTTGTCCCACTCCAGCAATTTGTATTAGTAATCAATATTGACCTGCGGTGTAATACCACCAAATAAAGCAACCAGCAACGTTTTAACAGTGGATATAACTTGGCCGCTTTTATTGATGTGGGCAAATGTGTAATTGCCTGTGAGGTATCACATTTCTTAGATTTGGCGAGCATTGAATTCACTGCTATTGAAAATCATACTTCTGTCAATACAATAATCACGCTTAGTCATATATCAAGATCAATACATTTACAATGACTTCAATAATCAGAACTACAAGACTAGCAGTGACTGGTCGGCCTTAGAGACCTGGCCTCTGTTCGTCATGTCTCTTTTCACCCTTAGGTTTGGTAGGCAATTCCACATTTCGTTTTTGGAGGGGGCTCAATCCATAGTGTTCGTTTTTACCATGTTTATCAAAGGGGGATAGCCTCCAGTTCTATGGATTAGGCCCAACGCGCTACCTGGTGTGTGCCTGTGCCCTGCCATCCTACCTGGCGGGTTTGGACTGCGAGTGCCGTGTTCCGCTTACTCACCTTAGTTGGCCTCCTTTCACCCTGTCGTAAGGCATCCCTAGGTGTGCTTACGGTCCATTTTGGTAAAAACCTCCTATAATTACCGCCACGCTGCTTGAGAAGCTTACGTCTCCAGGCAGCTCCCCCCATTGTTCCCTTGTTTTTTTTTTGTTTTTTTTTTTTGCAGCAGGGTTATGTCATTCCAGCTGCCAGGTCGGACCAGAAAATGCCCATCCCTTTAGCTGATAGGTGCACTCCGTCTGGTGCGTATAATTCTGGTTGTCTGTGGAGGATCAGGCCGTGGCGTATGCTCTCCAGCCCATTCGCTTTGCAGTACTTGGCGACCGCAATGTTCAGCTTTCTTCTGGAGTTATCTACTGCCTTGCTTGATACCGCTCCTCGCCAAATGATTCTGGGGATTATTTCTGACCAGATGACGATTGAGTTTCCACAAAGTCTTGTAATTGTCACTAAGCTCTGTCTGATCTAATTCAAGAAGACCTTTCTCCCCATCATAGTCGGATCATTACCCCCCAGGTGTATAATTATCACATCCAGATACCTCTGTGCTGTCTCTAGTAGGCTTTGGAATGCCATCTGCCAACCGCTTTGATGTCCTTTTCATCTAAGCCTAACTTTGCTGCTGTCGTAGCTGCTCCTATGCGGAACGAGTGGACTCCGAAAACTGCTGGGGGGAGGCCTCTGTGCATGACTGCCGTGAACTGGAATCTGCTCAGCCAATCCCCATTGTTGTGCATGAACAGTGGGCCAGGCGACTCGGGTGCACAGTTAGGTACTCCTTTAAAGTGCAGACTGGGCAATATCTTGTTTGAATCATGCAATTAAGTTCAATACGGGCACCCCTGCCCTGTTGGTCTTTTTTTGACCTTCTCAGTAAAAGGCATACCCTGTCTGTCTCTAGACTGCAATCCTCCCGTTGGAGGCAACTGTTGCCTCCCGCTTTTTTTGCTGAGGGCACGAAATCGCCTATTCGAAAGGCCCCAAGGAAAGCTAAGGAAAAGGCTGCTCTGAATAATACTAGCTCATAAGGGTTGTCTGCTACTGCTTCTAGTGTGTTTATTATTTGGGTCAGTTTGTTGAAATCTATGGGGTGCCTGTTGTCCTCCTTGGGTCCCTTGAGCCGTTTCCAACCCTTGATTGCAGTTCTAATGTAATGTGAGGCTGTGGGGTCTATGCCTGTCTGTAATTTTGAGAAATGGGCCACCGCTGCTAAATGGGCTTGTGCCCAGGAATTTCTTTTCCCCTGTTGGTAGGCCCATTTGAAGAAACGCTCTACTGCTGGTCTGGTTGCCGCAGGATCTCTAAGCGACTCAAGGCCTCCGATTTCCATGAGGGGCCTGACGTATCCGGCATACCATTTATGCGTCTCTGGTTTGAGCACATTGTGCACTAATATTGACAAGTCTGCTCCGCCAGCTCCCACAGACCTGCTGGAAAAGGTGTCATCGCTCGACTCGCCTCCGGAGCTAGTTTCCTGAATCTGACCATCTGGGAACGAGAGAGAGCATCTGCCCGTGAGTTCTTTATTTCCTGGACGTGTCTTGCCCTGATGTCCAGGTTACCTTTGAGTTGAATGCTCACCAAATGCCTTAACAGTCTTAAAGTGTTGGGGCAGGATGCAGACCCCTTGTTTATTGCTAAGACCACACCTAGGTTGTCTGACCACATCGTTAGCCTCATGTTCTACAACTGATTCTTCCAAACTGTCATGGCTACCACTATGGGGAAAAGTTCTAGAAATGTAATGTTCTTGGTGATTCCCATATCTTGCCACCTTTCTGGCCATTTGCCAGTGTACCACTTCCTGCCTAGCATTGCCCCAAAACCACACCCGCCTGCGGCGTCTGTGAACAGTGAGATCTATTTAGCTGATATCCAGCCTTCTCTACAGATGAGCCAACCATTAAAATACTGTAAAAAGGCATCCCACATGGCTAGGTCGCTCTTCACGCCAGCTCCCAGCCTAACATGGTGGTGTCTCTCACGTAGACCTGATGTCAGTTTGCTTAAACGCCTCGCAAAACCTCGCCTTGTTGGGATCATCCAGGTCGCGAAAGTAAGTTTGCCGACCATCCTTTGCAGTTCCCCAAGAGTTGCCTTCTGTTTACATTGCAGGAACTTGATCTCCTCCCTTAGCTCTGCGACCTCATCAGACTGGCACATTCTCCGGTGCCTGCTTTACCCACAAATAAGAAGTCGTCCAGGTAGTGCATTTTCCCTCCCGCTGGATGTTTATGTAACGCCCATTCCAGGAATGTGCTAAACTGTTCGAAATATGCGCTGGAGCAACCCATTGGCATGGCTTTGTCAACATACACTTCTCCGTTGTGTTGGAAACCTAATAGGTGAAAACTGTCTGGATGTACTGATACTAATCTGAAAGCTGATTCAATGTCCGCTTTTGCCAATAATGCCCCTCTGCCTGCTTCCTTGATCATGTCTATGGCGTCATCTACAGTGGCATAGCCTACTGAACAAGATTCTTCTGGGATGTTGTCGTTGACTGATTTTCCTTCCGGGAACGACAAATGGTGTATGAGCCTATATTGTCCTGCCTCCTTTTTGGGCACCTCGCCCAATGGTGAAATAATCAAATCTTTGGGGGGGGTGAGGAAGGCAGAGAACCTTCAATGCACCCTGATCTTAACTCTTTTTCGATTTTTTGTTGAACTACTTGTGGGTGTTCTGAGGCTGATTTCAAGTTCCTGCCTTTGCCCCCCACTATTTGGCCTTTCACTGGGATTTTGAAACCTTCCTCAAAACCTTTTACTAATGTTTTTGCATCTTTTTTATTGTAATATTCGTTGGCTAACTTTCTCAAGAAAAGGGTGTTGATGGGGGAATTAGCTAGCTTCCACTTCCTCGAGTTAGCCACTTGAACAGCTGGCAGCTTGGTTCTAATGTTTCTTTTTCTTCTCTTTTTTGTCTGATCTATGCCTGCTTTTCTTGCATGCTGACGCTGGGTGCTCTCCCCCGCAGGATGAGCAGCTGTGTCTGAACTTACAGCTGTGGCCCCAGGTGCAATAATTTGTTTCAAATTTCCAGCAGATTTCCTGTGTACCCTTGTCACCTTGACCCTTTCCGCTGTGCCAGGGTTTGTATCTGTGGAATGATTTGTATTTCTCGTGCTTCCCTTTGAAATGCGTGGTCCGAAAGGGCTGGTCCCCCCTCCCAGCCCAGGAGCTAAACTCTTTGGCAACCATCATCTTCAGTATGTAGCTCAATACGTCTTCCTCATTCCACTACATTTCTGGGTGGGCCTGCATTTTCACCCTGAAACTCTTGTCATATTCTAACCAAGCATCACCCGGGAATTGGCAGTGCGCTTCGTGTATTTTTGACTCATATAACCAAAGGTCCGCTGCGCAGCGAGGAAAGTTCTCTACTATTACGCAAGCCATTGTCCTGAAAGCATCCAACCAATTCTCAAAACTCCTTTCCTTCCTGGCTCTCTTTCTGTCCCTTCTGTCTTCGTCCTTCTTATCTCATAGCATGAAATCCAGCCCTTTCAGCTGGATTTCCAGAAGGGAGAAAACATCTATGAATTCTTTTCTCCATATTCTCTCCTTGACTGTTGAAGGGATGGTGTTTGCCAGGCCTGCAGCTCTTGTTGTCATGGCTGGGGGACCTAAGGATGGTCTGGCATATGTCTCCGGGGGGTGCCCGACCGACTTGAGGGGATCTAGTACCTTTCCTGCTATACCCCAAGCTGGCGTGGGGTCACCCGGGGTTGTTTGCTCGTTCCTAACTGCTTGAGCCCCTGACCCCTCACCTTTACTAGGGATCCCTTGGCTCTACCCCTTCCCTGCGCCTTCTATGCTTAACCCTGCGCCGCTTCCCTTTAGTAACAAGGGTGCAAAAGACTTCAAACATTCTTTGATTATCGTGCTTATATGCTCACCCTCCGCTGGTGCACACAAAATGCTGTTCTCAGGTGGTTCCCGAGTTGGTGGCATTGTGGTAGGCCGGTCTGTTCTCCTTGACCATTGGCTGCTTTCTTCGCTGGTTTTCCCTCCATTTTCTGACGCTTGTTTGCTCTTTGTTGGGGGGTACGGTCGTCCCTGTGCCGCCAGCATCTTCTGTCAATGGCAGGCTGATTTGGTTTGTTAAGTCTGGTGTTTGTGTCACATCGCCTTCCTCAACCATTTTTGCTCGCAAACAGTCTTTGCCACGCTTCAGTGCTTCCACCCTCATCTGTGCCAACATACTCTCCAGGTCATCTTGCTGCTCAACTACCTGGTCTTCCTCCATGTTGTAGTTGGTGGTTTAACAAACTCTCTCCCCTTTCTTCTTCTTTTTATTGTTTCATTGTGTCCTTCACAACAGGCTGCTGGTGACTGCTTCCCTCACTGATAGCATTTATTAAAATTGTCTGTGCGTTTCCCGGTGGTGTTTTGCAAAATCCTTTATTGCAATCAATGCGCTGTGGCCCCCACCACCGGAAGTGCTCGAGGCCTGCGTTTCTGTTGGGGCCAAGCTTTCATACACTGTGAATGAGCAATTGCCGGTGAAATACAGCAGTAAATATTAGTTCCTTGCCAAAGGAGGTCAACAAGCGTTCAAGGCCGGCGGGGTGGGCGGGGTCCTGCTGGGAGTGAGTTAGCGTCCTTCGGACCACCCTGCACTTAGCAAAGCTACTCAAACCGGGTCGCGTCACCTGGGTGGGCGGTCCCCAGTTTGAGTTAAAAAACGGCAATTATTGGGCCCCTCGCTCAGGGCAAAGGAGGATAAAAATCTCTTACTTCCGGTTGCGCAGTCCAGCAGGGTGGTAATTGAAACCAAAGAAGCGTTCGAGGCCGCCGGGGTGGGCAGGGTCCTGCTGGGAGCGAGGTTGCGTCCCTCGGAACCGCACAGCGCCAATCAAAGCTACTTGAACCGGCTCACGTGGCACGGGTGGGCGGTCCTCAGTTCAAGTTTGAGAACTGGCAAATATTGGGACCTCACTTGGGGCAAAGGAGGGGAAATGTTGCTTACTTTTAAGCGCGTAGTCCTGCAGGGCGGTCCACCATTCCAGGTAAGCTTGATTCCTGCGGCGGGTGGGGATTTAGTCGCGGCACCCCAAACGGAGTCGCAACGCTCGTTTGTGTAGTCCCTGTGTTTGGAAGCTCCCAATGAGGGGTCACATCACCTGTGTGGGCGGTCCCCCATTCAGGGCCAAACTAAAATCATAGTGACTGGGCAGGTGAAGATTTTGCCCTCCCCTCACGGAACAAAATTAGGGGCAGGAAGCAGGACTGCAGCATGCATGGGGTCGCGTCGCCCGAAGGGCGGTCCCCCGTCCCAGGCTAGCTTTAAAAAGCTGCAGAAATGTGGCTAGGAATTCTGGGCGCTCGTAGCTCCTAACACAGAGTCGCGTCACCTGGTTGGGCAGTCCCCTGCTCAGGGTCAACAAAGGTGCAGACAAAACACGAATGGTCGGGCTTCTACTTCTTCCCGCTGGTTGTAGTGGTCACGTCGCCTGGCTTGGCAGTCCCACGTAAACTGCAGAGGTGTACACAAGGGTCGAGTTGAAGCAGTCCGAGGGCATGATTCTTGTCAATCGTGATAGCGTGCCGTACTGGGTCATCTGACTGATCCCCCAGAGGACAGCGCGCTCCTTAAATGCTCCCCCCTTTGTCCCCTTACATAATTCTTCTTGTATCTCCATTGGGGGGTTTGAATGATATCAAACCCGCTCATTGGCCCACCATGTTCCTCTATTTGCGCCTTCTCCCCCAACTCGTGGTTCTCGGGAGAAGGGGGTGCCGCAGTTCAAGTTGCGCGCGCCCTTTCCTAAAACCAGATTAACCAGTCCCTTCCAGATCCAAGGCAGCCGTTACGGCGCCAGCCCATTATACCCCCTTTGGGGGCGGCCTTTGCTCAACAGTAAACAGACAAGGCTTGGTTAAGCCACAGTAATTGCAATTCTCGATCCTTGGATTCACCTACTCGGCAACTGATTCTTGTTGCCTTGTTTCACAAGCTGAATTCTCCTCCTACACATGGGTCTGCCTGTTGGCAATGCAGACGAGTCATTCCATGGCTCCATATGAGGAGTCCACTACAGGAACCGTCAAACATACAGGCCCTTGGCTGCGAGGTGCAGGCTTTCCCTGAACGCTGCTTCGCATGGCTGGATAAGCCAGTGAGGTGACGAATGAGACACTTTTGAAACCTTTCCGCACTGGTTCATCTAAACTCAGTCATCCCACCATCCCCAGCTATAAAACAAAAAAGTAGGTTGCCCCCACGAAGGATATCGGCAATGGAGAAATTATCCATGTAACAGGGGCAGTCTCCAAGGTGTGACAAAAACGGCCCAAGGTGGGACAAACATAACGCATTCACTGATGACATCAAGGGATTTTTGCAAGGCAAGCCAATGAACGACTGAAAGTGATGGGCATGGGGTCGGCGTGGTTGAAGTCCACAGACAGAAAACAACATGTCGACAAAACAGCTCTTGTGCATTGCTACACTCAACTTGAAAGGCATCCTCATACTGTGATTAAACTGTTAGCATGAGAAGTAACGTAGTATCATTTAATTTTTAAAACCATTATACAAACATTAAAAAATAGTGACATTATATTAAACTTATTAATTATAAATACTTGACATCACCAAAACATATATCATCATTACATACAATTATGAAAATAAGTGTATAACATAAAACAAGTAGGAAAATGTTTGCTTGTTTTATGTTTTTACTCGTCTTGCATGGAAACATCCAATTCACTGCTCCAATTAGGTTGGAGCCTTTGCATAGTGAGGAGCCGTGACCCTGTATGCCAGGAGGGGGTGCTGCATGAAGATTGCCGTGCTGGGCAAACCATAGCCCTTGAGCCTTGGTGATCAAAGACCCTGTATGTCAGGATGGGCCGCCACTGGAGATTTCATTGTGCTGAGCAGGCTGGAGGTTATGAACAGGGAAGGTATGGTGACTCTGTATGCCAGAGGGGCCACCTAGAGCATAAAGTCTGCAGCAAAGTCACCTGATTCAGTTGCTGCTGCTCCACGCCACAGCGGACAGGGCACACTCACGAACTCTGATGCTTCAAGCCTGTAGGTGCGAGTAAGATTGATTACATGACAGTCAGCCCCAGGGGAACTTGCTGCTAGTTTGCACTGCGGCTGTGGAACACTGTTGACTTTAAAAGAGAGTCATCGTGGACTCTAGAGACTCAGACGACTAGCGGGACTTACCCTAGATGTTACCTATAGTGAATGGAGAATAGCCACTGAAAACGAGGATGGAGTGGGACACTGGGGAATTTCTTAATGAAACACTAGAGCCTTCACCTCAAGGGGACTTTGTAGTCGTTTGTGAATGTCATATTTTTCCTTTGTGTTGGTAGCAATATAACTAAAATACTTCTCTTTTTTCATAAAAGTGAGTATTTGGCTGGACAATGATTTATTACAGATTTGCATATTTTGAGTTGCAATCCTGTGTTCACTCCCCTTTATCCACACCTCCTACCCACCCTTGGATTGCTCAACCATGTCACTAATAATAGTCAAGTACTTAGTCCAGCTACTCAGAATTCATACTAAGTCAGATCCTGGGACATCAGGAGTAAAAGGCCCTATGGTTAGGCCTAGTAACCCTTGCTTGCCTCTTGGCTGTCTGAAAGGGGTTCTGAAAGACATCGCTATGTTAATTGCCAGACCAGGTATAGCCAAGACTGATTATTAACATTTCTGTGACAGCTTTCACACCAAAACTCAAAAACTGATAATAGGGGGGGTGTCTAAATTGGCACCCAGCATATCCCGTGGTAATAAAATAGGGACATGTGGCTCCACCTGACCTAGATGGAGTTCCTGGGGTATGATAAGTTGTAAATCAGTCTACATAAAATGTATTAAATGGGCAAGTTTCCTGGAAGCAAAATATATTAAAGCCAGATGTCAATGTTAGCCAGGTGCTGTTAGAATGCTTTTTTGGTACCTGAGCAATATTCGATGATGCCAAAATGACAGTTCCTATTGCTGGACTCTCATGATTGGACTCTTGCTCTAGGCAAGACTGCTGGTTTAAGGATTACAGTACTTATGTTTGTAGTCGAATATGCCAGTCTTACAACAAATCGCAACTGTTGTCCCAACCCGCCCAGCTCACAAGCAGCACCTCACCAAACACCCAAAACCATGAAAGGTGATTTGTCGCAGCCTTTACGCATGGACTCAAGAGTGTGACATCTCAGGCACTGTTGTGGTTAAACAGAGATTACCTCTTTCTCACATTAGCAACGTCTCATTCAAACACAGGCAATAAAAGAGATGCAGTAAGGTTTCAATAGGTTTTATTTAAAAAAAACTGCAATCTACGATAAATTGCATGGGCTGCAATTATTGGGATAATGAACAGTGCAAGAAACAGAATGGTAAAGGCAAGAGTCATTAATACAAAGACCCCCACCATCTTGCAATATCATGAAATGACATGAAGTGTAATATATGTCCTAATACTCTAATGAGATTAACCTAACCTCTAACTTAAAAGAGAGCTAGGCATGTTAACCCTTATCTGACAATGCCATGTTCATGAGAAGAGCCCCCAACCCTTGTTACCTTCGAATGAGGATCTAGCTCAGACTCCATAGGGACAAGAAGACTGGATCAGCATCAATGCGACTTGAGGCATCGATAGCAGTGATGGCATATGGTCGGAATCCTTCTGACTATTTGTCTAAGTGAGGAGTATTTATACAGATCTGCTCGGACCCCTGACGTAGATCTGTTCACAAACAATAGATAACAAGACATGCTTGGGACGGTAATTTATATAAACAACTCCCTCGAAGACGTGAAGAGGGAAGATACCTAATGTTAACACCTACAATTTGTTTATCTTTGTCACTTGATATTGACGCCTTAGCACAGTGGCCCTAATACACAAAACTTAAGCATGGGCCTAACGAAAAGGCAGCCATCTTAAAAGATTTAATTAAATCAATGTGCCAAAACAGAGCAAGCTAAGTAGAGTAAAAGTCACTAGGTGACAGGGGCATGAGTCTGCAAGCAGAAGGCAGAGCTAAGTCCTGTTTCCCATTATAACAAACTAGGATTCACTACAGGACTTTCTGGTGAGACTGTGCTATTTGTACAAAGAGTTTTTTTCTTCATACTAGTTACAAGTTAGTCATCTGCATCAACAGCTACATTTTCAGCTAATGATGCATGATTAGATTCTGGGTTAGCCTTAAAAATCAATGTAGTTAATCTGTTGGGCCTAGATGGGCAAAATAATTACAGGTCCTCAATTATAGGTCCTCAATGATACTTTTAAGTAGGCCTCGTCTGCCTTTCTAAGAGCCACAAGTCCGTAAAATCCCAGTGGCACGGCTTTATTTTAACTAATGTGCCAGGTTGAGTGATTTAAACTGTATAATAGGTTGACTACATAGTTAAGATTTTTTATATTCACCGCTACATTGTCTCCGTCATAAGATTTTTCACCTCTCGAACACAGCACTGTCCTAACTGTTGATAATTAAGAAAAGTGGCAAAGCCAATTAATTGTCTTATTTTCAAAACATGCCAAGTTTCAGACTCAAAGACAATAACATATGTGGTGGATTCAGGTGGAAGCTTTTAGGGTTCACTTAAGCTAGTCTGTTTGAATATTGCAGTTGAAAGACCTGGATCAATGACCTCTGCTGTTAAATCTCTCCTGTGCCCGGTATAGAATCCTCTCTGTTTTCCCTTCCAATATCACCCCTTTTATCATATTATACTGTCTTCTGGGCTGTTTGTTGATATTCAATGATTCCTTTTCAGCTGCCTTGCCCAAATGTTGATTACTTATTGAACAATTGGGAGTAAACGTAATTAGCGCCATTGGTAGAGTTATGTCCTTGTATATTCACTCCTCTGACAGTGTCAGAGTCACCAGATCCTCGGGGTCTGTGCACGTTCCCAACACGTCCACCACAAGACAGCTCCAATACTCTGATTAGAATGTCACAGAGTCTAAGAGAGTCCAAGTGGGGAAAAGGGGATTAGGTAGGGAACAGCTGGGAAGGAGACCTGTAGGAAGAAAAAAGGTTAGAACACACAATATCAAGATTATATCATACTAATCATTACTAGGCTATGACTCTAAGCATTGTCATACAGGAAACATGAATAACTTAAGCATGGACTTAAATAACAAGGCCTCAAAAATGTTTGAATACCTGTGAGGGAATCAAGAAAGATTAATACAACAATCTAATGAACCACTCAATGAAATGTTCCACATGAATTAGAAACATCAGAATTTTCTAGAATTACGCTTTCAAATTCAAACATAGACTTTGGCATGAGGACAAGGAAATACTCTGAATGATTTCTATAACACCATATGAATTGTACTTGAGAGACTTGTTATGCACATACAATATAACATCTAGAATTTTAAAACACTTTAGTTTTCTTAAAATGCAGGAACATGAATTGCGCACATTACAGATTTCCACAAAGGTTTGTAACTGACATGAAATGATTGTGCAAAAAGAGTAACATGAATTAGACACGAGAAATGAATCGCGCGTCTTGCCGGTTCAAAGACCACCAAGTAAATGCCATGAAGTGGTAGCGCACACTGAATATCATGAACTAAGCACAAGAAATGAATTGCACGTCTTGCTGATTCGAAGGCCACCATGTGAATGCCAAGAAATGGTAGCGTACACTGAATATCATGAATTTAGTACAAGAAATGAATCGCGCGTCTTGCTGATTCGAAGACCACCATGTGAATGCCAAGAAATGGTAGCGCACACTGAAAATCAAGAATTAAGCACAAGAAATGAATCACACGTCTTGCCGATTCGAATACCACCATATGAATGCCAAGAAATGGTAGCGTACAATGAATAACATGAATGAAATATTTGACCACCAATCCATTCTAGTAAATCCAATATCAGAGGAAGACATTGGAGCTAATATAACAACACTACCTTAATCTAAGGCCAAAGATGAAGTGGTCTTCACAGTGATGTTTATGAGACTTCTCAGAATGAGCTGGAACTGCACCTGACCATCCTATATGTGACATTTTTACAAGAGGAAGAAATGTCTAGAAGATTTTGATTGATGATACTTGTATCATTTTGAAAATCAGAGAAGAAGTCTGAGATGCGTAATTCCTATTGCCCAATCATAAATTCAATTTTACAAACTACAACATTTTAATGCATATATTTTCAAGTGACTGAGCAACTTGATTTCTGACCTTATTCAGCCACACAGACTGGTTTTAACTCTGGGCAAATCTTGTCCTGTAATACACATTACCTGATGATAGTAATTGATTACTGCAGCACCACACATATTGCCTTAGCAATACTACTGCTTGATGCAAGAAGAGATATTTGATCTAGTAAATGTAGATTTTTGAAAGCTGCATTAGCCTAACTGCATTTCCCATTTCATATCACCAGGTAATAATGCCACTTTATGGGTGCCCTTTAAAAGTGATTTTTACAAATGGGAAATTTACAGGGTCGCGTAGTATTGAACATGGCACCTGACAGGAGTGTCCACTGTTCCTAGTAGTTTTTTAGCCACTCTTGAAACTTTTTGCAGGTCATGTTGGAAAGGGGGAAGACATCAGGGCAATTTCTAATCTACTAAGGGCTTATATGATTGGCCATTATGCTCACATCACACTATTCCCAATCCCTAATTCACATAATAAAAGCACATTACTCAAATAATTTTAGTTTTCCTCATCCATATTGAGATATCACATAAATACAAATAACACTAAATTAATATTGAGTCAGATCTCAGAGAATGAGTTGCCAATGGAAGTAAGAGGGAACAATGACACCATTAGCTACCGAATCAGCTATTTAGATCTCAGGGTTACTTCAAAGAAAGAAGCTTTATATAAAAATATAAATTTCAGACAATAATCCAAATTAAAACAAGACCTACAACAATGCAGATAACTTTCCTTGTCAATTGCTGATTGCTTCAATGGTATCAAAATCTATATCTTCCCTTGATGTTTATTTCTGTTTCAGTCTCTTCCCTTTATCTTAGACACTAGCATTTTCACAAACTGCATGCTTTGAGGGTTTATTTACATGGGTTTATTCAGAAACATCCTCCTGAGTGGTAAAGATTAAGCTATGTACCAAGTTAGAGGATGAGACTTGGACCCTTCAATGTTTTATACATGTTTATATGGCAGTAGTTTCTTTTAACATGCAGTATGCTTTTTTCCCCCAACCTGAACATGAAATGACATGAAGTGTAATAAATGCCCTAATACTCTAATGAGGTTAACCTAACCACTAACCTAAAAGAGAGCTAGACTTGTTAAACCTAATCTGACAATGCCATGTCCATGAGAAGAGCCCCCCAACCCTCATCACCTTGGAATGAGGATCTAGCTCATGTGTTCATAAGAGAAACGGCTTGGGATCATGCATTGTATGGCTTTTTATAAAGAGTTTCTCATTTGAAATATCACTGTAAAGATAAGTATGACACATCACATACTATGGTGGTGATTATGAGTTTGGCGGTCTCAGGACCAATAGGCCGGTGGAGAAGACCGCTAAATTACAACAATGGCGGTATTCACCACAGCATACAGCCAAACCACCACCAGCACTGCCAGTGTGGTCAGCCCGCCACAGACAGCAGTAGCTACCTTCAGGCCAGCGGACACCATGTTCCTGCCGGATACATTACGAGGCTGCACACCACAAATGTTTCCGCTGCAGTCGCACCACCAAGGAAACCCTGGCGGAAACCAACTCTATAAAAGAAGACACCCACCTTCTGGAACACATACCTGTCTGGAGCTGCCATGGAACCAGAACTGCACATCATCCCAATGCTCTTGTTCACACAATGACTCCGGAACCAGCGACAATGACAACAACCATAATTACACACACCTACCTGACGCTGTAGGGAAAAGGCAAAGTACCCATGTACACACATCATACACATCTGGGAAGGGTAGCGATGGTAACACACATATGTCACCCCACACTCATATACTCATTCACACACAGCCACATGCAAACACACACACAAATACTACACACAGCACGGCCAACACACACGTACAATACACACCCAACCCACAGACACACAGCACTGGTACAGTCAAATACACCAGTACACAACTACTCCACAACTGCAACCAGACAAAACCTTTGGCAAGCAAACATAATACACACCTACACCTGATACTACATACATACAACAAAATGCAACAATACCTGACAACCAATGCACACAATCACACTGCCACACAAAACATAGCATACGTCATACCACACAAACACACCACACAACGGTGCTGATATACCAATCACCACACAAGAACACACTATAACCACACAAGGGGACACAACACAATCAAGAACACGTCAACACAAACAATGCAAACAATATCAACATGCATGCATGTTCCAAACACAAACATGTCCTACACACACTACACAGCCACTACAGCGGGACAAATGCCAGGGCCACGCCCACACATGCTGCCCACACAACTGCTAGCACAACCAACACCCACCCACACAAGTCAGTCACACATAAACCAAAGCAGGCAAGGCCAAAACAGCCATGTGGAAAGAAGGATAGGACAAAAATGTGACCATGGAATCAAGAACTGGTTGGACCAGATATAGTATAACAATAAATATGTCAATAAATAAATAAATAATCATGTACAAGATAAAAGGCCATAGACCAGTCCAAACAGCAATGTGCATAATGCACAAATTGTACATCTGTGTGCCCCTCCATGCCTTCTGACTGCTATATGACCACCTCAGGGCTAGGTGCATCAAGGTGGCAGGCAGGCAACTCAGGGATTGGGAAAGGGTTGTGGGGAAGGTTTGGGCTTCAGTTTTAGAGTGGGGTCTTTGAGCTTGGGCGGGGCGCTTGGGGTGAGGTTTAGGATAGGGCAGGGAACTCTTAGGAGGGTCAACTTCTTAGCAGGGGGAAGGGGAGGGGCATGGTTATTAGCAGAGGGCAGGAGAGGACTTGGAGGTGGAAAGGCTGGACATGGGGAGGGACACAGACTGTTTGGGAGTGGGAGAGGAGTAGGAACACCTTTTAAGACACACAGGGGCAGTCATGGCAAAAAGGTTTATGAGTAGAGGTAGAGGAAGTGGTTGGACGAGGTGTCTTGGTGGATGTCGAGTTTATGTCTGTGCGAGGAATGCTTGTGGGTGCTAGCTGTCTGTTGGGTAGGTGAGGTTGGGCGTTTATGTGTTTTGGGAGGAAGGTGGGAAGAGGTGCAGGGAGATGCCATGCTGGATGGGTGACTGTCTGTTGGGGTGATGTCTGCAGGTATGGACGATGTGCTGCATGTGGGTGTGTCAGTGGTTGCGGTGTCTGCGGATGTGGTGACTAGGGTGGATGTCTGCGGGTCTGCTATTGTGCTGACTATGGGTAAGATAGGTGTAGTCGCTGGATCGGTGAATGTTGATGTGTTGTCTGCAGGTGTGTCCGGTGTAGTGTCTGTGAAGGTGAAGGTAGTGGTAGTCGGGGTATCTGTGCAGGTAATGGATGTTGGTGTATCTGCAGGTGGGTGTTGTTTGTGTGCATGCTGGTGGTGGGTCTTGTGGTGCTTGTGCATGTCAGCTGTAGCCTTGGATGTTGAGGTAGGTGCATGCTTTTCTGTTTGTGTGCTATGCCTGGGACAGGGAAGAGGGCTCTGGGATTGGGAAGAGGTTGGTGGAGGGGGGACAGAAGACAAACGGTGACTGGCTGCCATCACTGCGGAGACAAGAGCCTGAAAGGATCTCTATATGCCAGCTAGTGCACCTTGAATGCCTTTAGGGAATGCATTACTCTGTTGGACTTGAGTTTCCAGTCCCTGGATGGCATTCACGATGGTCGACTGACCCACAGAGATTGACCGCAGGAGGTCAATAGCCTCCTCACTGAGGGCAGCAAGGCTGACTTGTGTAGGGGCAGAGGTGCCTGTGGCGAAGGAGATGCCCACCCTCCTGGGTGACTGGGCCTGGACAACTGGGTGGGAAGCTACAGGGAGGGCAGTGGTACTAAGGGGGTGGTGGACAAAAACGGTGCTGAGGTGGTCCAAGTAGGGTGCGCCACCGCCAGGGAGTGTCCACTGGAGGAGGATTCCAAAGATGATGTTGAAGATCCAGTCTCCCCAGAGACACTCCCCTCACCCTCCATGCCATTGGGTCCCTCGCTGTCACTGGTCGCAGCACTCCAGGTCCCGTGGCCTGCAGCAACCCCAGTCATCTGTGCCCAGTCTCCTTTGCCTGCGGATGCTTATGAACACAAACAGAGAGAGAGAGAGAGAGAGAGAGAAGGAAGGAGAGAGAGACAGTGAGAGGGAGTGAGAGGGTTAACATATTCCTCACATAAACACATGTAATCATGCACATCTATAGGTATACATCTCCTGGCCAGGTTATCTCTGGTGCCAATATACATATCCTACATCATGTAACAAAATGTCACTACTAGTCACCCCTGTATGCCAACCCTCACACCCACATCTATATCCAAGTAAGTTAGCATGATTGGAGTCTTCCACATTATCACCAGCAAAGCCATGTTTGCATGCACATCATGCCCTGGCTGAAGTACAAATGACTACCTGAATCCTGATCATACCTCTCCATACTCCTATCACCCATTGGAAGTGCAGCTGACTGAAAAAAAAACACATCAGACCTGTACAGTAAACACACCTGACCAGTCCATGTCCATTGTAATGTCCCTTGATAGTAGAAAATTCTCCACTCACAAACCACACAGCACCTGCCTGTCACATACCATGGCTGACCTAACACTCTGTACAGAAATACCGGCATTACTCTCATAACTAATGTAGCCACTATAAGTTGAGCACCCATACAGGTGACATCTGATGTGTAGAATACAAGTCTGGGGTACAGGCATGTGATTAGTCCGACCCAATCACAGAGGAAGATCTGCAGACACCAAACACATGTATACCACAACTATTCAGACATCTAAGTGCATGAACAATGCACTAAACAGCACATATTACACATCCATAGTCAGTCACTGAGTGCAGTGTCACAACTGATGAACTTCAGGAGCCACATCTTGTAGGAAGGTAGCCTCTTTCTAGCCTTGTTACCCCTACTTTTGGCCTGTTTGTGAGTATATGTCAGGGTGTTTTTACTGTCTCACTAGGATCCTGCTAACCTGGACCCCAGTGCTCAGAGTAGAAACCCTATTTGTGAGTGTGTTTTATATGTTTCACTGGGACCCTGCTAGCCAGGGCCCCAGTGCTTATAGTGTGTGGCCTGAATGTGTTCCCTGTGTGGTGCCTAACTGTGTCACAGAGGCTCTGCTAACCATAACCTCAGTGCTTATGCTCTCTCTGTCTTTAAAATTGTCACTGCAGGCTAGTGACCATTTTTACCAATTCTGATTGGCACACTGGAACACCCTTATAATTCTCTAGTATATGGTACCTAGGTACCCAGGGTATTGGGGTTCCAGGAGATCCCTATGGGCTGCAGCATTTCTTTTGCCGCCCATAGGGAGCTCAGAACAATATTACACAGGACTGCCACTGCAGCCTGAGTGAAATAACGTCCACGTTATTTCACAGCCATTTTACACTGCACTTAAGTAACGTATAAGTCACCTATATGTCTATCCCTCACTTAGTGAAGATTAGGTGCAAAGTTACTAAGTGTGAGGGCACCCTGGCACTAGCCAAGGTGCCTCCACATTGTTCAGGGCAATTTCCCCAGACTTTGTGAGTGCAGGGAAACCATTACACACATGCACTACATATAGGTCAATACCTATATGTAGCTTCACAAGGGTAACTCCGAGCCTGGCCATGTAACATGTCTAAGATCATGGAATTGTCCCCCC
The DNA here is from genome assembly GCF_031143425.1 of Pleurodeles waltl. Classification (NCBI taxonomy): domain Eukaryota; kingdom Metazoa; phylum Chordata; class Amphibia; order Caudata; family Salamandridae; genus Pleurodeles; species Pleurodeles waltl. The sequence goes on from NC_090444.1 coordinate 834,346,012, forward strand.
CATGCCAAATCTGGTATTGGGGTGCCAATCCCATTCATCCACGGGGCTCCAGCATGGACCCCGGGTACTGCCAAACTAGCTCTCTGGGGTTTTCACTGCAGCTACCGCTGCTGTCAACCCACAGACATGCTTCTGCCCTCCTGGGGTCTGGGCAGCCCAGTCCCAGGAAGGCAGAACAAAGGATTTCCTCTGAGAGAGGGTGTTACACCCTCTCCCTTTGGAAATAGGTGTTAAGAGCTGGGGAGGAGTAGCCTCCCCCAGCCTCTGGAAATGCTTTGAAGGGCATAGATGGTACCCTCCTTGCATAAGCCAGTCTACACCGGTTCAGGGATCCCCCAGCCCCTGCTCTGGCGTGAAACTGGACAAAGGAAAAGGGAGTGACCACTCCCCTGTCCATCACCACCCCAGGGGTGGTGCCCAGAGCTCCTCCAGTATGTCCCAGATCTCTGCCATTTTGAATGCAGAGGTGTGAGGGCGTAATGGAGGCCTCTGAGTGGCCAGTGCCAGCAGGTGACATCAGAGACCCCTCCTGATAGGTGCTTACCTGGTTAGGTGGCGAATCCTCCTCTGAGGGCTATTTAGGGTCTCTCCTGTGGGTTTCTCTTCAGATACTGAATGCAAGAGCTCACCAGAGTTCCTCTGCATCTCCCTCTTTGACTTCTGCCAAGGATCGACCGCTGACTGCTCCAGGACGCCTGCAAAACTGCAACAAAGTAGCAAGACGACTACCAGCAACATTGTAACGCCTAATCCTGCCTGCTTTCTTGACTGTTTCCTGGTGGTGCATGCTCTGAGGGCTGCCTGCCTTCACTCTGCACTGGAAGCCAAGAAGAAATCTCCCATGGGTCGACAGAATCTTCCCCCTGCCAACGCAGGCACCAAAAGTCTGCATCACCAGTCCTCTGGGTCCCCGCTCATCTTAACGAGCATGGTCCCTGGAATACAGGAGCTGGATCCAAGTGACCCTGACAGTCCAGAGGTTCTTCTGTCCAAATTTGGTGGAGGTAAGTCCTTGTCTCCCCACGCCAGACAGTAATCCTGTTTACTGCATGAACTGCAGCTGCTAGAGCTTCTGTGCACTTTTGCAAGGAATCCTTTGTGCACAGCATAGCCCACGTCCCCAGCACTCTGTTCTGCATTGCTCAACTCACTGAGTTGACCACCGGCTTCGTGGGACCCTCCTTTGTAGTGTTGAGATGACTGCCGTGCTCAGATTTCTTGAATGCCTGTTCAAGTGCTTCTGTGGGTGCTGCCTGCTTCTACGTGGTCTCTCTGTACTGCTGAGTGCCCCCCGTCTCCTCCTCCAAGGGGTGACCTCCTGGTCCTTCCTGGGCCCGGGCAGCACCCATTTTCTTCAGCCATGACTCTTGCAACTAGCAAGGCTTATTTGCAGTCTTTCTGTGTGGAGATAACTCTGCATCCTCCAGCATGCTGTGGAACTTCTTCTGTGCAAAGGAGAAGTTCCTGGCATTTGCCGTTGTTGCGGAATCTTCAGCTTCTTCCACCTGGAGGCAGCCCTTTTGCATCTTCATCTGGGGTTTAGTGGGCTCCTGCCCACCCTGGACACTTGCGTGACTCTTGGACTTGGTCCCCTTCCTTTACAGGTCCTCAGGTCCAGGAATATGTCTTGAGTGCTTTGCAGTCAGTTGTTGCCTTTGCAGAATCTCCTATCATGACTTTGGTGTGTTTCTGGGGTAGTAGGGTAACTTTACTCCTACTTTCCAGGGCCTTGGGGTGGGGTATCTTGGACACCCTTAGTGTTTTCTTACACTCCCAGCGACCCTCTACACACTACACTAGGCCTGGGGTCCCTAAGTGGTTCGCATTCTACTTTTAGAGTATATGGTTTGTGTTGCCCCTAGGCCTATTGCATTCTATTGTAGTCTGCAGTGTTTGCACTACTTTTCTAACTGTTTACTTACCTGATTTTGGTTTGTGTGTATATTTTGTGTATTTTACTTACCCCCTAAGGGAGTATATCCTCTGAGATATTTCTGACACATTGTCACTAAAATAAAGGACCTTTATTTGTAGTAACTTTGAGTATTGTGATTCTTATGATATAGTGCTATATGATATAAGTGGTTTAGTAGGAGCTTTGCATGTCTCCTAGTTCAGCCTAAGCTGCTCTGCTATAGCTACCTCTATCAGCCTAAGATGCTAGAACACTACTAATCTACTAATAAGGGATAACTGGACCTTGCACAAGTTGTAAGTACCATCAGGTACCCACTATAAGCCAGGCCAGCCTCCTACACATATTACAAAATAGGCCACATACCATTTCACATGGCATGCAGTTACAGTGGTTTGACTTCACAACATGATGAAACCACCATCACTCACACCATTCCTGACATGTGATAACCTGTACCAAAGGCCAGACAACACACATGTCAGAAGGAAATGACATGTACGCATACTGCACATATGGACCTACACGGCTGCCATTGCACTGACAACAAATCCCACTACTACATAGGGAATGATGAAACAACTAAAAGTTCACATCACCATCCCCTAAGTCATACAAAACCTTATCCTGTCCAAATCAACTATATCGGCTGGGCCAAGGGTGGCAGTCATTGTCCCACTCCAACAGACGTGACCCCAATAAACCATTGAGACATGATATAGGCTGCAACTAAGCAATGTTGTACTATAATTGTAGGGCATTGGCATACATGGCATTCACATTGCATTTTGTCAAAAGGCGAGATCTGCCTAGGCACTTACCACCTCTAGTACAACCTCATTGGGTTCAATGTAATATCCCCACAAGTCAAGCACATTGAAATGCATGTTGAGTCCATTTATACCATATCAAATACCCAAATCAAATTGTCCTAATGTTGCTACCTTCACATACTCCATATATAGAAGATGAACAGACAATGGGGATACAGCTACCAAGCAAGCCATAAGTACAATGCTACACAGGCCATATCTGTGGTGTAAATGAGATGGCTGCCTCACATAGAGTATATACCTGTACCAGTACTAGATGTCTCTAGTCCTTGTACCAAAAATTAGAGTCAGCCTGTTACATATACATGTGATAAATACAGATGGGAGTAGGCAGACACCTTAGAGCCACTAATGCTCAAATGCTGATGGATGGACAGGCCATATGAAATAGGTAACTGATACAAATGCTCACATTTATAGAAATGGCAGGAAGGAGCCACACATGTGACAGTACCATTTGACTATCTCCACACGCAGACATGGAGATGTCTTGATACAGGACATGTCAATCTACTGATAGCAAACCATGAAGCCACATCTACAACTAATACTCATTCAGGGTGGGAACTATCCATGTCCACTAGTCTCCATTCATGCCCTCAAATCCTCATCTACCTCAGGGTAGGCCACTGCCAAAATGCGGGCTATTAGGGGGGTCAGGGTCTGACAAGCACCCCTCCCTCGTTGGGAGGACATCCCCAGCTGAGCCTCTGCGGTCCTCCCGGCTCAGTATCTCCGGTCCTCCCACACCTTGCAACAATGGTTGCTCTGCCGGCTGTGGACCCCCAGAGTCCGCACTTGCTTGGCGATCGCACCCCAGATCCCTTTTTTCCTAATGGGCGTTCACTTGTATGGATGACACAGACAAAAGGAGAAAGTCATGTACACTGGTACCATAGCAACAGGAGTGGACAATACACATGTTACAGCAAGTGCCCTCACATACCCACCCTCTCTGCTCACATGCCTTCACTTTATGCCCTCTGCATGCATAAACTCCCTCACCCGTACACTTGCCCAAATCGACGTTACACTCAACACCTATCACACATGACTATGACATTGGACTCACCTGCTCTTCTGGTGCCCCATATAGCTCTTCATACAGGCATAGGACCTCCTTCACTAGCTTCTCAGCTCTTCTGGCATGAAGGCAGGGGCCCTATCACCTGCAGGATGTGGAATGATGGCTCCTAGAGGGACTACACTGCACCTCAGGTCGTGGAGGTCTTGCTAGCAACAGTGTCAGGAGGCAAGTGAACATGGCTCCAGAAAATGGCGGTTACGGTCGCCACATATAGGACTGTCACCGCCGGCAGTCATCGCCATTGGCCCCAGTCCACCACAGGCAGCAATGTTAACCAATGACAAGTTGTACAGCAGTTGCGACCGCCTACCACAATGAGGACATTCGTCGGCGAACTTAGGTCACTTCCAACTGCCCCCTACAGCAGGACAGGCAGCTGCCATTTTGTGCACACATAATTGATGGATGTGCCAATATCAGTGCGCCATACACAAGTTTGCCCAAATGGCGGTGTACATCTATGTTGTGCCATTATGGTAGTGCTTCAATTTGTGGCATTCTAGACACAATGACATGATGTGGCTATATAATTGTTGGGAGCCATGTTAAGATACTCAGAGGCACATAGGCGAGGACTCTCTATTGGAAGTTTCCAATATGTATTGTTTGATCACTGCAGGACAGCACAGTCAGCCACATATGTTCAATTACACATGTGACATATGTCCTATATGTCTTACCTGTACGTCAATGTGCAGCAATGAGGGTGTCCAATGCGCATCAGCATGGTCATTATTGTATATTTCAGCAGTGCAATGCATCCCCTACAGTGTTAGGTGTATGCTTTTTTTAAATGTGCTGCTTACATGTGCCTACTGCTTTACTCATTGTACATTCTCTCCTCTCAACCCAGATATCCTGCTATGAGGAGATTGAGACAACCACCTGTGTACTCTCCCTAGTTGACCTTGCAACCATGGAGGACAGGTATGTGATCAAGACCTATTGTCAGATCATCATGGAGCTATGTACACAGTTGGAGACAGATCTCTTGCCAGCCATACGCAATCCCTATTGCATCCCTCCCATAGTACAAGTCTTGTCAGTGCTCCACTGTCTTGCCATAGGCTTCTTTCAGAATACAGTAGCCTTAACAGCAGGGATGTCTCAGCCCATGTTCAGTCTGGTGTTGAAGGATGTAGTGTGTGCTTTGTTAAAGCACCTGGACAGCTTCATCGGGTTCCACCAATGTGTGGACTTGGCATATGTGAAGAACTGCTTTTTTATGATATGGGATATATTCCTCATATGGTAGGGGACAGTGATGACACCCATGTAGCCCTGGTCACTCCCAGTGCCAATGAACAGGTTTATAGGAACAGGAAGAACTACCACTCAATAAATGTTCAGGTGGTGTGTCTGGCAGACCAGTACATCTCAGAAGTCACAGCCACTTTTCCAGGAACTGTGCATGACTCCTATATTTCGAGAAACAGCAATGTCCCACACATGATGGTATAACTACACACACAGAGAGCTTGGCTCCTTGGTACGTATACATATTAAGGTGTTTCACAGTTATGGCAACTGTCATCACATTCTGGGCAGCCGATGCACCAGTTATTTCACTATTACATTTGTGTACGCAGTGGACACTGCCTATCATAACCTTCCTTGGCTGTTGACACCAGTGAGGTACCCTGCCACAGAACGGGTACTCCGTTTCAATGAGGCCCATGTGAGGACGAGGTGTGTAATCGAACAAACATTTGTCCTCCTGAAGGCCAGATTCAGGTGCCTGGACCTATCTGGAGGTGCCCTCCTCTACTTGCCCCAAAAGGTATGCCAAATCATCGCTGCCTTCTGCATGCTCCACAATCTAGCCCTGAGAGGTCAGATACTATTGCTAGCTGATGAGGGTGAGGTAGCTGGACCAGTGGCTGGAAATGCTGAAACTGCAAGTGATGAGGAGCCAGAGGAAGAAGGTGAAGCTGACTCTAGGACTGAGCTCATCAATAAGTACTTACAGTGACATACAGGTATGTTGAGTGGGGGTTTTCAAGTCTTGTTTGTCCACAATAATTGGTGACAATAATGTAATGTGGCCCTATCCCAATTTGTGAGTTGTGGAAGCTGACTGATAGAATGTTAAATGCACAGTTACAGTGTTTCAGCTCTAACATGTGTTCTCACTGCAGTTTCCTACATTCACTTCTCAAATGGGCAGACCAGTATTGAGCTCTGTTTGCTGCATTATTCTGTTCCCATGTCATTCCAGACACTGACTGTAGTATTTTTAATGTGGTATTTTAATCTGTGCCTCTGCTATCTATGGCTTGAGGCAGTCATAGTCCATAACCATTGGTAAATGATTACAGAAATGTGGGTTGTACATGACAGTTGGCTGGTAAAGTGATTAGTATGAACAATCTGTGACTGGTGATGTATAGGTTAATTCTGGGGGCCCCAGCTTAGGAAATATACTACAGTGGACATGACATCTATGACCTGCATATGTGCTTTGTGTGACACCATGCCTTCCGTCCTGATGATACTCATTGTCATGGTCTTTTTGTAGGTTGGAATACTGACTACATTATTGTGTGGCCCTGGATTTCTACCTCTCTAACATCTGTCCCGGGACATATCTGTTGCACTGTGTCTCCTGCTGAGGGTGCCGCCGTCTGCTGTCCATTGCACTGCCTGTTCAATGTAAGAGGGCATCACCAGACCACAGTTGGCAAGCATGACATTTGTTGATGTTTTATTAAAGACACATATACTGTAGCTGTGTTCCATGGTGTTTATTGTGCATATCATGATAGTGATACTCAAAATAAAGGTGCATATATGTACACAAATGGTGATGAGTGAGGGCATGGTAGATGAAATCATCAGAGTAAGTGCCTCAGCAGTTGGTTGCACAGGTCCAGTGTTCATGTGCCTTTGGATAATGGAGTAATGTCTCAGAACAGTCAACAGGGTGCCTTAGTGGCACACAAGGGAGTCAAATCAGGAGAGGCTCCCTTCTGGGCAGTGGGTTTGATCTTGGCATCTGCTCCAGCCAGATGTCTGGGTGGACATCTGTGTTTACATAGGGAGGAGTGTCTGAGGCCTGTGATTCCCCTTGCATGGCCTCCATTCCACTAGCTGCCGCTGTTGTAGATGGCTCAGATGTTAGGTTGCTAGTTGAAGGGGCCTGATGGTGGGTGGAGGAAACACTCAGGGTGGTGTTGATGTCCCTCAGCACCCCTGCAATGGAGGTCATGGTGGCACTGTGGGTCTGCCACTGCTGCATGACCCACTGGTGGTATTCCCTCTGCAGCCTTTAGTTTTCCCCCCATATGGTTATAATCTGGCCCATCCTGTTGTGGGATTGTTGGTATACTCCCAGGACTTGAAAGATGGTTTCCTGGTCAGTTGAGTCCCTTGGGGGGCCCATACTCTGGCCCACAGCTTTCCTTCCATGCCCCCTGCTCCCAGGAGCCTGTGCCTCTGGCACGGTGTTCCCACTTCCAGTTTCTGCAGGACCTTCATTGTCTGAGGTGTTAGAGGTTGACTCAGGTCCCTGTACTGTGGGGTACACAATAGCTTGAACAGTCCTTGGGCCATAGGTGTGGGGATGAAGGGTTGGCTGTGATGTTGATGCCATATGGTTGGGAGTATTGATGTGGACAGTGTGAGAAAGGGAGTCGTAGACTGAGCAGGTGTCCCAGATGGGCCAGGTAGGTCGTCACTGTCCAGACATCCAGGCTTGTTGTCCTCACTGGGGCCTTCATCATGAGAAGGGCTGGAAGTCTCTGGTATCCTCTCTACACTGGCACTGGCAGGAGTACCTGTGGATGGAGTGAGAGACAGAGTTAAATATAGTAAGTTTGTTTGGTAATCTCTTTATCAGATGCATACAGTGGCTTAACATGATTCCCCACAATGACAATGACAGATGCTGCACAGCATACCATTGGTGATGCACTGTAGTCTGTGACGTGTACCATACTTCATGTTGGGTGCTGTCATTCAGGTTTGGTACATATAGCACTGTGGATGGGTTCAGGTACTGGCTGATAGTTCACATGGCTTTTCGGCACTGTCACCTAGTGACCACACTTGCTAGTTGTCACAGGGAATACCTGGACATTGCACTATGGTGTCCTAGTAGGAGAGGAGCATGTGAGTATGTCAGCTTAAATGCCCTGTCTGTGCATAGAGTCTGCCATCTTACTTTCCATACCATGGACAGTCCAATTCATGGTTGATGTTCTGGATTAGTGGCCATTTGGATTCTTCACAGAGCTGCAGCTGTGTTTAGCCTTGTTTGCCACTGTGCTGTGCCATTGCATTGCCGTCATTGCCATATAGTGGTCCTCAGTCATACCATCTAGTTGGAGTAGCTCGTACAATAGTCATACATGCAAGAGATGTGATGTGCACATTACAGGTTTTCACGTAGATGGGCTAGTGCATTTTGGGAGTTGTAGTGCTAGCATTAGCAAATGCTATCTGTGCCTTTGCCAAGGGCTGTGTGGGCATTTGGGCTGGGTGGAGGTGTGGCATGCAGGAGTGGGAAAGTAGGTGATTAGGTGGGAGGTATAGTGTGACATACAGTGAATTAGGGAGTATTGGGGTAGTGAGGAAGCATGTCATGCAGGACACAACAATTGTGTGACATGGAAGTTGTGGGTACGTACCAGAGTCCAGTCCCCCAGGTATTCCAGTCAGGCCCTCGGGATGCAGACTGTCCAAGACCTTCTCCTCCCGAGATGTGAACTGTGGGGTAGGATGTGGGAGCCCACCGCAAGTCTTGTGCACGGCGATCTGGCGTTGTGATGCCATGGAATGTACCTTCTCCCATAGGTCGTTCCACCTTTTTCTGATGTCCTCCCTTGTACGTGGATGGTTGCCTACTAAGTGATCCTGTTGACTATTCTCTGCCACAACTCTATTTTCCTGGCAATCAACGTTTGCTGGACCTGTGCTCCAAACAGAGTAGTTCTACCCTGACAACTTCATCCACCATGACCCTCAACTCGTCATCTGTGAAGTGTGGGTGCATTTGTGGGGACATGGTAGTGGTTGTGTTGATGGTGGGGGGTGTTGTGTGTGTAAGGGTGCAGTGTTTGGTGATTGATGAGGTGTGGGTGGTGCGTTGTGAGTGATAAACGCTTGTGGTGTTTGCATGTGTTCTTTATGTGTATTGTGTTGTGTGGTGTCTGTCAATTTTTGCCTGCTCTTGGTGTATGTGATTGTCGTTTTTGTTGCAAAGGATTATGGGTTGTGTGGGGGTGTGTTATATAGTGTAGTGAGTAGGTGTCTCTGGTGTGTGTGTGTTAGTGTGGGGTATTCAAACTGTTTACTGTGGTGTTGGGTTCTGACAGTGGCGGTTCGCACATCTAATGGTGTCCAGTCTTGGAAAAACTGCTGTGCTGATTTGTGGCTCGTAACCTGGTGGGTGTATTTTTGGTGGCATGACGGTGCTGGTGGTGGGACCTCTTCTTTCCCACCCTCCTGTGCCCTCACTGTGTTGGATTGTTGGCTGTTTACTGGCGGTCTTCAGTTTGTGACTCTTAATACGGTGGTCAGATTACCGCCAACATGGCTGTCTTTTGGTTGCTGCCACCGCAGCGGTCCTCCAAAAAGCCCACCAAAGACGCAATGAGGGTCTATATGTCAGAATTATTATTTGTAGAAACTCTGCCTTTCTGGACACATTTGTTGTATTCCACCATAGAGGAATCCTATATTTCTAAGACTGATGAGCGACGGTCAGCTTAAACTACTTTTCTCATTGGTTCCCCTGTGTAGTTGTTTTGAAGTATCTTTCAGACTCTAAAATTATGGCAGGAGCATTATATTAGAAGACCTCTTACTCCTTGAGAAGGAAGTTGTGAGGAATGAGGAGGAGGCAAGCTACTGTCAGCTTCAGCGCTGAGCGGTGCAGTGCAGTGAGCGGATCATTGAGGGACTTGGATTCGGAGACGGTGAACAGGAGGTTTTTGAACACCGGACCTCTGGGACCTCAAGATATACTGGTGTGAGGTCCTGTACACAGCCCAGTGGAGGGGCGCATGTGGTGTGAGTCACAAGTACTTGCAGAGTTGAACTTGTTAGTAAAATAGCAGCCCGCAGCTCTTTGCCTCAGCTGCACTGCTTGCTTGCTGCATGCTCACTCCATAGCCCTCTGCCCCTGCCTCACTCGTCTCTTCTTCCTTGGTGGCTGCATCAACTGAATTAACTGCATCTACTTCGATCTGGTTAGTTACAAACGGCTTCCGCCGCTTCTGCTGCCCCCACTGTCCCCTGCCGCACTAATTCTTTCAGCGGCCAGTGGTGTTGTCTCTGCCTTGAAAGGGCAATAAGCATGACTTTCCCCTTGGTGTGCCAGGAACCTTAGGAGCTCAAAGAGTCTATGGTTAAAATGCCAAAAGGGTGCTAGGGAGGCGATCACACTGCAGCAAGTTAAGTGGATGTAGCCGGCCACTGTCGAGAGTGAACCCAGGCCCACTGTGGAAGTGGCCCAGCCAGGTCTGGGTGCGGCTTGAGGTGTGACCGTCTGAGCCCCACTCACGCATGCAGCTCGCCTAAGACCCAGGTGATCCAGGAGAATCTTAGGACCACCAGAAGACCACCAAAGTCAAGTCTCCGGTACATCTGACATCTAACCTATCCCCTCAGTGGTTCCAGGGCAGGCCAGGATACACCAACAAATTCATTGTGCTGACAAAAAACCTTAATAAGCAATCAAAGTTTTGATACAAATGGTCACGTACAGGTAACTATAATCAATACTCTAACATGTTCACAAATATTTAATTAAATTCATCTGTGGCGGAAAAAGGAGATCAGGACGAGACATGCAGCAGGTGGGTACCTATGGTACTTACACCTTATACCAGGTCCAGAGTTCCCCTATCAATTAAATATACACACTGTCTAGAAGCCAGGCTCTCTAGAGGTAGCTGTGGATGAGCAGCCAAGGCTTATGTAGGAGATATGCAAAGCTCATGCAATACCACTGTTTTCACATAGCACTTACACACATGAAAGAAAACACTCAGGTGTTCATTATGACATTGGTGGTGACTGTTAAAGTGGCGGTAATACCACCAGCATGCTGGCGGTAATTACCACCAAATTATGACCATGGCGGTAATACCCCCCCATAAACAGCCAATGTACCACACCAACCGCCAGGGCGTTAACACCACTGACCAAAGCGGTAGCCATCAACAGCCAGGGGGAAGACAAGGTACTGCCCACCATATTATGACATGGCAAACCACCACAATGTAAAGGGTGGTACCAGCACCATCAAAAGCCTGGCGGAAACACTTCACAGACAACAAAAGACTCACCATTAGAGACACAGAGAAGACCTCCGCCGCCATGGAACTGGAACTTCAAGTCTTCCCGATGCTCATATACGCCATGGCCCACGAAGAACACAAAAGCAGATTAAGAGGACGACGGTGAGTACAGCCGCCTAGCACAGTGGTTCCCAAACTGTGGGGCGGGGACCCCTGTGGGTCCGCAAAGTCTTCTCAGGGGGTCTGTGACTGCTTAGAAAATAGAATAATATTAACAGATTAGGTCCCCAGCTTTCGGTAATGACACAGTGAGGGGTCCCCAGATTCAAATTATGGTTCAGTGGGGGTCCCCGGGTTCCAATATGATAAAGTGGGGGGTCCACAGACGTCAGCAGTTGGTAACCACTGGCCTAACACACAAGGGAGGGAGGAGAAAAAGGAAAGTGACACACATGCACAACACACACCATTCACACACACACGATACACACAACCAGCTGCAGAGTTAAACCAATGTCACAGGACCCACGTCTAATTAAAACAAAGACCACATTGAGGTTTAACTGATACTGTAATGTGATGCCAACTGCCACCATATTGCCCATCCAATAACAAAAACAGAAGTCAATGTCTATAAAGGGCCAACGGCCAGCCCAAAGTACAAAAGGCCCACATTGCCACAGGGCACAGACCAAGCGCCAACATGATTCATGACATTATCCGTGCTCCACTGTGTAGGAACATCATGAATGAAATGGACAAGCACTTCAGGGGAAGGAGGCTGGGTGTGGGGGGGGGGGCACCTCAGCTGAAGTGGGTAACATGCCCACTGGTTCTGGAGGGGGCTCCTTTCCCAATTTTCTATGCCGTGGAGTGTAAGGCCACAGTCTCTGAAGTGGGGAACATGCCCACGGGTTCTGGAGGGGGCTCCCTGCCCAATTCTCTCTGGTGGGTGGCCTACATTCCCTCTGCTGGAGTTGAGGGCTGCTGTGCCTTTGCTGGAGGTGAAGGCTTGTTGCCCTCTGTTTGTGGAGGTGTGACCCTGGCTGCCTCTGCTGGAGGTGAGGGCTCGTTGCCCACTGCTGGTGGAGGTGTGACCCTGGCTGCCTCTGCTGGAGGGGAGGGCTCCTGGCCCACTGCTTGTGGAGGTGTGACCTTGGCTGCCTCTGCTGGAGGTGAGGGTTCCTTGCCTACTGCTGGTGGAGGGGGCCTTGTGCCTCTTTTTGGTGGTGGAGTGGAATCCTTACCTTTCTTGGGTGGTGGAGTGGGATCTTTCCCTTTCTTGAGCGGTGGTGTGGGATCCTTCCCTTTCTTGCCTCCACGACTAGGAGGTGCCTCCACTGTCCCCGTCTCATGTTCCTTGGTTTTCACCACCGAAGCCTCCCTTTCTGAGGGGAAGGTGTATGAGTGGCAGCCGTCACACTTTGGGGCCCCTTTGTGCCAGTAGTTGAAGATTTGATGGGAACAGTGGCAGACTGTTTGGCTGAGGTGCTGTGCTGGGTCATTGGGACCCTGCTCATATGGGCAGGACAGGGTGGAGGGGAATGGAAGAGGTCAAGATGGGCAAGAAAAAGCTTCTTAAGGATGTTGGGGTGGGATGTGGGAGGAGGGATGGGCGAGGAGGTTGAGGGAGTGGTTGTCAGAAGTGTATGTCTGCTGGCCTTGGGTGCAGGTACATGGGCAGTGTGTGTGTGTGAGGTGGATGGCTGTTGGGAGTCTGAGTGCATGCGTTTGTGTCTCTTGGTGGGGGCAGACAGGGTGGGAGAGGACAAAGGGGATGCGTGGATGGATGTAGTGGAGGTGTCTGCAAGTGAGGTGTGTGTGCTGCTTGATATGGTGATGATGGTGGTGGCTGTTGATGCAGTGCATGCAGGTGGGAGTGCGGATATGACTGTGAGGGAGGAGGAGGGGTAGACAGTGGAGGCAGTGGATGTTGTTGTGTGTGCAACTGTCTGTTGTTTGTGTGAATGATTGTGGCCTGAAGTGTCCTGCCAGTGTTTGACTATGCTACTATTGTCTGATGTTTTGTGTGCATGCTTGTCTGTATGTTTGCATGGGATGGGTTGGGGTTGAAGAGACTGGGACTGTGAAGTGGTAGTTGGCGGAGCGACAGTAGGAACAGGAACTCTGGCTGCCAGCAAAGAGGAGGCCAGAGCCTGAAACGATCTTTGTAGGGCCGCTAACCCACTGTGGATACCCTCCAGGTATGTATTGCATTGCTGCATCTGGGATGCCAGCCCCTGGATGGCATTCACTGTGGTTGATTGCCCTACAGAGATGGATCTGAGGAGGTCAATAGCCTCATCACTGAGGACAGCAGGGCTCACTGGGGCAGGCCCTGAGGTGCCTGGGGTGAAGGAGATGCCTACCCTCCTGGGTGAGAGGGCACTGCCAACTCGTTGGGGGGATACTGGGAGGGTGGTGGTACGGGGGATGGTGGCTGTACCTGTAGCTGGGGTGGTTCCAGAGGTGTCCGCCACCACCAGGGAGCAACCATCGGAGGAGGAATCAGAGTCAGTGTTGCCACCTTTTGTCTCCGCCCGTGGTGCTCCCCTCGCCCTCGTTCCCACTGGTGCCCTTGGCATCAGTAGACTCTGCCTCCTGGGTCCTGTGGAATGCAGCTCCCTCAGTCGCTGGTGCCCCAGATCCTCCACCAGATGATGCTAATGCACACATGGACAGGATGACAGAAGAAAATGGGGAGAGAGGGAAAGGGAGCACTGGGTCAATTACAGCACCAACATCACAGATGACATACACATTACCAACAGACAAAGGGATCAGGATTGAGCACTATGGATCACACTGGCATTCCATTGGCTAGGTACCACAGCAAGATGAGAGCCAACCACCGCCAACTGCACCCCTCTTGGGACCCACTAAGCCCTGTCTGACCTGGAATGCCACCTAGCTAGATGACAAGATTTTACTATACACCCATTTACCTTGAGCTGGACCACGCAGCAATGTCTGAGTTGACATTAAGGGATACCCACTAACTGAAACCCACCTCCAGGATCCCATGCCAGCCAGCAAACATGGTTGTCACACTCACTGTACTCATCCTATTGTGGCTGCTGTGCTGCCATCAACCACCCATCTAGCTCAGGGTAGGCCACCGCCAGTATGGAGGCAATCAGGGGGGGTCAGGTTCCGACAGGTACCCTGCTCTCATTGGGAGGCCATCCCCACTGGGCTTCTGCGGTCTTCCAGGCCCAGTATCTTAGGTCATCAGGCCTTTTCCTACAGTGGGTGTTCCACCTGCTGTAGACCCCCAGGGTCCGCACGTCCTTGGCGATGACATGCCACAATCCCTTCTTCTGATGGGCGCTGACCTGCAGAGGTAATAGACAGGTGGACACCATTAAACATACAATCCAGCCTGCCACACATATGGCCCACAAATACCATTTCCATCCCCATTGGTACACACATCACCTGGCGCCCACCATGTACACTACCACCAGACATCCCCCCAAATGACACGCTGCTAGCACACACATCTCCATGCAACCTTGTCACATGCATCGTTCCCATGGCATACTCACTTGCTGGTCTGGAGGCCCATACAGCTGTCCATACAGGGGTAGGACCCCATCCACCAGGTGCTCCAACTCCTCTGAAGTGAAGACAGGGTCCCTTTCCCCAGTCACACGGGCCATGGCAGGATCCAGACACAGGTCACAGCAGCACATGCAGTGGAGGTGTTGTCCTGTGAAAAGTCAGGAATCAAGTCACACGGGCCATGGCAGGATCCAGACACAGGTCACAGCAGCACATGCAGTGGAGGTGTTGTCCTGTGAAAAGTAAGGAATCAAGTGAGGAATTAGACAGAAAATGCAAGTTATGTCTGAGGCGCTGTACACAGTCACCACTGCCGTGATCCCCATTGGCCACTGTACTCCACAGAGCCCCATTTTAGCCAATGAGGAATAGCAAGGCAGTGCAAGACCGCCTTCCGCCATGACCCCCAACGCCGGCTGAGTTACCTCACTTGCACCTGTCTCTAAATACAGGACAGGGGGTCACCATTTTATGGTGGCGGACCGCATTCAGAAAATTGAGAACTGCATGTAGGAAGGTAGCCTCTTTCTAGCCTTGTTACCCTCACTTTTGGCCTGTCTGTGAGTATATGTAAGGGTGGTTGTACTGTCTCACTGGGATCCTGCTAGTCAGGGCCCCAGTGCTCATAGTGGAAACCCCATGTAGGCAGTGTGTTTGATAATTGTGTCACTGGGATCCTGCTAGCCAGGAACCCAGTGCTCATAAGTTTGTGGCCTATATGTGTTCCCTGTGTGGTGCCTAACTGTATCACTGTGGCTCTGCTAACCAGAACCTCAGTGTTCATACTCCCTCGGCTTTTAAAATTGTCACTGCAGGCTAGTGACTAATTTTATCAATTCTGATTGGCATACTGGAACACCCTTATAATTCCCTAGTATATGGTACCCAGGTACCCAGGGTATTGAGGTTCCAGGAGATCCGTATGGGCTGCAGCATTTCTTTTGCCACCCATAGGGAGCTCAGGCAATTCTTACACAGGACTGCCATTGCAGCCTGAGTGAAATAACGTCCATGTTATTTCACAGCCATTTTACCCTGCACTTAAGTAACTTACAAGTCACCTATATGTCTAACCCTCACTTAGTGAAGGTTAGGTGCAAAGTTACTTAGTGTGAGGGCACCCTGACACTAGCCAAGGTGCCCCCACATTGTTCAGGCCAAATTCCCCGGACTTTCTAAGTGCGGGGACACCATTACACGCGTGAACTACATATAGGTCAATAACTATGTGTAGCTTCACAATGGTAACTCCGAACATGGCCATGTAACATGTCTAGGATCATGGAATTGTCACCCCCAATACTATTCTGGTATTGGGGGTACAATTCCATGCATCCCCGGGGCTCTAGCATGGACCCTGGGTACCGCAAACTAGCTCTCTGGGGTTTTCTCTGCAGCTACTGCTGCTGCCAACCCTCAGACAGGTTTCTGCCCTCCTGGGATCTGGGCAGCCCAGTCCCAGGACGGCAGAACAAAGGATTTCCTTTGAGAGAGGGTGTTACACTCTCTCCCTTTGGAAATGGGTGTTAAGGGCTGGGGAGGAGTGGCCTCCCCCAGCCTCTGGAAATGCTGTGAAGGGCACATATGGTGCCCTCCTTGCATAAGCCAGTCTACACCGGTTCAGGGAGTCCCCAGCCCCTGCTCTGGTGCAAAACTGGACAAAGGAAAGGGAAGTGACCACTCCCCTGTCCATCACCACCCCAGCGGTGGTGCCCAGAGCTCCTCCAGTGTGTCCCAGACCTCTGCCATCTTGAATGCAGAGGTGTGAGGGCACAATGGGGACCTCTGAGTGGCCAGTGCCAGCAGGTGACGTCAGAGACCCCTCTTGACAGGCTCTTACCTGGTTAGGTAGCCAATCCTCCTCTGAGGGCTATTTAGGGTCTCTCCTGTGGGTTTCTCGTCAGATAATGAATGCAAGAGCTCACCAGAGTTCCTCTGCACTTCTCTCTTCGACTTCTGCCAAGGTTCGACCGTTGACTGCTCCAGGAAGCCTGCAAAACCGCAACAAAGTAGCAAGAAGACTACCACCAACATTGTAGCACCTCATCTTGCCAGCTTTCTTGACTGTTTACTGGTGGTGCATGCTCTGAGGGCTGTCTGCCTTCACCCTACACTGGAAGCCAAGAAGAAATCTACCACCGTGGGTTGACTGAATCTTCCCCCTGGCAACGCAGATACCAAATGTCTGCATCACTGGTCCTCTGGGTCCCCTCTCATTTTGACGAGCATGGTCCCTGGAACACAGGAGCTGGATCCAAGTAACCCAGACAGTCCAGAGGTCCTTTTGTACAAATTTGGTGGAGGTAAGTCCTCGCCTCCCCATGCCAGACAGTAATCCTGTGTACTGTGTGATCCGCAGCTGCTAGGGCTTCTGTGCACTTTTGCAAGACTTCCTTCATGCACAGCACAGCCCAGGTCCCCAGCACTCCGTCCTGCATTGCCGAACTCGCTGAGTTGGACTCCGACTTCGTGGGACCCTCTTTTGTTGTGCTGAGACGACCGCCGTGCTCAGATTTTCTGAATGCTTGTTCAGGTGCTTCTGCAGGTGCTGCCTGCTTCTGCATGGGCTCTCTCTGTTGCTGAGTGCCCCCTCTGTCTCCTTCTCCAAGGTGGGACTTCCTGGTCCTTCCTGGGCCCTGGCAGCACCCAAAGTCTTCAACTGTGACTCTTACAGCTAGCAAGGCTTGTTTGGGGTCTTTCTGTGGAGAAACAACTCTGCATCCTCCAGCATGCCGTGGGACATCTTCTGACCAAAGGAGAAGTTCCTGGCACCTTCCCTTGTTGCAGAATCTTTGGCTTCTTCCACTCAGAGGCAGCCCTTTTGCACCTTCATCTGGCGTTTACTGTGCTCCTGCCACCCCTGGACACTTGCGTGACTCTTGGACTTGGTCCCCTTCCTTTACAGGTCCTCAGGTAGGAATCTGTCTTCAGTGCTTTGCAGTCAGTTGTTGTCTTGGCAGAATCCCCTATCTCGACTTTACTGTCTTTCTGGGGTAGTAGGGTAACTTTACTCCTACTTTTCAGGGTCTTGGGATGGGGTATCTTGGATACCCTTAGTGTTTTCTTAGACTCCCAGTGACCCTCTACACACTACACTAGGCCTGGGGTCCATTCGAAGTTCGCATTCCACTTTTGGAGTGTATGGTTTGTGTTGCCCCTAGGCCTATTGTCTCCTATTGCATTCTATTGTGCACAACAGTGTTTGCACTACTTTTCTAAGTGTTTTACTTACCTGATTTTGGTTTGTGTGCATATTTTGTATATATGACTGACCTCCTAAGGGAGTATATCCCCTGAGATTCTTTTGGCATATTGTCACTAAAATAAAGTACCTTTATTTTTAGTAACTCTGAGTATTGTGTTTTCTTATGATATAGTGCTCTATGATTTAAGTGGTATAGTAGGAGCTTTGCATGTCTCCTAGTTCAGCCTAAGCTGCTCTGCTATAGCTACCTTTATCAGCCTAAGCTGCTAGAACACTACTAATCTACTAATAAGGGATAACTGGACCTGGCACAAGGTGTAAGTACCATCAGGCACCCACTATAAGCCAGGCCAACCTTCTACACTGCATCATTGCTGTAAATTGCACGCACGTTGCCATTCACATTGTCCCATCATATAAATGTTCTATGTACATTGAGGTGGTGGTTCCATTGTTCAATTTGTGACACCCTACTCACTCTTGTGTCCCTTAGACACCTACCATTGTGGAGGGGTAGGAGGAGGAGACAAGACCCTGTGTACGGACCCCTTGTGGACTTTGCTACACTAGAGGACAGGCACATAATACGGACCTATAGACTGGAGAGGGCCACAATCACAGAGCTATGTGCACAACTGGAGCCTGATCTGATATCAGCTATCCGGCATCCCACAGGGATCCCCCTTCTTGTGCAACTTCTATCAGTGCTCAATTTTCTAACAACTGGTTCTTTCCAAGTGACAGTGGGCTTGGCAGCAGGAATATCACAGCCAGTGTTCTCAGTCATGCTGGCAAGGGTTTTGTCTGCCTTGGTTAAACACATGTGCAGCTACATTGCTTTTCCCTAGGTGGAAGATTTGGCCACTGTGAAGGCAGGATTTTATGCAATGGGACATATACCAAATATTATTGGGGCAATTGACAGAACACATATTGCATTTGCCCCCCAGGCCAATGAACAGGTGTTCAGGAATTGGAAGAGTTTCCACTCACCCAACGTGCAAATGGTGTGCCTGGCTGACCAGTACATCCCCCACATCACTGCCAAGTATCTGGAGTCGGTGCATGAAGCCTTCATCCTGAGGAATAGCAGCATCCCAAATGTGATGGCTCAACTACAGAGGCACAGCGTGTGGCTAATAGGTGAGCCAGAGTCCCCACCCAATGTATGTCAGTGTATGCCTTCATGAGTTAGCCCCATATCATTGTGTAAGGCTAATGTTTGTACCTCAATACTTGATGGTGACTCTGGCTACCCAAACCTATTGTGGCTCCTGACACCTGTGAGGAATGCCAGGACAGGGGCTGAGAATTGGTATAATGATGCACATGAACCAGGCGAATCATAGAACGTACCTTCGGCCTACTGAAGGCCAGGTTGAGATGCCTCCATTTGACAGTTGGATCCCTGTGCTACTCCTCTGAGAAGGTATGCCATATTGCAGTAGCATGCTGTATGTTGCACAACCTGGCTCTCAGACGACATGTGCCTTATCTGCAGGAGAAGGAGATTGGAAATGTCCCTCTGGCAGCAGTGGACCCTGAGGACAGTGAATATGAGGAGGCAGAGGATGTGGATGTGGACAACAGAAAATCAGTTATACATCAATACTTCCAGTGACACACAGGTGAGACAGTGGAACTGCCATTCCTCTGATTATTGATGTTTTCAGTGTGGCTGTAGCAGGATGGCGCCTCATTTAAATGTCACCTATGGCTTCTCATTTTGCAGATCTTGGGGTTGTAACAACTGTGTACTGATGTGATGACTGCGGACAGCTACAGGTCATTACTTGTATGCTTTCACAGTGTTCAGGTCATTTGCACAAGATGTGACTGTTTCTATAGTTGCACACTTTCATCACATAAAATACTATCACTCAAGTTGTGTTCAAGGGTGTTTAATGTCGTGTAATTTATAGACGGAAAAGTGCAATGGAATGGGGTGATGGTAGAGGTAAGTCCAGGGTATTGGTCCAGTCTGTTTGTTGCACAGGTACAGTGTCCAAGGGGCCATAGGAAGGGGAGTAAAAGCAGTTCAAAATGGACAAGGTGACAGGGTGGGACACAAGGGGGACATTAAGAAGGGTATCTTTTCCTGGTGATGGTCTTGGTCTTGGCTAGTGTCTCTAGCTTCTGTCCGGGTCACAGGGAAGGTTTGCGGGGTGATTCACCTTCTGTAGGGGGAGGGGTGCTGGTGGCTTGAGGGTCCTGTGGCAGGACCTCCTGTCCACTAGCTGCAGCAGATGTGGTGGGCTGTTCAGTTGACTGGTTTATGGAATAGGCCCACTGGTGTGCTGTCCATTCCCTCATGATGTTGGCCATATCAGCCAGCACCCCTGCTATGGAGACCATGGTGGTGTTGCGGGCCAGCAAATCTTCCCTGATCTCCTGATGGTGTACCTCCTGCAGCCGCTTGTTCTCCTGCATGTTGTTAAGGATCTGGCCCATCTTGCCTGGGATAGTTGGTAAGCCCCCAGGACATTAGTGAGTGCCTCCTGGAGAGTCGGTTCCCTGGGCCTGTCCTCCCCCTGGTGCACAGCTGTCCTCCGTGTGTCCCTGTCCCCCTGTGCCTCTGTCCCCTGAACCGTGTGCCTACTGCCATTGACTCCATGACCCTGATTGTCTTGGCTGTGAGGTGTGGACTGGGGTCCCTGTACAGGTGGACACACTGCTGATTGACGTGTCCTGGGGACAGAGGTGTGGGGACGTTGGGTCGGTGCTTTGGTGTTGGATACTGAGGGGGGGAGGCTCTGTGGTGGACTGGGAAGGGGCTTGAGTGGCCAGCTGACCAATGGTCCCTGATGGACCAGGTAGTTCATCTCGATCCTGAAGTCCAGAGTTACTGTCATCACTGGGGGCATCTTCTGTTGGGGGACTGTATAGTCGTGGCCCCTCCTCGCTGCTGGGATTGGCTGGAGCACCTATGGGAATGTGAGCGATGTATTATGCTTCATTTCTGTGACCTATTGTACATCCCTAGCTTCCCCTATATTGTTGCTGTTGCCCTGACACCTTTGTTTGTATATGGTGAGGTATTGTGGAACTATTAGTTCTCCATGCTGTGCATGCTTTGGTGTTGGGTGTACATACAGGGTTGGGAGGACTGTACATGCATTGGTATGGCATGCAGGGCTTGGCATTGGGGTTAGTCACATGTGTCGGTGCACTGTGTGGGATGGAGTGGCGTGATGGGAGTCAGGGTGAGGGGGAGAGATAGCATGCAGGTATGGGGGATGATAAGTAGCAAATATGAACTCACCAGTGTCCAGTCCTCCGGCTACTCCTGGGAGTCCCTCGGATGCAGGATTGCCAAGACGTGCTCCTCCCATGCTGTCAGCTGTGGGGGAGGAGGTAAGGGTCCACCACCAGGCCTCTGGATGGCGAGCTGGTGCCTTGCTGCCACAGAATGTACCTTCCCAATAGGTTGTTCCACCTCTTCCTGATGTCCCTTGTTCTTGGATGCTGTCCCACGGTGTTTACCCTGTCCACAATTCTCCGCCATAGCTCCATCTTCCTGACAATGGATATTTGCTGTAGCTGTGCTCCAAACAACTGTGGCTCTACCCTGACTATTTCCTCCACCATAACCCGCAACTCCTCATCTGTCAAACCGGGATGCCTTAGTGGGGACATGGGTGTTGTTTGGTGTGTGTTGTGCAGAGGGTGTTGAGTAATGTGGTGGGGTGTGGGATGTGGGACGCGTGACGGATGAATGGGTGTTTGTGGTCTGTGTGTATGTAGTTGTCGCTGTAATTTGCGTGGCTGGCAATTGCAGTCTTTTCATGTTTGTGTGAGTGCCTGTGGGATGAAGTGTGGTGCTTGTGTTTGCCTGTGCCACTCTCAGGTGTTGTCTTGTGTGCATGCTCGTCTGTCTGTGTGCTAGGGATGGGTTGGGCTTAAGAAGAATGAGACTGGGGAGTTGAAGTTGGAGGGGGGACGGTTGAAACAGGGACAATGGCTGCCATCAAAGAGGAGGCTAGAGCCTGAATCGATCTCTATTGGGCTGCCAATCCACTGTGAATGCTCTCCAGGAATGCATTTATTTGCTGCATTTGGGCTGCCAGGCCCTTGGTGGCATTCACAATGGTTGACTGCCCTACATAGATGGACCTCAGAAGGTCAATAGCCTCCTCACTCAGGGTAGCAGGGCTCACTGGGTCAGGGTCTGAAGTGTCCGGGGCTAAGGAGATGCCCACCCTCCTGCGTGAGTGGGCACCGGCAACTCGCTGAGGGGCTAAGGGGAGGACAGTGCTGGTACGGGGGATGACGGCTGTACCTGAAGCTGGGGTGGTCTCAGAGGTTTCCGCCACCACCAGGGAGCTCCCATCGGAGGAGGTATCAGAATCTACATTGTCCCCTACAGTCTCTGCCATGGTGCTCACCTCGCCCTATGTCCCACTGGTGCCCTCAGCGTCAGTTGACTCTGCCTCCAGGGTCCTGTGGAGTACAGCTCCCTCTGACGCCAGTGTCTCAGCTTCTCCACCAGATGATGCTAATGCAAAAAATGACAGGATGACAAAACAAGAAAGGGGGGAGAGAGACAAAGGATACCCAGGGTCAATGACTGCACCAACACCACCACTGGTGTACAGAGCACCATCACACACAAGAAACTAGCCTACGCACTATGCATGGCACTACCAGTGAAATGGCTAGTCTCCAAGGAATGAGGAGGGACACACACCGCCAACTGCAGCACACCTGGGACCCATGCAGCTCTGACCAGTAGTGAATAATAACAAGCTAGGTAAGCAGTATTTAACATTCAAACCTTTAGCCACCAAAGGACCTATGCTACTATGTCCGGCCTGGCCTAGGGGCACCCACTGGCACACAACCACTACCTGGATACCACCCCTCCAGCCGTAAGTTGTAATGATAGCCACTGTACTCACCCCCTTGTGGCTGCTGTGATGCCCTCAAGCACCCGTCCAGCTCAGGGTAGGCCACAGCCAGTACACGGGCCATCAGGGGGGTCAGGGTCGCACGAGCACTGCTTCCTCTTTGGGAGGCCATCCCCAGCTGGGCCTCTGCAGTCTTCTGTGCCCAGCGTCTCAGGTCATCCCACTGTTTGTGACAATGGGTGCTCCGCCTGCCATAGACCACCAGGGTACCTTGACGATGGCACGCCATATTCCCTTCTTTTGATGGGCACTGGCCTGCAGAGGCAATACAGACAGGACAACACCATTAGACAAACAATCCAGCCAGTCACACAAATGGCCCACCATACCCGTCTCCATCACCATTGGCACACACATAGCCCAGCCCACAACATGTACACCACCAAAAGGACATCCATCCACCCCCTTACATGAGGCCTTCACACACAACCCCAAGCATTCATGCCACATGCATTGTGCATAAGGTGTACTCACCTGTTGGTCTGGAGTTCCATATAGCAGTCCGTACTTGGGTAGGACCCCATCTACCAGTTGCTCCAACTCCTCAGAGGTGAAGGCTGGGGCCCTTTCCCCGGTCACACAGGGCATGGTAGGTTCCAGACACAGGTCACAACAGCACATGCAGTGTAGGTCCTCTCCTATGGAAGGTCAGGAAACAAGTGAGGAATCTGATAGAAAATGGTGGTTACGTCCGCGGTGGTGCTTACCATCACCGTCGGCGTGGATCACCATTGGCCCCTGTACCCCATAGGGCCCAATATAAACCAATGGGGATTTGTACGGCGGTTCACGACCGCCTACCGCCACGGCGCACAAGGTCAGCAGCATTATGTCACTTCCACCTGTTCCAACACACAGGACTGGCGGATGCCATTTCAGGGGGGTGAACAGGCCTATCAATTAATGCTGTGTCACAGGATAAATAGGCACATACTTCACAAATGACACTGTCCCATAACATGTTTGCACATTGCAGACTGCTGTTGTGGCTACATTGTTCAGTTTGTGGCAGCCTACTCATTCTTGTGTTCCTTAAATACCTACCGCTGCGGATGGAGATGGAGACATACCCCCGAGTACAGACCCCTGGTGGACTTGGCTACACTGGAGGACAGCCACATAATACTCACCCATAGACTGCACAGGGCCACAATCACAGAGCCATATGCCCAATTGGAGCCTGACCTGATATCTGCTATCCGTTGTAGGAAAGTACCATATTTCTTGCCATTTTACCCCCATTTTTGCCTGTATGTCAGTATGTTTTTTTCCTGTCTCACTGGGATCCTGCTGGTCAGGATCCCAGTGTTCATAGTTTATGGCCTAATGTGTGTGTCTATATAGTGCTTGACTGCGTCACTGAGGCTCTGCTAATCAGAACCTCAGTGCTTATGCTCTCTCTGCTTTTAAATTTGTAACAATAGGCTAGTGACTTAATTTACCAATTTCAATTGGCGCACTGGACCCTCCTTATAAGTCTCAGGGCATTGGGGTTCCAGGAGATCCTTATGGGCTGCAGCATTTCTTTTGCCACCCATAAGGAGCTCAAACAAACCCTTTCACAGGACTGCCACTGCAACCTGCATGAAATAACGCACATGTTATTTCACAGCCATTTTCACTGCACTTAAGTAACTTATAAGTCACCTATATGACTAACCTTCACTTGCTGAAGGTTAGGTGCAAAGTTACTAAGTGTGAGGGCACCCGTGCACTAGCCAAGGTGCCCCCACATAGTTCAGGGCCATTTCCCGGGACTTTGTGAGTACGGGGATGCCATTACACGCGTGCACTACACATAGGTCAATATGTAGCTTCAAAAAGGTAACTCCGAATATGGCCATGTAAGGTGTCTAAGATCATGGAATTGTCCCCCCAATCCAAATATAGTATTGGGGAGCCTATTCCATGATTCCTGGGGGCTCCACTATGGACCCCCAGTACTGTCAAACCAGCTCTCTGAGGCTTGCACTGCAGTTACAGCTGCTGCCACCTCACAGACAGGGCTCTGCCCTCCTGGGGTGTGGGCAGCTCAGTCCCAGGAAGGCAGAACAAAGCATATCATTTGAGAGCATGGTGTTACACTCTCTCCCTTTGTAAATAGGTGTTACAGGCTGGGGAGAGTTAGCTTCCCCCAGCCTCTGGAAATGCTTTGAAGGGCACAGATGGTGCCCTCCTTGCAGAAGTCAGTCTACACCGGTCCAGGGACCCATTGTCCCTTGCTCTAGTGCGAAACTGGACAAAGGAAAGGGGAGTGACCACTCCCCTGTCCATCAATACCCTAGGGGTGGTGCTGAGAGCTCCTCCTGTGTGTCCCAGACTTCAGCCATCTTGCTTTTCAAGGTGTAGGAGCACTCTCAAGGGCTCTGAGTGGTCAGTGCCAGCACATAATGACATAGACCCCTCCTGATAGGTCCACACATGATAAGGTATCCAATCCCCCTCTCAGGGCTATTTAGGGTCTCTCCTGTGGGTTCTCTTCAGATTCTACTTGCAAGTTTCCAGCAGGAATCCTCTGCAACTATTACATCATCCTCTGACCTCGGATCAACTGCAGCATGCTCCAGGACCGCTGTAACAGCAACAAAGTATCCACAGGGATACTTTTCTTCTGCAACTTCAGCTCCAGCCAGCAACTGCAACAGTTTCAATGGTGTGCATGCTCTGAGGACTCCCTGCCTTCACCCTGCACCAGGAGGACCGAAGAAATCTACTGTGGGGTGATAGAGTCACTCCCCTGCTCACGCAGGCATCTTCTAAGTTGACGACTGGTTCTCTTGGACTCCTCTCACATTGACGGGCGTGCTCCTTGGAACTCAGTGGGTGGACCCCATCGACACAGACTGTCCTGAGGTCCTGCTGTCGCAATTTGGAGGAGGTAAGACATTGCCTTCCCCCAGAACGACAGTACCGCTGTGCACCACGTCATCTTCCCCTTCTGAGGCCTCTGTGCACTATTTTCAAACTTTCTTCAAGCACAGCCTGGCCCAGGTCCCCAGCACTCTATCCTGTGACGCTCAACTTGCTGAGTTGTTCTCCGATGGCATGGGACTTTCCTGTGTAATGCTGCACCAACCGCATTTTGCACCTCCCTTGTCCCCATGTCTTGAGACTCCTGTGGGTGCTATCTGGTGCTGTGAGGGCTATATGAAGTGCTGAGAGCCCCTTCTTCCTCCTCACACAGAGTTGAGGCCCCCAGGTCTCCCCTGGGTCCAGATATCACCTAGTTGATGCAGAATGCAACTTTGACAGAACCAAGGCTTTTTGGAGGAATCCAGTGCCAAAACTCGCCTACATACAACTTCACAACATGGGACATCCTTTGCACCACACAGGAACCCACTGGCATCTTCCTAGGGTGCATTTCTGCATTCTTCGTCCAACTGGGGACTCTTCTTTTGCACCCTTGGCTGGGTTGGCAGGGGCTCCTATCCTTCCTGGAACTTCTTTCGACTTCTGGACTTGGTCTCCTTCCTTTGCAGGTCTTCAGGTCCAGGAATCCACTGTTTGTTGTTTGCAGACCGGGTTGGTTCTTGCAGTAATTCCAATCATGAGGTGTAGTGTGTCCTAGGGAAACTTGCAGTACTTTACTCCTGCTTTTCTGGGCTCTGGGGTGGGTAATTTACTTACCTTTACTGTATTCTTACTCTCCCAGGGATTCTGCACACACTACACTTGTCTACGGGTGAATTTGTGATTTGCATTCCACTTTCTTAGTATATGGTTTGTGTTGCCTCTAGACCTATTTTCTCCCATTGCATTCTATAGCATTTCCTATTGTTTGCACTATCCTATGTCTAATTACTTATCTTATTTTGGTATCTAGCTCTGTTATTCAACTAACTTTTTACTCACTTTCCTAAACCTTTTCTCTTTCAATATGTCTTCTGTAGAAGCTACCCCTAGAGTTGTCAAGACTACCTATGAGAATCTAAACTTTAGAAGTTTGAGGGTCTCCGTATTGAAAGAAGTTTAGGAATTGGGAAGAACCTCAATAAGGAGTTGCTCTTAAATCTTCTCCTCCAAGATGACCATGGACTCAGCACTAGTCGAGATGAGACAGGGGACGAGGTAGAGGATGATTTCAACCAGGAAGGGTCAGAGGAGCAAAATGACAATCCTGGAGAGGGTACTTCCACAGATTTATCTGTTAACAAGCCCCTTAGTACAAATGGGAGTGGGACGGGTTCACACACTAGTAGGGCTCCCTTCACCCCTAGCGGCCAGGTCACTAGGGTGGCCCCTCTAAAAGATAGATCTGTCTCTGCACATTCCAATGTTGCCTCTGTTTCAGAGGCATCCCTCACATCTAATCCTGAGGACCAGTCACTAGATAGGGAACTCAGAAAGCTGAGGTTAGAGGAGGCCATACTGAGGCTAAAGCAGCAACAGTTGGCCTTAGACAGGGGATCCCTGGCTGTGGAAAAGGAAAGGCAGGGTTTGGGGTTAGTTCCCCATGGTGGCTGCAGCAGTTTCAGAAATTCAAATATTAGGGAACCTTCATTTAACTCTAGGAATCTGCATAAAGTTGTCCCTCCTTACAAGGATGGTGATGACATATATAGGTGGTTTGTTGCACTTGAGAGGGCCGATAAAGTCCAGAGGGTCCCTCATGTACTGTGGGCTGCTATCCTGTGGCTATCCTTCTCTGGTACGGGGGAGACATGCTCCTTATTGTCAGAAAGGATGATGCAGATAATAACCAAATTCTTAAAAGTGCACTCTTGGATGGTCTGGGCTTAACCCATGAGCAATACAGGATAAAGTTCAGAGAGACCAGAAAGGAGTCATCACATGACTGGACAGATGTAGTAGACTGTTCAGTGAAGGCCCTAGAAAGTTGGTTATATGGCAGTAAGGTGACTGACTATGAAAGCCTATATAACTTGATTCGGAGAGAGCATATTTTGAATAACTGTGTGTCTGACGTGTTACATCAGTATCTTGTGGACTCAGATCTGACCTCTCCCCAAGGATTGGGAAAGAAGGCACACAAATGGGTCAGAACAAGGGTAAGCAGAAAAGCTCATACAGGGGGTGACAAAGACAGCAAGAAAAAGGATGGTAAGTCACATGACAAGGGTGGGGACAAAGATAAAAAACCATCAGAGTCTTCATCAGGCCCACAAAAATCCTCTAGGGGTGGTGGGTCCAAATCCTCTTCGCACAAAGATAAGAAACCTTGGTTTTATATGTGTAAAGCCAAAGGCCATTGGGCAACTGATCCTCATTGTCCAAAAAGAAACACCAAGCCTCTAACCACCACAACCCCAACTGCAACCACTAGTGTCCCTAGTAATATCAGTGGTGGTGGGAAGAGCACTACTAATAGCCAATCAAAGGGTGTAGCTGGGCTCACCATTGGTAATTTAGTTGGGGTTGGTCAGTCTCTGACGGTGGCATTGACCTAGCCACTTTAGTTGCTTTTCCCCTTAATATGGGTAAGTACATGCAGCTACCCCTGATTAATTGTGTTCAGGTTGAAGCCTACAGGGACACATGCCAGTGTCACAATGGTGATAGACAAACGGGTTGCCCCTATGCAGCACATACTTGGTCACCAGTACCAAGTGACAGATGCCCATAGCAACACTGTTAGCCACCACATGGCTGTTGTGAATCTCAGCTGGGGGGTTACTGGTCCAAAGAAAGTTGTGGTAGCCACTGATGTACCTGTAGATTGTCTGCTAGGCAATGATTTGGAGACTTCAGCTTGGGCTGAAGTGGAGTTGGAGGCCCATGCAACAATGCTGGGCATTCCTGGGCACATCTTTGCTCTTACCAGAGCTCAGGCCAAGAATCAAAGAGGATAGGGAGATTTGAATCCTGGAATAATGGTCCATGTGCTCCCAAAAACTAGGGGTAAAAAGGGCAAACCCATGCCCACTATCTCTCCCTCCACAGTTGATTCCCCTTTTGAGGAAGAGGAATTCTCTCTCTGTGCAGAACCTATACCACCAGAGGAGCTGGAAGCTGATACAGCTGATATTCTGGGTGCAGGGGGGGGGCTGTCAGGGAATAGCTTAGTGTGGCACAGCAAACCTGTTCCATATTAGAGGGTCTCAGATAGCAAGCTGTCAAGCAGCAAAATGGGGATTTCAATGACAGCCACAGAGTTCACTGGGAGAATAATCTCCTCTATACTGAAGCAAGGGACCCTACACCTGGTGCCACCAGGAGACTGGTCATCCCTCTTCAGTACAGGGAATTCCTCCTAACTCTTGCTCATGACATTCCTTTGGCTGGGCATTTGGGCCAGAGTAAAACATGGGACAGACCTATTCCACATTTTCACTGGCCCCATATGTCAGAAAACACAAAGGAGTTTTGTCACTACTGTGTCACCTGCCAAGCCATTGGCAAGACTGGTGGCACCCCAAAGTCCCCCTTAATTCCACTGCCAGTGGTTGGGGTGCCCTTTGAAAGGGTATGGGTTGATATTGTTGGCCCCCTTGACCCTCCAAAAGATTCCGGCAATAGATTCCTCCTTACGGTGGTGGACCATGCCATAAGGTATCCAGACGCTGTCCCCTTAAGGACCACTACAGCACCTGCAGTGGCAAAAGCTCTCCTGGGAATCTTTTCCAGGGTGGGTTTCCCTAAGGAAGTGGTGTCAGACAGAGGTATTGACTTCATGTCTGCATACCTCAAGGCAATGTGGAAGGAGTGTGGTGTTACCTACAAGTTCACCACCCCTTATCATCCACAAACTAATGGATTGTTTGAAAGGGTTAATAAAACTCTCAAAGGCATGATCATGGGACCTTCTGAAAAACTCAGAAGGAGATGGGATGGCCTCTTCCCATGCCTCCTTTTCTCCTACAGGGAGGTACCCCAAAAAAGACTGGGCTACAGCCCCTTTGAACTCCTATTTGGTCACACTGTTAGGGTCCCCTTGCTCTTGTTAAGGAAGGTTGGGAACAACATTTAAAACCTCCAAAGCAAGACATTGTGGACTATGTACTTGGCCTGAGAAGCAGAATGGCTGGGTAAATGAAAAAGGCCACTAAAAACCCTCAGGCCAGTCAAGAGCTCCAAAAGCAATGGCCTGACCAGAAAGCTGTCCTGACAGAGTACCACCCAGGACAGAAGGTGTGGGTATTGGAGCCTGTGGCCCCAAAAGCACTCCAGGACAAATGAAGTGGACCCCATCTAATTGTAGAAAAGAAAGGTGAGGTCACCTATCTGGTGGACCTGGGCACTGCCAGAAGACCCCTTAGGGTGCTTCATGTCAATTTCCTAAAGCCTTACTATGACAGGGCTGACTTAACCCTGCTCATGGATACAGATGACGGACAAGAAGAAGAGAGTGACCCTCACCCTGATCTCTACTCCAACACTGAAGCTGATGGCTTAGTGGAAGGAGTGGTTCTTGCAGACTGCCTTACTGCTGAGCAGAAGGAAGACTGTAAAATTCTCATAGGTCAGTTTTCTGAACTCTTCTCACTCACACCTAGTACACCTACTTGGTGTGAACATACAATTGACA
Organism: Pleurodeles waltl; assembly: GCF_031143425.1. Classification (NCBI taxonomy): domain Eukaryota; kingdom Metazoa; phylum Chordata; class Amphibia; order Caudata; family Salamandridae; genus Pleurodeles; species Pleurodeles waltl. The sequence goes on from NC_090444.1 coordinate 834,376,256, forward strand.
CTGGAGACAGTTTACCTGTCAAAAGTAACATTTACAGGCAACCTGATCATGTCAGAGATTGCATAAAATCAGAAGTTCAGAAAATGTTAGACCTTAGAGTTATTGAGGCTTCTGATAGCCCCTGGGCCAGCCCAGTGGCGCTTGTCCCCAAACTGCATAGCAAAGAAAAAAAGAGAGAAATGCTGTTTTGTGTGGACTATAGGTTCCTAATACAGTAACCAAAACAGATGCTCACCCTATACCCAGGGGAGATGAGCTAATGGATACACTGGCATCTGCCAAGAATCTAAGCACCTTTGATTTGACAGCAGGGTATTGGCAGATCAAAATGTCAGAGGATGCTAAAGCAAAAACGGCATTTTCTAACATAGGAGAGCATTGTCAATTCATAGTTATGTCCTTTGGTTTGAAAAATGCACTTGTCACTTTCAGAGGCTGGTGAATACAGTCCTCCAAGGTTTAAAAGCTTTCTGTGCAACATACATAGATGATATTGCTGTATTTAGCTCCACCTGGAATGACCACCTGGTCCACCTCTGGAAGGTTTTGGAGGCCCTGCAAAAGGCAGGCCTAACTATCAAGGCTTCAAAGTGCCAGATAGGCAGGGGGGAAGTGGTTTATCTGGGCCACCTGGTAGGTGGAGAACAGATTGAACGACTACAGGGGAAGATTCAGACCATTATGGACTGGGCTTCCCCTACTACTCAGACCCAGGTCAGAGCCTTCTTAGGTCTGACTGGGTATTACAGGAGGTTCATTGAGGACTATGGCTCCATTGCAGCCCCTCTTAATGACCTCGCCAGTACGAAAATGCATAAAAAGGTATTGTGGATAGCTAGCTGTCGGAAAGCTTTTGAGGAGCTTAAGCAGGCAATGTGCTCTGCACCTGTCTTGAAGAGCCCAAACTACTCCAAAACATTCATTGTTCAAACAGATGATTCTGAATTAGGGGTAGGGGCTGTACTATCAACATTTAACTCAGAGGGCCAGGATCAACCTGTTGCTTTCATTAGCAGGAGGTTGACCCCTAGAGAAAAGCATTGGTCTGCCATAGACAGGGAGGCCTTTGCTGTGGTCTGGGCACTGAAGAAGCTGAGACCCTACTTGTTTGGGACTCACTTCATTGTTCAGACAGACCACCAACCTCTATTATGGCTTAAACAAATGAAAGGAGAAAACCCTAAACTGTTGAGGTGGTCCATTTCACTACAGGGTATGGACTTTACAGTGGATCATAGACCTGGGAGTACCCGTCCCAATGCAGATGGACTCTCCAGATATTTCCACTTAGACAATGAAGACTCATCTCGGCAAGGATAGCCTTATTGCCCCTCGTTTTGGGGGGGGGAGAGTTGTGTACGAAAGTACCATCTTTCCTGCCATGTTACCCCCATTTTTACCTGTATATCAGTATGTTTTTGCCTGTCTCACTTGGATCCTGCTGGTCAGGACCCCCGTGCTCATATTTTATGGCCTAATGTGTGTGTCTGTATAGTGCTTGACTGTGCCACTGAGGCTCTGCTAATCAGAACCTCAGTGCTTGTGCTCTCTCTGCTTTTAAATCTGTCACTATAGGCTAGTGACTTAATTTACCAATTTCAATTGGCACACTGGAACCCCCCTTATAAGTCCTTCGAATATGGTACCTAGGTATCCAGGGCATTGGGGTTCCAGGAGATCCTTATGGGCTGCAGCATTTCTTTTGCCACCCATAAGGAGCTCAGACAAACCCTTTCACGGGACTGCCACTGCAGCCTGCATGAAATAACTCACACGTTATTTCACAGCCATTTTCACTGCACTTAAGTAACTTATAAGTCACCTATATGGCTAACCTTCACTTGCTGAAGGTTAGGTGCAAAGTTAATAAGTGTGAGGGCACCCTTGCAGTAGCAAAGGTGCCCCCATATAGTTCAGGACCATTTCCCGGGACTTTGTGAGTTCAGGGACGCCATTACATGTGTGCACTACATATAAGTCAATACCAATATGTAGCTTCACAATGGTAACTCCAAATATGGCCATGTAAGGTATCTAAGATCATGGAATTGTCCCCCCATTCCAAATCTGGTATTGGGGAGCCAATTCCATGCATCCTGGGGGCCACACTATGGACCCCAGTACTGCCAAACCAGCTCTCTGAGACTGGCACTGCAGCTACAGCTGCTGCCACCTCACATACAGGGTTCTGCCCTCCTGGGGTCTGAGCAGCTCAGTCCCAGGAAGGCAGAACAAAGCATTTCCTCTGAGAGCAGGGTGTTACACTCTCTCTCTTTGGAAATAGGTGGTACAGGTTGGGGAGGGGTAGCATCCACCAGCCTCTGAAAATGCTTTGAAGGGCACAGATGGCGCCCTCCTTGCATAAGCCAGTCTACACCGGTTCAGGGACCCCTTGTCCCCTGCTCTGGTGCGAAACTGGACAAAGGAAAAGGGATTGACCACTGCCCTGTCCATCACCACTCTAGGGGCGGTGCCCAGTGCTCCTACAGTGTGTCCCAGACTTAAGCCATTTTGCTTTGCAAGGTGTAGGGACACTCTGAAAAGCAATGAGTGGCCAGTGCCAGCAGGTGATGTCAGAGACCCCTCCTGATAGGTCCTTACCTGATAAGGTAGCCAATCCCCCTTTAGGGCTATTTAGGGTCTCTCCTGTGGGTTCTCTTCAGATTCTACTTGCATTTGCAGCAGGAATCCTCTACAACTACTACTTCATCCTCTGACCTCGGATCAAGCACAGCCTGCTCCAGGAACCACTGTAACAGCAACAAAGTATCCACAAGGGATACTTTTCTTCTGCAACTTCAGCTCCAGTCAGCAACTGCAACAGTTCCCACAGTGTGCACACTCTGAGGACTCCCTATCTTCACCCTGCACCAGAAGGACCGTAGAAGTCTCCCGTGGGGTGACGGAGTCACTCCCCTGTTCAGGCAGGCATCTTCTAAGTCGACGACCGGTTCTCTTGTACTCCTGTCCTAGTGACAAGCGTGCTCTTTGGAACCCAGAGGGTGGACCCCATCGACACAGACTATCCTGAGGTCCTGCTGTTGCAATTTGGAGGCGGTAAGACCTTGCCTTCTGCCAGAACGACAGTACCCCTGTGCACCATGCCTTCTTCACCTCCTGAGGCCTCTGTGCACTATTTGCAAAATTTCTTTGTGCACAGCCTGGCCCAGGTCCCCAGCACTCTATCCTGCAATGCTCAACTTACCTAGTTGTTCTCCGGCGGCGTGGGACCTTCCTGTGTAGTGCTGCACCAACTGCATTTTGCACCTCCTATGTCCCCATGTCCTGGGACTCCCGTGGGTAGTATCTGGTGCTCTGTGGGCTCTCTGAAGTGCTGACAACCTCCTCTTCCTCCTCACATAGAGTTGCATCCCCCAGGTCTCCCCTGGGTCCCGATAGTGCCTAGTTGACACAAAACGTGACTATGCTGAAATCAAGGCTTGTTGGAGGGATCCAGCACCAAAACTCACCTGCATCCAACTTCACAACGTGGGACAATTTTTTGCATCATGCAGGAACCCACTGGCATCTTCCTAAGGTGCATTTCTGCAGTCTTTGTCCAACTGGGGACTCTTCTTTTGCACCCTCTTTTGGGTTGGCAGGGGCTCCTGTCCTTTCTGAAACTTCTTTCAACTTCTGGGCTTGGTCTCGTTCATTTGCAGGTCTTCAGGTCCAGGATTCCACTGTTTGTTGTTCGCAGACTTGGTTGGCTCTTGCAATAATTCCAATCACGAGGTGTAGTGTGTCCTAAGGAAACTTGCAGTACTTTACTCCTGCTTTTCTGGGCTCTGGGGTGGGGTAATGTACTTACCTTTACTGTATTCTTACTCTCCCAGCGATTCTGCACACATTACACTTGTCTATGGGGGAATTTGTGATTCGCATTCCACTTTCTTAGTATATGGTTTGTGTTGCCCCTAGACCTATTTTCAACCATTACATTCCAAAGCATTTCCTATTGTTTGCACTATCATATGTCTAATTACTTACCTTATTTTGGTGTCCAGTGTATATATTGTGTATAATACTTACCTCCACAAGGAATATTGCCTAATATATTTTTGGTATTCTGTCACCTAAATAAATACCTTTATTTTTGGTAACACTGAGTATTGTCTTTACTTGTGTATAAGTACAGTGTAACTATAAGTGGTATTGCATGAGCTTTGCATGTCTCTTAGTTCAGCCTAAGCTGCTCTGCTATAGGTACCTCTATCAGCCTAAGCTGCTAGAACACTACTACTTCACTAATAATGGATAACGGGACCTGGCATAAGGTGTAAGTACCAAAGGTACGCACTACAAACCAGGCCAGCCTCCTACATCCGTCACCCCACTGGGATCCCCCCTCTTGTGCAAGTGCTATCAGTTCTCCATTTCCTGGCAACTGGTTCTTTCCAACTGACAGTGGGCTTTGCAGCAGGAATGACACAGCCAATGTTTTCATATGTGCTAACAAGAGTGTTGTCTGCCCTGATAAAATACATGTGCAGCTACATTGCATTCCCCCAGGTTGAGGATTTGGCCACTGTAAAGGCTGGATTCTATGCAATGGGACATATCCCCAATATAATTGGTGTGATTGAGGGAACAGATATTGCATTTGTTCCCCCACTAGAATGAACAGGTGTTCAGGAATCGTCAATCCCAAATGTGATGGCCCAACTACAGAGGCACAGGGTGTGGCTAATAGGTGAGCACTGGTTCCCACCCAGTATATGTTGGTGTATGCCTATGGTGTGGGCCATATAGGATAGTGTGGTGCTAAATGTTATACCTCAATATTTGCTGATTACCCAAACTTATCATGGCTGCCAACCAATGTGAGGAATGCCAGGACAGGGTCAGAAGAACCTTATAATGAGGCACATGGGTGAACCAAAAGGATCATAGAAAGGACCTTTGGCCTCCTGAAGGCCAGGTTCTGGTGCCTCCATCTAACAGGTGAATCCCTGTTCTACTCACCCAAGAAGGTCTGCCAGATAGTCGTGGCATTCTGCATGTTTTTTAACCTGGGTCTCAGACGCCATGCACCTTTTCTGCAGGAGGAGGAGACTGGAGATGTCCCTGTGGCAGCAGTGGGCCCTGAGGATAGTGAGGATGAAGAGGCAGAGAATGAGGATGTGGACCACAGAACATCTGTGATATGTCAGTACTTCCAATGACACACAGGAGAGACTGTGCAACTTTACATTTCTATGACTTTGGTTGAATTTTGGGTGGCATTTGCATGCTGGCATTTCCCAATTCTTTGCCCACCTACTGTTACCTCTAAATATTAATTTTGCACATGTTGGTGATATGACACATTCTCCTGGTGTGATGACAACAGGCAGCTACAGGTCATTCATTCTATGCTCATTCTATATACAGTTCATTTGCAATGGATGTAGCTGTTTCAATCAATACAAATTTGCAATACATGAAATACTATTAGTCAATTTTTATCCAAGGGTGTTTATTGTAGTGCTAAAATATAGAGGGGAAAGTGCAATGGAATGGGGTAATGATGGAGAAAAGTCCATGGTATTGTTCCAGTCTGTTTGTGGCACAGGTGCATTGTCCATGGGGACATAGGAAAGGGAGCAATGGCAGTTTAAGGTGGACAAGGTGACAGAGTGGGACATAAGGGGGACAATCAGGAGAGTTTCATTTCCTGGCGGTGGTCTTGGCAAGTGTATCTGGCTTCTGTCTGGTTCACACGGAACGTTTGCGGGGTGGTTCACCTTCTGTAGGGGGAAGGTGCTGGTGGCCTGTTGGTCCTGTGGCGGGACCTCCTGGCCACTAGCGGCAGCAGAAGTGGAGAGCTGTTCAGATGACTGGCTAGTGGTAGGGTCCCTCTGGTGTAACACTGCCTCACTAGTAATGTTGGCCATGTCTGCAGTACCCCTGCTATGGAGATCAGGGTGTTGTTGATGGCCTGCAAGTCCTCCCTGATCCCCTGATACTGTCCCTCCTGCAGCCGCCTGTTCTCCTGCACGTTGTCTAGGATCTGGTCCATCGTGTCCTGGGAATGTTGTTAGGCTCCCAGGATCTCGGAGAGTGCCTCCTGGAGAGTCGGTTCCCTGGCCCTTTCCTACCCCTGAAGCACAGCAGTCCTCCCAGTGTCCCTGTTGGTCTGTGCCTCTGTCCTCTGAACGGTGTGCCCACTCACACTGACCCTAGTTCCCTGATTGTCTTGGGGGCGAGATGTGGCCTGGGTTCCCTGTACAGGTGGGCACACAGCTGACTGATGTATCCTGGGGACAGAGGTGTGGGTACGCTGGGTGGGTGCTGTGGTGTTGGATCCTCATGGGGGAGGCTCTGTGGTGGTCTGTGACTGGGCTTGGGTGACTGACTGTCCAGTGGTCCCTGATGGGCCAGGTAGATCATCCAGATCCTGAAGTCTAGAGTTACTGTCATCACTGTGGGCCTTTTCTGTTGGGGGACTGGATAGTGATGGCACCTCCTCTCCAGTGACATTGGCTGGGGTAGCTGTGGGGATGTAAATGATATATTGTGCTTCAGGTGTCTGACATTTGTACTTCCCTTGCTTCCCTTCTATGGTTGTTGATGCCCTGCCAGCTTTTGCTTGTGTATGTTGGTGTATTGTGGGATTTTTTAGTTCTCCATGCTGTGCATGCGTTTGTGATGGGTGTACATGCAGGGCTGGGAGGGGTGTTCATGCATTGGTACAGTATGCAGGGCTTGGCTTTGGGATTAGTGTGATTTGATGGTGGAGTGTGTGGGATGAAGTGGAGTGATGGGGTGAGGGTGTGTGATGGCATGCAGGTATGGGGGTGATAATTGTTAAAAGTTGACATACTAGTGTCCAGTCCTCCTCCAACTCTGGCCAGGCTGTCAGGATGCAGTATTGCCAGTACCTGCTCCTCCCATGCTGTGAGCTGTGGGGGAAGAGGTGGGGGTCCACTGCCAGTCCTCTGTATGGTGAGCTGGTGTCTTGCTGCTATGGAATGTACCTTCCCCCATAGGTCGTTCTACCTCTTACTGATGTTGTCCCTTGTTCTGGGGTGCTGTTCCACGGCGTTGACTCTGTCCATGATTCTCCACCATAACTCCATCTTCTTTGCTATTGATATCTGCTGCACCTGTGCTACAAATAGCTGTGGCTCTACTCTGACGATTTCCTCCACCATGACCCTAAACTCCTCCTCAGTGAAATGGGGGTGCCTTTGTGGTGCCATGGGTGTTATGTGATGTGTGTTGGTGAGGGTGTGTTGCGTAATGCGTTGGGGTGTGTGATGTGGAGTGTGTGAGCGGTGTATGGGTGTGAGTGGTGTGTGTGTCTGGTTGTCGCAGTGGTCTTGGTGTTTGTCTGGTGGCAATGATTTGTATTCGTAAAGGGTTGTGGGTACTGTGGGTGGGTGTTTTATAGTGGTGTGGGTGTGGTGTGTCTATGGGTGTCAGGTGTGTGTAGTCTGAATTGTCCAATGGTTTTGTTTTGTCTATGGGTGTCCATTGTGAGCGCGGCGGTATGTACCACCAATGGTTTATCGCCGTTGAATGTCTGCTTTGGTGATTCTTGGGTCATAATGTGATGGGCGTTGTTCTGTTGGCGTAACGGTGGGGGTTTTGAGACCGCCAGTTTATCACTGACCTTTGGTCTGGCGGATTTGTGTATGTGGCTGTATTCTGTCGGATTGGTGTGTGTGCGTCATAATATGGTAAACGGATATTCACCAGCACGGTAGTAAGTTGGCAGCCATCAGCACGGCGGTAAGTGGCTTTTACTGTCAATGTCATAATGAGGGCCTTAATGTATATATGTTTATATTTTGCTACCTTTAACTATTAGTATGCCTTTGTTTCTGTTTGAACCATAGAAAACATCAACAAAAAGAGCCGTGGGAGAAGGGTCATCATCAAAGCTTACAATGCACATTTTTACTGCTTATGTTGTTAAAAACCGTCTGAAAGTTCCACGAGCCAGAACAAAGAGCCGCATAAGAATTGTGTTTGTACCTATAAAGACGCAGTTTTTAAAAAGGAAAATATGGGTTTCCCGCAAGACGCAAAGAAGGGTTTTGCAGCAACAATTATGAACATGTGTGTGAAACGCGACTATTATAATCTTTGTTATGGTCTTAAAATTAATTAACCGCAGCAGGAGGCTCACAAGTGTCTATACGAATCATACACACCAATTCGACATTTATGTAGCAGACTAGACCCGTACAAGGTGTATAAAATGTTAAGAGATGTGTATGGGATGTCAGAGGAAAAGAAACATGTACACCCTGATATGGTTAAGATCGTAGCAGCAGCACTCAAAGAGATCCAATACTCAAATGAACCATCTTCAAAAGTCAAGCGTATGCAGGAGTTGTGTATGTATTTTGAGAATAGAAAGGGTTATAGGAAGATGTATGTGTGATGTTTATTTTAAAAATAGAAGAATAGGTTCATTAACCCAGTGAAAACTATTTTTATAAAAAAATGCAGTGTCCTGGGAAGAGAGTCATTACGTTGTTATTTAACATACATACTTACTCACTTTTAGGACGTGTATCAGAATGTCGAGGTGCAAGATGTCTATTGTAGAAAAGTACCATCTTTCTTGGCATGTTACCCCCAATTTTACATGTATGTCAGTATGTTTTTACCTGTCTCACTGGGATCCTGCTAGCCAGTACCCTAGTACTCATACTTTGTGGCTTAAATGTGTATGCCTGTGTAGTACCTAACTGTGTCACTGAGGCTCTGCTAATCAGACCCTCAGTGCTCATGCTCTCTCTGCCTTTAAATTTGTCACTATAAGCTAGTGACTATATTTACCAATTCTAATTGGCATACTGGACCCCCCTTATAAGTCCCTAGTATATGGTACCTAGGTACCCAGGGCATTGGGGTTCCATATGGGCTGCAGCATTTCTTTTGCCACCCATAGGGAGCTCAGACAAACCATTACACAGGACTGCCATTGCAGCCTGCGTGAAATAACGCACACGTTATTTCACAGCCATTTTCACTGTACGTAAGTAACTTATAAGTCACCTAAATGTCTAACCTTCACTTGCTGAAGGTTAGGTGCAAAGTTACTAAGTGCGAGGGCACCCTTGTAATAAGAAAAGGTGCCCCACATAGTTCAGGGCCATTTCCCCAGAATTTGTGAGTGCAGGGACACCATTACACACGTGCACTACATATACGTCAATACCTATATGTAGCTTCACAATGGTAACTCCGAATATGGCCATGTAAGGTGACTAAGATCATGGAATTGTCCCCCCATTCCAAATCTGGTATTGGGAAGCCAATTCCATACATCCTGGGGCTCCACTATGGACCCCCAGTACTGCAAAACCAGCTCTCTGAGGCTTGCACTGCAGCTACAGTTGCTGCCACCTCACAGCTAGGCTTCTGCCCTCCTGGGGTCTGGGTAGTCCAGTCCCAGAAAGGCAGAACAAAGCATTTCCTCTGAGAGTAGGGTGTTACAGCCTCTCCCTTTGGAAATAGGTGTTACCGGCTGGGGAGGGGTAGCCACCCCAATCCTCTGGAAATGCTTTGAAGGGCACAGATGGTGTCCTCCTTGCATAAGCCAGTCTACACCTGTAGGAGGCTGGCCTGGCTTGTAGTGAGTACCAAGGGGTACTTACACCTTGCACCAGGTATCCCTTCTTAGTGTATAGGGTGTCTAGCAGCTTAGGCTGATAGATAATGGTAGCTTAGCAGAGCAGCTTAGGCTGAACTAGGAGACGAGTGAAGCTCCTACAGTACCACTTGTGTCACTTGCACAATATCATAAGAAAACACAATACACAGATATACTAAAAATAAAGGTACTTTATTTTTATGACAATATGCCAAAGTATCTCAGTGAGTACCCTCAGTATGAGGATAGCAAATATACACAAGATATATGTACACAATACCAAAAATACGCAGTATAGCAAAAACAGTGCAAACAATGTATAGTTACAATAGGATGCAATGGGGGCACATAGGGATAGGGGCAACACAAACCATATACTCCAAAAGTGGAATGCAAACCACAAATGGACCCCAAACCTATGTGACCTTGTAGAGGGTCGCTGGGACTGTAAGAAAACAGTGAGGGTTAGAAAAATAGCCCACCCCAAGACCCTGAAAAGTGAGTGCAAAGTGCACTAAAGTTCCCCAAAGAGCACAGAAGTCGTGATAGGGGAATTCTGCAGGAAAGACCAACACCAGCAATGCAACAATGATGGATTTCCAGACTAGAGTACCTGTGGAACAAGGGGACCAAGTCCAAAAGTCACAATCAAGTCGAGAGTGGGCAGATGCCCAGGAAATGCCAGCTGTGGGTACAAAGAAGCTGCTACTGGACAGTAGAAGCTGAGGATTCTGCAGGAACGACAAAGGCTAGAAACTTCCCCTTTGGAGGATGGATGTCCCACGTTGTGAAGAGTTGTGCAGAAGTGTTTTCCTGCGGAAAGATTGTAAACAAGCCTTGCTAGCTGCAAAGCTTGCGGTTAGAGTTTTTGGATGCTGCTGTGGCTCAAGAGGGACCAGGATGTCACCAATTGCGTGAGGGGACAGAGGGGGCGTCCAGCAAGATAAGAAGCCCTCTCAGAAGCAAGCAGCACCCAGAGAAGTGCCAGAACAGGCACTACAAAGTGGAGTGAAATGGTGCTCACCCAAAGTTGCACAAGAGAGTCCCACGCCGCTGGAGGACAACTCAGGAGGTCGTGCAATGCAGGTTAGAGTGCCGTGGACCCAGGCTTGGCTGTGCACAAAGGAAATCCTGGAAAAGTGCACAGGAGCCGGAGTAGCTGCAAAAGACGCGGTTCTCAGCAATGCAGTCTGGCGTGGGGAGGCAAGAACTTACCTCCACCACACTTGGACTGAAGAGTCACTGGACTGTGGGAGTCACATGGACAGAGTTGCTGAGTTCAAGGGACCTCGCTCGTCGTGCTGAGAGGAGACCCAGAGGACCGGTGATGCAGTTCTTTGGTGCCTGCGGTTGCAGGGGGACGATTCCGTCGACCCACGGGAGATTTCTTCGGAGCTTCTAGTGCAGAGAGGAGGCAGACTACCCCCACAGCATGCACCGCCAGGAAAACAGTCGAGAAGGTGGCAGGATCAGCGTTACAGTGTCGCAGTAGCCGTCTTTGCTACTTTGTTGCAGTTTTGCAGGCTTCCAGCGCGGTCAGCAGTCGATTCCTTGGCAGGAGGTGAAGAGAGAGATGCAGAGGAACTCTGATGAGCTCTTGCATTCGTTATCTAAGGAACTCCCCAAAGCAGAGACCCTAAATAGCCAGAAAAGAGGGTTTGGCTACTTAGGAGAGAGGATAGGCTAGCAACACCTGAAGGAGCCTATCAGAAGGAGTCTCTGACGTCACCTGCTGGCCCTGGCCACTCAGAGCAGTCCAGTGTGCCAGCAGCACCTCTGTTTCCAAGATGGCAGAGGTCTGGAGCACACTGGAGGAGCTCTGGGCACCTCCCAGGGGAGGTGCAGGTCAGGGGAGTGGTCACTCCCCTTTCCTTTGTCCAGTTTCACGCCAGAGCAGGGCTGAGGGGTCCCTGAACCGGTGTAGACTGGCTTATGCAGAAATGGGCACCATCTGTGCCCATGAAAGCATTTCCAGAGGCTGGGGGAGGCTACTCCTCCCCTGCCTTAACACCTTTTTCCAAAGGGAGAGGGTGTAACACCCTCTCTCTGAGGAAGTCCTTTGTTCTGCCTTCCTGGGCCAAGCCTGGCTGGACCCCAGGAGGGCAGAAACCGGTCTGAGGGGTTGGCAGCAGCAGCAGCTGCAGTGAAACCCCTGAAAAGGCAGTTTGGCAGTACCCGGGTCTGTGCTAGAGACCCGTGGGATCATGGGATTGTGCCAACAATATCAGGATGGCATTGAGGGGGCAATTCCATGATCTTAGACATGTTACATGACCATATTCGGAGTTACCATTGTGAAGCTACACATAGGTAGTGACCTATGTGTAGTGCACGCGTGTAATGGTGTCCCCGCACTCACAAAGTCCGGGGAATTTGCCCTGAACCATGTGGGAGCACCTTGGCTAGTGCCAGGGTGCCCACACACTAAGTAACTTAGCACCCCTTTACTAGGTAAAGGTTAGACATATAGGTGACTTATAAGTTACTTAAGTGCAGTGAAAATGGCTGTGAAATAATGTGTGTAAGAATTGTCAGAGCTCCCTATGGGTGGCATAAGAAATGCTGCAGCCCATAGGGATCTCCTGGAACCCCAATACCCTGGGTACCTCAGTACCATATACTAGGGAATTATAAGGGTGTTCCAGTGTGCCAATGTAAATTGGTGAAATTGGTCAATAGCCTGATAGTGACAATTTGGAAAGAAATGAGAGAGCATAACCACTGAGGTTCTGAATAGCAGAGCCTCAGTGAGACAGTTAGGCACCACACAGGGAACACATACATATAGGTCACAAACTTATGAGCACTGGGGTCCTGGCTAGCAGGGTCCCAGTGACACATAACAAACATACTGAAAACATAGGGTTTTCACTATGAGCACTGGGCCCTGGCTGGCAGGATCCCAGTGAGACAGTGAAAACACCCTGACATACACTCACAAACAGGCCAAAAGTGGGGGTAACAAGGCTAGAAAGAGGCTACTTTCTCACAACACCGGAACCCCAGTCCCTGCTCTGGCGCAAAACTGGACAAAGGAAAGGGGAGTGACCACTCCCCTGTCCATCACCACCCCCGGGGTAGTGCCCAGTGCTCCTCCGGTGTGTCTCAGACCTCTTTTACTAAAACACAAGAGGAGAGGGTCAGGAGTAACTCAACCCCAAACATGCTTCCGTTTTGGCTAGAAAATCGTAAATACACAAAAGGTGTGGGGTGGAACTGGAGGGAACTGGACTATTAAGCCCTGTTCAGGAAGCGCTATTTGGGTGTGTATTTTCCAGGTAGGGATGAGTGTAGGAAGTGGCTGTGCCTTTGAGGGAGTTCCCTTTATGGACTAGGTGGTCTCACACACATTATAGTGTCATGCTTCATCATTTTACCATCTAGCCCCACCCAGGTAAGATGATACTACCTGGGCGGACTCAACTTCCTTGTTAAAAGAACTGCAGAGGGAGTGCTGAAATTAGATCTAACTGAATAATACAAGGGATCCAGATAAAGAATTGGTGAATAAATTAACCTTACAAATCACCTGGATGCTGCAAACTACAGCTTCACCAGTACTCTTGGTCCCTTCTCATCCTGACGAGGGTGACCCTTGGAACACAGGTGGTGGACCCATGTGACCCAGACTATCCAGAGGTCCAACTGTCCGAATTTGGAGGAGGTAAGTCCTTGCCTACCCTCCCCAAACAGTAATCCTGTGCACTGTGTGATCTGCAGCTACAAGGGCTTCTGTGCACATTTCCAAGAATTCCTGCATACACAGCTGAGCCTAGGTCCCCAGCACTCCGTCCTGCGATGCTCAGCATCCTGAGTTGACCTCTGGGTTTCGTGGGACCTCTCTTTGCAGTGCTGAGAAAACTGCTGTGTTCAGTCTTCTTGAACCCATGTTCAAGGACTCTTGAGGGTGCTTCCCTCCTTCCAGTGGGCTCCCTACATTGCTGAGGGCCCCCTTTGTCTCCCCTCTTGAGTGGGACATTTTGTTCCTTCCTGGGCCAGGGCTGCACCCTTTTTCTTCAACCGCGACTCTTGCAGGTAGCAAGGCTTGTTTGCGGTATTTTGCAGGGAAACCACCCTGCATCCACCAGCACGCTGTGGGACATCTTCTGCACAAAGCAGAACCACCTACCTCCTTTCGTTGGTGCAAAACCAGCATCTTCTTCCAACAGGAGCCAGTCATTTTGCACCTTCATCCAGTGTTTAGTGGGCTCCTGGCCCCCCTGGACACTTTGGCGACTCTTGGACTTGGCCCTTTCCTTTACAGGTCTTCAGGTCCAGGAATCCGTCTTCAGTGCTTTGCAGTCTGTTGTGGTCCTTGCAAAATCCTTTATCACGACTTTAGTGTTTTGGGAGAAATACTAGTACTTTACTCATGCTTTCCTGGGTCCTCGGGTGGGATCTCCTTTACACCCTGGGTGTTTTCTCACACTCCCAGCGACCCTCTACACACTACACTTGCCTAAGGGTGCATTCGCGGGTTCACATTCCACTTACTTAGTATATGCTTTGTTTTTGTTGTCCCTAGGCCTATTGCATTCTATTGTGTTTTACAGTGTTTACACTACTTTCTGACTATTTTACTTACCTGATTTGGTTATTTGTGTATATTTTGTGTATGTTACTTACCTCCTAAGGGAATATATCCAATGAGATATTTTTGGCACATTGAACCTAAAATAAAGTACCTTTATTTTCAGTAACTATGAGTATTGTCTTTCTTCTTATATAGTACCTATATGATATAAGTGGTATTGCACAAGCTTTACATGTCTCCTAGTTCAGCCTTGGCTGTTCTGCTATAGCTACCTCTATCCGTCTAAGCTGCTAGAACACTACTACACTCTACTAATAAGGGATAACTGGACCTGGTATAAGGTGTAAGTACCATTGGTACCCACTACAAGCCAGGCCAGCCTCCTACATCTATGAGTTACAACCCAGATACATATGCATTAGCAGAATGGTATATGTGCTGATTAAAGAAACAATAGCTGAAATACACCCTGTAACTCTGCATTATTTGAACATTACTGAGCCGCCCACTACGATGATTTGTGACATTCCTGAAAGTATATTGTTTAATTCCGTGCTAATATTTTTTATTTTTTATAAAATGGCAAAACCCGGTGTCTTTCATTTCATGGTTTGTAACAGATGACAACATGTTGAGTGATGGATTAAGGAATTATATTACAAGACAATTGGTGTTGGTAGCTTCGGGGGGGGCGAAGCACTGTTTAGAAGGGCTCTGGTTGAAAATGAACCAGTAAACAGAGCACTGGTTAAGACGTGATTATCTAGGGAAATGGCGTATTCATGCCATACGCCCACCAGGAAATGTTTTAAGAAATTTGTCATTGTTAATGCGCAAGTAGATTATCAACGGCAGGCGGACATAATCAGTCTTCAAGATTTATCAAAGCATAATAACGGTGCTCGACACATATTAACGGTTATAGGTGTATTGTACAAGTACGTCTATGCGGAAGAGGTAAGCGATATAAGTGGTTCCGGTGTAACTGAAGCCTTTAAAGCAATCTTCAGGAAAGGACAAACCCCTCAAAAACTACAAACAGATGCGTTTCAGAAATTATTGAAGCAGCATAATGTAAACATTTTGTAGCATGCACATGGAGGTAAAAGCATCTGTTATAGAGCATTTTAACAGAACCCTAAAGTCTAAGATGTGGGATATTTCATGGCTTATAACACCTATCGGTAAGTGGATGTTCTACAGGCTTTTATAGATGTCCATAGATGTCCATAACGTCACTTACCACAGAACCATCAAAATGGCACATGTAGACGTAATGGCTGATAAATTGTTAAAGGAGTGGCGAACTGTGCATGGGAGTCGGATCGTTTGCGATGTAAAGAAGCCACTTTTAAAAGAAGGTGACCATGTTAGGGTTTCAAAATTGAAATGGGTCTTTAAGAAGGGCTACCAACAGACTTTTAGTGACCAGATATTTATAGTGGAAAGTGTGGAGCTTAAAGAGGATGTATGTATTTACAGGCTAGAGGACTATGACGGGGAAAAGGTGTTGGTGCCTTTTACATGGAGGAGCTACAGAAGGTACCTAATGATCCGCACAGGATTTACAGGGTTGAAAAGATTCTGAAAAGGAAAGATAGCAGAGCTAACCGTCAGGTTTTTGTCAAATGGTAAGGGTGGCCTGAGAAATGTAACAGTTGGGTGTTGGCCAGTTCCGTGCAGGTTGTGTGAGTATGACGGGGGCTCGTTGTAGATGCCAAGATGGATACAGCGCCATTTTATATCACTCTTCCATCCAACATCTCAAAGGACATGTTCTCTGACAATAGAAGTTCTTATTATACAGTGAAATTGGCTAAACCCGTAGACCTGAAAGGGGATTGGGCGGTAGCCCAACAGAAATCCAAAACCCCAGAACATGGAATACGTTTTCAATGTACAACACCATATTTAATATAAAGCGTGCTCAGGGTGCTTTGAGCATTCACGCCAGGTTTCCTCATGGGTATTTCCCATCAGTGCCCGCAGTGGTCGAAGCCGTCACTAAATCCATAGATAGCATTGAGATGTATTCGAATATTCAGTCAGTGTCAGATGACGTTAGACAGAAGGTGGTTCTTAAAGCTTTAAATCGTGATACTGTGTATAACTGTTTGGGTAAATTAAATTAATTAAGGGTTTAAGGAGCAGTGCAGCATATCAGAAGTCAAATAGAACTGGACAAGTCATGCCCCAATATTAACAGAAGGTTTTATACACTCTACGTGTATAGCAACATTGTAGAGTGGCAGAGGATAAGGGATAGTTATTCAGCGTTGCTAAGATGGGTGCAGGTGAAGGGTCGAAAATAACACAATGGTTAATTTACAGTACAACAAACCCATCTACGTATCAATTTCTAAAAAACATTTTGACACCATTACGATCATGATCTATGACGATTAGGCTGAGCCGGTGTCCTTTAAATACGGGAAAGTTATTGTTAAGCTTAATTTAAGACCGTGATGTGTCAGCAACTATAACCAACTCATCATGGTGATTACGAAAACATACAGCAACCCCTCTATGTATAGGGATTATTACAGAAACCAGGCTAGATATGGAGCCCCGCCGCTGTACTTTCAAGGGGCCACAGTTATGTACGGGGCCAGTTTGGGGGGGTTTCTTCCATAGTTTGTTTAGAAGAGCTATGCCATTCTTGAGAAGAGGCTATGAAATTGCAAAACCGCACGTTAAAGCGGCTGCTACGAACATTGTGAAGAACTTGGTGGGTTCTGTGAAATCTGCAGTTGTTGCAGTTGATGAACGTATGAATAAGCCGCCTCAATAAGGAGCGGGCTGGTGTACAAGTCTTGCACACCTGTTAAAATGAAGGGCGGTGCTTCAAAGCGTAGGGGCATGTGCATGCGGCCCCCTATAATAAAGGACACAGATCTTCAAATTGTGCTCACAAACGAAGATCCATAAGTCGGAAGAGAGCTTCGAAGAAGAAGAGAAGGGTCACAAACGTAAATATTTTTTAAAAAGCCGATCAACCTGCAAACATGGCCTTTGTACCCTGCGCATCGGTGAATACAATAAATCTGAGTTAGACCTGTTTTCTCTAAAACCGATGCCGACTAGCATCAAAAACAGTTTTTTCATGGAGGTATCACTGCTAGCCACTTTAACACATTTGGCACCAAAAGAGTTTTATGTGTCAGGGTCCACGTATATGTATTTGGATCTCAACAACACGCTACTGCATCTCATCTGTAAAATTGTAAAACCTTATGGTTCCAATATAGCGAATGACGCTAAAGTGGACGATCGCTTACCCCACCCAACCATGTTTAATCAGGTGGACATTACCCTCGGTGATCACCTTATCAGGCAAAATGATAACATGTAAGCATATAGGGCATACATTGAGAGCATTCTTAATTACAGCAGCGATACCCTGGACACACAGCTTTCAGCTGGGCTCTTCTACAAAGATACTTGCGGTCATTTTGAAGCTACTGTGCTGGACGGTCACAATCAGGATTTTGTAAAAAGACAAGCTTCGCTGCCGGCAGTAGACAGTTTGACCTCCTAGGCCGCATACACTCTGACCTTTTCTACCAAGATAAACTACTTGTCAACGGCATCAATTGTAAGATCAAACTAACCCGCAACAAGGAATCATTTTGTCTCATTAGTTGGGGTGCGAACAGTATAACCTCATTATACTGTCCACCAGTTTGTTTGTAAAGAGAGTGAAAGTATCACCATGGCGTCAGACTGGCTCACGCCAAGGCCTTACAACTATTGAACGCCAAGTACGCTGTGGAAAGAGTGGCTCTCAAGATATATAGCATTCCAACCTGGACCAGAATAACACAGACACAAAATGTATTTCTGGGACAGCTACCAAAAGGTATTATTATAGGGTTTGTGGACAATACAGCTTTTAGCTGTCAGTATACCCCAAACCCATTCAGTTTCAAACACTACGACATCAACTACGCAGCACTGGTACATGAGGGGTCTGTGTTTCCTGCAAACCCCCCAGTTTTGGAACATCTAATTTTATCAGGGAATATCTTGGACTGGTGTCGATAACAGAAAAACATCTGAGGGACTCAGGAGTCATGATATCAAGAGAAGGATATGGGGTCGGCTACACGCTGTTCGCTTTCAATCTAACGCCCAACATGGAAGATGGTGATCATTATAATCTGATAAAAAAAATAATCTAAAAACTGAAATATGTTTTAGCCAACCCTTGGTTGCCAATGTAACCATGATTGTTTTTGCAGTGTTCAACTGTGTCATGCAGGTCAACCATGCCTGCCAAATCATGTTTGACTATCTTTAAAATATTGTACAATGAACACTATGTAGATATGTGAGTTCTTAAGGAGATAGAAACAAACAGAACAGGGACAACTAGACACACACACCACATACACCCATACATCCCTCACGCACCCCACATCACACACCCCATCACATCACTCAACACACTCTCACCAACATACACCACACAACACCCATGTTCCCACAAATTGATGAGGAGTTAAGGGTCATGGTGAAGGAAATTGTCAGGGTAGAGCGACAGCTGTTTGGAGCACAGGTGCAGCAGATATCCATTGTAAGGAAGATGGGAGCTATGGAGGAGAATCATGGACTGGGTGAACGCTGTGGAACAGCACCCAAGAACAAGGGACGACATCAGGGAGAGGTGGAACGACCTACGGGGGAAGGTACGTTCCGTGGCAGCAGGGCACCAGCTCGCCCTACAGAGGACTGATGGTGGACCCCTCACCTCCTCCCCTGCAGCTCACAGCATGGGAGGAGCAAGTCTTGGCATTACTGCATCCTGAGGGACTCGCTGGAGTAGCCAGAGGACTGAACACTGGTAAGTCAACATTTACCATATATCACCCCCTATACCTGCATGCCATCAGACCCCCTCACCCTCACTCCCATCACTCCACTCCACCCCACACACTGCACCAACGCAGATGACTAACCCCAATGCCAAATCCTGCATGCCATACCAATGCATGGACACCCCTCCCAGGCCTGCATGGACACCCATCACCAAAGCATGCACAGCATAGGGAAACTAATAATCACACAATACATCACCATACACAAAGGTGGCAGGGCAACAGCAACGACAGAGGAGAAGCCAGGGATGTGCAATATGTCACAGGCATGAAGCATAATACATCACTTACATCCCCACAGGTGCCCCAGCCAATGTCAGTGGAGAAGAGGTGCCATGACTAACCAGTCTCCCAACAGAAGATGCCCCAGTGATGACAGAAACTCTGGACTTCAGGATCTATACCAACAACCTGGCCCATCAGGGACCACTTGACAGTCGGTCTCCCAAGCCCACTCCCAGTCAGCCACAGAGCCACCCCCATCAGTATCCAATACAACAGCACCCACCCAGCATCCCCACACCTCTGTTCCCAGGACACATCAATCAGCAGTGTGCCCACCTGTACAGGGACCCCAGGCCACACCTCATACCCAAGACAATCAGGGGCATGGGGTCAGTGTCAGTGGGCATACCGTTCAGGGGACAGAGGCACAGGCCAACAGGGATACTGGGAGGACCACTGTGCACCTGGGGGAGGACAGGCCCAGGGAACCGACTCTCCAGGAGGCACTCACTGAGATCCTGGGAGCCTACCAACATTCCCAGGACACGATGGGCCATATCCTTGACAACGTGCAGGAGAAGAGGAGGCTGCAGAAGGGACAGTATCAGGGGATCAGGGAGAACTTGCAGGCCATTAACACCACCTTGATCTCCATAGCAGGGGTGCTGGCAGACATGGCCAACATCATGAGGGTGGCAACAGCACAGCAGCGGGCCCTACCACTAACCAGTCCATTGACCAGCCCTCCACCTCCATTGCAGCTAGTGGGCGGGAGGGCCCGCCACAGGACCTACAGGCCACTAGCACCCCTCTCCCTGCAGAAGGTGAACCACCCTGCAAACGTTCCCTGTGACCCAGACAGAATCCAGAGACACTTGTCAAGACCACCTCCAGGAAATCAGACTCTCCTAATTGCCCCTCTTATGTCCCACACAGTCGTCTTGCCCACTTTGAACTGCCTTTGCTCCTTTCCTATGGCCCCTTGGACATTGGACCTGTGCTACAAACAACTTTGAACAATACCCTGGACTTTCCTCCATCATCACCCCATTCCATTGCACTTTTCCCTCAATTTCATAGCGCTACAATAAACACCCTTGAACACAACTTGACCACCAGTATTTTATGTTTTGAAAATGCGCATTTATGGAAAAAGTCACATCTAGTGCAACTGATCTGAACACTGTGAGATCATAGAAATAAGGACCTGTAGCTGTCTGTAGTCATCACATCAGTACACAGTTGTTATATCACCAACATCTGTAAAATGACAAGCCATAGGTGACAGTAAGTTGAGATGCAAAGGATGTTAATGCCATCATGCTACAGCCACACGGAATACATCAATACTCAGAGGAATGGTCAGTTGTACTGTCGCACCTGTGTGAAGTATTGACGGATAACTGATATTCTGTTGTCCTTATCCTCAGCCTTCTCACCCTAAATGTCCTAAGGGTCTACTCCTGCCACAGGGGCATCTCCAGTCACCTCCTCCTGCAGAAAGGGTACATGCTGTCTGAGGGCCGCGTTGTGCAACATGTAGCATGCCACTACTATCTGGCAGACCTTCCCAAGTGAGTAGCACAGATGGAGATGGAAGCACCTGAACCTGGCCTTCAGGAGCCCGAAGGTGGTCTCGATGATCCTTCTGGTTCTCCCATGTGCCTCATTATAAAGTTCCTCAGGTCCTCCCAGGGGTTAGCAGCCACAATAGGTTTGGGTAGCCAGAGTCAACTGCAAGTATTGAGGCGACAACATTTAGCCTCACACAATGATTTGGGGATGCCACCTGAAGGCATACACTAGCATACAATGGGTAGGGACCGTGGCTCTCCTATTAGCCATACCTTGTGCCTCTGTAGTTGACCCATCACATTAGGGATGCTGCTATTCCTCAGAGCAAAGGCATCATGCACTGACCCAGGATACTTAGCATTGATGTGGGAGATGTACTGGTCCGCCAAGAGCACCATTTGCAGATTCAGTGGGTGGAAACTCTTCTGATTCCTGAACACCTGTTTATTCTGGCGGGGGGGCTAAAGCAATATGTGTCCCGTCAATGGCCCCAACAATATTGGGTATATGTCCCATTGCATAGAATCCGGCCTTCACAATGGCCAGACATTCCACCTGGGGGAAAGCTATTTAGCTGCAAATTTGTTTCACCAGGCAGACAAAACTCTTGCAAGCACAATGGAGAACATTGGCTGTGACATTCTTGCTACCAAGCCCACTGTCACTTGGAAAGAACCAGTTGCCAGGAAATGGAGCACTGACAGCACTTGCACAAGAGGGGAGATCCCAGTGGGATGACTGATAGCAGATATCATGTCTGGCTCCAATTGGGCTCACAGCTCTGTGATTGTGGCCCTGTCCAGTCTATAGGTAAGTATATTGGGCCTGTTCTCCAGTGTAGCTAAGTCCACAAGGGGTCTATACACAGGGGTATGTCTCCTCCTCCTATTTATCCGCAGCGGTAGGTATCTAAGGGACACAAGAGTGAGTAGGCTGTCACAATTTGAACAATGGAACCACAGCCTCAGTGTACATAATGCATTTATGTGATGGGACAGTGAGAATGGCGAGGTATGTGCTAATCTAGACTGTGATGCGGTTAAGGTTGATATGACCGTTGTCTGCCACCATGAAATGGCGATCACCTGTCCTGTATGTAGGGACAGGTGGAAGTGAGGTAACTCCGCTGACGTTGGGCGTCATGGCGAAATGCAGTCTTACATCACTGTGCCATTCCTCATTGGATAATATGGGGCTCTATGGGGTACAGTGGCCAATGGGGATCTGCGTCAGGGGGTGACAGTGTACACCGCCGCATACGTAACCCCCATTTTCTATCTGAGCTCACTTTTTTCTGGACTTTCAACATAAGAACACCAACACTGCGTGTGCTGCTGTGACCTGTGTCTGAAGCCTACCATGGCCCGTGTGACTGGGGAAAGGGCCCCCGCCTTCACTTTGGAGGAGTTGGAGTGATTGGTGGATGGGGTCCTACCCCAGTACAGTATGGGCCTCCATATCAACAGGTAAGTACACCTTGGGCATGATGCATGTGAGAAGGATGCATGGAGATGTGTGTGACAGCATCGTGGGGGGAATGTCTTGTGGTGGTGTACATGGTGTACGCCGGACGATGTGTGTGCCAATGGTGACGGAAATCGGATTGGTGGGCAATATGTGTGACAGGCTGGATTGTATGTTTAATGGTGTCCTCCTGTCTGTACTACCTCTGCAGGTCAGCACCCATCAAAAGAAGGGATTATGGCATGCCATTGCCAAGGATGTGTGGATCCTGGGGGTCTATGGCAGGCAGAGCACCCACTGTCGGAAATGGTGGGAGGACCTGAGATGCTGAGCACGGAAGACTGCAGAGGCCCAGCTGAGGATGGCCTCCCAACGAGGAAGGGGTGCCTGTCGGAACCTGACCCCCCTGGTGGCCCGATACTGGCGTTGACCTACCCAGAGCTTGATGGGTGCTTGAGGGAATCATAGCAGCCACAAGGGCGTGAGTACAGTGGTCATTATTAAAATAATTGGCAGGTGGAATGGGATCCAGGTGGTGGATGTGAGCTAGTGGGTGCCCCTAAGGTCAGGCCAGACATTGCAGCGTGATTCAGCACAAGGGTAATGTGTGTATGGCAAATGCAGGTAACCTAGCTTGTTAGCTTTCCATGTCAGTCAGGCTTTGTGGGTACCAGGAGGGG
This sequence comes from Pleurodeles waltl, assembly GCF_031143425.1. Lineage (NCBI taxonomy): Eukaryota > Metazoa > Chordata > Amphibia > Caudata > Salamandridae > Pleurodeles > Pleurodeles waltl. Next base: position 834,399,203 of record NC_090444.1, read on the forward strand.
TGCAGTTGGAGGTATGTGGCCCTCATCTTGCCGTGGTATCTAGCCAAATCACCGGCAGTGCAATGCATAGTGCTGAAGCCTGATCCCTATGTGTGACGGTGCTGTGTATGCCAACTCTGGTGTTGGTGCAGTAATTGACCCAGTGTTTCCTTTTTCTCTCTCCCTCCACCAGGTTCTTCTGTCATCCTGTCCATGTGTGTATTAGCATCATCTGGCGGAGGAGCAGGGCCACTGGTGACAGAGGGAGCTGCATCCCATAGGACCCAGAAGGCAAAGTCCACCGGCGCCGAGGGAACCCTTGTGAACGGAGGGCCAGGGGAGCACCATGGCAGAGACAGGAGGTGACAACACAGACTCAGATACCTCCTCCAATGGAAGCTCCTGGGTGGTGGTCGACACCTCTGTGACCACCCCAGCTGCAGGTGCAGCCGCCACCCCCGTACCAGCACCGCCTTCCTGGTGGCCCCTCAGCAAGTTGCCCGTGCCCGCTCACCCAGGAGTGTGGACATCTCCTTTGCCTCAGGCACCTCAGGCCCTGCCCAGTGAGCCCTGCTGCCCTCAGTGAGGAGGCTATTGACCTCCTGAGATCCATCTCTGTAGGGCAGTCAAACATTGTGAATGCCATCCAGGGGCTGGCATCCCAGATGCAGCAATGCAATGCATTCCTGGAGGGCATCCACAGTGGCCCGACAGAGATCAATTCAGGCTCTGGCCTCTTCTCTGATGGCAGCCATTGTCCCTGTTCCTACCATTCCTCCTCCAACTACCACTTCCCAGTCTTCTCAACCCCAACCCATCCCATGCACACATAAAGACGATCATGCACACAAGACAACATCCAAGAGTGGCACAGTCAAACACAGGCACCGCACTTCATCACACAAGCACTCATGAAAACACCAGACAGTTGCAGAAACAACCACATCCACTGCCTTCACTGTCTCCCCTCCTCCTCCTCCTCCACTTCCCTGACAATCTCGTCCACACTCACACCTGCATGCACTGCTTCAACATCTACCACCAGCATCACCACACCAAGCAGCGCACACACCTCACTAGCAGACACCTCCACAACATCCATGCGTCCCCTGTGTCCTCTCCCACCCTGTCTATCCCCCCCTTCCTAAAGGACACAAACGCAAGCACTCACACACCCAACAGTCATCCACCTCACATCAGCACACTGCCGATGCACCTGTACCCAAATCCAGCAGACATACACCTCCTACAACCACTCCCTCAACCTCCACTCCCATCCCTCCTCCCTCATCCTGTCATGAAGTGGAAGGAGCCTGCACCTCCTGCCATGAAGGGGAAGAAGCCCTCGACTCCTACCCAGAAGGCTAAGGAACATGCACTACCTGCCATGAAAGGGAAGAAGCCCTCAACCCCTGCAAGGAAGGGTAAGGATCCCATGCCTCCTGCATGAAGGTGAAGAAGCCATCAACTCCAGCGGAGGCTACCAGGGTGACACCTCCACCACCACCAGTGGTCACGGGGCCTCCACCACCAGCTGAGGAAGTGCATCCCTCACCTCCAGCAGAGGCTGCCCAGGAGGCACCTCCACCTCAGTTCAGCCCTCACCGCCAGCAGAGGCTGCCCAGGAGGGACCTCCATCTGCCACCACAGTTCAGCCCCTCACCTCCAGCAGAGGCTGCCCAGGAGGCATCTTCACCTGCTGACAATGTGCAGCCCTCACCTCCAGATGACACAGTGCAGCAATCACCACCAGCGGGAGCCATGTAGGCCACCCTCCAGGGGCTGCTGTACAAGGGGCCCCCTACAGGAGCAGTGGGCATGTTTCCCACCTGAGAGACTGTGGCCTTGCACTCCCCAGCACAGAGTAATGGGCATGGAGCCCCCTCCAAATTCAGTGGGAAAGTCACCCACTCCAGAGACTGTGGCCTTGCACTCCCCAGGACAGAGTAATGGGCATGGAGCTCCCTCCGGAACCAGAGGGAAAGTCACCCACTCCAGAGACAGTGACCTTGCATTACCCAGGACAGAGTAATGGGCATGGAGCCCCCTCTGGAACCAGTGGGAAAGTCACCCACTCCAGAGACTGTGGCCTTGCACTCCCCAGCACCGAATAATGGGCATGGAGCCCCCTCCGGATCCAGTGGGAAAGTCATCCACTCCAGAGACTGTGGCCTTGCACTCCCCAGGTGTAGGAAAGTATCATCTTGCCTGGCATGTTACCCCCATATTTCACTGTATATATGTTGTTTTAGTCTATGTGTCACTGGGACCCTGCCAGGCAGGGCCCCAGTGCTCATAAGTATGTGCCCTATATGTGTTTCATGTGTGATGCCTAACTGTCTCACTGAGGCTCTGCTAACCAGACCCTCAATGGTTATACTCTCTCTGCTTTCCAAATTTGTCACTAACATGCTAGTGACTAAATTTACCAATTCACATTGGCATACTGGTACACCCATATAATTCCCTAGTATATGGTACTAAGGTACCCAGGGTATTGGGGTTCCAGGAGATCCCTGTGGGCTGCAGCATTTATTTTGTCACACATAGGGAGCTCTGACAATTCTTACACAGGCCTGCCAGTGCAGCCTGAGTGAAATAACGTCCATGTTATTTCAAAGCCATTTACCTCTGCACTTAAGTAACTTATAAGTCACCTATATGTCTAACCTTCACCTGGTGAAGGTTGGGTGCAAAGGTACTTAGTGTGTGGGCACCCTGGCACTAGCCAAGGTGCCCCCACATCATTTAGGGCAAATTCCCCGGACTTTGTGAGTGTGGGGACACCATTACACGCGTGCACTATACATAGGTCACTACCTATGTATAGCGTCACAATGGTAACTCCGAACATGGCCATGTAACATGTCTAACATCATGAAATTGTCACCACAATACCATTCTGGTTTGGGGGGACAATTCCATGATCCCCCGGGTCTCTAGCACAGAACCCGGGTACTGCCAAACTACCTTTCCAGGGTCTCCCCTGCAGCTGCTGCTGCTGCCAACCCCTCAGACAGGTTTCTGCTATCCTGGGGTCCAGGGAGCCCTGGCCCAGGAAGGCAGAACAAAGGATTTCCTCTGAGAGAGGGTGTTACACCCTCTCCCTTTGGAAATAGGTGTCAGGGCTGGGGAGGAGTAGCCTCCCCCAGCCTCTGGAAATGCTTTGATGGGCACAGATGGTGCCCATCTCTGCATAAGCCAGTCTACACCGGTTCAGGGATCTCCCAGCCCTGCTCTGGCGCGAAACTGGACAAAGGAAAGGGGACTGACCACTCCCCTGACTCGCACCTCCCAGGGGAGGTGCCCAGAGCTCCTCCAGTGTGTCCCATACCTCTGCCATCTTGGAAACAGAGGTGTTGGGGGCACACTGGACTGCTCTGAGTGGCCAGTGCCAGCAGGTGACGTCAGAGGCTCCTTCTGATAGGCTCTTACCTCTCTTGGTAACCAATCCTCCTAACCTGGTAGCCAAACCTCCTTTTCTGGCTATTTAGGGACTCTGCTTTGGGGAATTCTTCAGATAACGAATGCAAGAGCTCACCAGAGTTCCTCTGCATCTCCCTTTTCACCTTCTACCAAAGGATCGACCACTGACTGCTCAGGACGCCTGCAAAACCGCAACAAAGTAGCCAGATGACTACCAGCAACATTGTAGCGCCTAATCCTGCCGGCTTTCTCGACTGTTTCCAGGTGGTGCATGCTCTGGGGGTAGCTGCCTTCACCCTGCACCAGAAGCTCCGAAGAAATCTCCTGTGGGTCGACGGAATCTTACCCCTGCAAACCAGGCACCAAAAGACTGCAACACTGGTCCTCTGGGTCCCCTCTCATCCTGACGAGCGTGGTCCCTGGAACACAGCAACTCTGTCCAAGTGACTCCCACAGTCCAGTGACTCTTCAGTCCAAGTTTGGTGGAGGTAAGTCCTTGCCTCCCTACGCTAGACTGCATTGCTGTGTACTATGTGGTTTGCAGCTGCTCCGGCTCCTGTGCACTCTTCCAGGATTTCCTTCATGCAGAGCCAAGCCTGGGTCCCCGGCACTCCTTCCTGCAGTGCACAACCTTCTGAGTTGTCCTCCGGTGTCATGGGACTCCCTTTTGTGACTTCACGTGGACTCTGGTTCACTTTCCTTCCAAGTGCCTGTTCAGGTACTTCTGCGGGTGCTGCCTGCTTCTGTGAGGGCTTCCTGAGTTGCTGGGCACCCCCTCTGTCTCCTCCTCCAAGTGGCAACATCCTGGTCCCTACTGAGCCACAGCAGCACCCAAAAACCTCTACTGCAACCCTTGCAGCTAGCAAGGCTTCTTTGCAGTCTTTCTGCGTGAGAACACCTCTGCAAGCTTCATCGCGACGTGGGACATCCATCTCCAAAGGAGAAGTTCCTAGTCCTCTTCTTTCTTGCAGAACTCCAAGCTTCTTCCAACCGGTGGCAGCTTCCTTGCACCCTCAGCTGGCATTTCCTGGGCTCCTGCCCACTCTCATCACTGTAGTGACTATTTGACTTGGTCCCTTTGTCTTACAGGTACTCAGGTTGGGAAATCCACTGTTGTTGCATTGCTGGTGTTTGTTCTTCCTGCAGAATCCCCCTATCAAGACTTCTGTGCTCTCTGGGGGTAGTAGGTGCACTTTACACCTACTTTTCAGGGTCTTGGGGTGGGCTATTTTGATAACCCTCACTGTTTTCTTACAGTCCCAGTGACCCTCTACAAGCTCACATAGATTTGGGGTCCATTCGTGATTCGCATTCCACTTTTGGAGTATATGGTTTGTGTTGCCCCTATACCTATGTGCTCCTATTGCAATCTATTGTAATTCTACACTGTTTGCATTACTTTTCTTGCTATTACTTACCTAATTTTGGTTTGTGTACATATATCTTGTGTATATAAATTATCCTCTTACTGAGGGGACACAATGAGATACTTTTGGCATATTGTCATAAAAATAAAGTACCTTTATTTTTACTAACTCTGTGTATTGTGTTTTCTTATGATATTGTGCATATGACACCAGTGGTATAGTAGGAGCTTTACATGTCTCCTATTTCAGCCTAAGCTGCTTTGCCATAGCTACCTTGTACCAGCCTAAGCTGCTAGAAACACCTCTTCTACACTAATAAGGGATAACTGCACCTGGCACAAGGTGTAAGTACCTCTGGTAGCCACTACAAGCCAGGCCGGCCTCCTACACCAGGACAGAGTAATGGGCATGGAGCCCACTCCAGAACCAGTGGGAAAGTCACCCACTCCAGAGACTATGGTCTTGCACTCCCCAGCACAGAGTAATGGGCATGGAGCCCCCTCCAGAACCTGTGGGCTTGTTCCTGACTTGAGGTGCCCCCCCATTCCCCTGAGGTGCCTGCCCACTTGCAAACTGATACTACAACTGAGTGGCACTCATATGACAAAGGAAAACATGAATTATGAAAGTCCACAAATGAAATGTTCATCCGTAGTTTATATCAGTGTTCTTTATTCTTCTTATCAATTCTTGTGTTCAACAATATTCCCGTCACTGTCCTTTCACATCGTCAACACGTGTTTCGACTGGGGAATACCCCTTTGACTTCCTCAGGACTCTCTACAACAGATGACAACCAATATGTAACAATTTATAATACATATATCAGTAACCCTTCACAATTCAATGTCATTAATATAAATGTTCTCGTGAAAAACGTGTAAAATCATCCTCAATATATCAAACACCAAACCCTCACTATTCAGTGAGTTTAAACCGTTTTGCATAAACTCCTTGTGGCACATACCATTGTTATATATAATTCTCAAAAGTTATTATATATACAAGCACCCCATGAAAACTTGACTCATAGTGAATAACAGATATTTTTCTCGAATTAATTCAAAGTCACCAAACTAACCACATCCACAAAAAATATATAATCCAGCTGATACATGATCACAATTAAAATGTTGCCGATTTTAGAATTCCATTTGTTGACAGACGGATATTGAATAGTTATTTATTATCGATCTGTAATTAAAATAGTATATTAAACCAATATTTGCTTCATTACCCATTTCCTGTACTCACAATCAATGCAATACTGTTTACCTTGCTTACCTCATTGAGTATATTTCAAAACTAGTGTTAATATGGATGCCCCTCAAAAAGCAAATGAGTTTATCCTATGGAAAAGAGGTTTATAACAGTTACTCTTTTTCTCCCAGTAATCGTTATTCCCTTTGTTCCTTATAATCATCCTAACTCCCTCTTACCTGATACTTGGTCATGCCGTGCTACGCGAGTGCTACGGAGTTGACCTACGGAGTTTTCCACGTCTTTAATGCCCGCCCTTCCGAACCTATGAGGATAGAAAGAAGACTAATGTCTGAAACTTCGTATTTTGGCAGTTCCTCCGAGCCTATAGACATAGAGAGCGGACTGCGGCGACATCGCTCTCATGTCGCTTTTTTTAAACTTTATATTGAGTATCAAAATATAACAACCACATGATCACCATTATCATATAAATCTCACATATATAATGGGAAACAACTATTTTAAATATACTTGACTAATTTAAATATATAGGAATTAACCCCTAATGTTGTCGCTTTGAGCAAGTAAACTATCTTCTATTTACAATAGTTTTTACAGCAATTTTATATGCACTATCAAAATAATGTATAGTTTAACTAACTCCTTCTCCAAATGTTACTAATGTCCTTGTGTCACTTATTTGTTCCTCCTAGATCCATATCATGTATTGTTCCTCATGTAAATCACTAATAAGCCTAATGCTTTATAATGTAAATAATTCATCTGTCTCCAAGAAAATATTCTAATTCATGGTCTGAGATTAGGCCATTTTCTACTGCTCCAAAGCGCATAATCCAAATCGATTCCTTTCTTCTTAATATCAGTTCCCTATTTCCACCCCTTGGATTCATTTCACAATAGTCAAATCCAAAAAATGTAAAATCCTTATGTGCTTCCTGCATCCTACACGATCTCATGTGTAAGGCTATAGGGTAACGTTCATCTCCTTGCCTAACGGCTCTCCAATGTTCTGCAATTCTAACTTTGAGGGGACGAATAGTACTACCCACATAGATCTTATCACATTTGCATATACAACATACTTCGTATTACAGTTAATATGAGATGTAATGTTGAATTTAATATTGCCAATTCCTTGAAATTCTTTCTTTCCATGCCAAGCCCATCTGCACATTGCACAGCTTCCACACTTATAAAAACCTCTGTTATGTACATTGAGCCAATTCGGCTTAGTTTTATCTTTCAAATAACTAGGGCTGAGAATATCATCTAACGTCATCCCCCTCCTAAATGACATATCAGGTTTATTTCCGATATATTTCTTTAGGGTCTGATCTTGTAGTAAAATTGGCCAATATTTCTTCATAATTTTGATTAATAAAGCTGAGTTGTCCGTATAGTCTATCACTACTCGTACTTTCTTATCATTTGCGTTCTCCTTGTTCTCCACTTTTGTATGCCTCGCCAATGTATATGAACGTGATATCTTAGATACCTTTATCTGTGATCTTTTCACTACAGTTGGTGAGTAGCCTCTGTCTATAAGTCTCTGCCCCATATCCCTGATGCAAACTTCAAAATCATAATTTTTACTGCAATTGCGTCTGGCTCGGACCATTTCACCAAACGGTATTGCATCTATCTGTATTTTCGGATGTGCACTTCTTGCATGTAGTATAGTATTACATGCTGTTGATTTACAATATAGTTTGCTTTCAATCCTATTATCATCTATAAATAATTCCACATCCAAAAAATCAATAGATGTGGAACTATATTTATAGGTGAATTTGATATTAACATCATTACTATTAAGATAAGTACAAAATTAATGTAAGGTCTCTTCATTCCCTGTCCATATCATAAAACAATCGTCTATATACCTCCCCCAGTACAGGATGTGTGTTTGCCATTCCGCTGCTCCTAGTCCCCACACCCATTTCTCTTCGAACCATCCCATAAACAGGTTTGCATACGAGGGAGAAAATCTAGACCCCATAGCTACCCCTTGCTTCTGTTTGTACCAATCATTTTTGAAAAGAAAATAGTTGTGGTTCAAAATCAGATCAATCATACATATTATCATCCTTGTGTGTTCCAACAAACTTGCTGATCTCCAATTTACCATATATTTGATCGCTCAAATACCTGTCTCATGTTCAATACTAGTATATAAAGCAACCACATCCAAGGTGACCATAAACATGTTCGAATCCCATTGAATATCCGCAAGTAAACTTAATATATGTTTAGTGTCCTTAATGTACAAAGGAAGATTAGCTACCAGGGGTTGCAAAAACACATCCACAAAATCTGACAGTCTTTCCGTGGGGCATCCCATACCTGAAACTATTGGTCTCCCAGGCGGAAAATCACATTCTTTATGTATTTTGGGTAAGGTATATAGACATGGAAATCTAGGACGATTCACCAATAAGTAAGAATATTCATCTTCATCTAATAACCCTTCATCGTGCCAAGTCTTAAGCAATCTATTGATCTTACTAACCAGCCCCATCATAGGATTGTACATTATTTTTTCATAGCAGTTCTCATTATGAAGCTGTGCATATATTTCTCTCTCATAGTCTTCACGATTCATGACAACTATATTGCCTCCCTTGTCAGTACGTTTTATTATCACTTCTTCATCACCTTACAAAGATTTCATTGCTTGATGTTCATTGAATGTTAGATTATGTTTCCATGTTTGTTTATATTGAGACCCATATTTATTCAAATCATTCCATACCAATTTGTAGAATACATCAATGTTATTATTCATAATCTGTCTAGGAATCCATGTTGATTTCCGCTTCAAACCGCAAGTAATACTTAAATTGGACATCACATTTAGTTCCTGTAATATTGAGGACGTGGTTGTTGGGGATTCTTCATAGTCAGTAATAGACATTAGAGCCACTGTGTCATATATGTCTTATATTGAAAGATCACTTTGTACCGTCGTACTGTAACCAATTGCTGATTCTAATACCGGTTTCTTGTTGGTCTCAAAATATTTCTTAAGTTTCAACCGCCTAATAAACTTAAATGAGTCTATTTTCCATCTACATATATCCCCCCCGCTTGTAGGGCAGAATCCCAGGCCCTTATTCAAAAGGATCAACATATCCTTTGTTAACACCTTTCTAGATATATTGACCACATTGCTCTTCACCTCTGAGGACAGACCTATGTCTTCTTGTCCCGCGATCTCGTTTTCATGCCCGAGTATTGGTTTTCTACCCTCACCTCTCCTTCCTCTCCTAGTCTTCCTTCTCGACTTCTTTTCTGGTTTGTTTCTCAATTTTCTTGTTTGATCCTCCTCATTTCTTGTAAAAAATCACCACCTCGTACACCTAAGCTAGAAGATTGTGCTTTCATGTTATCCATATCACTCGAGCTATTTGCCACACTACTGCGTGATGTAGCTGCAGACTGTATAGAGTTAGTGGATTGTACCCTTGAAAGCGTATTTTTTATTAAGTGGTCATATTTACTCGAAAAGGTAGGCGCTCTACCGTTAAGGTAGTCCTGTTCTTCTCTCTTCAGCTTTGTAGCTTTCCTCTTTTTAATTTCATCCTGAAATTTCAATAATATATCTTCCAAACTCACATAGTTCTTATCTGTTGCTTCCTTTAAGTTCAATTCTTTGATTTCTTTCTCTAGGGCCAAAATCTCCGTTTGAAGTTTCAAAACCTTTCTATCCACATTTTCTATTAAAATATCCATAATTTTCATGGAATTATAAATCAGCTCTTCCCCCCACCTCATAAGTAAGTCTGCATCTAGATTGTCATATGTGGGAAAAACATGTGATCTTAAACCTCTAGGTATCCTATTCAACTTCTTATATTGCTTGAGTGTTATACTGTCCCACCATCTAGACATTTCATTCCTTTTTAATTTCTCCAATCTAATAAACTTGTCTCTTAGACCCTCTTTACCTACACGGTTTCCACTTTTCATAGCTTGGCGTACCGTATGTCCACTATCAAGACTCCCAAATAGATCCTCTGCTAATCTCTCTCTCTCCATCGCACTATTCGTATTTCAACTATAAAAGGGAGCAGCATACCTACGTTATAGACAATCAAACTTCCCAGGGGTAACTTACATCAGATAAATTGCACTCCCTCTCTAATTATAGTCACCTAATTATTATCCTATATGGTGCCTACTTACTGGGAATTCCCCCTATAACCCATATAACAAACAATGTTGTCCAACAATACTACAACTGAGCGGCACTCATTTGACAAAGGAAAACATGAATTATGAATGTCCATAAATGAAATGTTCATCCGTAGTTTATATCACAGTGTTCTTTATTCTTCTTATCAATTCTTGTGTTCAACAATATTCGTGTCACAGTCCTTTCACATCGTCAGCACGTGTTTCGTCTGAGGAATACCCCTTTGACTTCCTCAGGACTCTCTACAACAGATGACAACCAATGTGTAACAATTTATAATACATATATCAGTAATCAACCCTTCACCATTCAAAGTGATTAATATAAATTTTCTCTTGAAAACGGTGTCTAATCATCCTCAATATATCAAACACCAAACCCTTACTATTCAGTGAGTTTAAATGGTTTTGCATAAACTCCTTGTGGCACATCCCATTGTTATATATAATTCTCAAAAGTTATTATATATACAAGCACCCCGGGAAAACTTGACTCACAGTGCATAACAGATATTTTTCTCGAATTATGGATATTTTAATAGAAAATGTGGATAGAAAGGTTTCGAAACTTCAAACGGAGATTTTGGCCCTTGAGAAAGAAATCAAAGAATTGAACTTAAAGGAAGCAACAGATAAGAACTATGGGGGTGATTCTGACCGCGGCGGTTGGCGGTCGCCGCCCGCCAAGCGGTTCCCGCCGAAAGACCGCTCCGTGGTCAAAAGACCGCGGCGGTCATTCTGGCTTTCCCACTGGGCTGGCGGGTGACTGCCGAAAGTCCGCCCGCCAGCCCAGCGGGAAACACCCTTCCCACGAGGAAGCCGGCTCAGAATGGAGCCGGCGTAGTGGGAAGGTGTGACGGGTGCAGTTGCACCCGTCGCGAATTTCAGTGTCTGCAAAGCAGACACTGAAATTCTTTGTGGGGCCCTCTTACGGGGGCCCCTGCAGTGCCCATGCCATTTTCGGGAGAACCGCCAGGAACAGGATGGCGGTATGGGGTGTCAGAATCCCCATTGCGGATTCCCATGGGCAGCGGAAAGTCGGCGGTACACCGCCGGCTTTCCGCTTCTGGCCGCGGCTGTACCGCCGCGGTCAGAATGCCCGGCGGAGCACCGCCAGCCTGTTGGCGGTGCTACCGCCACCTCCGCCATGGCGGTAATTACCGCCAGGGTCAGAATGACCCCCTATGTGAGTTTGGAAGATATATTATTGAAATTTCAGGATGAGATGAAAAAGAGGAAAGCTACAAAGCTGAAGAGAGAAGAACAGGACTACCTTAACGGTAGAGCGCTTACCTTTTCGAGTAAATATGACCACTTAATTAAAAATACGCTTTCAAGGGTACAATCCACTAACTCTATACAGTCTGCAGCTACATCATGCAGTAGTGTGGCAACTAGCTTGAGTGATATGGATAACATGGAAGCACAATCTTAGAGCTTAGGTGTACAAGGTGGTGATTTTTTACAAGAAATGAGAAGGATCAAACAAGGAAATTGGGAAACAAACTAGAAAAGAAGTCAAGAAGGAAGACTAGGAGAGGAAGGAGAGGTAAGGGCAGAAAACCAATACTCGGGCATGAAAACGAGATCGCGGGACAAGAAGACATAGGTCTGTCCTCAGAGGTGAAGAGCAATGTGGTCAATATATCTAGAAAGGTGTTAACAAAGGATATGTTGGCCCTTTTGAATAAGGGCCTGGGATTCTGCCCTACCAGCAGGGGGGATATATGTAGATCGAAAATAGACTTATTTAAGTTTATTAGGAGGTTGAAACTTAAGAAATATTTTGAGACCAACAAGAAACCGGCATTAGAATCAGCAATTGGTTATAGTATGACGGTACAAAGTGATCTTTCAATTCAAGACATATATGACACTGTGGCTTTAATGTCTATTACTGACTATGAAGAATCCCCAACAACCACATCCTCAATATTACAGGAACTAAATGGGATGTCCAATTTAAGTATTACTAGCATTTTGAAGCGGAAATCAACATGGATTCTTAGACAGATTATGGCTTATAACATTGATGTATTCTACAAATTGGTATGGAATGATTTGAATAAATATGGGTCTCAATATAAACAAACATGGAAACATAATCTAATGAATATCAAGTAATTAAATCTTTGAAAGGTGATGAATAAGTGATTATAAAACGTACTGATAAGGGAAGCAATATAGTTGTCATGAATCGTGAAGACTATGGGAAAGAAATATATGTACAGCTTCATAATAAGAACTGCTATGAAAAAATAATGTACAATCCTATGATGGGGCTGGTTAGTAAGATCAATAGATTATTAGATGAAGATGAATATTCTTACTTATTGGTGAATCGTCCTAGATTTCAATGTCTACATACTTTACCCAAAATATATAAAGAATTTGATTTTCCGTCTGGGAGACCAATAGTTTCAGGTATGGCAGGCCCCACAGAAAGACTGTCAGAGTTTGTGGATGTGTTTTTGCAACCCCTGGTAGCTAATCTTCCTTCGTACATTAAGGACACTAAGCATACTATGACACTATGATGTATATACAAGTATTGAACATAAGACAGGTTTTCGAGTGACCGAATATATGCTGAATAGGAGATAAGCAAGTTTGTTGGAACACACAAGGATGATATTATGTATGATTGGTCTGATTTTGAACCACAACTATTTTGTTTAAAAAAATGATTGGTACAAACAGAAGCAAGGGGTAGCTATGGGGTCTAGATTTTCTCCCTCGTATGCAAACCTGTTTATGGGATGGTTCGAAGAGAAATGGGTGTGGGGAATAGAAGCAGCGGAATGGCAAACACACATCCTGTACTGGGGGAGGTATATAGACAATTGTTTTATGATATAGACAGGGAATGAAGAGACCTTAAAAGAATGTTGTACTTATCTTAATAGTAATGATGTTAATATCAAATTCACCTATAAATATAGTTCCACATCTATTGATTTTTTGGATGTGGAATTATTTATAGATGATAATAAGATTGAAAGCAAACTATATTGTAAATCAACAGCATGTCATACTATACTACATGCAAGAAGTGCACATCCGAAAATACAGATAGATGCAATACTGTTTGGTGAAATGGTCGGAGCCAGACGAATTGCAGTAAAAATTATGATTTTAAAGTTTCCATCAAGGATATGGGGCAGAGACTTATAGACAGAGGCTACTCACCAACTGTAGTGAAAAGTTCACAGATAAAGGTATCTAAGATATCACGTTCATATACATTGGGGCAGCATACAAAAGTGGAAAATAAGGAGAACACAAATGATAAGAAAGTACGAGTAGTGATAGACTATATGGACAATTCAGCTTTATTAATCAAAATTATGAAGAAATATTGGCCAATTTTACTACAAGATTAAACCCTAAAGAAATATATTGGAAATAACCCGGATTTGTCATTTAGGGGGGGAATGACGTTAAATGATATTCTCAGCCCTAGTTATTTGAAAGATAAAACTAAGCCGAATTGGCTCAATGTACATAACACAGGTTTTTATAAGTGTGGAAGCTGTGCAATGTGCAGATGGGCATGGCATGGAAAGAAAGAATTTCAAGGAATTGGAAATATTAAATTCAACATTACATCTCATATTAACTGTAATACGAAGTATGTTGTATATATGATAATATGCAAATGTGATAAGATCTATGTGGGTAGTACTATTCGTCCCCTCAAAGTTAGAATTGCAGAACATTGGAGAGCCGTTAGGCAAGGAGATGAACGTTACCCTATAGCCTTGCACATGAGATCGTGAGGATGCAGGAAGCGCATAAGGATTTTACATTTTTTGGATTTGACTATTGTGAAATGAATCCAAGGGGTGGAAATAGGGAACTGATATTAAGAAGAAAGGAATTGATTTGGATTATGCGCTTGGGAGCAGTAGAAAATGGCCTAAACTCAGACCATGAATTAGAATATTTTATTCAAGACCGATGAATTATTTACATTATAAGGCATTAGGCTTATTAGTGATTTACATGAGGAAAAATACATGATATGGATCTAGGAGGAACAAATAAGTGACACAAGGACATTAGTAACATTTGGAGAAGGGGTTAGTTAAACTATATATTATTTCGATAGTGCATATAAAATTGCTGTAAAAATTGTTGTAAATAGAAGATAGTTTACTTGCTCAAAGCGACAACATTAGGGGGTTAATTCCTATATATTTAAATTAGTCAAGTTTATTTAAAATAGTTGTTTCCCATTATATATGTGAGATTTATATGATAATTGTGATCATGTGGTTGTTATATTTTGATACTCAATGTAGAGTTTAAAAAAAGCGACATGAGAGCGATGTCACCGCAGTCCGCTCTCTATGGCTATAGGCTCGGAGGAGCTGCCAAAATACGAAGTTTCGGACATTAGTCTGCTTTCTATCCCCATGGGTTCGGAAAGGCGGGTATTAAAAACACGGAAAAACATCGCTTTTTTTCAATAGGTCAACTCCGTAGTACTCGCGGAGCACGGCACGACCAAGTATCAGGTAAGAGGGAGTTAGGATGGCCATAAGGAACAAAGGGAACAACGATTACTGGGAGAAAAAGAGTAACTGTTAGAAACCTCTTTTCCCTAGGATACGCTCATTTGCTTTTTGAGGGGCATCCATATTAACACTAGTTTTGAAATATACTCAACGAGGTAAGCAAGGTAAACAGTATTGTATTGATTGTGAGTACAGGAAGTGAGTAATGAAGCAAATATTGGTTTAATATACTATTTTAATTATAGTTCGATAATAAATAACTATTCAATATCCGTCTGTCAACAAATGGAATTCTAAAATCGGCATCATTTTAATTGAGATCATGTATCAGCTGGATTATATATTTTTGGTGGATGTGGTTAGTTTGGTGAATTTGAATTAATTCGAGAAAAATATCTGTTATGCACTGTGAGTCAAGTTTTCACGGGGTGCTTGTATATATAATAACTTTTGAGAATTATATATAACAATGGGATGTGCAACAAGGAGTTTATGCAAAACGGTTTAAACTCACTGAATAGTGAGGGTTTGGTGTTTGATATATTGAGGATAATTAGACACGTTTTTCACGAGAACATTTCTATTAATCACTTTGAATGGTGAAGGGTTGATTACTATTATATGTATTATAAATTGTTACATATTGGTTGTCATCTGTTGTAGAGTCCTGAGGAAGTCAAAGGGGTATTCCCCAGACGAAACACGTGTTGACGATGTGAAAGGACTGTGACACGAATATTGTTGAACACAAGAATTGATAAGAAGAATAAAGAACACTGTGATGTAAACTACGGATGAACATTTCATTTATGGACATTCATAATTCATGTTTTCCTTTGTCGATGAGTGCCGCTCAGTTATAGTATTGTTGGAAAACATTGTTTGTTATCTGGGTTATAGGGGGAATTCCCAGTGAGTAGGCACTGTATAGGATAATAATTAGGTGACTATAATTTGAGAGGGAGCACCATTTACCTGATGTAAGTTACCCCTTGGAAGTTTGATTCACTTGCAAACTGATGCCCCTGCAAAGTTCTATCCGGATGAAGTCAGGATTCAAGTTGGGCCTGGACTGTACCCTATGGTTATGTGGGCCCTTAGTACATTGGACTGGGTATTGGCTCCTTGTGTACTTTTGAACACATCTGTTTCTCGTACAATTGGTTTATTTGGTAGTTGTTTATATCAATACATTGTCATTACTGCATTCTTGTTGTCCTTGCACTATTCGGCACTGTATCGTGTGCCATTGTTTTTCGTTTGCATCTGGTTGTGTGTATGGTGTGTGCGCGGATGCTGTGTGTCATAGGTGTGTGTGTCACTCTCGTTTTCCTCCCTCTCTCCCTTGTGTGCTAGGCGGCTGTACTCACCGTCGTCGTCTTCGTCAGCGTTGGTGTTTCAGGTTGAGCATGATGCAGGTGAGCATCGGGAAGAGATGCAGTTCCAGTTCCATGGAGGTGTTGTTCTTCCCTGTGTCTCCGATGGTGAGTCCTTGCTCTTCTGTGATATGTTTCTGCCAGGCTTTTGATGGCGTTGGTACCGCCCTGGAAATCGTGACAGATTGAAGGGTCAAAATACGGTGGGCGGTACTTTGTCTTCCGTCTGGCTGTTGACGGCTACCGTCGTGGTGAATGTTGTTTCCGCCCTGGAGGTTGGTGTGGTACATTAGGTGTCTATGGGAGTTTTCTCCGCCATTGTCATAATTTGACGGTAAATACCTCCAGCCAGGGTCATAATGGCTGAGGGTATTACCTTTAGAAGTTTTCTAAATCTATATTCGAGCGATATAGTAAATAACGACCGTTTGGTTGTGAAGTATGTAAACGAAAATGCGGAGTCTATGGTGACCGTTGTTAAAACAGAATACGGGGTTTGTCAAACGTTTATAGCCGTGTAATGCTGATGCTAACGCGTCCCTTTATGCCTAATTTATTCACTCTGGGACTCATTTTAGGCCAATGAATCTTTCGACCTTGATTGAAGACACCTTAGGACGAGGTAGCTAATCAACCTGTCAATCAATATGTCAATAACATCATCAATAGTTACCATAACAAGACAATTCACTTTAGTCAACGACATTTAATAAGACTCAGGACACCACCATGACCTTTCAGTCACGAATACCCACACCAGTTTAGTACGATTTTGTGATATTTATTCCCTATTGAGTACAATTCTATTAGCAAGTTTATTAATCTCAAAACCAAGAAACACATTAGCATAGTCACGATATGGCAACTCTGATAAGATTTCATCAAAGCAAGGATCACAAATATTAGAACATAACACGATGTCAACATAGATCAATCTCAGCAAAGTAACGTTAGCGCATTGTTCAACAAAGTATAGATTTAGTCATTTGTCTATTTGCGTCTGATTAATGAACCCCTCAACTAACCTCGAATTAGCATTGGCATGTTAGGCTTCATGCTAAATAATTTAGCAACATCAATTTGGAAAACCTCTAACTAAGGTCTCTGTCAAAAGATGCAGTTGGTACCTAGAAAGTTAAAGCAAACAGACAATCACAATTTCATTATCATATAGTTACCCTCCGTATTGGGTCAGCATACAGATTCTGTCTTCGTCCTCAGGACATCAGTTGATTCGCCATCAGTCAGGAACTCAGCTCGGGCAGGAAGGGTAAAAGAGTACTTCCCTCATAGGGAGGTAAAGTATAAATGGGCAATATAAGGGCAAGGATGGTTTTAAGAACCAACAGCAAAGTCTCTATGCAGAGTGACAAAGTGTCTGGGTCATAGCAAATCGCAATAGCATCTCCCTAATTCCTAGTCTCCGAGTTCTCCTCGATCTAAGCTACTTCCTTGTGTCAAGGGTTTTTATCCCTTTTCTGTTGTACAGTCCCCTAATTCTCCATTGGTTGAGGGGTTGCACCCCACTATCTCCATCCAATAGGTTACCAATTAGCTCATCAAATTTGTCACCCCATTACAGTTCTCACGAGGTTTATTGGTCCTTATGATTGACGTTTCCAACGGGTAGAATGTCTGGTTTGATGGTCCTTTGCACATCTTCAGTCAGTAGCTCCATTGCCTGTACCGGTTCAGGCCACATTGTACCTGGGACTAGTCTACACTGTTGCATTCAGCAAAAATGTTTCTTCACGCAAGTCGAATTTCATGAGAACGGATCTACTACAGTTACATTCATCTTCTAGCTTTTGGAAAAACAAGAGTTCATGTCCTTCCGCAAGTCAGCACACTGCATGTTAGAAAAACACATTTAATATGAAACCAGGCAGCTAGGTCTCGACTCATGCTAACTAAGGCCTAATGGTTTAGTAGCAAAACTTTAGCATATAACCTTTAATAATTAGTGTAAAACTATACTTTAACATAACATTTCATCATTATTAGTCATTTTCATTAGTCCCCGTATATATTGGCAGCCACTCCCCGTGGGCACATTTCAAGCAAGCGTTTAGCAAAATGCATTAGTAAATTTTCTATGCGGCATTATTACGGATTAGTTCATAAACATTTCATGTTAATATAGAGTATATAGGCTACGCTGTCTCACTTATATATGTGCAACTATAATTGTCTACAATAAAAGAATTTAAACTTGAAATCAGACTATACATTTTCATTGTTCCGGCGGGGCACAAGTTAAAAGATGACAAAAGAGTAGTGAACTAGCTAAAAAGTGTTTATTACACATAAGTTTAGTACAAGCATTAAGCAAACAAACATACTAAAGAAAATAAATGATGAAAGAAATAAATAAATACATTAATCGGTGTAAAACTAAACTCACAGACAATGTCAAATATATACATAGGTTCAAAAGGTAGGAGTATCAAACATTTAACCAAGTGTTCCTTTTGGACAATGTCTTTTTAGGCTCCAACGGCAAAGGCGATGTGTTCCATGAAAGGGATAGCTGGGGGATAAGCGGGGCTGCAGGCACCATAGGGCCAGATTTAAAAACAACAGGCATTGGAGTACTTGGAGGGCTGCAAGTAGGATCTTTCAAAACTTCATGCTGCCGTCTGTGTTCAGCATTACCAACAATCTTAGAAGGAACGTTGAGTTCTGCAGCAGCCTGTAGAAACTGGTCCCAACCTCTAGGCACTTTCTGGAGTGATAGAGTTTTGAGGGGGGTGTGAAACCTTTAATGAGGCTGTACATATGAGACCAAACAATCAGCTGTCCTTTGTAAAGGAATTTACCCCGATTGTTCCATGAGGTTAGATCTTTAGAAGCAGCCATTTTACTTAGTAACATTTGCGCTGCACCTCTGTACCTCTGACTTATATTTTTTTAAAGTTCTTCAACAAAGACATCTGTGGTGGTGGTGATGTGACCACCGGATGTGGGTGTTGAGCCTGGGCTAGTGGTGGCGGATCAGAGTCGGGGTATATGGAGTCAGCGTGTTTTTTTCTGACTGCCATTGTTTGTAATAATGTAGAAAGTTTTGAAGAACTCTGGAGTAAAGATCGGCTTTGTCGTAAGGT
This sequence comes from Pleurodeles waltl, assembly GCF_031143425.1. NCBI lineage: Eukaryota > Metazoa > Chordata > Amphibia > Caudata > Salamandridae > Pleurodeles > Pleurodeles waltl. The sequence continues at coordinate 834,418,393 of NC_090444.1, forward strand.
TATCAATCAGTCCCGTTCAAAATGTTGTTTAATTTCGGCATCTAGGCATGGTGTTTAATTTTTTTGTATATCACAAGCGTCACTCATAGATGGGTCCAACTGTTTCAGCTGTTGGCCGGGTACCAAGTACATCTTTTGGGCATAATCCATTAGTTGCCAGTTAGGAGGTTTACAATGAAAGGAATCGCCGTGCCCAGAAGCGCTCCTATAAATCCGCCTGACTGGTTTACAAGTTTTTTCTTAGAAACAAGGGCCACCCTTTTATTACTAAGCTTTTTGATAAGGTTACGCTTCTTCTTCAGCACGCGGAACTGACTCTCTGAAATAGGGACACTGCCTTTTAGGGTGTTTAGGGCGATTTCTGAAATAACAGCCACTGAATCGTCCGAAGCTGAGCAAAGGATGGCCTTTCTTTGCTGGGGGCTAGCTGTGACCAGCATTTTTAGGAGGGCTAAATTACAGCGTGAATGCACAGACGTGGTTAGCACCTTATATTATAAGGCTTAGAGTGTAAATGTTACAAAAGTCTTTTTAACGATTCTTTTTATATGATTTGGGTCTGGTTTTAGGTATGTAAGCGATGGGGAGGTCAGGTGGGAAAATATCAGCACGTAGTCTGTAGTCTTCTACCTGTCTACCAACAGGTAGCCGTGAGGTCCAGTGGTAGCGTTGTTAAAGGCTTCCAAGAAAAACTGGGTGTTTCCGGGTACATCTGTTTAGCGCTGATAGATATCTGCTGTTTGTCACAGGGGTTTTCAAATAGGACAAGTTATGAGGTGTTTAGAGCTATAGAACGACTACTTTTACCCTTGTAAAAACAAGTTCTGCATGATGTAGCATATGCTTAGATTACGATGGAGTGAATATTGGGTAAAAGCTTTTTCTATTTCCGGATGATCCCCACCCTCACGCATAAGATCATCTACAACCACCATGTTGATAGGGTGTTTAGGTAACAAGGCATCGTTGTTGAGATTGTTAGGTATGCCTTCTATAAATTTGATGAGGGGGAACCTTATGGATAGCTCTGTATAAAGTCCTTGACAGCATGAATAAAGCTATAATATGTTGTTTGGAGTCTGGGATAAAACCCCTGGAGCGTTTTCTAACAACTTCTTTATAAAATAACTTTTATCACAATTTGAGGGGCCTGCTAAAATGCAGGAGGATGAGTGTTACAATCTTGTGTCCATAGTCATGGGGATTCAGGATTTTAATGCACCTTTAAAAACCGTACGGTAGGGTTTTGTGATCTTCAGTAAGGACCCTTTTATCAAATACTACACATAAGGGTTTTTGTAAAGGTTGGGTTGTAATTTCCCACCGCATTTTGGACTGCATTGTGCCAGACTGTTGTACAACAATGGTTTTATTATTTGTATGATCTTTTGATATAGAGCAGTGGTTCCTAACCTTTTGACTTCTGTGGACCCCCACTTTTTCATTATGGAACCCGGGGACCCCCACTGGATTCTTATTGGAATCCAAGGACCCCCATTGACTCATTACTAACCTAATCTATTAATATTATTTAATCTTCTAAGGAGTCACGGACCCCCTGAGGAGGCTTCGCGGACCCCCAGGGGTCCCCGGACCACAGGTTGGGAACCACTGATATAGAGCATTCGTTCACCAAATCCTTTCAACTGTCAAAATGTATTTTCACTATGTTATTAACATTTAAGGTGACACCTTTCACTTTCATACATGCACCATTGTTTGCTGTTTTGTAGGAATAGGTCTTGGGTCCCGATGACGTGAATTCTACTATGTAGTCATCCTCATCTAATTCACTGGTCAAATCTCCTAGATAATCACCTAGGGGTGGGTCTTCATCACCATCCTTACTCACAAAAATAACAGAGTCAGTATTGTGATGCAGACACCGCTCCTGAAGTTTATCCAGCGCCTTGAAAAGCTCTAAACAAGCGCAAGCCATTGTGAAACAGGCTATGAAAATATTTATATTGTTGGGTTCTCTTTTGCGTATTTCCAGCACAGAGCGTCAGTCTCATCTTCGATAAACTCGCAGCTGGACACAGCATAACTAGGTGAAAAAAGTATTTAAACAACTCATCAGGATCTGTTATTATGGTAGTGTTTGGCAGGTTTACATGTTGGGCAAATTTTCCCCATAAGGAGTTTAGGCAGATCTTGGCTAACTGTCACCTTGCGGGGTTGACTTTGATGAACTTGGGTCTCAGTCTTATGCCTTTGTGAACCTGGTAATCATCGATGTACTTTTGCTTAGAGGCTGGATCGTTACACCAATTCAGGAAAGCCCGAAGCCTCCTGTTTATCTCTCGGAAACAGGTTAATATACTTAGAAAAGAGTCATGTTGAACTTCTTTCAAAGTACCATACCGCCACTATTTTACACAGTCTGTAGCCTTTCTCAAGGGCTGTTTGTACCTCAATGCTACACCAGGTACAGATGAGCATACTTTGCTTGTCGCTGTATCTACATTTATCAGTCTCTTTACTTTAAGTGCAGGTTCGACACAACGGGAACATGAGCTTGCTGTCAACTCTGTACGGTTGCACCGGGAAGTAAAGCCACCGTGGTGGGTAGATATGGCTCTTCATGATCCCAAAATATTCACCAACGGGCTTAAAATCCCTATATATGACGGTGGGGTCGCCTACAGGGTATAACTTCTGTTTGTTTACAAACGGATGCAGGCTTGTGAAGTCATAGGTCCTCATTACAACCCTGGCGGTCAAAGACCGCCAGGGCTGTTTTGGCAATTGCACCGCCAACAGGCTGGTGGTACAATCTTATGGATTACCGCCACGGTCGCACCGCCAGGACTGGCGGTTTATCGCGAAGGTTGTCCCGGTAGTTGTAATCCGCCAGGGCAGCGCTGCCCAGGGGATTACGAGTCCCCTTCCAGCCAGCCTGTCCATGGTAGTAAGGACCGCCATGGAAAGGCTGGTGGGAAGGGGAGTCCTGGGGCCCCTGGGGGCCCCTGCACTGCCCATGCACTTGGCATGGGCAGTGCAGGGGCCCCCAGGCACAGCCCCACACTGCTTTTCACTGTCTGCACGGCAGACAGTGAAAAGCGCGACGGGTGCAGCTGCACCCACCGCACAGCCGCAACACCGCCAGCTCCATTTGGAGCCGGCTCCCATGTAGCGGCCGCACAGCGGTTCAACCTTGGCAGGCGGCAGGCGCCACCCACCAAGGTTGTAATGAGGCCCATAATAGTGTATTTTTTCACCCTCACCTGAAGCCCTGTATAACTGTATAGTGTTTGTATGACCACCAAATAAGGCATTGAGGGGTTCCAAAGGCTCGGGTAACTGTTGCCTCTCAATAAAAGACGTGAGTTCTGCATCCAACGCTAGCATGTCTAACCACTCATGTTTCCATAGGGTTCTCATTACAAAGCCCCGCTTTTCAACATATTCAGCCATCATCAGAGGACGGCAGTGTAAGTCTTCAAACTTGGTGCCTAACAGTCTGTTAAACTCATGGGCCTTGTAACAGCAGGGACAACCATGGTAAAAACACCTGCTGTACTTGAAAGGCGTAGGCACACTGTTAATTATAGCGTAGCCATCTAGATAATAAAGCCCTACTCGCTATTCATTGCCCTGTAAGGCATGTTGAATGAAGATGTTTTCCTTGTCAGAGACGTACATGAGCCATTGGATGGAGGGGGTTGAATAGCGCTTCTGTTTGCCACTAAAGAGGTTGGGCGTACTAGAGCTATGGTGTAGGGCTTCAGAAACATGTGTTTGTAGATAGACATACACATTAAAGCCAGCGTGATATTTTGGAAAGGGTCTATGTAGTGTAAAGTCTTTTTCACAGTTCGGGTATTGCACTTCAAAACCTTAACCCTTTTGGTAATTTCCACCACCATGTCTCTGAAAATGTTTCAGGCTTTTCCTAAGATCATTACTTCCACCTGACAGTACGCTTTCAACTCTGTTTGAAAATAAAAAAGTGATTTTCACGGTTCTCATCATACCACTGAAGAAAGCTATGTTTCTCAGTAGACATCATATTATCTGCACCGTAACTGTCGGATGGGGGCATGGGACCTTCATAATTCTGAGTGGCCCAGGTGCTGAAAAAGTGGGGGAAATAACATTTGCACCCTGGGAAACCAAAGGCTATTGGTAATTTGCTCAATTTCATGGGTAGAAAATGTAGGGTATCGATGAACCTTATTTCAAAAGGCACCGCCTTTTAACAACATCAGTTTGGAACCCTTGGTGATGAGTTCTACAGCCACCTTTCAACCAATCATGGTCTGCAACATAAAGAAGGAGTTGTACGCTTTCGAGTTATGAGCCAGCATAGTGTACCCGTAGAATTTTGGCTGCATGAAAGTGGTGAGGAAATTGTTCACGCACATAAGCCCTTCAAACTCCCAGTTGTCATCGGAAGTTTGATGATGAGCATAAATATAATTAGGCTGATGTACACCTGTCTCCTGTATACACTCTATATTGAACACTATGTAGTCTTTGGGTTCGGTCTGATGGAACCCTTTAACCATGTAACACTTGTGTTCTGTCCCCGTGTGACAATATACCTTACACCTGGGACAGTTCATACCTTTTCATTTATGCTCATAGGCGACGTAAGGACTGCATCTCGTGCAGTCTGCTTTAGAGACACAGTGACAAGTCAGTTATGTATGCTCAAGCAGTTTTGCAAGCGACAAAACATATTACACGCTCAACACCGTACTTTCTGCCCAACGATTTCAATATACCCGTCTCTCTGACACATTTTACAATGCATTTCACATTGGTGAGCTGCCTGTGTGCTGTAGATATGGTCTCAATGGGTGCACAAATACTTGGCTCCTAGAAAACCTCTCAGGTTCAAAATATAGTTAAAGTGATTTTCATGATGGAGAACATAACTGGTCTTGTTTTTTTAATATCCTTTCCCCGGTTGTGAAGTACTTACAGGAACCGCTGTGGTAAAGAACTTTTACCGTAACAGCAAAATAGTTCTCAAAAAGCCTTAGGTCCCCAGAACCGATCATTCTGTCATGCGGTATTTCAAGTGCCCTATGGGCTTCAGCCACTCTAGACATAATGTGAGCATCGGGTGTAGTGCGATCCATCAGTAAACCTGCTATGCTGGCAGCCAGACACGTGTTGGATGCCCCTGTGTTAAAGCTGAGCAACCATATTTGTTTCTTACCAATGATCTTACTATACAAGATACTCTTTAACTGTCTGGACACATCATCCTCTCAACCCCTGACAACAAGGGCAATGACTCTGAAGGTACCATATGTTACTATTTCAGCCTTACTCTGTAGCAGAGAAGTGAGGTTTTGTAGAAATTCTACAGCTTCAAACACGTCGCGACTAACTGTTAATGCCCTGCCCCTGTAAGTGCAGTTGGAAGACATTGTTAGGGTACACATCGTATAACAGCCTTTCTATGAGCATTTGATATAGCTTTGATATAGCTTGATGGATAGCTATAATGCCGTGATCAGAGGAATTTATAAAATCCAGGTTAACAAAACGGAATTCATCATAATGCTCTGTAGCGTTAAACCTCTCTACGGTATGACTGTACCTTCTAACACTTTCTAAAAACACAGGTTCCGAATCCTTGGCTTGAGGGTCGCCGCAGGATGGTGGCCTCACTGGGGTATCATTCACTGGTAGTTGACTATGGCTCAGTGTTGGCATATTTTTGCACCTCCTTGTAACACTTAGGCCCTTCTTACGACCCTGGCAGTGAGTGATAAAGTGGCGGTAATACCGCCGATAGGCTGGCAGTAATTACCACCAAGTTATCAGCATGGCGGTGATATCTCTAATAGACAGCCAATGTACCACACCGACCGCTAGGGCGGAAACAACAGTCACCACGGCGGTAGCCACCTACAGCCTGGCAGAAGACAAAGTACCGCCCACCAAATTTTGATGCTGCAATCTGCCACCTTTTCCGGGGTGGTACCGACACCATCTAAAGCCTGGCAGAAACAGAGCACAAAAGTCAAAGGATTCACCATTGGAGACTAAGAGAAAAACTACGCCACCATGGAACCCGAACTGCAAGTATTCCTGTTGATCTTCTACGTTATGCTCCACCTGGAACACCAACGCCGGCAAAGACGATGACGGTGGTGAGTACAGCCACCTAGCACACAAGGGAGGGTGAGAGGAAAACAAGAGTTACACACGCACAACACACACATGACATACACACAACCAGCTGCATCACAAAAACAATTTGACCCCGAAAATCTTCAGAATAATGCAAGGACAACAGGAATTGACGAAAGTGATTGTAATCAGTCCAACAATAAAATCAACAATCCGATTTGGCCATGAAACAGATATGTACACTTGTATAAAGAAGGGACACTGCCCAGTCCATAGTTCAAAGAGCCCACATGGCCACAGGGCACAGTCCAAGGCCCCACTCGAATCCTGCACCAATCTGGATTGAACACTGCAGGGGCATCAGTTGTCAAATATGCAGGCACCTCAGGGAGAGAAGGACACCTCAGCCGGATGCAGGAAAAAGTCCATTGGTTCTGGAGGGGGCAATATGCCCTGTGCTTTGTCCTGGGGAGTGCAAGGCCACAGTCTCTCAAGTGGGTGTCTTGCCCACTGGTTCTGGAGGGGGCAACATGCCCTTTGCTTTGTCATGGGGAATGCAAGACCACAGTTTCTCAAGTGGGTGCCTTGCCCACTGGTTCTGGAGGGGGCAACATGCCCTGTGCTTTGTCCTGGGGAGTGCAAGGCCACAGTCTCTCCAGCGGGTGTCTTGCACACTGGTTCTGGAGGGGGCAACCTGTCCTGTGCTTTGTCCTGGGAAGTTCAAGCCCACAGTCTCTCAAGTGGGTGTCTTGCCCACTGGTTCTGGAGTGGGGAGGCCACGCAGTAGCCCCTGGAGGCTGGACTACATGGTGTCTGCCGGTGGTGATAGCTGCATTGTGGTGGTGGTTGGGGGAGGCTCCTGGTCAGCCCCTGCACTCTGTGATGGCTGCACTTTGGTGGTGGTTGGGGGAGGCTACTAGTCAGCCCCTGCACTCTGTGATGGCTGCACAACCACGGCTGGCGGTGGGGGCCCTGTGACAGCTGCTGGTGGTGGAGGTGTTTGGTTGAGTGCTTCCGCTGTTGTAGATTGCCTCCTCTCCTCCTGGTCATGGGTTGGGGATCCCTCACCCTTCCTGGCAGGGGTGGATGGGCTCTTCCCCCCTCTGCCTGGTGGTGCAGGCTCCTTACCCGTCTTTCCAGCTGGTGCAGGCTCCTTTCCCTTCTTTCTAGCTGGTGCAGGCTCCTTCCCCATCTTCGCAGCTGGTGCAGGCTCCTTCCCCTCCTTCGCAGCTGGTGCAGGCTCCTTCCCCTTCAGTATTCTTGGTCTGAAATCCCTACCACCATGAGTGGGTGGTGCTACCACTGGCCCATGGCATGTTTGGCTGAGGTGCTGGGCTGGGTCCTAGCTACCCTGCCTATACATGCAGGACAGGGGAGGGGCAGGGAAGAGGTCAATCATGGAAAGGAAAAGCTTTTTAGGTATGTTGGGGCAGGAAGAAGAAGGAGTAGTGGGAGTGGAGGATGAGGGAGTGGTTGTTGGAGGTGTATGTCTGCTGGATTTGGGTGCAGGTGCATGGGCTGTATGCTGTTGTGAGGTGGATGGCTGTTGGGTGTCTGAGTGCTTGAGTTTGTGTACTTTAGGAGGGGGGACAGACACAGTGGGAGAGGACACAGAGGACGCGTGCATGGATGCTGTGGAGGTGTCTGCCAGTGAGGTGTGTGTTCTGCTTGGTGTGGTGATGATGCTGGTAGAGGATATTGATGTAGTGCATGCAAGAGGAAGAGGAAGGGGAAACAGTGGATGTTGTTGTGTCTGCAGCTGAATGATGTTTGTGAGTGTCTGTGGAATGAAGTGTGGTGCTTGTGTTTGCCTGTGCGACTCTTGGGTGTTGCCTTGTGTGCATGCTCATCTGTCTGTGTGCTTGGGTTGGGTTGGGGTTGAGAAGAATGGGACGGCTGAAACAGGGACAATGGCTGCCAGCAGAGAGGAGGCCAGAGCCTGAATCAATCCACAGTGAATGCCCTCCAGGACGGCATTGCATTGCTGCATCTAGGATGCCAGCCCCTGAATGGCATTCACAATGGTTGATTGCCCTACAGGTTTGGATCTCAGGAGGTCAATAGCCTCCTCACTCAGGGCAGCAGGACTCACTGGGGCAGGGCCTGAGGTGCCTAGGGAGAAGGAGATGCCCACCCTCCTGGGTGAGCGGGCACGGGCAACTCACTGAGGGGCTACTGGGAGGGAGGTGCTGGTACAGGGGTGGTGGGTTTAGCTGCAGCTGGGGTGGTCACAGAGGTGTATGCCACCACCAGTGAGCTCCCATCGGAGGAGGTGTCAGAGTCTGTGTTTTCTCCTCCAGTCTCTGCCATAGTGCTCCCCTTACCCTCCGTCCCACTGGTGCCCTCAGCGTCGGTGGACTCTGCCTCCAGGGTCCTGCGGGATGCAGCTCCCTCTATGGCCGGTGCCGCTGTTCCTCCACCAGATGATGCTAATGCACATAAGGACAGGATGACAAAACAAGAAAGGGGGAGAGAGACAAAGGATACACTGGGTCAATGACTGCACCAACACCACCGCTGGCGTAGACATCACCCTCACACACAGGGAACAGGCCTACGCACTATGTATGGCACTACCAGTGAAATGGCTAGTCACCAAGGAAAGAGGAAGGGCACACATTGCAAACTGCAGCACACCTGGGACCTACGCAGCCCTGACCAGAAGTGAATACTAACAAGCTAGGTAATCAGCATTTTACATTCAAACCCTTAGCCACCAGAGGACCTACACTGCTATGTCTGGCCTGGCCTGGGGGCACCCACGAACACATAACCACCAACCGGATACCACCCCACCAGCCATAAGTTGTAATGATAGCCACTGTACTCACCACCTTGTGGCTGCTGTGATGACCTCAAGCGCCCATCCAGCTCAGGGTAGGCCACCGCCAGTATACGGGCCATCAGGGGGTTCAGGGTCTAACGGGCACCCCTTCCTCGTTGGGAGGCCATCCCCAGCTGGGCCGCCGCAGTCCTCCGTGCCCAGCGTCTCAGGTCCTCCCACAGTTTCCTACAGTGGGTGCTCCGCCTGCCATAGACCCCTATGGGCCGCACCTCCTTGGCGATGGCATGCCATATTCCCTTCTTTTGATGGGCGCTGACCTGCAGAGGCAATACACACAGGAGAACACCATTAGACAAACAGTCCAGCCTGTCACACAAATGGCACACCATACCCGTTTGCATCACCATCGTACTCACCTGTTGGTCTGGAGGCCCATACAGCAGTCCGTACTGGGGTAGAACACAATCGACCAGTTACTCCAACTCCTCAGAAGCGAAGGGTGGGGAGCTTTCCCCGGTCACACGGGCCATGGTTGTTTCCAGACACAGGTCACAGCAGCAAATGCAGTGTAGGTCCTCTCCTATGGAAGGTCAGGAAACAAGTGAGGAATCAGATAGAAAATGACCGTCACGTCCACAGCGGTGCATACCATCACCGCCGGCGTAGATCCCCACTAGCAACTGTACCCCATAGGGCCCTCTATTAACCAATCAGGAATTGCACAGCGGTTTTCAACCACCTACCTCCATGGCGCACAACATTGGTGCAATTACCTCACTTCCACCTGTCCCTCCACACAGGACAGGCGGTCCCCATTTCAGGGGGGGTGAACAGGCCTATTGATAATTGTTGCTTCACATCATCAATAGGCACATTCTTCATAAATGACACTGTCCCATAACATGTTTTCACATTGTGGACGGCTCTTGTGGCTCTATTGTTCAGTTTGTGATAGCCTACTCACTCTTGTGTCCCTTAGATACCTACCGCTGTGGATGAATAGGAGATGGAGACATACCCCCATGTACAGACCCCTGGTGGACTTGGCTACACTGGAGGACAGGAACATAATACTCACCTATAGACTGCACAGGGCCATATTCACAGAGCTGTGTGCCCAGTTTGAACCTGACTTGAGATCAGCTATCCGTAATTCCACTGGGATCCCCCCTCATGTGCAAGTGCCATCAGTGCTCCATTTCCTGGCAATTGGTTCTTTCCAAGTGACAGAGGGCTCTGCAGCAGAAATTTCACAGCCAATGTTCTCAAATGTGCTACCTGGAGTCTTGTCTGCCCTGATAAAACACACGTGCAGCTACATTGCTTTCCCCCAGGTTGATGATTCGGCCACTGTGAAGGCCGGGTTCTATGCAATGGGACATATCCCCAATATAACTGGGGTGATTGACGGAACACATATTGCATTTGTACCCCCATGCCAGAATGAACAGGTATTCAGGAATCATAAGAGTTTCCACTCCATGAATGTGCAGATGGTGTGCTTGGAAGACCAGTTCATCTCCCACGTCAATGCTAAGTATCCTGGGTCGGTGCATGATGCCTTTGTCCTGAGGAATAGCAGCATCCCAAATGTGATGGCCCAACTACAGAGGCACAGGGTGTGGCTAACAGGTGAGCCCTAGTTCCCACCCAGTATATGTTGGTGTATGCCTATGGTGTTGACCCTATTGGATAATGTGTGGTTAAATGTTGTCCCTCAATATTTGCAGGTGACTCTGGTTACCCAAACCTATCATGGCTGCTGACCCTGTGAGTAATGCCAGGACAAGGGCAGAAGAATGTTATAAAGAGGCACATAGGCAGACCAGAAGGATCATTGAAAAGACCTTTGGCCTCCTGAAGGCCAGGTTCAGGTGCCTCCATCTGACAGATGGATCCCTGTGCTACTCACCCAAGAAGGTCTGCCAGATAGTAGTGGCATGCTGCAAGTTCCACAACCTGGCCCTCAGACGGCATGTACCTTTTCTGCAGGAGGAGGAAACTGGAGATGCCCCTGTGGCAGCAGTAGACCCTGAGGACATTGAGGATGAGGAGGCAGAGGATGAGGATGTGGACAACAGAACATCAGTGATACGTCAGTACTTCCAATGACACGTAGGTGAGCCGGTGCAACTTCACATTTCTATGAGTATTGGTGTATTCTGGGTGGCATTGGCAATCTGGCATTACCCACTTCTTTGCCCTATTTACTGTTACCTACGGATATTCAATTTGCAGATGTTGGTGATATGACAGCATTGTCCTGGTGTGATCACAACAGCCAGCTACAGGTCATTAATTCTATGCTCATTCTATCTACAGTTCATTTGCAATGCTTGTAACTGTTTCAATCAATACAAATTTGCAATACATGAAATAATAGTAATCAAGTTTTATCCAAGGGTGTTTATTGTTGTGCTAAAATAGAGAGGGGAAAGTGTAATGGAATGGGGTGATGATTGAGTAAAGTCCAGGGTATTGTTCCAGTCTGTTTGTAGCACAGGTGCATTGTCCATGGGGACATAGGAAGGGGAGCAATGGCAGTTCAAGGTGGACAAGGTGAGTGAGTGGGACACAAGGGGGAAAATCAGGAGAGTCTCATTTCATGGCGGTGGTCTTGACAAGTGTCTCTGGCTTCTGTCTGGTTCGCAGGGAACGTTTGTGGCTTGGTTCAGCTTCTGCAGGGGAAGGGGTGCTGGTGGCCTGTTGGTCCTGTGGCGGGGCCTCCTGGCCACTAGCGGCAGCGGAAGTGGAGGGCTGTTCAGATGACTGGCTAGTGGCAGGGGCCCGCTGGTGTGCTGTTGCCTCCCTAATGATGTTGGCCATGTCTGCCAGCACCCCTGCAATGGAGATCAGGGTGTTGTTAATGGCCTGCAAGGTCTCCCTGATCCCATGATATTATCCCTCCTGCAGTCACCCAGGATCTCGGAGAGTGCCTCCTAGAGAGTCAGTTCCCTGATCCTGTGTTCTCTCTGGGGTACAGCAGTCATCCCAGTGTCCCTGTTGGCCTGTGCCTCTGTCCCCTGAACGGTGTGCCCACTGCTACTGACCCCTGGTCCCTGATTGTCTTGTGTGCGAAGTGTGGCCTGGGGTCCCTGTACAGGTGGGCACACTTCTGATTAACATGTCCTGGGAACAGAGGTGTGGGTACGCTGGGTGGGTGCTGTGGTATTGGTTCCTGATGGGGGGGGGTTCTGTGGTGGTCTGTGAGTGGGATTGGGTGACCGGCTGTCCAGTGGTCCCTGATGAGCCAGGTAGATTGTCCAGATCCTGAAGTCCAGAGTTACTGTCATTACTGTGGGCCTCTTCTGTTGGGGGACTGGATAGTGGTGGCACCTGCTTTCCAGTGACAATGGCTGGGGTGCCTGTGGGGATGTAAATTATGTATTATGCTTCAGGTGTCTGACATTTGTACTTCTGTAGCTTCCCCTCTATGGTTGTTGTTCCCCTGCCAGCTTTTCCTTCTGCATTTTTGTGTGTTGTGGTTATGTTAGTTTCCCTATGCTGTGCATGCTTTGGTGATGAGTGTCCATGCAGGGCTGGGAGGGGTGTTCTCTGCATTGGCACAGCATGCAGGGCTTGGGATTGGGATTAGTGAGATGTGATGGTGGAGTTTGTGAGAGGTGGTTGAGTGATGGGAGTGAGGGTGAGGGTGAGGGTGTGTGTTGGCATGCAGGTATGGTGGGGTGATAATTGTTAAAAGTAGACTTATCAGAGTCCAGTCCTCCTCCAACTCTGGCGAGTCCCTCAGGATGCAGTAATACCAAGACTTGCTCCTCCCATGTTGTTAGTTGTGGGGAGGAGGCGGGGGTCCACCGCCAGTCCTCTGTATGGTGAGCTGGTGTCTTGCTGCAATGGAACGTACCTTTCCCCGTAGGTCGTTCCACCTTTTCCTGATATTGTCCCTTGTTCTTGGGTGCTGTCCCACGGTGTTGACCCTGTCCACGATTCTCAGCCATAGCTCCATCTTCCTTGCTATTGATATCTGCTGCATCTGTGCTCCAAATAGCTGAGGCTCTACTCTGATGATTTCCTCCACCATGACCCTTAGCTCCTCCTCTGAGAATCGGGGGTGTCTTTGCGGTGCCATGGTTGTTGTGTAAGGTGTGTAGGTGAGAGTGTGTAGGGTAATGTGTTTTGGTGTGTGATGTGGGGTGCGTGAGTGGTGTATAGGTGTGAGTGGTAGGTCGCTCTGGTTGTGTGAGTGGTCTTGCTGTCTCTCTGTGGTGGCAATTTTTTGTAGACATAAAGGGTTGTGGGGATGTGTGTTTTATATTGGTGTGGGTGTGTGGGTGTGGTGCGTGTATGGGTGTCAGATGTGTGTTATTTAAAGTGACTAATGTGGTGTTGTTTTGTATGCATGTGTGTATTTTTAGCGTGGCGGTTTGTACCGCCAATGGTGTACCGCGGTTGAATGTCCGCCGTGGTGATTCATGGGTCATAATGTGGTGGGCGTTGTTCTGTTGGCGTAACAGTGTGGGTTTTGATACCGCCAGTTTATCACTGACCTTTGGTGTGGCAGACTTGTGTCTGTGGCTGAATAGTGACGGATTGGTGTGTGTGTGCCATAATATGGTGAACGGATATCTGCTGCGGTGGTGGTATGTTGGCGGCAGCCAGCATGGCAGTAAGTGGAATTTACCGCCAATGTATTAATGAGGGCCTAAGTGTTTCAATGGCTGAGGTGGGTAATGAAGAGGCGGATCCCAACGGATCGGTCCTAAAAACTCATATAACTATTTTGGACCCTAGGTTTGAAAATGATCACCCAATAAAGGGCCCTTATTCCGCCTGTATAGGGCTTCTCAGGGGACTGACAGGTGGGGGAAAGGGTTCTGAAACAATAGCAGCCACCGAGCACAACAGGCCTTCTAATGTAACCCTGAGACTCAGCAATCCCCCAGGCAACAATCACCAGTTCCCAGCCCTTGCTTGTCCCATGCATCCACAACCCTAAGCTGTTAGGATCACCATTTAAGTTCCCTATATCTGATGTCCCCAATCACACCTCTGAAAGCATATGATCCCACCAGTCCCCCCAAGTGTTTACGTTCCTCAGTTTTTTCCCTCCTCAACATACCCTGATAGTAGAACGGGCGGTAGCCGGTTACAAACTATCAGTTGTGGAAGCCCGTACAGTGAGGAACAGTCCTCCGAAGCACCCGAGTGTTTGCATTGGGGCCCTGTTTTTTTTTACCCATCCTGGTCCCGCCCTTCAGAAAGTGGGTCTTGGTGTTAACAATGAAATTGCAGCTGTTGTGTCTCAGGGAAATATAAACCCTCATCTAACACCTCAAGTAATGACCCAGAACATAGCGTTTTGGACCAGGGTCCTTGAGACATATATTAAAGAAATACACCAATCTGTTACAAAGCTAAATTTCAGTCTAAGCCTCAAGACTTTAAAGCTGGGGAATGGGGGCACGATACCGTGTCCTACAGAGCAGCCCTGGGGGCTTTAACTCAGAGATTGGCATTCTGTAGGAGGGAGGTGGTTCAATCTTGTCAATCAACCACTGTAGACATAAGTAATTTACAGACGCGACTAGGCATGCGGGGTCACCTAAGGAGTGTGAGAACTGCATTTATTAATACCAGTGTCCACAGGTCTAAACATAAAATGAAGACCCTGGATATACCCACTAAAGCTCTAAGGTTCTTACAAGCGCTCAAAATCAAAAAAATGCAAGAACCACCCAACAACTGCTTAAAACCCCAAAATTCAGCTCCCGTAACATATAAAACTACCCCTGCTAGGCCTCAAAACATAAACTTAGGAGAGAACATCACAAACATAGGGTTTTTTAAGACTTCATAGGGTAGAGTCCAGAGCCTAGTTACCCCTGAACATCCTGTATGACCCCCGGCCGTAGCAGGTAAAGTGGCAAGGACACAGCTTGTAAATACACAAATAGGCTGCGGGCGGTTACTTAAAAGCAGCTGGGCTTGTAAGAAACAGAAGTGGGCTAGTAGCACTAGAAACCATAAGCTTTTAATAAGGAAATTAAAGAAAGCTAGACTAAGGCCCTCATTATGACATATCTCACACATGCCACCATCACATCTCACTCATCCCAATGACAAGCCCTGCATGCCGTACCAATGCATGGACACCACTCACAGCCCTGCATGGACACCTATCACTAAAGCATGCACACTAGAGAGAATCAGCTAGGCCACCACATACCAACTTACACAAGAAAAAGCTGCCAGGGCAAATACAACAAAAGAGAGCAACCTACCGATGCACAATATGTCACACACAGAAACAATAAAACTTAATTTACATCCCCACAGGTATCCCAGCCAATTTCACCCGAGAAGAGGTGCAAGCACTATCCAGTCCCCGAACTGAATAGGCCCACAGTGATGACAGTAACTCTGGTCACATGGATCTGGATGACCAACCTGGCCAATCAGGGACATCTGGACAGTCGGTTACCCCAGCACAGTCACAGACCACCACAGAGCTTCCCCATCAGGAGACCCCACCACAGCACCCACCCAGCATACCCACACTTCTGCCCCCAGGACACGTCAATCAGCAGTGTGTCTACCTCTACAGGGACCCCAGGCCACACCTCATACCCAAGACAATCAGGGACCTGGGGTCAGTGGCAGTGGGCACACAGTTCAGGGGACAGAGTCACAGGACAACAGGGAAACTGGGAAGAGTGCTGTGCGCCGGGGGAGGATAGGCCCAGGGAACCGACTCTCTAGGAGCCACTCACCAAGATCCTGGGAGCTTACCAACATTCCCAGGACACGATGGGCCAGATCCTGGACAACGTTCAGGAGAACAGTCAGCTGCAGAGGGGACAGTACCAGGGGATCAGGAAGGATTTGCAGGCCGTCAACACCACCCTGATCTCCATTGCAGGGGTGCTGGCAGACATGGCCAACACTATGAGGGAGCCAGTCTCACAGCAGTGGGCCCCTGCCACTAGCCAGACATCTGAACTGCCTTCCACCTCCGCTGCTGCTAGTGGACAAGAGGCCCCGGTGGAGGACTCACAAGCCAGCAGCACTCGTGCCCCTGCAAAAGGAGAACCACCCCAGAAATGTTCCCTGCGATCCAGGCAGAAGCCAGAGACTATTGCCAAGACCCCTGCCAGGAAATGAGACTCTCCTGATTGTCACCTTTGTGTCCCACTAAGTCACCCTGTCCACATTGAACTGCCATTGCTCCCCTTCCTATGTCCCCATGGACAATGCACCTGTGCTACAAATAGACTGGAACAATACCTTGGACTTTCCTCCATCATCGCCCGATCCCCTTGCACTTGCCACTCTTCTTCTTAGCACTTCAATAAACACCCTTGGGAAAAAAAAGTATGGAGTATGTTACATTTTTTAAGTATGTATTCGCTTAACCAGGTTCAATCATTGCAATTCAATTGTACAGTAGTTGTGCACATTGGAAAGACCTGTATTTGGCTGCAGTGATCACACCAGGAGCAATAGTGGGGTACCAACATCTGTAAAATGAATTGCCAAAGGGTACAGTAAGTGGGCATAGACGTGGGAAATAACAGCATGCCAGTACCGAAGATATACAAATTATTGACAATTAAATGTGAAGTAACACTGTCTTACCTGTGTGTCATTGGAAGTTATGTTGTATCACTACTGTTCTGTTGTCCGCATCCTCATCCTCTGCCTCTTCATCATCACTGTCCACAGGGTCCACTGCTGCCACACGGCCATCTCCAGCCTCCGCCTCCACCAGAAAAGGGACATGGCGTCTCAAGGCAAGGTTGTGCAACATGCAGCATGCCACGATTATCTGGCAGACCTTCTTGAGTGAGTAGCACAGGGATCCAGCTGTTAGATGGAGGCACCGGAACCTGGCCTTCAGGAGGCCAAAGGTTCTTTCGATTATCCTTCTTGTTCGTCCATGTGCCTCATTGTAACGTTCTTCTGCCCTTATCCTGGCATTCCTCACAGGGGTCAGTAGCCATGATAGGTTGGGATAACCTGAGTCACCTGCAAATATCAAGTGACAACATTTAGCCACACACTATCCCATATGGCCCACACTATACCCATACACCAACACCTACTGGGTGGGAACCAGGGCTCACCTACTAGCTGCACCCTGTTCCTCTGTAGTTGGGCCATCACAGTTGGGATGCTGCTATTCCTCAGGATAAAGGCATCATGCACCAACCCAGGATACTTAGCATTGACATGGGAGATGTACTGGTCAGCCAGGCACACCATCTGTACATTCATGGAGTGAAAACTCTTATGATTTTGGTACATCTGTTCATTGTGAAGGGGGGCACACATGCAATATGAGTTCCATCAATTGCCCCAATTATATTGGGGATATGTCCCATTGCATAGAAATCAGTCTTCACTGTGGCCAAATCCTCCACCTGGGGAAATACAATGTAGCTGCACATGTGTTTAATCAGGGCAGACAACACTCTGGTCAGCGCTATTGAGAACATTGGCTGTGACATTCCTGCTGCCAAGCCCACTGTCACTCGGAAAGAACCAGTTGCCAGGAAATGGAGCACTGATAGAACTTGCACAAGAGGGGGGATCCCAGTGGGGTGACGGATAGCAGATGTCAGATCAAGCTCCAATTGGGCACACAGCTCTGTGATTGTGGTACTGTCAAGTCTATAGGTGAGGATGATGTGCCTGTCCTCCAGTGGTGCAAGTCCACCTGGGGTCTGTACACAGGGGTTTGTCTCCATCTCCTATTCATCCACAGCAGTAGCAGCCTATGGGGAAAAAGAGTGAGGAGCCAGTCACAAACTGAACATTGGAACCACAACAGTACAATGCATGATGTCAATTTGTATTCTGTAAGTTGGATCTCTCCTGTATGTCCAAATTTTAAATGTGATGCAGTTATTATGCAGGGCCTGCCCCCCTCTGAAATGGCGTCCACCTGTCCTGTATGGAGGGACAGATGGAAGTGAGGTAATTCCGCTGACGTTGTGTGCCGTTACAGGAGGCGGTCAGGTACTGCTGTGCAACTCCTCATTGGTTAACATTGGGCCCTAAGGGGAACAGTGTCCAATGGAGATGTACGCTGGCAGTGGCAATATGCATCGCTGTGGACGTGACCGCCATTTTCTATCTGATTCCTCACTTGCTACCTGACCTTCAACAAGAGAGGACCTACACTGCATGTGCTGCTGTGACCTGTGTCTGGAACCTACCATGGCCCGTGTGACTGGGGAAAGGGCTCCTGCCTTCACCCTGGTGGAGTTGGAGCAACTGGTGGATGGGGTCCTACCCCAATACGGACTGCTGTATAGGCCTCCAGACCAACAGGTGAGTACACTGTGAGCACGATGCATGTGGCATGAATGCATGGAGTGGTGTGTGTGAAGGCCTTGTGTAAGGGGGTGGGTGGATGTCCTATGGGCGGGGTATTGGTTGTGTGCTGGGCCATGTGTGTGCAAGTGGTGATGTGAAGGGGTATGGTGGGCCATAAGTGTAACAGGCAAGACTGTTTGACTAATACTATTTTCCTGTGTGTATTACCTTTGCAGATCAGCGCCCATCAAAAGAAGGGTATATGGATGTGCGGACCATGGGGGTCTACGGCAGGGGGAGCACCCAGTGTTGGAAACGGTGGGAGGGCCTGAGACGCTCAGCATGGAAGACGGCAGAGGCCCAGCTGGGGATGGCATCCTAACGAGGAAGGGGTGCCTGTCGAACCCTGACCCCAGTGATGGCCCGCATAGTGGGGGTGGCCTATCCTGAGCTGGATAGTCACTTGAGGGCATCACAGCAGCCACAGGTGGGTGATGTGTGTCAGTGGGTGACCCTAGCCCAGGCCTGACATTGCACAGTAGGTCCCATGGTAGCAAGGGTCTTAAAGGGATAATCATCCTACCTAGCTCATAGGCATCCACAACTGCTCAGGGCTGCATGGGTCCCAGGTGTGCTGCATTTGGCTGTGTGTGCCCCTCCCCATGCCTTGCTGGCTAGTAAAATAACAGGTAGTGCAATGCATAGTCCGTATGGCTATTCCCTGTGTGTGAGAGTGGTGTGTACGCCAACGGTGGTGTTGGTGCAGCCACTGACCAGGTGTAGCCATTGTCTCCCCCCCTTTTGTTTTGTCACCCTGTCCTTATGTGCATTAGCATCATCTGGCAGAGGAGCAGGGGCACCAACGATGGAGGGAGCTGCATCCCACAGGATCCAGGAGGCAGAGTCCACCGACGGTGAGGGCACCAGTAGGACAGAGGGCGAAGGGAGAGCCACGGCGGAGACTGGAGGGGACAGTTCAGACTCTGATACCTCTTCCAATGGAAGCTCGCTGGTGGTGGCGGACACCCCAGCTACAGGTACATCCTCCACCCCCGTACCAGCACCGCCCTCCCAGCAGCCCCTCAGCGAGGTACCCGTGCCTGCTCACCCAGGAGGGTGGGCATCTCCTTCACCCCAGGCACCTCAAGCCCTGCCCCGGTTTGCCATGCTGCCCTGACTGAGGAGGCTATTGATCTCCTGAGATCCATCTCTGTAGGGCAATCAACCATTGTGAATGCCATCTAGGGGCTGTCAGCCCAAATACAACAAACTAATGCATTTCTGGAGGGCATTCACACTGGCTTGGCGGCCCAACAGAGATCGATCCAGGCTCTGGCCTCCTCTCTGATGGCAGCTATTGTCCCTGTTTCCACTCTCCCCCTTCCAACTTCTTCTTCCCAATCCCATTCCCCTCAACCCCAACCTCAATCTATCCCAAGCACACAGGCAGACGAGTATCCACAAGAGTGGCACAGACAAACACAAGCACCACACATCATCCCACAGGCACTCACACAAACACCAGCCAGATACAGACATACCAACATTCACAATTTCCACTGTCTCCCCCTCCCCCTCCTCCTCCACCTCCCACCCAGTTGCGTCTACACTCACATCTGCATGTACTACATCCTTATCCACTACCAGCATCACCACCACACCTAGCAGAACACACACCTCACTGGCACACACCTCCACAACAGCCATGCACGCGCCCCCTGTGTCCTCTCCTATTATGTCTGTCCCCCCTAAAGTACATAAACGTAAGCACTCAGACACCCAACAGCCATCTACCTCACAACAGCATCCAGTCCATGCATCTGCACCCAAAATCAGTTGACAGACACCTCCTACAACCACTCCCTCTTCCTCCACTCCCAAACCTTCTCCCTCTTCCCGTACCAATGTCCCTAAGAACCTTTTCCTCTCCACCATTGACCTATTCCCTACCCCTACCCCTCCGTCATTCCCGTCTGGCCAGGGTGACAAAAACCCAGGCAAGCACCTCAGCCACCCAGTCCACGGGCCCAGTGGTCTCCACACCCACTCGTGGTGGGAAAGGATCCAGGGCACTTGTGTAGAGGGTGAAGGAGCCTACACCAGGCAGCCTCAAGGAAAGTGCCCCAGCTGCTGCCCAGAAGGGCAAGGAGCCAGCCCCAGCTGCTGCCAGGAAGGGCAAGGAGCCAGCCCCAGCTGCTGCCAGAAAGGACAAGGAGCCAGCCCCAGCTGCTTCCAGGAAGGGGAAAGAGCCAGGGGCTCAGACGGAGCCCCCACCACCAACCATGGTTGTGCAGCCATCCAAGACTGTAACTGTAAGGGATGGGCAGGAGCTTCCCCCCACCAGCAGCAGCACCACCACCACCAGTGGGCAGCCATCCGAGGCTGCAGGGGATGGGCAGGAGCTTCCCCCACCACCAGCAGCAGTAGCACCACCACCACCACCACCATTTGGCAGCCATCCAAGGCTGCAGGGGATTGGCTGGAGCCTCCCCCCACCAGCGGCTGCAGCAGCACCACTACCACCACTGAGCAGCCGTCACCGCTAGCGGACCATATGTAGTCCTGCGTCCATGGGCTGCTATGCAGTCTTCCCCCTGCAAATCCAGTGGGTATGACACCCGCCTGGAGACTGTGACCTTGAACTCCCCAGACTCAAGAGCACAGGGCACGATGCCCCCTCCAGGACCAGTGGGTAAGACACCCACCATGTCCAGCATCCCAAGGATCAAGAGCACAGGGCACGTTGCCCCTTCCAGAACCAGTAGGTAAGACACCCACCAACTCCAGCCTCCCCTGGATCAAGAGCATAGGGCACTAGGCCCTCTCTAGAACCAGTGGGGAAGACCCCCACCAACCCCAGACTCCCCAGGACCAAGCAAGGGTCATGTTGTCCCCTCCAGAGCATGTGGACAGGTCACCCACTTGAGAGACTGTGGCCTTACACTCCCTAGGACCAAGCACAGGACATGTTGCCCCCTCCAGAGCATGTGGGCAAGTCACCCACTTGATAGATTGTGGCCTTGAACTCCCCAGGACCAAGCATGGGGCATGTTGCCCCCTCCAGAACCAGTGGTCTTGTTCAATCTGCCACCTGAGGTGTCCCCCCATTCCCTGTCCCCCTGAGGTGCCTGCCTATTTTCCAACTGATGCCCCTGTAGTGTTATCTCCATGTTGGTGCAGGTGACAAGTGGGGCTTTGGACTTTGGCCTGTGGCCCTGTGGCCCACGCACACTGAGGACTGGGCAGTGTCCCTTGAACTGTATATTTGTATATACCAGTTACATTGCATATTTCTTATTTCTACTGAGTTGATCTTATTACACTCACTTTGGTAAATTCATGTTGTCCTTGCATTTTTCATCCGAGGTACGGGGTATATATGTTCTATTACTGCATCTGATTGTGTGTATGGTGGTTGGGGTGTGTGTGTGTGTGTGTTGCGTGTGTGTGTCACTCTCATTTTCCTCCCTCCCTCCCTTGTGAGCTAAGCAGCAGTACTCACCGGCATCATCTTCACCGTCGTTGGTGTTCGTGGAGCATTGGGAAGACATGCAGCTCGGGCTCAATGGAGGCGTGGTTGTTCCCTGTGTCTCCAATGGTGAGTCCTTTCACTTCTGTGCAGTGTTTCCGCCAGGCTTTTGATGTTGTTTGTACTGCCCTGGAAAAGGTGGCAGATTGCAAGGTCTTAATACGTTGGGCGTAACATTGACTTCTCCCTGGCTATAGGCGGCTACCGCCATGGTGGCTGTTGTTTCCACCCTGGCGGTCGGTGTGGTAAAGTGGTTGTCTATCTGAGTTCTCACCGCCATGGTCATAATTTGCCGGTAATTACTGCCAGCCTGTTGGCGGTATTACTGCCACTTTATCACCGACTGCCAGGGTTGTAATGAGGGCCTTAGACCCCTGTGGATTAAGGGGTCCCACCAGAGGCGTAACTGTGTTTTTAACTGAGAGATATAGAGGAACTGTTTGTAGCTCCGGGACCTGTTGCTTCTTCTTTCGATTCTTTAAAGAAAGATGGTTTATTTTAGGGTTGTAGCACTGTTTGGGATCCCCTTCAGCGGTTCCACACAGTACTTAATGTTGTGTGTCTGCGGGTGTAATGGCTCTATCACCTGTGCGTCCCAGCCCTTGCAGAAACATACTTTCTGTAGAAGTGCTCGATGTACCTGCGTCGGTGCTTATTTGTAAGGCATTGCAGTGGTTTATGACTATCTGTAGAGCCAGGTCATTGTTTGTCCTGACGCCCTGTGCCGATCTCCGCTGCTGTTGACGACTTTGTGCTTTGTAAGACTCATGACTTCCTTTAAAAGCGACACGAACCGCTTGGTCTTATGGCGGACACCTGCTGAGATCTTTTGTAACAGTTCTGCGATGTGAAAGATTAAAAGAAAATTTAGGTTTTGCTAGAACCACTATATCTTAGAGGGAGAAAAAAGTAGGGAGAGAGAGAGAGAGAGGGAGAGAGAGAGAGAAAGAAAGAGGTTAGGATTCTTTTGGCTCTACATTTTTTAAAACACACTTGATGTGTTCCCACGGTTGGGACCATTCTTTATAGGGGGTCCATGTTTAGGCTCTGTAAACTTTCTTTTGCGCCAATGACGTGTGGCTCATGTGCGCCCTCAGGGGCACTGTATGGAGGAAAAAATGAAAAATAAAATCACACTTACAATATAACACAGTGACTAAGAGCGTTCTCTGAGGCGTTGATAATTGTATTTACCCGTAAGAGGTGTATCTTGTTGCGCTGAAGAATTTGCGTCTTGAGCCTCTAGGGTCCACAGTAGAGATTCGACAGCCGTCTGTACTTCGGCGGCATATCCTGTATAAAGAAGAAAATTATCAGAAAACGTTATTAGAAATAAAGCAAAATAAGAAATAAGTCTAGCTCATTGACATGGTTCTCTAACTATAAAACTATAGGTAGCTGTACCTTGCTGAAAGGCTTCCATTTCCTCACAGGACGGTGTTAAGCTCTTGGGGATCCTACGTACAAAAAAGAGACAGAAATGACTTTAACCATCACTCATTTAGGCCTATATTTATACTTATTTAGCGCCGCATTTGCTTCATTTTTTTACGCAAAAGAGGCGCAAACTTGCAAAATACAATTGTATTTTGTAAGTTTGCACCGTTTTTGCGTCAAAAAGCGGCGCAAATGTGGCGCTAAAAAAGTATAAATATGGGCCTCAATGTTACATTCATAATGCATTCATAAATACACCATAAGGCTGTAAAAACGCTTACTCAAATAATTAAGGGTTGAAACGTTACCCCAGGCTAACAACTGTTGTTTTTCTTAAATAGCGGGGGTATACGTACTTTCAGAGGTATATGCTAAAATAAGTATCAAATTTTCCCATTAATTTTTACATATACAATTAAACAATCTCACTCAGGAGGTTAGCTATTAAGTACAGTATCATCCCCTACACTGTTCTTAAGGTACAATACACAAAGCCTCTAGTTCACATTTCTCAAAAACCATACACTGTTTATTTAAAAATCCACAGGGTGGCGCTGCTGCACAACATAAGATCTAGAAATCTCTCAATAAGGCATTATTTTATATGGTTCCACGGCCTTCACAGCCTTATTTTACTGATATTACAATACTGTCTCTAGTCTTTATAATGTCAAATAGTAACACTAATTATAAAAATATATAACTCAAAACAATTTGAAATATTACAGTTCATTGTATATATACATGTACAATAGAATGGCAGCCTGAACTTGGGGTCCATTTCTCCATTTCTGTGTTTTTGCCCTAGCTCCCCATACTCTGGACTGTGTGTGGGGGCGGACCTCACTCTAAGCTCCAGTCTCGAGGATGGAGCAGATAGGCAGAGCCAGCTCCACCACCCTGGACACAGGCCCTCATTATGAACATGGCGGTAAACACTGCACCGCCGGCGGTGGCGGTAACAACCGCCAACAGACGCGTGGTATGAACTGCCAAATAATGAACCACCTGAAACATAGGCAGCCTTAAAAACACTATCCGCCAGCAGAGGAGTGCCGACAACGATGGCAGAGCACACCCACAGGCCGACGGAAAGGCCCTACCCACCCATCAAATAATGAATCACTAGACCGCCGTCAGTTCTAGGGCGGGAACCACCGCCACACAAAGCCAAGCGGAAATGAACCAAATAAAAGAAAACGCTCACCGAAGGCACACACAACACGCCGAAGCAGACATGGATAGAGAGTTGCAGATCATGCCAGCCCTGCTCCTTGCCATATACCTCCACGACCGAGACAGCTGACAAAGACGATGACGGTAAGTACCGCAACCTACAAAAAAAGGGAAGAAAAGGCACAGTTACATACCCACCCACTCCACCCACCCCGCAACGCTCCCACAACCCTTCACAGCAGCAAAGCCATACACCTCACGGCAAGAGGTACTTACCCGACACAAGGCAAATCCAACCTACCCAAAGTACACACATGTGCCCTACACCCCCAAACAATGAAATGATGAACCACGGATCCTGAGTGTGCCATAAACAACACAGACCACACATAAATTGTATTCAGCTCAATGAGCAATATAAGTGCAACATAAGGCCAATGGCCAGTCCAGTGTACGTAGTCCGATGGCCCACATTGGCCCCAACTTGACTCTCACAACTGCAAAGGTACTCCACCTCATAGGGGCAACAATGGGACATCCAGGCACCTCATGGAACAGGGGCAGGGGGTTGTGGGGGTGGGGACTTACGACTGGGAGGGGGGCTTTGATTTACATTTGGAAGGTGGAGGGGGCTTGGGTTTTGTGCTTGTAGCTGGTGGAGCGGACTTGGCCTGGTGTGCGGCAGATGTTTCAGGGCCAGCACGGGGTTTCTTTCTCACAGGGGAGGTAGTACGGGTATGGGTAGGGCAGACGGGTGCGGGCTGTGATGTGGGAGGAGTAGACAGGGCAAGGAGGTTTGCACGTTTAGGGGCGAGACAGGGTGGGCCAGTGGATTCAAATAGGTCTACACAGGATAGGAAAGGTTTCTTAGGGGCAATTGGGGTGGACCTGGAGGAAGGCGAGGGAGTGGAGGTAGAGGGAGTGGACGTGACAGGTGTAGGTGTGCGTGATGTGGGTGCAGGTGACTGGACAGTATGCTGAGGTGTGGTGGATGTGTGATGAGTGGGAGTTTTGGTGCGCTTGAGTGTCTTGGGAAGAGGGGGTGGACACATTGGGACAAGACAGGCTGCCAGTGTAAATGTATGTTGTCTGGGTGTCTGCAAGCCTGGTGAGTGTGCTGCATGTGTCAACTAAAGTCATTGTGGTGAGTGCAGGTGTGGTGTCTGGGGTGCATGAATGGATGTTTGATATTGTGGTGACTGCAAGAATAGGCTCAGCAACATTGAATGAGGGTGCAGTGCTTGTGGGTGTGCATGTATAGGGGACAGACAGGGAGGCGGAAGAGGTGGACACACTGGGGGAAGTGGATGTTGGTGTGTGTGCATGTGTATGTTGGCTGTGTGTATGCCTGTGGTGGGAGGTGTGGTGCTTGTGTTTTGCAGTGTGCTTCTTGTGTGTTGGGGTGTGTGCCTGCGTGTCAGAATGTGTGCTTTGGACAGGTGAAGGGAGTGGGGTGCTGGAAGGGGTAGAGGTGGTTGGAGGGGGACGGAATGACCAGGGACAAAGGCTGCCTTCAAAGAGGCGGCTAGAGCCTGAAAAGATCTTTGTAGGCCAGACATGGCACCATGAATGCCATCCAGATAGGCATTGGTCTGCTGCACATCTGATGCTAGCCCCCGGATGGCATTGACGATGGTTGTCTGCCATACAGAGATGGTTCTCAGGAGGTCAATAGCCTCCTCCGTGAGGGCAGCAGGGCTGACTGGGGCAGGGGAGGAGGTGCCTGGGGCGAAGGAGACACCCACCCTTCTCGGTAAGCTGGCACGGGCAACTCGATGGGGAGCAAATGGGATTGCAGTGATGGTATGGGGGTGGCGGAAGATGACACAGAATGGGCGGGCCCACTAGGGTCCACCACCGCCAGGGAGCTCCCATCGGAGAAGGTATCAGAGTCACTACCTCCAGTGGTAGTTGCCTCCCCGTGGTACTCCCCTCGCCCTCCAACCCACTAGTCCCCTTGGCGTCGGGCGACTCTGCCTCCGTGGAACCATGGGCCCCTGCATTCCCACTCGCCGGTGCCTCAGCTCCCTCACCAGATGATGCTGATGCACATAGACAACACAATAGAACAGGGATGGGGAGACAAAACAGGAGAGACACTTGTAAATAGCTGAATGGAGGTACATGACTGGTTCACACATACACCCACCCTGAAAATATTCCACCAGGCAGCACCTAGCCCTATACAAATGGCTATGCCCCCGACTAGTGGCCAAGACCCTGTTCTACATCCATTCCTCATAGCACTGAAGGACCTGACGTACTGCAGGCTTGACCCTTACAACCCTACTCCCCACTGGGGCCATTATGGAGATGGACATAAGTCAGAGTCCCTGCCACTAGACAGCATATATACGACCTCATACACACACATCCATCAAGAAGCCAAAGTATGGTATTTGTACTCACCCCCTTGTGACTGCTGTGCAGCCTTCAAGCGCACATCCATGTCTGGGTACGGCACCGCCAGAATGCGTTGCAAAAAGGGGGTCAGTGCCCGACCGGCACCCTTTCCTCGTTGAGAGGACTTCCACAGCTGGGCCTCACAGATCTTCCTCGCCAAGCACCGCAGGTCCTCCCACCGCTTCCTGCGGTGGGTGCTTCGCCGGTTGTAGACCCCCAGGGTCCGCACTTCCCTGTGGATGGCCTGCCAAAGTCCCCTCTTCTGATGGGCACTAAACTATAAGGAACACACAGAAAAAGTAACACTGAGGTCAGACAATGGCCAATAATATTCAGCTGGTTATATGTCCACTATGGGACGGACATTTTAAACAGCCTTACAACACACACACAAGCAGCATGTCAGGAACCCAGGGCTATACAGTGCACACATGTATACAGCCATCTATCACCCTTACACACATCCATGCCCCCCAATCTTCCTACTCACCTGTACCACTGGCTGACCGTAGAGCTTGGCGTACAGGGGCAGGACCCCGTCCAAGAGCTTCTCCAATTCCTCGCTGGTGAAGGCCAGGGCCCTTTCACCTGCCACACGTGCCATTTCCATGACCAGAGGCAGGACAAAGCAGTACACTCAGTGGAGTACCTGCATGCTCGAGATCCGGGAGTCAAGTGAAGTTTGGATTGACCAGTTTGCGTACGCACCGCAGCGGTGTACACCGTCACCGCCGGCGGCGATCATGATACACTAAGAATGGGCATTGACAACCATGTTAACCAATAAATTTACGCACAGCGTTAAACACCACCTTATGCTATTACGTCAACCGCTAGCGGTATGAGCTCACTTCCACCATGACACTTCTGGATTGCAGGGGCCAGACATTTTGGCCTGAACTACGCAGTTGTAAAATCCTCATCTGCACCATGCAGGCCCTATTGTCCCCAAACACCCATAGGCATCAAACAATATACATTAGCTCACCGGAACAGTCCTGATATATCATTTAGTCCTGTTGCTATGTCACACATACTATACATTTGTGCTGTCGACAATCATGCCAGCAGTGCTGAATAGGAAACAATGTGTGCAGATGTATATGTGTTCCTCACATGTGTTCTATACTCCTCCTAGGTACAGACCCTTAGGCGAGGGAGGGCTCCATTGGTGTACAGACCACTTGTTGATTTGCGGACCATGGTTGAGCGTCACATCATTATCAATTACAGACTCACCCCTACTACTATTCATGAACTTTGTGCATTACTGGATCCAGCACTGAGACTGGCTAATCGTAATCAGCATGCAATCCCTACTGAAGTGCAGGTGCTCTCTGCACTCCATTTCCTGGCCACAGGCTTATTTCAAGTGACAGTGGGCATGGGTGCAGGTTTTTCACAGCCAATGTTTAGCATTGTACTGTCCAGATTCCTGAATGCATTTGTACGACACCTGCAGTCCTATGTGAGGTGTCCCCAAAGTGCTGACCTCCCTGCCATCAAGTCGGATTTCTATGCCTTTGCCAACATACCCCATGTAATAGATGCCATCGATGGCACCCACATAGCTATCATACTCCCAAGAGTCAGTGAACAGGTGTACAGAAACAGGAAGAACTTTCATTCTATGAACATTCAATTAGTGTGCACTGCAGACCAGTACATCTCACATGTGAATGCCATGTTCCCGGGATCAGTCCATGAGTCCTTTGTGATAAGGAACAGTAGTGTGCCACACAAGATGGAACAACTACAAGGGGACAGAGGATGGATCATAGGTAGGTGTGTCTGACATTTATTGCCACATAGCAGACAGCCAGGCTGTCTACCACTGAGGATTGTCATTGACAGTCATCTTTTGACCCCTTTTTTAGGTGATTCTGCTACCTCAATATGCGTTGGCTCCTGACACCAGTGAGGAATCCTGGGACAGATGCAGAGAGGAATTACAATAAAGCCCATGGACGGAATAGGAGGGTGATAGAGCGCACAATAGGTCTCCTGAAGGCTAGATTTCGTTGCCTACATATCTCTGGCGGTTCCCTGGCCTATGGGCCTGGAAAGGTGTTTAGAATAGTGGTGGCCTGCTGCATGCTGCACAACGTGGCTGTGAGGAATTCTATCACACTCTTGCAGGAGGAGGGTTCTGTATATCCAGACCTGCTTCCTCAGAGAGGGGATGAGAGTGATGGTGATGATGAGGGGGAAGATGTACATTCCAGGATGCAACCGATACAACTCTACTTCCAGTAACTATGTGGGACTTATCAATGAGATTGCTGTCTGTGCAGCATACTGTCAGTGTGCCTTTTCATTCCGGGGGGTGTTGTAGGAAAGTACCATCTTGCCTGGCATGTTACCCCCATTTTTACTTGTGTGTCAGTTTGTTTTTGCCTGTTTCACTGGGGTCCTGCCATCCAGGACCCCAGTGTTCATAGTTTGTGGCCTGAATGTGTTCCTTGTGTGGTGCCTAACTGTGTCACTGAGGATCTGCTAACCAGAACCTCAGTGCTTATGCTCTCTCTGTCTTTAAAATTGTCACTACAGGCTAGTGACCATTTTACCAATTCTGATTGGCACACTGGAACACCCTTATAATTCCCTAGTACATGGTACCTAGGTAACCAGGGTACTGGGGTTCCAGGAGATCCCTAAGGGCTGCAGCATTTCTTTTGCCACCCATGGGGAGCTCAGACCATTCTTACACAGGGCTGCAACTGCAGCCTGAGTGAAATAACGTCCACGTTATTTCATAGCCATATTACACTGCACTGAAGTAACTTATAAGTCACCTATATCTCTAACCCTCACTTAGTGAAGGTTAGGTGCAAAGTTACTAAGTGTGAGGGCACCCTGGCACTAGCCAGGATGCCCCCACATCGTTCAGGGCAATTTCCCCGGACTTTGTTAGTGCGGGGACACGATTACACGCGAACACTACATATAGGTCAATACCTATATGTAGCTTCACAATGGTAACTACGAATATGGTTATGTAACATGTCTAAGATCATGGAATTGTCCCCCATGCCAAACCTGGTATTGGGGTGCCAATCCCATGCATCCCTGGGGCTCCAGCATGGACCCCGGGTACTGCCAAACTAGCTCTCTGGTATTTTCACTGCAGCTACCGCTGCTGCCAAACCACAATTAGGTTTCTGCCCTCCTGGGGTCTGGGAAGCCCAGTCCCAGGAAGGCAGAACAAAGGATTTCCTCTGATGGAGGGTGTTACACCCTCACCCTTTGGAAATAGGTGTTAAGGGCTTGAGAGGAGTAGCCTCTCCTGGACTCTGGGAATGCTTTTGAAGGGCACAGATGGTGCCCTCCTTGCATAAACCAGTCTACACCGGTTCAGGGATCCCCAAGCACGTGCTATGGTGCGAAACTGGACAAAGGAAAGGGGAGTGACCACTCCCCTGTCCATCACCACTCCAGGGGTGGTGCCCAGAGCTCCTCCAGTGTGTCCCAGACCTCTGCCATCTTCAATGCAGAGGTGCGAGGGCACAATGGAAGCCTCTGAGTGGCCAGTGCCAGCAGGTGACTTCACAGACCCCTCCTGATAGGTGCTTACCTGGCTAGGTGGCCAACCCTCCTGTGAGGGCTATTTAGGGTCTCTCCTGTGGGTTTCTCTTCAGATAACGAATGCAAGAGCTCACCAGTGTTCCTCTGCACCTTCCTCTTTGACTTCTGCCAAGGACCGACCACTGACTGCTCCAGGACGCCTGCAAAACCTCAACAAAGTAGCAAGAAGACTACCAGCAACATTGTAGCACCTAATCCTGCCGGCTTTCTCGACTGTTTCCTGGTGGTGCATGCTCTGAGGGCTGTCTGCCTTCACCCTGCACTGGAAGCCAAGAAGAAATCTCCCGTGGAGAGACGGAATCAAACCTCTGCTAATGCAAGCACCAAACTTCTGTATCACCGTTCCTCTGGGTCCCCTCTCATCTCAACGAGCATGGTACCTGGAACACAGGAGCTGTATTCACGTGACCCCGACAGTCCAGTGGTTAATCTGTCCAAATTTGGTGGAGGTAAGTCCTTGCCTCCCACGCCAGACTGTAATCCTGTGTACTGCGTGAACTGCAGCTGCTCGGGCTTCTGTGCACTTTTGCAAGGAATCCTTTGTGCACAGCACAGCCCAGGTCCCCAGCACTCCAGGAACTGCATTGCTCAACTCGCTGAGTTGACCACCTGCTTCGTGGGACCCTCCTTTGTAGTGTTGAGACGGCCGCCATGCTGAGTTTTCTTGAACCCCTGTTCAAGTACTTCTGCGGGTGCTATCTGTTTCTGCATGGGCTCTCTGTGTTGCTGAGCGCCCCCTCTGTCTCCTCCTCCAAGGGGTCATCTCCTGGTCCTTCCTGGGCCCGGGCAGCACCCATTTTCTTCAACCACAACCTTTGCAGCTAGCAAGGCTTGTTTCCGGTCTTTCTGCATGGAAAGAACTCTGCATCCTCCAGCATGCCGTGGGACATCTTCAGTGCAAAGGAGAGGCTCCTGGCATCTTCTGCTGTTTCAGAATCTGTAGCTTCTTCCACCCGGAGGCAGCCATTTTGCACCTTCATCCGGGGTTTAGTGGGCTCCTGCCCCCCCGGACACTTTCGTGCCTCTTGGACTCGGTCTTCAGTGCTTTGCAGTCTGTTGTGGTCTTTGCAGAATCTCCTATTATGACTTTAGAGTGTTTCTCAGGAAGTAGGGTCATTTTACTCCTACTTTTCAGGGTCTTGGGGTGGGGCATCTTGGACACCCTTAGTGTTTTCTAACACTCCCAGTGACCCTCTACACACTACACTAGGCCTGGGGTCCCTAATTGGTTCGCATTCCACTTTATGGTTTGTGTTGCCCCTAGGCCTTTTGCATCCTATTGTATTCTACAGTGTTTGCACTACTTTTCTAACTGTTTACATACCTGATTTTGGTTTGTGTGTATTTTTTGTGTATTTTACTTACCTCCTAAGGGAGTATATCCTCTGAGATATTTTTGGCACATTGTCACTAAAATAAAGTACCTTTATTTTTTAGTAAGTCTGAGTATTGTGATTCTTATGATATAGTGCTATATGACATAAGTGGTATAGTAGGAGCTTTGCATGTCTCCTAGTTCAGCCTAAGCTGCTATGCTATAGCTACCTCTATCAGCCTAAGCTGCTAGAACATTACTAATCCACTAATAAGGGATAACTGGACCTGTCACAAGGTGTCAGTACCATCAGGTATCCACTATAAGTCAGGCCAGCCTCCTACAAGTGTTGGGTCAATAGTCATTGCCAATGTGACCAGGTCTGCATAGGACAGGTAACATTATAGTATAATAGTTAGACACATCTGTAGGCACCACAACATGTTATGCGTGGGGTGAGATTCCTGCTAATCAGAAAAGAATAAATGATTTACAATACAGTTGCATCCATACTTCAATTTGTTTCAACAAAATGACAGGGGACATTGTAATTGGTGAACTGGTGTTTTATTTGGTGCAGGGATTACATCGTGCAGTTTACAATGATGGGAGTGGGCTCATGGTGGTTGTAAGATATGTCAACATGGTTGCAGCATTTGTTGGCAGTAGTGGTATGTCCATCTACGTTTTCCATTGTTTGGTGTTGTTTTTACACGGATTGGTCGTTGGTTCGGTGGGACACTTGGAGGGCAGTTCTTGCCAGAGTCACTTCTTTGAGGGGGCTGTGGTTTTGGCAGGTGTTCCTGTGCCATATCTGGGCCTGAGGGACCATTTGAGTGCCTGGTGTTGGCCTGTACGGGTTGAGATGCATGTTTTCTGTATGTCCTGAGATGGTGGAACATGTCCAGTTGCTGCTGCTGATGTTGTTGTCCGCTCTGTTTCTTGGCCTGTAGTAGGGGCTTCCTGGTCAGTATGGGCCTCAGGCTGTGTTGGGACAAGGTGCAGCAGCGCACCTACTATGGTGGCCATTGTGGCATTGTGCAGTTTCCACTGCTCCATGGCCTCTTGGTGGTGTGCTACCTGCATCCTTTGACTCTGCTCCAGGGTGGACACTATCTAGGCCAATCTGTCCTGGGTATGGTAATATGCTCCCAGGACATCAGAGATCACGTCCTGGGCTGCAGCATCCATCCTGTGGCCTCCCCCCTGGCCCAGTGATGCCCTCCAACTGGGCCTAGCCCCCTGTGCCTGTGTCCCCTGCACAGGTCTGTCGATACCACTTGTACTGGGGCCATTGTCTTCCTGCCTGTTGGTAGGGGGTGACTGTCGCCTCTGTCCATGTGTTCCATCAGTCTATGGCCTGGACACAGAGGTTTGGGGCCAGTTGCCCTGGGATGATGTTGTTGGCTGGGTGGTAGGGAGGTCAGTGGTGTCCTGGGTGGGGCTGCTGGATGATGACAGTCAGGACTGTGTGAGGGGCCAGGGTGATCATCAATGTCCAGGGTTCCATCTCCAGTGTCCTAGGAGGTGCCTCTGTCTCCCTGTGGGGCACTGCCACTCTTTGTCCTGTCCGTCAGGGTGGCATGGGTGGTGGTGCCTGTTGGGGGAATGGACATGTCTGTTATAATTGCATGATCGCATGGAGTGCACAGGACTGGGCTGTTTTTGCAGTTTTTCACACTTTGGGGCCATGCAGGGTACCTTTATGAGGTTTGCATTGCATTTTGCTTTGGATGTGGAGGTGCATTGTGGGTGGTGTAGTCCCTTTGTGATTCCTTGCAGGGGTAGGTGGCTGTGCACAGGGGGAGGGATGTGGGCCTCCCCCTGGGTTTATGGGCATGCAGGGTGAATGAATGTATTGATTGTGGCCTGGGTGGGGTAGTGGTCCCAGTGGCTGTTGTATGTGTGGGGTGGTACATGCATTACAGGTGTGATGGATATGGGGTAATTGTAAACGACTTACCCAAGTCCATTCCTCCAGTGAGTCCAGTGAATCCCTGAGGGTTCAGGATGGCCAGTACCTTTTCCTCTCAGTCAGTGTAGTCGGGTGGTGATGGTGGAGGTTCTCCCCCAGTCTTCTGGACTGCAATTTTGTGCCGGGATGCCATGGATCTGACCTTTTCATGCAGGTCGTTCCATCTCTTGCGGATGTCGTCCCTCGTGCCTGGATGGTGTCCCACTGCATTGACCTTGTGTTCTATTGTCTGCCATAGCTCCATCTTCCTGGCAATGGCTGTGTGCTCGACCTGTGCCCCGAATAATTGTGGCTCTACCTTTAGTATCTCGTCCGCCATGGTCCTTGGCTCCCTTTCTGTGAAGTGTGGGTGTTTGAGGGGTGCGCGGTATGTGTTGTGAATGGTGTCTTGTGTGGATCTAGGTGAGGGTGCTGTTGTGCGGTTGGGTGTATGTATCGTGTATTGTGGCATTCGGTGTCTGCTTCTGGAGTTCTCTGTATCAGTTGTCCTAATTGCATTGCAAAGGATTGTGGGGTGTGTCTGTGAGTGTTTTATAATGTTGTGGATGTGTGTCAGGTGTGTGGGTTTCAAACTTGTCAATGTCTGCATTTCTTACTGTTAAGTCCACTTGCCGCCCGTGGTGGTCTGTACCGCCAATGGGCGTTCGGCTTCCACTGATCGCTGTGGTGATTTGTGCTTCATTATTTGGAGGGCGGGGTGTTTGTGTGCTCAGCTGTGGCAGGGTGGGAGGTCCAGGATTTCCGCCGACAAGGTCCTGGCGGTGACTGATGGCAGTGAGATTTTTGTAGGTTTCTGATTTTTCCATCATTATATGGCGGGTTTCTGTTCACCGCCAATGGCGGCCTTCTGTTCGCTGTTGCCACGGACTCTAAAGTGTTTACCGCTGTGTTCATAATGAGGGTCACAGTCTTTTAAAAAATTGCATGCTGTGGAGGAAACATGGGGGTCCCCTGCATCGTGCTCAACATTTCCCCAGGACAGCAGGACCCCAACCTGAGGTGAGTGGATAGGGGTTTGTAGAGCTTGGGTTGAGCCTGTTGCTCAATGTGCCCACCATTACGAAGGTGGCTGGATGGGTTGGGGGAGGGGGCTACAGGACAGAGGACACCATCACACCCTTTTGGGATTAGAGGTTGTCTAGTGCGAGGTCCGCGGCCTCCACCACAAACTTAATAGGCCAGCTCTCATGCTGTGCGGGTCCTGAGAGCTGTTAGGTTAATAACGGAGATCACCGAGCCACAAAGTGCTCAGCATCTCAGCCATTAACTTAGCAGACTTGCTCTCAGAGGCCACGCGGCGTGAGCCTGAAGTCTCTGAGAGCTAGCCTCTTAGGCTAATGAAGGTCACCGAGCCCCTGTGGCTCAGTGACCCCAGCAATTAAATTAACAGATCTGCTCTC
The DNA here is from genome assembly GCF_031143425.1 of Pleurodeles waltl. Lineage (NCBI taxonomy): Eukaryota > Metazoa > Chordata > Amphibia > Caudata > Salamandridae > Pleurodeles > Pleurodeles waltl. The sequence continues at coordinate 834,453,370 of NC_090444.1, forward strand.
GGGCTGCAGGCTCATGCCGTGCGGCCTCTGAGAGCAGGCCTATTAGGTGAATAACGGAGGGCGCTGAGCAAAACGCGCTTAGCGCCCCCCATTATAAACTTAACAGGTCGGCTCTCAGAGGCCTCGCAGCGTGAGCCTGTGACCTCTGAGAGTCATCACTGTTAACAGCTGATAACAGTGTCACCAAGCCACACGCACTCAGCGACCCCTAACCCTTCACTTTGCAGGCTTGCTCTCAGGGACCGCAGGGTATGAGCCTGGGGTCCCTGAGAGCAGGCATTGTTAGGTTAATGATAGAGGGCGCCAAGCCTTATGTGCTCAGGTCCCCCCCAGCCCATAACTTTGCAGGCTAGCTATCAGGGGGGCCCAGGCTCGTAGCCTGCAGCCCCATACCCCACCAATAAAACAATGTACCCCACATCTCTCCATAGTTCTCCTTCCACATACATTCATATCATTTTAAAAGCACCTCTAAAGGCAGGCTTTACCTATCCGCTCAGCTAGCTCCATAAAATATAGTTCTGTTCTTTGCAGCAGGCGTATTAACCCCAGCGCTACTTTCTGGTTAAAAATACCACTCTCTAGTAGGCACACTAATTATAAGAGGTATCTTGACAATTTGTATTATTTCCTAAAGGCTGCATGCACAAGGAACTTTTCAGCATTTGCTTTAAAATAGTAAGCTTCCTCAGGTAACCCCTTGCACCAACCTAAAGGCTGCCCCTGTCCCCTGGAATGCTGGGAGTTGGGATGACCCCAAACCGCTCAAAACACAGGACATCCCTATACCCCACCTGTAAGGTAATTGTCAGTTAGGGGTGACAGTGCCTGGTTCTGTGTTCCCATGCCCATTTATCATAATTTAAAACACATTATGCATATCAGATAAATTGAATATAATAATAAAAAATAAATAAAATAGAAAACATGCCCTCAGATAATAGTGTTCAAAGTACATGGCACATATTACGCTCTGTGTGTCCTAGGGAAAGAGGCTAGAGACAACAACAGGTTGGAATTACATTACAAAAATATACAAACAGGCCATAGTTATTTACCTTAAATAGAAGCTGGTTTGCATTACTAGTTTGCGCTCTACCCTTCATATTTTTCTGAGGTAGCCCTGTTCTTCGCAAGTTTCAAATACGCCGCTCACAAAGAAAGAGTCTTGTGAGATGCTTTTGTGTGTGATACCTTTGGCAGGGCTTTTGTACTTGCTACAACAGGCTAATTATGCGTAGGCATTGTAGAGGGGCAGGTTCAAAAACATATTATGTTTTATGGTTAGAATTTCATAATATGTCACCTGGGGCAACCACTTTCTACATTGACATCTGCTAAGCATGTATGCATCACCCTGACTTGCAAAAACAGAGGCCCGATAAGATAAATAGGGGTGGTGGGCAGCAGCTCCTCTAGAACCTACGTCTAGGCCTAAAGAGCCCCACGTGGCCTGTTAGGCCTCACTTATCTTTCCCTTACACACAGCTACCCTCCTTAGGTAACTATGACTTGTGTTTTTAAAGGTCATGCTCGTTGTTCTATATGATCTGCTCGACACTTTCTGTTCCTTGCGGGCTTGAAGATTATGTTTTATTTTAAATGATCACCATCATCTATTCCCTCTAGGTTATGCAATGCTCGTGGGGGGGGGGGGGCATTGGAGGAGCCACACTGCTGCCCAACCACCCTGATGGGATGAAGATGCCTAGACTTGTCCTCTTAGGTACAGAAACACAGTGCACACCTGCTTGTCCACCATTTTACACAACACATACATCTAGACACTAGGGACAACAACAGGGCACATGACTAATACATCATCATACAATGTCACAACACTCTGGACTCACCTACATCTACGTCAGTTCCGGGGTGGACTCCCAGGGGTCACTGGAAGTCCCGGTAACAGATGTGACGTCACTTCTGAGGGGGTGGGCAACTGTCACTTTTTCAGTGATGAGGAAAGGCATGCCCTTTTACTACTCAGGGGTGTCTACCCACACAGGTGCATGCACCCTGCTTTCTGGGCTAGGGGTCCTACCATTTGGGTGACTTACAGTGACCTGGTGCAGTGACCTGTAAAAGGGTTTATGCACCCTTTCACACAGGCTGCAATAGCAGGCCTTCAGATACACTTTGCATGGTCTCCCTATTGGTGGCATAATACATGCTGCAGCCCACGGGGATCCCCTGGTTACCATATACTAGGGACTTACATGCGGTACCAGTAGGCCAAATGTAGGATGTATGTGGTTCAAGTAACCAAGTTTAAAGGGAGAGAGCATAATCACTGGGATCCTGGTTAGCAGAATCCAAGTGAACACACTGACAACAGGCGGAAAATGGGGGTAACCATGCCAAGGGTACTTTCCTACAACGAGTTAAACACATCAACCAAAAACTAAATACAAAAAATATTAAGGCAACAAATCTGCCGATGCACAACGAGGTAATTCCCCTAGTAACACCCATACATATTTTGGTACTGGTATTTGGCCCATAAGCGAGAAATTATTTTTTCTTAAGGACCCGGCAGCATTTATCTATTTGGAAACTGGCAATGCAACTGGTCTTCCAGCCCCACTTACACCGCAGATCATCGATCTCATTTTAGCCTTAGCACAAAGGCACCAACTGGAGGCTGACACGGAGGTAGCTATAGGAAAAAATGATACCATATCGTCAGCTCAAAAACCTGCACTAAAAACATCTAAAGTAAAGGGGCAGGCTCAGGTTCATGCGTTATACAGCCCCCACTAAACCCTAGTCAGACAATTTACCTAGCAGCCCCGCAAAATTAAATACACGAAGGACGCCTGGCAACCTTCCTGACCATCAAGGTCTTATTAATTCATTATGGCTACACTCCATTTCTTTTTCGAACAACGCCAACCTAATCAAGGCAATGGAAGTTAAGACAATTAACTTGGATAGTGCCTCCATTAAAAATCCCTATTATAAACGGAGATCCACCAGAGCAGAACCATCTGAAGAACCCAACACAAAGTTTCAAAGCTAACGGAGGTTTGGTGAAACATTCGACATTGCAGTGTAGCATTGAAAAGGACCAAATAACAGACCACGTGGTAGAAAACACGACACCAGACATACAACCAAGTATACCTCAACGTGAGCGTTTAGCTCAAGAAACGGATAACTTCAATGTGAGGGTAAAGAGTCTAGTGAACTTTAACAGCCCACTAATAGGAATTATGTAAACATCAATCCAGGCACTTAACATACAATCAGATAAGCTGGATCCAAATTGAATTGATGAACGTTATGGCTTTGCATAACATCGATATAAGCAACAAAATGCAACAATTTACAGACCTAATTATAAGAGTTCAAAGTAATGATCCAATTTTTCAATCTACCTGCACCTGTGGCCTTATCGTACACAAACTAAATACACTTCCAGCGGTCTTAAATATTATTGAACAAAACAAATTATTAGCAATGTATAAGCACCCCAGGATGGTCAAATTGTCTCAGAAGTATAAAGACAAATTAAGCATCAACGGATAGATACCGAAGCCAAGTATTACGCATCTTTAATATTACAAGATCTCATGGATTGGTCAATGAAAAAAATCTGATACCGGCAAATTGAACAGTCTTCATGAAGGGATTTGGCACCATCTCAAACATCTTAGCTCTAAGTGTACTGGCTGAAACTTTTAATCAAACAAGGAAACAAATTATACTTTTGCTTCATCGATTTTAAATCAACATTTGATTGTATTGACCGTGGGTTGTTGTGTTGCAAATTGAAGATGATGAGTATTTCCAACAATCATTTACCGGCCATAGAACAGCTTTATACAAATACATGGATTCAGATTAAAATAGGTGATGGGTCCAATCTTTAATCAAAATTCAAACAGCAATGGGGTTGAAACAAGGATGTGTATTGGCATCCTATCTCTTCAAACTTTTCATGGCCCATATGTCCAAAGGACTAAGGGCCAGATGAACAAAGCATTTTTCAATTCGCAAAGGGGGCGATTTGCAGAATCGTCCCGTTTGAGACTTGAAAAACGCTTTTTGGGATGTACATAGCCCAAATTGCAATTCGGTAACTTGCTACCAAATCGCAGTTTGGGTTTTGCGATTCGGTATTAGGAAGGGACGTGACAAGGGCATCCTTTCTTATTACAGAATCCAAATGGTATGTATGGTTGTTTTGTGACCGCAAATGCGGTTGCAAAACATTCGCAGTTACCACCAGTTTCAAATTGGTGCTAACCCATTCGGAAACGGGAAGGGGTCCCCCTGAGACCCCTTTCCCTTTGTGAATGGCAGCAAAAATACTTTTTCAGAGCAGGCAGTGGTCCCACAGAAAACTTTTCATTTTTGATTTTGAAATGCATCTCATTTTCCTTTATTTAAAAGCAGTCACAGGCATGGTGGTCTGCTGCTCCAGCAGTCCACCATCCCTGTGAGGGCAGCCATTCCCAATGGGGTTGCAAATTACGACCTACCTCATAAATATTCATGAGGTTGGTCATTTGCGACCCCATTGGGAATCACAGTGTTAAGAACACTGTTGTACATCCAGTTTTGTGACTCGCAAACTGCGAATCACAAAGACTCGCAGTTTGCGACTCGCAAAACCAGATCTTTGTACATGTGGCCCTAGATGAGGTGAATTTGCAGCCCACCGTGCTAGGGCTACTTGAACTTGACCCACCTCGCATGCGCTGATGACATAAAACTGAAGAGATTATCCACAATTGGCATGCAAAGGTTAGTCACTGAGCTAAACTTACACCAAAGAAAATATACTAGAAATCAACACTGCAAAAAACAAAATAATGGTACTCAGAAACTACTTTGGTCACCCGACGAGGATCCATTTGGATGATGAGAACCTAGCGGAAGTTAATAACTATATATATTTGGGAGCTTATTTAAAAAATAACTTCAATTTTGAGGAGCAGAAACGCTATATGACTAGGAAAACCAGAGCATTAACCCACGCATTTTGTATCCTTTATAAAAAACTAGAGGGCCCATAGTTTATAACCGTTATTGACGATAATGGTTGCAAAAGTTCTACCCACCATTGAATATACCAGTATGGTCCAGCATGGGAAGGACATACAGCTGCTGGATAATCTGCAAGTCACTACGTACAAGACAGTGTTCTGCCTGTCGAAAAACACTTCCCCAGTACAAGTTTGCCTGGAATTTGCCCTTATGCAGCAGACTTTGGCAACAAAATGTACGGCCATTAATACATGGTAGAACATTAGAGCAACTCAAGACAACACGTTAAATAGTGCCCTTTGGTCGGCAGTATATAATAACTTGATGAGATGAAGCCAGCTGCATATCTAAGTCAGACCTTTGCACCTCGATTCAAGGAGAGGCTGATGGCGGGATGCTTCAGACAGCTTCCGGGTCTTGTAGAGTTACCAAAATGGAAGTATAATGGCCCAATGATATTCAGGTTGTGGAAGTGAAAAGGAAAATCTAATACACGTGCTAGTATTTGCCTCTCCCTGCGGCAAGCACGGGTCAAGATACTTAGCGGATGCTTTCTGGATAGAGCAATTCGGACATGTTGGGGCCACAGTGATCAGCTGTCTCATACTGGAAGACCCTTGGGTGAACTGTAAATTAATTAAATTTTTGATGGCATATGAAAAGAATGTGAACATTTACCAGGTATATACCGCAATAACTAAATAACCATCATCTATTATGCATTTGCACTTGGGATTATACTGTTTTAATTAAAATGTATTAACTGTTTTATACTTTGCGCTTTCATGATCTTAAATTTTGTAATGGTTCTAATTAACTATATACAATAAACTACTACTTGTCTTACATTTCTAAGGAATCTTACTCAATATCCTTGTGAATCAGAAACTAACACGATTATGGAGTTTGCGCAAATCAAGGTATCAATCAATCAAGGTATGATTGCATTTTTACTAACCTGGAATTGCACTGCACCATATGTTTTAAAGAAAATGTATATAAATATCTGCTATGGTGGAGCTCACTCACCAAAATTAATAATGGAATGCCATCTGCAATGTATGAGAAGTCATTATGTAAACCCCCTCTAAAAGGGCATATCTACATCTTTATTAGATTATCCAGATAGATGATGAAAAAGTCTGCAGACAATGGGCTGAAGAAATAGGGATTCGAATTGTTGGAGTGTAGCTTTTATAATCAAAATGAACATGAACTGCTTGCAAAATAATGTGTAATGAAGCTGCATAGAAAACACATTATGGTGGTCATTACAACTCTGGCAGACGGTGTTAAAGCGGCCGTAAGACCGCCAACAGGCTGGCGGTAAAAATGTTGCAATTATGACCGTGGCGGAAACCGCAAACAAAGACAGCCACTTTAACACTCCGACCGCCACAGAGGTACAAACAAACAGCGCGGCGGTTACCGCCAACAGACAGGCGGGAGACAATGTACCGCCCACAGTATCACAACCTACCAATCCGCCACCTTTTCCGGGGCGGATTCACCGCGGATAAAAACACGGCGGAAACAGCCATTTCAAAGGGAAAACGCTCACTTCTAAACACTCCACGAGGAACGACGACACCATGGAGCCGGAACTCCATATTCTTCCTGCACTAGTCTTCCTGCTCTTCTACGAGGAGCATCAACGCCGGCGGCGAAGACCACAGTGAGTACTGCACCTATGACATAGGGGATGGGTGAGACAAAAACACAGGGACACACACACTCAACACCCAAACCCCCACCCCGACCCTTACCCACTACAACACACACACCAATGCTTATCTATACATTACAGTAACACCCCCCACCCCCCCGGAAGAATGCAAAGACAAAAGGAAATGAGTGGAACCATTGTAATATATCAAAATACAGTAAGCAAATATATACATATGTATATATACACAATAAACAAAATATACACCATGATTAGTAGTGCAGGTATTGCACCATTCATAGTCTGTGGACCACTGGGCCCAAAATGCATGGGCGAGGCCCACACAAGATACCCGATCCAAACGGAGAGAACACTGCAGGGGCATCAGATAGAAATACAACAGGCACCTCAGGGGGAAGGGAAGGGGGGCACCTCAGCCGGGTGAGTGCACCACACCAGATCCACGAGGGGACTCCATGCCCATTGATGTATCCTGGGGAGTGCAAAGCCACAGTCTCACAAGTCTCTACAGTGGGTGGGTTGCCCACTGTACCATCCTGGGGAGTGCAAAGCCACAGTCTCTCAAGTCTCTACAGTGGGTGGTTTGCCCACTGTTCCATCCTGGGGAGTGCAAAGCCACAGTCTCACAAGTCTCTACAGTGGGTGGTTTTCCCACTGTACCATCCTGGGGAGTGCAAAGCCACAGTCTCTCAAGTCTCTACAGTGGGTGGTTTGCCCTCTGTACCATCCTGGGGAGTGCAAAGCCACAGCCTCTCAAGTCTCTACAGTGGGTGGTTTGCCCACTGTACCATCCTGGGGAGTGCAAAGCCACAGTCTCACAAGTGGATGCCTGTCTCCACTGGTTCTGGAGGGGGACTGGTGCCCAGAGTGCTTTATCCTGTGCAGGACAGACGGAATGGATGCAGGTCACCACCGGTTCAGGAGGGGGACTGGTTCCCAGAGTGCAGCACTCACCCCGTGACGGTCCCAGTTGCGTCACTGCCCGTGCCGCAAATGGGCTAGCGGTGCTTTCCATGGCGGTCTTTGCCCTGTTCAGCGGTCCTTGGCCTGTTCAGCGGTGCTTGAGTTGCCAGTGTCTGACCTGTTCAGCGGTGCTTTCCATGGCAGTCTTTGCCCTGTTCAGCGGTCCTTGCCAAGGCGGTCCGTCATTGCCCAGCAGGGCTGTGGCTGGCGGTCCTTCATGGGTCAGCTGGGCTGTGGCTTGCGGGCCCTTGTGGCCAGCTGGGCTGTGGCTGGCGGTGGCCTCCTGGGCAGTGACGATGGGGCTGGCGGTGGCCTCCTGGCCAGTGACGATGGGGCTGGCGGTGGCCTCCTGGCCAGTGATGATGGGGCTGGCGGTGGCCTCCTGGCCAGTGACGATGGGGCTGGCGGTGGCCTCCTGGCCAGTGATGATGGGGCTGGCGGTGGCCTCCTGGGCAGTGACTCTGGCGGTGGCCTCCTGGGCAGTGACTCTGGCGGGGGCTTCCTGGCCAGTGATGATGGGGCTGGCGGTGGCCTCCTGGGCAGTGACTCTGGCGGTGGCCTCCTGGGCAGTGACTCTGACCGTGGCTTCCTGGCCAGTGACGATGGGGCTGGCAGTGGCCTCCTGGTCAGTGACTCTGGCGGTGGCCTCCTGGGCAGTGACGATGGGGCTGGCGGAGGCCTCCTGGGCAGCAGGGATGATGGCGGTCTTCTCCGCCGTGCTGCTCCTCCCAGACTTTGGAGATTTCTTCTGCCCCTTCCCCTCCTTGGGAGGAGTCACAGCTGAGTCGACACTTCCCCCGGAACCCCTGTGAGCGGCTTGGCTGGCTGGAGCCTTCCCCCTCTCCCGCCGGGCACTGTCCAACTTTTGGTGCTTCACAGGGGGGGACTGGCTGTGCTGTGGCTCCGAGCCACACTAGCTGGCCTGGTGGCCGGTGCACTCCACATACCTGTAACAACAGGCACAACGGGTCCCGGAGATTTTTTGGCTGAGGTGCTAGTACAGGACCTATGAGTTGGACAGGGGGGTGGGGGGAAATAGGTTAAGGGTGGACAGGAAAAGTTTTTGGAGACACTGGGATGGGTAGCTGGAGGGGGTTTGGGAGTGGAGGAAGAGGTGGTGGTTGTAGGAGGTGTAACTTTTGTGGATTTGGGTGCAGGTGCATGGGCTTGAGGCTGTCGTGAGGTGGATGGCTGTTGGGTGGGTGTGTGCCTGCGTTTGTGTATCTTGGGAGGGGGCGTTACAGACACACTGGGAGAGGACACAGCGGACGTGTAAATGGTAGTGGGCGTGGTGAGTGCATTTGAGCGGGTGTGGTGGTGGGTGTGCTGGTGCAGGACGTAGTGGCTGTAGTGGTAGTGCATGCAGGTGTGAGTGTAGACAAGACTGGGAGGGAGGAGGGAGACGAGGAGGAGGACGACACAGTGGAGGCAGTGGATGTTGGTGTGTCTGTATGAGTGTGATGCTTGCGTGTGTGCCTGTGGGATGTGTGGTGCTTATGTTTGCCTGGAGCTCTTATCGGAGGATGAGTCCATGTCGCTGGTTGCAGATTCTGTGACCGCCGTGGTGCTCCCCTCGCCCTCCGTCCCACTGGTGTATTCTGAGTCTGTAGTGTGGCCCTCCATGGCCAAGTGGGATGCAGCTCCCTCGTGCTCCGGTGCCACTGTACCTCCGCCTGATGATGCTAATGCACACAAGAACAGGGAGACCACAAAAAGGGGGGGTACGACAGAAGAAAGACAGGTTGAGTGCATGGCTTACCGCTACAGTTGGCGGACAATACAGACACAGCAGCCCCCTGAACAACGTCGCGCTGTTGGGCTCTACAGATGCAATTCCTGGGAAATGGCCTACTAAGCTATGGACGACATCTGCACACATAGATGACACAGAGGCATGAATACCTGTACTTGGCACTCTACAGAGGTGGGGTGGGGTGCCACATGGGCTGCCTTACGGAGGGGCCTTGCCTACGGAACTCGCCCTGGCCTAGGGAAACCAACAGCCCTCCTCCCCCACCCAGACACATTCACTGCGCGCAAAGTCCGCTGAATGATAGTGTACTCACCCCCTTGTGTCTGCTGTGATGCCTTCAAGCGCCAATCCAACTCAGTGTAGGCCACCGTCAGGATCCTGAACATCAGGGGAGTCATGGTTCGACGGGCACCCCTCCCACATTGGGAGGCCATCCCCAGCTGAGCCTCCGCCGTCTTCTTCCTCCAGCGGCGAATGTCCTCCCATCTTTTACGGCAGTGGGTGATACGTCTGTGATGGACCCCCAGGGTCCGGACGTCCTTGGCGATGGCACGCCAAATATCCTTCTTCTGGTGGGCGCTGACCTACATGACATGTACAGGGGAAGAAGAGATGTCATTACCAACTGCACCGTCAAAGTGAGTGGCCCACATCCCTACCCTTGCCATGTGGCACATGCATTCACAGTCCTTCATGCACGCAGAACTGTGCCCCCTTCCTTCTTACAACCAGCCCTCTCCACACAGGCATAGCCCATACTACATGCTCCCTGTGTACTTACCTGTTGGTCTGAAGGACCGTAGAGTAGCGTGTACTGGGGGAGGACCCCGTCGACAAGCTTCTCCAACTCCTCTGCAGTGAAGGCAGGGGCCCTTTCCCCAGACGCACAAGCCATTGTCTCTTCCAGACCGCGGTCACAGCAGCACTTGCAGTGTAGGTCCTCTCCTGTCGAAGATCAGGTATCGAGTGATTCAACAGTCAGAAAATGGCTGTCACGTCCGCGGCGGTCACGTCCGCGGCGGTGCGTAGCATCACCGCCGCCGTACATCGTCATTGGCTCCTGGGACCCAGAGGGTCCAATGTTAACCAATGCAGCATTGCGCCGCGGTCTTCGACCGCCTACCACGACGGTGTACAACGCCAGCGCAGTTACCTCACATCCCATTGTCCCAGTTTAGAGGTCAGGCAGCCACCATTTCAGGGGCCCACATGGCCTAATTACCAACTGCGTCACACATACCTAGGCCTTGTCTCACAACACAAATACAGCCCACATTTTGTGTATTTTGTGTATGAATGGTGTTCTGTGTAGACTGTGGGTACATACCTCTGAGTTGTTTGACTCTGTGGTACCTGTTGTCCTTCATAGGCACTGTCCGCTGGGACATATGAGGAGATGGCGGCATCCTCCGGTGTACCGAGCGCTGGTGGACCTGTCGACAATGGAGGAAAGAAGTTTGATCATCACCTACAGGTTTGACCGTGCCACAATCCAGGAACTGTGTAGTACACAGTTGGAGCCTGACCTGATGTCAGCAATCCGCCATCCCACAGGAATCCCCCCTGAAGTGCAGGTGCTATCAGTGTTCCATTTCCTTGCAAGTGGGTAATTTCAAACAACAGTGGCCATGGCATCAGGGATGTCCCGGCCTATGTTTTCCAACGTGTTGTCCAGAGTGTTGTCTGCCCTGCTGAAACACATGCGGAGCTACAGCGTTTTCCCTCAGGTGGAGGACTTGCCTACAGTGAAAGGTGACTTCCATGCCATGGGACATATCCCCAACAACATAGGTGCCATTGATGGGACCCATGTAGCTTTGCCCCCCCCCCCCCCCCCCACAGGAGTGAACAGGTGTACAGGAACCAGAAGAGTGATCATTCCATGAATGTACAGATGGTATGTTTGGCAGACCAGTACATCTCCCAGGTAAATGCTATGTTCCCTGGCTCAGTGCATGACGCCTACATCCTGCGGAATAGCAGCATCCCTTATGTGATGGGTCAACTCCAGAGGCACCGGGTGTGGCTATTAGGGGACTCTGGTTACCCCAACCTGTCATGGCTACTGGCCCCAGTGAGGAATCCCAGGACCAGGGCAGAGGAACGCTACAATGAGGCCCATAGGCGGACTAGGAGGGTGATCGAACGCACCTTCGGCCTCCTGAAGACGAGGTTCAGGTGCCTCCATATGACAGGTGGATCCCTATTCTACTCACCAAAGAAGGTGTGCCAGATCATCGTGGCCTGCTGTATGCTTCACAACTTGGCTTTGCGATGACAGGTGCCTTTTCTGCAGGAGGATGGTCCAGATGGCGGTGTTGTGGCAGCTGTGGAGCCTGTGGACAGTGATGAGGAGGAAGCAGAGGAAGAAGACATTGACAACAGGGACTCAGTCATCCAGCAATATTTCCAGTGACACACAGGTGAGAAAACATTCCTGCCTACTACAAGTACTTTAACACTTCTACCTCTATCCTGTCTGTCGCTTTCACCCGGTGTATGGTCACTGAGTTGTCATTTTCCCTTACGGTTTCACAGGTGTGGTTTCCAACGTGTGCCATTTGCTTAGATTCCTCATGGACTTGGGCTGTGTGACATAGGTATGTTGACATTACATTTGAAAAAACATTTTGTCACTGTAATTGCTAATACACAATTTCGAAATCACAGACTGACTCCAGATTGTTTTGTGCTTCAAGGGTGTTTATTGAAGTGCTCAATATTGGAGGGGGTTGTAAAATGGTGAGGGGGGATGGTGGAGGAATGTCCATGGCAGAGTCCAGTCTATTAGTCTCACAGGTGCATTGCCCATATGGGCATAGGAAGTGGAGCAGGGGCAGTTCCAATATAGACAGGGTTACAAAGTGGGACAGTGGTTTGACAATTAGGGTGGTCTCATTTCTTGGCGGGGGTCTTGGCATCGTGCTCTGTCTTGTTCCTGGATCTCAGGGACCGCATGCGGGGTGGTTCTCCATCTGCAGTGGGTGGGGTGCTGGTGTGGAGGTCCTGTGGTGGTGCCTCCTGTCCACTGGCACCGGCGGAGGTGGTGGGCAGTTCATCGTCCATGCTAGTGTCAGGGGCCCCTTGGAGTGCCACAGTGTCCCTCCTGGTCTTAAGTATTTCCTTCACCACCCCTACGATGGTGCCCAGGGCGGAGCTGATGGTTCAGAGTTCCTCCCTGAACCCCAAATAATGTTCCTCCTGCAGGCGCTGGGTGTCCTGAAACTTGGCCAGGACCGTTGCCATCGTCTCCTGGGAGTGGTGGTAGGCTCCCATGATGGAGGAGAGGGCCTTGTGGAGAGTGGGTTCCCTTGGCCTGTCCGCCCCTGTCGCACGGCAGCCCTCCCAGTTCCCCTGTGTTCCTAGGCCTCTGTCCCCTGGACCGTGTGCCCACTGCCACTGCCCCCAGGTCCCTGTTGTTGTTGGGGTGGTGGGTTATCCTGGGTTCCCTGTAGTGGTGGACACACAGCTGATTGACGTGTCCTGGGGACGGAGGTATGGGCCCGCTGGGTGGGTGCTGTGCTGGTGTTACCAGAGGGTGGAAGGTCTGTGGTGGGCTGTGCCTGTGTGAGGGGAACTGACTGTCCCGAGGCCCATGATGGTCTGGGCTGGTCATTTGGATCCAGTTGGACGGAGCTGCTGTCATCACTGTGGGCCTCTTTTGTGGGTGGGGTGGAGATGTCTGGACCCTCCTGTCTGGTGACGTTGGGTAGTGGTCCTGCAGGGGTGTAAAAGCATTATTATTGCATCTGTGTGTATCATGGTGTGCAATGGGTGGGTGACCGTGTACCCCAGTGCTAGCATTCCTGTGTGGGGGCTTGTGTGATGATGGTTGAGGGGGGTGTTATGGGTATGTGCAGTGGCCATGCTTTAGTAATGGGTGTCCATGCTTTGTTGTTGCATGCAGGGCTTGTAGTTGGGATGTGTGGTTTGCGTTATTAGTACATTAGTGAGGAGTTGGAGTGATAGGGGAGGGGGCGAGGGTGGGGGTCTGTGATAGCATGCAGGTACGGTGGGGGATATGGTAGTTAAAGGTTTGACTTACCGGAGTCCATTCCTCCACCGACTCCTGCGAGGCCCTCAGGAAGCAGAATCGCCAAGACCTGCTCCTCCCATGTTGTTAGTTATGGGTGAGGAGGTGGGGGTCCGCCGCCAGTCCGCTGTACCGCCAGGTGGTGTCTGGAGACCACGGAACGCACCTTCCCCGTAGGTCGTTCCACCTCTTCCTGATGTCGTCCCGATTTCTTGGGTGCTGTCCCACTGCGTTGACCCTGTCGACTATTCTTCGCCATAGCTCCATCTTCCTTGCAATTGAGGTGTGCTGAACCTGTGATCCAAATAGCTGTGGCTCTACCCAGACGATTTCCTCCACCATGACCCTGAGCTCCTCCTCTGAGAACCTGGGGTGTCTTTGCCGTGCCATGGGGTGGTGTGGGTGATGTGTGGGGTGGTGTGTGTGGTGATAAGTGTGGTGATATGTAGTGGTGTGTGGTGTTTTGTGCGTGGTAGTTGTGTGGGTGATGGTGTTGAGTGCCGGTGGATGCTGTTGTTCTTGCTAGTGCTGTCTCTCTCTGGCCTTCTTTCGGAATTTTTGGTAGTAGGGGTTTGTGGGTGATGTGGGTGTGTGTTTTATATTGTATTGGGTGTGTGGGAGTGGTGTGTGTATGTGTATCAGGTGTGTGTATTTGGAATTGTCCAATGTGGCGGTGTTTTGTAGAAGTGTGTGTATTTTGAGCGCGGCGGTGTGTACCGCCAATGTAATACCGCGGTTGAAATACCGCCGCGTGGATTCGTGGGTCGTGATAGCGTGGGCGTATTTCTGTTGGCGTGACGGTGGAGGTTTTGTTTTCGCCAGTTTATCACTGACCTTTGGTGTGGCGGAGTTATATGGGTGTCTGAATTTTGTCGGATTTCGAGATGTGTGTCATAATAGCTGTGGCGGAATTCCGTGGCTGCGGCGGTGTGTTGGCGGTCTTCTGCACGGCGGTAAGCGGCTTTTACCGCCAATGTTGTAATGACCCCCTATATGATTCTAATATACGTACTTGAAATGTGCCCACGGGGATTGGCCACCAATGTATACGATGATTGATGAAAGTGACTAATAATTAATTATTAATGTACTAATGTATGATTCTGTTTTAGCATTAAGAGTTATATGTTAAGGTTTTGCTGAATAAATCATTAGGCCTTAGTTAGCAAGAGTCTGGGCCTAGCTGCCTGGTCTCATATTAAATGTGTTTTTCTAACGTGCACTGTGCTGTCTTCCTGAAGGACATAAAGCTGTACTTTTCCAGAAGTTAGAGATGTGTATAGTCGTAGTAAATTCTTTCTCATGAGACCCGACTTGCTCAAGGAGACATTCTTTTTCAATGCAACAGTGTAATTCGCAACAGGTACAAGGTCGCCTGAACTGGTAAAGACAATGGAGCTACTGACTGAATCCGTGTGTGTAACTTTTCCTACCTACCATCTCACCCGATGAAGACGTAAATCAGAGGAGCCAATGAACTGTATGAGAACTGTCTTAGGTGAAAATTCTAGTAAAGTGACCACTCAACCATTGGATAAAGATAGTGGTGAACCAAATACAGACCAATGGGAAATTAGGGACCTGTCTGGGAAATTCAATTTAACGTCGTGTCACGAGGAGACATCAGCATTAGAGGGACACCCCTGCTGTTACTCTGGCATTTCATCTTTACCCTTGCTGTTTGATTATTCAAACCATCCTCACCTCATCTTGCCCGATATCCGTTTCTTCACCTCCTTACGAGGGAAGAACTTTCTGCCCTAGTTTCTGAGGCTTTGCTGTTCCTTCCTGGCGGATGGAAAATCGACTACTGTCCTGAGGACGAAGACTGACTCTGTATGCTGACCCATTCCGGAGGGTAACTATATGATAATGAAATTATAATTGTCTGCTTGCCTTTCCTTTCTAGGTACCAACTGCTTTTGACAGAGACCATAGTTAGACTTTTTCCAAATTTGTGTTACTAAATTGTTTTGCATGAAGCCCAACATGCTGATGCTAATTGAGGTTAGTTAAGGAATTCCCTAATATTGGGCGCAACCAGACAAAATGACTGAATCTTTGCTGTGTTGAATAGATGCGCTAATGATACTCTGCTAAATAGATACATGTTGACGCTGTGTTTTGTTCTAATGTTTCTAATCTTTGCTTTGCTCAAATCTTATTCGAGCCACTTTATAACACTGTTGATGTGTTTTCTGGTGTTGAGACTAATAAACTTGCTAGTAGAGTGTAACCAATAGGGAATAAATATCATAAAACTTACTACATTTGTGTGGTTATTCATGGCTGAAAGGTCATGTGGCGTTTCAAATTCATATTGATGTGATTAACTAATTTTATTGATTTGCTGTTGTGAATATTAATGAGACTATTGATCCATTGATTGACATGCTGTGCAGAGATCTCGTCTTAAGGTGCCTCCAATCAGGGTCAAAAGGTACATTGGCCTAAAACGAGTGCCCGAATAAGTAAATTACCTAGGGCAGGATGCGTTATCAGTTCTGGTAGCAGAGGACAGTTACGGCCCTTTGGGGCCCTAAGACGAGGGTCCATTGTTTTAGAATTGTTTTTGAAATAATGCAAATTGGAGAGATGATGTTCCCCTAAGCCCCAAATGAGTTTCCCGGGACCCCGGAGCTTGCCGAAGTGAGTTGGGTATGTTCTCGCCGTTCTAGTGATGGTATGAGTGAAGTAGAATGTGCGCTTGCACAGCTTATGCATATGACAGGTGAATTGTGAAGTCTGTGAGAATTTCAGGCCAGGTGACGTTTTAGTAGGAGTGGGTGTACTCTGCAGTATGAGAGTAGGGAAGTCGGCGAACTTCATGTGAGTTTGGTGCTTTGTGCTCAAAATTGTCCACGTGGTTGTTGGTGATGTACGGACCCTGCGTGGTCTAAGACTCCGGAGTATACTAAAAAGTGTATGAGACACTTGGTTTATGTTGTAATTTGCGCAGTTTAATAGGTCAATGAGGAGCGATTGACGAGTCGAGTTTGAGACACAGTGTGAGTGGAAACCTTCGATGGAGAATTGATAAGTTCTAAAGTGCACTAGGACGAACCATTGACAAGTCGAGAGTAGAATTTGTGGGTCGAATTCTGCTTGCGAATTCGGGATCTGAGAAGGAGAGAGTAGCGGCCAAGGCTTCAAGTGAAATCTCTGTAAAGTTCTGAAGCGATTGTGTTACCCTTCCTGTAGTAAACCGGCAAATTTGAGTTTTGTTGTTAAAGTGCTCGCAAAATATTGCATTCGTTTTGCGTGAATGGAGAGTGAGGTAGACAAGCTGCGGGACTTTGTCAGCCGCAGTGTGTGTGAGTGTGACATCATTGGAGCCACGCTGGGATAAGTCGGTTAGTGAGAAGGGTCGCGCACAGATTGGCAGTCGTCCGTGAGAGGCAATTGGTTTAGAAGGTAGGTAAAGGGTGTTCTGGGAATTAAAGTCACTTCCTGATTCAGTTATAAATGAAATAAAAGACGTAAAAGTGAAGTTCTTGAAGGCTCTAAAGAGCGCTTTGAAGGGAGATGTGTACATTACCGCGAGTGTGGGGGAGCCTACACCCCCAGAGGATACTCCGGCTTATGCCGTAATGGAGGAGAAGGGAGTTGCTCCATGTCTTTGGATAAAGCAATGGTGCAAATTAACAGAGAAGGATGGGATGATTGCCGTTTCCAGAGAATGGGACGTTCAACATAGGGGTTCTAGAGAATTTGCGGAAGGCGCTAAATGAGCAAAAGCCGCCTCCAAGGCCAGCACAGTTTGAGGCATTAGCAATTTGGGAATTAATGGCCATACGACAGAGGCAGCAAAGGTTTGAGAGGAGAAGGAGAAATGCAGAAAAGACGCTAGCGGAGGCTAGGTGGGATAGCGAGACCAGGATGTGGAGAAGAGAAATAATAGATGGAGTCAGAATGTTTACTGCAATAACTCAAGAAGCCAACACACAAGGAAGAAAGGCCACTTGTAAAACAGACAAGGGTTCGAGTAGAGAGAAAGAGAATAACAGGTCTTGGGCAGATGCAGATGACTCAGATGATGATGAGTTCCTTAATCAGTTGTTACATGATCGTCCACCGCCATATGCCATGAATGACAACAGACCAAGTACTAGTGCAGGTCCTGTAAATTCAACGCAGAATCAGGGAACAGCGCAAACAGCTCAGGTAAATGCAGTTGCGACACCAGCTCTAGTGCAGAATAGTGTCAGTGTATCCACTGCGTCAGGGATGCAGACACAGTTGCAGCCACCACAGGTTCAGAGGCTCTACCCCAGTATTACAGACCAATACGAATTTGATGGTGCCACCCGATCAAGCATATGCAAGATCAAAGTTGGTACAGATGGAGCCAACTCCACTTCTGCTGCCCCAGCAGCAGCCACAGATGGTTTGAATTACGCTTCGGTCACAGGACCGCAGTCAGTCCCAGCACCTGTGATGAATCAGACAATGGGAGCTAATGCTCCCAGGGTCTGGGAGGCAGGCAGGCCCCAGCTGCTATATCTTTGCTGATTACAGTCGGCCCACCCATGCCTCTATATTCACAGGCAAAGCCTAGTGTATGTGATCAAGGGGTAATGACGCAAGAGGTACTAAGAAGAGGGTTCGCAGGAAGTTCCCAAGGGATCACACCAGGAGAACAGATAGCAGAGAGATCTAGGTCCTTGTTGGATTTCAGTCCGATTGGGTGTCCTCTAGAGACAATGAGGCAAGCTGGGTTGGGACTACTAACTCCACAGATACCCAGTACGAACATAACGCAACCACCAATGATGCAGGCTGGAAATATTTTGTTGCAAGGTCTGACTGCACAACAGCTGAATGAGTGGTTAGACAAGCTAAGTTCACCACAGACTACCCCTGCAACAGCAGAGCGGTGAGAGAGAGAGGAATACCTGAATTTTGTCAGGGTGGGAATGGAAGCAGCCGACTTAGTTGAAGGGAGCATGTGAGTGAACAGGCTAGAGTCATACACTGAAGCAGAACTAAGGGACCTGTGTCCAAAAATAACCAAGGAAGTGAGCAAAGTGCACCAGAAGCTGGCAAATCTAGCAGACAAATATGGCATAGACTTGGACAATACTAAGCATCTAAAGAGGAGTTACAGATTAGACTTTGAACCTAAAGATTTTGATCACATGAGGTCTACAGGGATGAAAGCACACCTTAAAGAAATTTTACAGAGCACGCAAGTTTGGGGAGCCTTAAAGAAGTGGGAAAGCAGATGGGCAAAGAAGAGAGACAAAAGGAAAAGTGACTGCTTGGAGCAGCAACAGCCGCAGGCAAAACCAGTGCCAGATACCGGTACCATAAAGATGTTACCCATGAGAGAAACAGCTGGAGAGGTTCTTGTCCATGTACCATGTTCCAGGGGTGACATTCTGCCATTCACAAATGACTTCCCCAGGCTGAGGGAAAAGCCGATAGAGTGGTATCAGCAGACAGATGGATTTGTGAAGCATGCAAAGTGTCTTTGGGAAGACTTAAATACGCTGTTTGAGATTATTGTCCCTGCTGATTTGTGGCTCGAATGCAAGAGAAGTGTTGACGGGCCAACCGCAGAACCAGCAAGGGATAGGGCTACCGGAGCACCCTCTCCAGAGGTAATGAAGTATTACCATAAGGTGATTGAGTTTTTGAAGCAGAAAGTGTTGCCGCAGAATATTGATTGGCAAAAGATTGACCGAACGGCACAGGAAGGCAAAGAGTCGATACATGCTTACTATGAGAGGTTGTGGAAAGCATTTAAGCATTACAGTGGCACGGAAGTCATAGAGCCGAAAGACATGAATTACCTTGTGTTCAGGTTCGTTGAAGGGCTGAGACCAAAAATTAGCCAGATGATTAAGAATCATTTAATTTGTTGGCAAGCGAAGCCGATTGATGAGGTATTGCAGTGTGCAAAATACTATAGCGATGAAATCGAATTGAAGCAGAGAAAGGTAAAGGAGAAAGTGATGGTGATGCAAATTAAGGCAGCGCAAGCAGGGATGCAGGGAAACGGAGTACAGCAGATGGTACAACAGCCACAGAGCAACGGAATGTTTCAGACGCAAACGAGAGGCAGAGGTCGTGGAGGTTTTGTGAATCGTGGTCCGGATTTGAATACCGTTGTGGTACAAAATGATGTTCAAGGGATGAAAAAGGTGTTACCATGCCATGCGTACGGGGGCGTGGGACATTGGAAGCGGGAGTGCCCGATGATGGTGCAGGAGGGTGCTGTTCAACAAAGCAATGATATCAGTGCATTTCAAAATGTTAAAGGACCAAGAATGAGGGGTTCTAATCCAAATTTCCAGAGTAACATGGTTCATATGCAGGGTCTTCAACCCATGCAACAGGTGCAGATGCCACGTATGCAATCAGTGCAGATGCAGCAAGTGCAACAGCAGATTCCAGTGGTACCTAGACAGCAAATGCAGTTGCCCTTAGCGCCAATGGGACAGCAACAGGTGATGCTTCCTCAACAGGTCACAAGTCAAGGAATGGGTCAAAATAATACAGTACAACAGTTCCCATTGCGTGGTGAGAATGGAATACACGATGAATGGTCGCATGACAGTTCAGATAGTGAGGAATAAAGGATTGCAGCATCCTAGAAGTAGATCAGAGGGGATCCTATTTGCAAGGGAAGGTGATGGGTCACAAGGTCTCATTTTTGGTTGACACAGGAGCCACACGCTCTACAGTCAGAAGAGCAGAGGTTCTGAAATTGCCCCTTTCAGGACGCACAATAAAAGTAGTGGGAGTGGCAAACCAGCTCCTGACCAACCCGATCACAGATCCGGTTCAAGTCGAAATTGGTACCTTTCAGGGATTGCACAGGTTTGTAGTCTGTGATTCAAGTCCCGTATCCCTACTGGTAAGAGACTTACTGTGTAAGACGAGGTGTTCTATCACCTGTTCAAATGAGGGAATAGAGGTGCAGACGAACAGTGATGACGAGGGAGATGATGGTCAGATCTCAGAGCCAGAAACAGAAACTACAGATGAAGAGTACCCCTTGATAAGCTTCTTCCCGATGTTCACAATGACTGATTTGCCCTCAGACCTGCAGGGGACAGTCACAGAGAAGGTGTGGGACTTGACAGGAAAGGAAGTAGGATTGATAAAAGGAGTGGAACCAATCAAAGTCGATGTGAAACCAAATGCTGTGTTTCCCCAGGTACCGCAGTTCCACATGGCACAAGACATTCTCATACAGGTGACGCAGATAATTGCAGACTTTGTGAAGCAGGGAGTTCTGAAGGAGGTGATGATTAGCCCATGTAAGTCACCCATAATGTGTCTGAGAAAGCCCTGCGGGAAAGTCCGAATTGTTCAAGACTTGAGAAAGATCAATGACATAGTGGTGAAGCGTTGCCCAATAGTGCCAAATCCAGCTGTGATCATGTTTCAAGTTCCATGCTATGTAGAATGGTTTTCAGTCGTTGATTTATCCCAGACGTTCTTTTCTGTGCCTCTTCATGAGGACAGCCAATTTCTCTTCAGTTTCAAATTCCTGGACAAGGTTTACAGTTGGTCTCGAATTCCTCAGGGGTTTTCAGAGTCACCATCTATTTTCAATCAAATTCTGAAGAAAGATTTGGAGTCATTGGAACTGCCTTTCCAATCGACTCTAGTACAGTACATTGATGATTTGTTGATTGCCTCCAAAACAAGAAATTATTGCAAATACAATACTATTGCCCTATTGAATCACTTGGGAAAGAATGGGCATAAGGTGTCCCTGAAAAAGCTGCAGTACTGTCAGAAAGAGGTGAAATATTTAGGTCATTTGATTGAGAAAGGGTCGAGGAAGATATCTAAGGAAAGAGTGACTGCCATATTACAGATGAATCCACCGACTTCCAGGAGAGATGTCAGGATGTTTCTGGGAATGGTGGGCTACTGTCGTCAGTGGATCCCGAATTTCTCCATTATCTCCAAGCCCTTGGTGAGACTGACAGCTAAGGAGGTTAAGGATGGCCCAGATACCCTGACTATGTCAGAGAAAGAGATAAGGGTTTTAACTGAGTTGAGGGAGTGTATGTGCAGGGCTCCAGCTTTAGGTATGCCTGATTACACAAAACCTTTTGTCCTGTTTTGTCATGAACATGATACTTGTTCTTTGTCTGTCCTGACCCAGGTCCATGGAGGTGCAAACCGACCAGTAGCATATTTTTCAGCTACTGTGGACCCAGTAGCAGCAGCCTTACCGGGTTGTCTGCGTGTAGTTGCAGCAATTGGTCAAAGCCTCACTCATTGCGAAGGTATAGTGATGGAACATCCCTTAACTGTAATGGTCCCACATTCAGTTGAAATACTATTGACCCGAACTAAGACCCAGCACATGACAAATGCTAGATTAAACAAGTATGAGACAATTATATTAGGGTCACCAAATGTGTCACTCAAACGTTGTACTGTATTGAACCCGGCAACTTTGCTTCCCAATGAAAATACAGATGTTGATGATGCTGAAGAGGTAGAATATGATTGTCTTGAGGTAACAGAACTGTGCACCAAACCGAGACCCAATATCAAAGACACCCAATTGG
Organism: Pleurodeles waltl; assembly: GCF_031143425.1. Lineage (NCBI taxonomy): Eukaryota > Metazoa > Chordata > Amphibia > Caudata > Salamandridae > Pleurodeles > Pleurodeles waltl. Next base: position 834,475,341 of record NC_090444.1, read on the forward strand.
AAGAACATTATTACATTATCTTTGTTGATGGCTCATGTCTGAGAGACTCAGTAGGAGTAATGAGAGCCGGACACGCTGTATGTACAATCACTGGTATTCTAGAAGCATCTTGGCTTGAAAGAGTATACTCTGCTCAAGTGGCTGAATTGATTGCTCTTACAAGGGCATGCCATGCTGCTGACAAATTGAAAGTGACTATCTATACTGATAGCAGATATAGATTTGGGATTGTCCATGATTTTGGCCAGCTATGGTCCCAGAGGGGTTTCATGACCTCTTCTGGCTCTCCAGTGAAAAATGGGGAAAGAATTAAGGAGTTGTTGCACGCGATTCAGTTACCTCTTGAAATTGCCGTGGTGAAATGCAATGCTCATGTGAAATCACAAGATTTTGTGTCAATGGGAAATGGATATGCTGATCAAGTCCCAAAGTTTTGTGCATCGAATTGTATATTGTTCAAGGATCAGTGGGAATTGTTACCTGCAACAGAAAATGAAACATGCACAGGTTACGCATTGAGGGTGTTTGACACGATGGAAGAACTAAAATTGTTGCAGGGACGTGCCAGCAGAGAAGAGAAATGGTCTTGGCTTAAAATGCAGTGTGTACAAAGACCAGATGATTTGTGGGTTTCAGATGAGGGGAAAATGGTTTTGCCAAACAGTCTTTTGTCTCAGTTTGCAAGGTTTTACCATGGTCAAGCACATATTGGGAAAGACGCCATGATCAGATTGTTCAAAATTGATTGGTTCAATCCCAAATTCAGACAAGCCGCAGAAGTGATCTGTCACCGGTGCATCATCTGTCAGCAGATGAATGCTGGGAAAGGGACGGTGGTGAATTTGAGCCACATTGGGAGAGCTGGAGGTCCATTTAGCAGGATGCAATTGGATTTTATCGAGATGCCTGTGTGTGGAGGGCTGAGATACGTGTTGGTGATTGTGTGCATTTTTAGTCACTGGATTGAAGTTTACCCTACACGTAGGAATGACAGTCTCACAGTAGCGAAATTGCTGCTTAGGGAATGGATACCACGTTTCGGGTTTCCGATCTCTTTAGAATCAGATAAAAGAAGTCACTTCAACAATGAGGTGGTTGAGCTCTTGTGTGGCGCACTGAACATTGAACAGAAGTTGCATTGCAGTTACCGCCCGGAAGCATCAGGACTAGTGGAACAAATGAATGGTACCCTGAAGTCTAGAATGGCAAAAATGTGTGCAGCTACAAATTTGAAATGGCCGGATGCATTGCCCTTAGTGTTGATGTCAATGAGAAACACACCCAACAAGAAAACAGGACTGTCTCCTCATGAAATTCTCATGGGCCGAGCTATGCGATTGCCCGCAGTACCTGAAAATGCTCGTGTGAATATCACAGATGATATGGTGTTGGACTGCTGCAAGGGTCAGGCTGAGGTGGTCCGCTCTTTCTCTCACCAGGTGGAAGCAACGACACTGCCACCGATAAATGATCCAGGTCACAACTTGAAAGCTGATGACTGGGTTGTTGTCAAAAAACATGTGAGGAAGTTGTGCTTGGAGCCACATTGGAAGGGGCCATATCAAGTGATACTAACAACTACCACTGCTGTGAAGTGTGCGGGAATTCCAAATTGGATCCATGCCAGTCACACAAAAAAGGTGACGTGTACGACTGATGAGGAAATTGAGTTAATGGAAATAACCGCTACAGAAAAGGAAGTCTCAGGGCCGGGGAGTAATCAAAGGGGAACTGAGACTGGAGGAGAGCCCGTTGAGGACGGCCTGGTCACTCAAACAGTAAACGAGATCCAGAGGAGTGACGGTGGGCCTATCTCAACTGAGGCACCAGGAGAACCGACCCAGAGAGAGGTTCTCCCAGAAGCAGACGGATACAGGTTTGAAATTGAACCCTTGACAGATCCAGAAGGCGAAGGAGTTGAGACAGAAGGAGGTCCGAGTATCCAGACTCCTCCTGAGCCACTTGCAGGTCCAGCCAGAGAAAACTCCATAGCACAAGAGGAGGGTATTGAACAGCAACCAGAAAGGCCGAATGATAAAGGGACCCTTAAAGGAGATAAGTGGCCAGAGTCGCAAGTAGCAAAAGGGAAAGTGGTCACTGATGAGACAATTGAAGAGGAGATAAATACAACGAGAAAAGAGGACCTGAGCGAAGTAGAATTGCAAGGTGACCGCAAGTTGAAAAGAAAGAGAATAGCAGATCGAAGGTACGCAGGTCCTGAATGGGCTTATGTAACGTCAGCTGAGTGGCAACAAGAGTTCCTAGCATTTTGCTTTGATCAAGATGTCCCAGGTCAATACTATAGTACCTGAGTTGGCCACAAGGAAATTAGACTGTGTTAAGTTGGAATCAAGTTGAGAAACCTGAGGAAAAGAGACTGATAAATTACCGGATGTGACACTGTTAACCTGAATTGACTTTTGAAAAACGATTGTGACAAGCTGCTAACCTGATTTGACAAGGACCCTGGGAGTGGATGAGAAAGCTGTAAATATTTGCTGAAGAAAGACTTTGCTTAGCTTTGTTGAGAGAGGGAAAAAAAAGAATTACTAACCATCCTCAAATTAGTTGTTTACATTTATAGCACTTCACTTCTGATTCTTTACAGATCATGCCTAGTACAGGAGATGATAGTGAGGGGAGTAAGCGTTGTAAATATTTGGGTGTTGCTTTGGGTGTTGTGTGTGTGATATTCATTATAGTTTATTCGTGAAGATGCGTTTGGTGGTTGAGAATGAAGCTAACAATGCTACAGTTTCTGAGACCGCTACACTAACACCTTGGGATAAGTTTGAGCAGGATACAAGGTATCTGCATGATGAAACTAATACAAGAGGGAGCTGTCTACTAACGTTTTCTATCGCTTGCTGAGTGAGTATGTTGACACTACTGTATGGATGCAAAGGCTTGTTATGTGTGTACACAAATTCCTCTTTCAGTCCAGGAGGGAGTTACATATCACAGCTTGCCACTAACCTATGGGATTTGTTGTAGTCTGCCACTAACGCATTTCTATAACCAAGAAGAAGTGCAATATTTTTACTCAAACTACGACCTTGTGTTCTGTTATGTGCCTATCATAGAAGATCTGAATAGTGTAACTAAATATTATGCTAATAAATTGATTAAGGGGTTCTTTGAACCTAGAGTAGCGATTAGTACATCATATACACACCGCAACTTGACATGCTTGCTTACACCCGTAGAGAAAAGCTTTCTAGATCACACTGAAGATAGAAGGAGGGTTTTAAAAGGGAAATTAGAAAAGGGCTTGCAGCAACGATCCTTTCCTAGTAATAGCAACAATGGGATTAGGGAACAAGGAAAGCTAGCTTTAGATGCAAAACATGTAGGTAGGCTTTGCATAACATGGCCTAAATCATATTATGACAATGTGTTTGTGGGTACGAGTGAGTGTAAGCATGTGTTTTTGTTTCAGAATAAATGGACATTCATGCTAAATTAAATGGATCAAGCGATCCCAGGGGTTTATTATATTTGTGGACTTAGTGCTAATTACCGTCTTCCAAAGGGATGGTATGGGACATGTTATTTGGGGATAGTTTTCCCAAAGATTTACCAGCTAGAAGACTTAAAGAAATTTCCAAAAGTGACAGAATTACTTTGTGCTAGACAAAGGAGAGAAACTGCTGCTGGTGTAGTAGGAGACATATTTGGAGCGATAATTCCTTCGGTAGGAGTCGTCTTGAACTCCATAAAGATTCGAAAGTTGTCTACTATTGTGGATAACATGTTGACAAACTTCACAGGGGCTATACTCCTGATGGATACTGAACTTGCTGCAGAGAGGGCTAAGACTCTTCAAAACAGGCTTGCTTTAGTCATTCTTTTAGCAAAAAGTGGCGAAGTCTGTAAGATGCCTAATGAGCGTCACTGCTGTGCCTACATACCTGACAATAGTAATGAGATTAGAAATATGCTTACTAACCTAACAAGAGATAGTGCAGACTTGAAGGAATTGAAGGAACCAGGAGTTTGGGAAAGGTTGGAAAAGGAATTGCTCATGTGGGAAGTTGGTTTAGTAGTATTTGGCATGGGATATTGGGAAAATTAATACAGGGAATAATGATTATTCTGACTTGTTTATTTGGACTATGGTTATAATGCAAAATTAGTAAAAGGGTTAAAACAAAATTGGTAAAACATAATGAGAGGAGGGAAGAAAAGAAAAGGGAGAAATTGTTCAGAGCAAAATATGAAAAGGCAAAGCAAAAGGAAGAAATTGAGATGAAAGAGATCAAGAAGTGAAAAGGTTGTTAAAGGAAGGAATTGTGTGATGACAAGAGCCATCAGAGGAGGGATTGTTGGAGTGTAGCTTTTATAATCAAAATTAACATGAACGGCTTGCAAAATAATGTGTAATGAAGCTACATAGAAAACGCATTAAATGCTTCTAATATACGTACTTGAAATGTGCCCACGGGGAGTGGCCACCAATATATACGATGATTGATGAAATTGACTAATAATTAATTATTAATGTACTAATGTATGATTCTGTTTTAGCATTAAGAGTTATATGTTAAGGTTTTGCTGAATAAATCATTAGGCCTTAGTTAGCAAGAGTCTGGGCCTAGCTGCCTGGTCTCATATTAAAGGTGTTTTTCTAACGTGCACTGTGCTGTCTTCTGAAGGACACAAAGCTGTACTTTTCCAGAAGTTAGAGATGTGTATAGTCGTAGTAAATTCTTTCTCATGAGACCCGACTTGCTCAAGGAGACATTCTTGTTCAATGCAGCAGTGTAATTCGCAACAGGTACAAGGTCGCCTGAATTGGTAAAGACAATGGAGCTACTGACTGAATCCGTGTGTGTAACTTTTCCTACCTACCATCTCACCCGATGAAGACATAAATCACAGGAGCCAATGAACTGTATGAGAACTGTCTTAGGTGAAAATTCTAGTAAAGTGACCACTCAACCATTGGATAAAGATAGTGGTGCACCAAATACGGACCAATGGGAAATTAGGGACTTGTCTGGAAAATTAAATTTAACGTTGTGTCACAAGGAGACATCGGCATTAGAGGGACACCCCTGCTGCTACTCTGGCATTCCGTCTTTACCCTTGCTGTTTGATTATTCAAACCATCCTCACCTCATCTTGCCCAATATCCGTTTCTTCACCTCCTTAAGAGGGAAGAACTTTCTGCCCTAGTTTCTGAGGCTTTGCTGTTCCTTCCTGGCGGATGGCGAATCGACGACTGTCCTGAGGACGAAGACTGACTCTGTATCGTGACCCATTATGCAGGGTAACTATATGATAATGAAATTGTGATTGTCTGCTTGCCTTTCCTTTCTAGGTACCAAATGCTTTTGACAGAGACCATAGTTAGACGTTTTTCCAAATTTGTGTTACTAATTTGTTTTGCATGAAGCCCAAGATGCTGATTCTAATTCGAGGTTAGTTAAGGAATTCACTAATATTGGGCGCAACCAGACAAAATTACTGAATCTTTGCTGTGTTGAATGGATGGGCTAATGATACTCAGCTAAATAGATACATGTTGATGCCGTGTTTTGTTCTAATGTTTATAATCTTTGTTTTGCTCAAATCTTATTCGAGTTGCCACATTATAACACTGTTGATGTGTTTTCTGGTGTTGAGACTAATAAACTTGCTAGTAGAGTGTAACCAATAGGGAATAAATATCATAAAACCTACTAAATTTGTGTGGTTATTCATGGCTGAAAGGTCATGTGGCTTTTCAAATTCATATTGATGTGACTAACTAATTTGACTGATTTGCTGTTGTGAATATTAATGAGACTATTGATCCATTGATTGACATGCTGGGCAAAGATCTCGTCTTAAGGTGCCTCCAATCAGGGTCAAAAGGTTCACTGGCCTAAAACGAGGCCCAGAATATGTAAATTGCCTAGGGCGGGACACGTTATCAGTTCATCTGATGATGTTTGGGAGCAAAATCAGGAAAAACATTCAACATCCATCAGCTCTAATATATTCTCTATACCAACTCTGTTACACCCTGCCGTGTATGAGTAAATCAAACAGATAGATGCTCCAGTCTTGTCAAAGCGCTACAGGAAACAGAGATTGAATACTCAACCTGTGGTCTTGCCTGAAGCTAATCGGAGCAAATGCATTTCTGAACAAAAATATCTGCAAAGTTAAGGAATATATGAGAAATTGAAATATCACCTAATTCTTGTACCGCTTTACTGGGGTGCCAGCGAGCAGGTACGGCTCCTCCGTATGGGCGGAGGACCGTCACCCCCCGCCAGCAGCAACCTCTGCATAAACTCTGTTTATTATCCTTTCCATGTAAAATGGGTGGGGCATTGGGGGTGACGAGCTGAGGGAAGTGCAGTGTGCACTCCCCTCAGAGCGCATGTGTGTTTGGCCGACTGTCTCATGCAGGCCAAACAAACCTGCGCACAGGGCTCTCTCCAGCCCAGCAACATGGCTGCTGGGCAGGAGAGAGCCTGCACAGGCTCCCAGTTTGCCGGGGAGTGCCTGGCTGGGAGCTCCCAGCAAATCCTGACTCTGCTTTGAGCAGCGTCAGGATTGGCGCAGGGCAGGCTGGGAGCCTGTGCCTGCAGCAGCGATAGCTGAGGAGCATAGCACGGGAGCAAAGCAGGTAAGTTTTTTTTTAAATGATTTTTTTATTATTTTTTTCCCGCTCCCTCAATGCCCCCTGCCCTGCCCAGCCACACGAGCCGCTCCTGCCACCGAGATGCTGCTGCCTCATCTACAAACTGTGAGAATTTAGTTTATTTTCGTTCCTTAATTGCGTGCTTACTTTAGCCTACAACCAACGATCGGTGGAAGTGCCCACTCCATTTTCTTGGTTTAGTAATTAATACATGATATGGGTGAAGAGAATATATTTAATAAGAGAAGGAGCCAACTTAAGACGTTTATCAATATGCAGGGCTCTTTGAAAAAGACCATGGAAAATTGACAAATGCACTTTATGCCAAGCTATGTATAGTAACTTAAATTCCTCATCTTTCTTTTGGGGTTGATGGTTGTACTGTTATGGGTTTTGGAAATCCAGTATTGCTTGTAGCATCTCAATTTTTTATTTCTTTTTTTTTATGGAATAGCTTGACCCTACCTCTAACACAAAAAAAGTAATCAAAAAACTTTTGGTGACATCTTCCCCAAAATTCATCAATGCAGAAACGATCTCAATAATCTCCTTTCAAAGAATATTACAACCCTAAACAAACGGAATTCAACACTCCACGAACAGGCTCCCTCCTTTCCAAACAATTTGGAACCAATTTGAAAGGCTCCCGCCTATCTCCAGTACTCGATTGCACCAAAGCAAGATCAGTGTTCTACAAATAGTCTTACATCAATTGATAAACACACTTTCAAATGTCGCTAATGGCGCGTCAAAAAGAACATGCGATGTATAGAACTATTTTACATTAATACTGATGAAAAGGATAGTGACTGGAACTGTTAAAATGGTTCACATACATGACGGAAATGTTTGCAAAAGATTACACAATGCAAGTAATTCAGTGCAAGTATTTCATAAGGTTCATATATACATGACTGTTCATCAAATTAAATGAACAAAAAACAAATTAATGGAAATTGATGGAATTAATGAAAACAATACTGCGTTGCTAAAATATTGGTGCCACTCTCCTATCTGGTTCATTTGGTTTGTTACTGGGCCTTGATGGAACCTAAGGCTGAATGGAGACCATAGCCTAAGGGGCACATTTCCAAAGGTGTGGTACAGGGCAGAAATACACTGTATTCACAGGATACAGTGCATTTCTGTCCTTTCCCCTGCGCTGATGCACACAGTGCTGCCTATCGGCAACGCTGATGGTGAAAGGGTGCCTGCTTTGTCAGCAGGCTTATTTTTGTGCAGAAAGGGACACCTTACTGTGCAAATACAATCTAGAAAGGCATTTTCCTTTTTCTATGTGTAGTGTTCAATGCAGCACATATAGAGTGAACAACAAGGAGAAATTAAGATACTTCTTCTTGTTGTGCCTGCCCTATGGGAGGCTTACAGTTTTGTGGCATTCCCAGGTTTACAGATTCTTGTAAATCTGGGAATGCGTCAAAACCCATCGGTGTTGTGTGGGAATACACACCGCAACGTCCATGGTACGCCTCCCTGATGCAATGTAAGGCAATGCAACGACTTGTGCTGTGTTGCCCCAGTGGTTCCCAATCTGTGCACCATTCCACCCCAGTGCGCCATCAAAAGCAACCAGGGGCGCCATGCACCAAGGGTTTCTAATTTCGATTTGAAGAAATAATGGCTGGTTAACACCTAGACAGAAATTTAGGCCCATATTTATACTTTTTTTAGCGCCGCATTTGTGTCATTTTTTTACGCAAAAGTGGCTCAAACTTACAAAATACAATTATATTTTGAAAGTTTGCAACACTTTTGTGTCAAAAAATGACGCAAATGTGGCGCCAAAAAAGTATGAATATGGACCTTAAGGTTTTCAGTAAAAGCATAAAACCTCTAAACCTTTCCACTAGATGGCAGCAATGCATTATTTTTATAGAGTGCAGAAGTGAATGTTACAAGTCCCTCCAGCCTGCAGCAGAGGTTCCTGCTCTGATCTACATTTCAGGAATGAGACAGATGAAAGACTCCACTACTGCAGCGTTGGCTGTGTAAGAAATGCGGGGATGGAAACTGGGTCCCGGGCTAGGAGAGCCCTCTTGAAAGGTGCTCAGAGGCTTGTGCTGCCCTTCTTCTCCTATAGGGCAATCAATGAACTTCTTGCTGGTTGTATAAAGCCAGTGCCATCACTTTATGGGCTGGACTGGCGGTGCTTGGTCTTTTACAGGATACTTTCAAGGATCAAATGTACCTTTTTTACAATTTTCCCTTTTTTTCCCTCACTCACTTTGGCTCTCTCGCATTGAGGATGGTCTCTCATTTCCTGTCCTTGCACCAATAATTACCACTAAAGTATTTATTTGGCGTATTTGGCTTATTTTGAGCATGACACACTGCAAAAAATAAATACCAAAGAAATGTACTGTAAAAGATATTAAGTGTACCTATTTCTATTGTCTAATTCATAACCTCATAAAACTTTTTTGTATAACACCTGAACACGAGGGATACTCTCAAACAAACTGACATTTCATTTTTGTTTAAACTAAGACAAGAAGAAAGCAAGGTAGAATTAGTCCTTGTCTTATTGTTTATTTAGGGTACAGCTTTCCTTGCTTTATAAGGATCCTTCACCTCCATAAAAGACCAAGAAACTCTAGTCACAGCTATTCCAGACCAGAAACTGAAAACGCTGAACTATTTACAGTAACTCCTCATATGCAAGTGTAAATATTTTTTATTGTTCAGTATTTTGGCGTGGGGGGTGGAATAAATGTTAGTGTGTAATGAAATTAACGAGTTTGTTGTTTACTCATCTCTGTCAAGGAGAACCCAGAAGTGAGCCCACCACTGTCCCCCTACATACCTTTCAGGTAAGTCATGAACCCTGGTAGTGACTCCAGCTCACACACATTTCTCCCATGGCATGGTCCAAACTATTTTGGAGTGAACCCACCTTCTTCATGAATTTGAATGTGTCTGCCTGAGGAAGGAATTATTTTTGCAACATAAAATTGTGTACTTTTATTCAAAATGTTAATACTGACTTTATATAGTGCTCTGCTACCTAGTTTAGAGACACAATATGTTCAGACTGTACCATCGGACTGGAGGCAATAAAGTGCAAAAAATAAAAAACTAGATGGCAGACCTTCTTTTGTCAGTGCACCCAGGATCTGAAACAATATTCCTGTATCCATCAGGGCCTCACAACCCTGCTCAGGAATGACCTAAAGTCACACCTCTTTAAAGAGCACTGCATCACGATGCAGTGACAGTTCACTTCTCTGAGAACCCCATCTCTTTCCAATCAGTCGATGACACTGCACGGGGCTCTACATTGGATAGGATAGGATTACATTTAGGATTGTAATACCTTCATCTCAGTTATTTTTAGGGAGTAAAATGGAAGTAATCCTGACTCACCTGCCAAAAAAAGAAACATAAGGGGAGTCATAGCCACTGCCAGTAGGAGAAGGGAGCCACGGATCAAAAAAGTTTGGAAACCACTTCTTTAGACCATATCTACAAGGCCATAAAAAGTCAAGCAAATTGGCTTTGCATGGCCTTGTAGATATGGATCTGCACTATGAGCCGCTGGTGTGTCACAAAAGTGACTAACCTGCGGCTCAATGAGTAGGAAGGTACCCTCTTTCTACCCTTGTTACCCCCACTTTTGGCCTGTTTGTGAGTATATGTCAGGGTGTTTTTACTATTTCATTGGAATCCTGCTTGCCTATGTGTAGCTTCACAATGGTAACTCCGAACATGGCCATGTAACATGTCTAGGATCATGGAATTGTCACCCCAAAACCATTCTGGGGGGACAATTCCATGCATCCCCGGGGCTCCAGCATAGAGCCCGGGCACTGCCAAACTAGCTCTCCGCTGCTGCCAACACTCTGACAGGTTTCTGCCCCCCTTGGGCCTGGGCAGCCCAGTCCCAGGAAGGCAGAACAAATGATTTCTTCAGAGAGAGGGTGTTACACCCTCTCCCTTTGTAAATAGGTGTTAAGGGCCTGAGAGGAGTAGTCTCTCCTGCCCTCTGGAAATGTTTGAAGGGCACAGATGGTGCCCTCCTTGCATAAGCCAGTCTACACCGGTTCAGGGATCCCCCCCAGCCCTGCTCTGGCACGAAACTGGACAAAGGAAAGGGGAGTGACCACTCCCCTGACCAGCACCTCCCCAGGGGAGGTGCCCAGAGCTCCTCCAGTGTGTCCCAGACCTCTTCCATCTTAAATGCAGAGCTGTGAGGGCACAATGGAGACCTCTGAGTAGCCAGTGCCAGCAGGTGACGTCAGAGACCCCTACTGATAGGTGCTTACCTTTCTCTGTAGCCAATCCTCCTCTGAGGGCTATTTAGGGTCTCTCCTGTGGGTTTCTCTTCAGTTAACGAATGCAAGAGCTCACCAGAGTTCCTCTGCACTTCTCTCTTCGACTTTTGCCAAGGATCGACCACTGACTGCTCCAGGACACCCGCAAAACCGCAACAAAGTAGCAAGAAGACTACCAGCAACATTGTGGCGCCTCATCCTGCTGGCTTTCTCAACTGTTTCCTGGTGGTGTATGCTCTGAGAACTGTCGGCCTTCACCCTACACTGGAAGCCAAGAAGAATTCTCCTGTGGGTCAACGGAATCCTCCCCCTGCCAACGCAGGCACCAAACTTCTGCATCACCTGTCCTCTGGGTCCCCTCTCATCCTGACGAGCGAGGTCCCTGGAACACAGGAGCTGGGTCCAAGTGTCCCCGACAGTCCAGTGGCCCTTCTGTCCAAATTTGGTGGCGGTAAGTCCTTGCTTCCCCACGCCAGACAGTAATCCTGTGTACTGCGTGAACTGCAGCTGCTAGGGCTTCTGTGCACTTTTGCAAGACTTCGTTCATGCACAGCATAGCCCAGGCCCCCAGTACTCCGTCCTGCATTGCCCAACTCACTGAGTTGGACTCTGACTTCGTGGGACCCTCTTTTGTTGTGCTGAGATGACTGCTGTGCTCAGATCTTCTGAAAGCCTCTTCAGGTGCTTCTGCGGGTGCTGCCTGCTTCTGAATGGGCTCTCTGTTGCTGAGCACCTCCTCTGTCTCCTCCTCCAAGGGGCGACCTCCTGGTCCTTCCTGGGCCCTGGCAGCACTCAAAATCCTAAATCACAACTCTTGCAGCTAGCAAGGCTTGGTTGCAGTCTTTCTGCATGGAAGCAACTCTGAATCCTCCAGCACACCGTGGGGCATCTTCTTACCAAAGGAGAAGTTCCTGGCACCTTCTGTTGTTGCAGAATCTTTGGCTTCTTCCACCCGGAGGCAGCCCTTTTTCACCTTCATCCGGGTTTTAGTGGGCTCCTGTCCCCCCTGGACCCTTGCATGACTCTTGGACTTGGTCCCCTTCCTTTGCAGGTCCTCAGGTCCAGGAATCCGTCTTCCGTGCTTTGCAGTCAGTTGTTATCTTTGCAGAATCCCCTATCTCAACTTTACTCTCTTTCTGGTATAGTAGGGTAACTTTACTCCTACTTTTCAGGGTCTTGGGGTGGGGTATCTTGAACACCCTTAGTGTTTTCTTACACTCCCAGCGACCCTCTACACACTACACTAGGCCTGGGGTCCATTTGTGGTTCGCATTCCACTTTTGGTGTATATGGTTTGTGTTGCCCCTAGGCCTATTGTGTCCTATTGCATTCTATTGTGTTCTACAGTAGTTGCACTACTTTTCTAACTGTTTACTTACCTGATTTTGGTTTGTGTGTATATTCTGTGTATTTTACTTACCTCTTAGGGGAGTATATCCTCTGAGATACTTTTGGCATATTGTCACTAAAATAAAGTACCTTTATTTTTAGTACCTCTGAGTATTGTGTTTTCTTATGATATAGTGCTATATGACATAAGTGGTATAGTAGGAGCTTTGCATGTCTCCTAATTCAGCCTAAGCTGCTCTGCTATAGCTACCTCTATCAGCCTAAGCTGCTAAAACACCTCTAGTCTACTAATAAGGGATAACTGGACCTGGCACAAGGTGTAAGTACCACTAGGTACCGACTATAAGCCAGGCCAGCCTCCTACACACAGGGCTTGAAAATATGCCCCTAAGCACAAAGAAGCATGTGACCTTTATTGTCTGAGCTAAATGTCACATGCAGTGTAGGAAGTTGCCCTGAAAATTACTGACCAGCATATGCCTCATGCATTCAAGCTACACCCGATAAGTGACGAGTGAACAAAATACAGGGACTTATTTTCAAGCCCCTTGTTCCACCGGAGCATCGCTTTTAGCGACAGTCCAGTGGCCCAATGCCCTGCGCCACATTTACAAGGCAGCATTAAGGCACTTTTTTTGGCTTAACTCCACCTTTTAAATACACACATCACTTAGCGTGAACGGGGCGTGCAATAGGTGTTGCTGTGGGCGTTCCACCACAACACCCATTGCATCTTGATGGTGCCCCAGATTTACGATTAATCGTAAATCTGAAGCAGCATTAAAAGCTAATTCCATCCCAGGGGTGGCGTTAGCATGGCGCAACAAGGAGAAATACTTTTATTTATCCTCATTTTTGCATTTTCTATGTGTGCTGCATTCTATAGCACACATTGAGCAAAACACCATGACTGATTGTTTATGTGCAGGAAGGTGACCCTTCCAGCACATAAACAATCATTAAATAATGACGATTTGCAGTACACATAGAAGTAATAACACCTTCCTGTACATAATCAATCATTCCCTGTAAAGCAAGCACCCTTGCACTGTGGTTTGCCTGCATTGGTGCTAGGCAGCTAAATCTAGTACCAGAGCTAGGAAAACACAGGGGTGAGGTTGTTGTAGTTTGACTCTTGCTCTAGGCAAGACTGCTGTTTTAAGGATGACAGTACTTATGTTTGTAGGCGACTATGCCAGTCCTACAATAAGTTGCAACTATCGTCCCAACCCTCCCGGCTCACAAGCAGCACCTCACCAAAAACCCAAACCCTAAAAGGTGATTTGTGGCAGCCTTTACACATGGACTCAAGAGTGTGACATCTCAGGGAGTGTCATGGTTTAATGGAACCTGGCAGTGATGGTAAGATGACAGTTCTGGTACCTTGTACTTTCAGAATTGGGACCGGTGCCCTGTAGGATGGGCCAGATCCTCAACTTTAGGAATCCATCCAGTGGAAGTTGTTGGTAAATCCCTTATTCCTAATGTGGCAGCGCTGGTGGATGATTTATCATCACAAAATTGCTGAAGCTCTGTAAGGCAGTGAGACATTCATTTATGTCAAAAGGTGTATCTGCTGCCACCAAACCAGAGACATAAAGATCTGGGACATACATAGGTATCCCAAAGAGAACCTCATAGGGAGTGCTTCCCCCCAAGAACAGATTTAGCAGATTATGCAATGCTCTCTGGACCCCATATAGGTGATAAAGCCAGCTGCAGCCTGAACCTAATATTCTGGTTGTTAAACACTGTTTTAGATCACGATTCCTCCTCTCCAAGATGAATTTCTCTCTGGATGGTATGGTGAGGAGTAATGGAGTTCAACCCCAGGAAGTGTTGCGTAGGCAACATTCTGCGCACTGATGTGATAAGAGTATTTTGTAGGGTATGCTTTTGAAAGAGGCTTGCCTTCAGCCGAAGCTTTCACGGCAGTCAAAATTTCATTATCCAGTCTTGTCTGGGAACGAGTCACTGCAGCCACAGAAGCCAAAGCTACTGCAGATTTGGCTGCTCCATCAGCCAAAGTATTTCTGATAACGTGTGCTCCTACACGTTGGTGGCCCAATGTATGTACTACATGGCCACAAGGTAGCCTAGCCTTGAGATCAGCCAACCTCCCCCACAGAGTTCTGTGTTTTATGGGGTTCACTTTTGAGTCTCTAAACCAGTTAATTCACCAATGAATCAGAAAATCATTGTAGGGCTGGACGTAGTAGTATGAGTCACAGACAATTAAGGTCAGTAAACCTGGCTCGGTGTGTTCTAGTGCTAAAATAAGGGCTTTGAGTTCAGCCAGCTGAGCTGTGCAGTTCCCTAGGGTCTGTGTGTAGGTAGTGTGAGGATGGAAGACTCCATCCTTCATCACTCCACACACAGCTGCGTAAGTGGCTGAGTATTGATGTTTAGTACCTACAGCTGATTGTGCTGAGCCATCAGCGTAAATGACAGTATGGTATCTGTCAAGTGGCAAAATATCTAGAGGAGCAGGGTACTCCTGTTCATATTGGAGAAATACTTGTGTCTGAAGTTTTGGATCAAATATGTAATCTACGTCAGTGGCATTCATGGGGGTTGCCCACTGAATCCAGCATGGATGTAATGCTTTAGCGTTTTGAATGCTTGCTTTGGTGACAGCCTCTATGGTTGGTATCGGGGTAACGACAATAAGGTGTTTCCCTTGGGCAAGAGGCCTCTCCTTAATGACAGCCATCTGAACTGCAGTTAGAATTCTTTCTGTAGGCAAAAAATGTTCTGCATCGGAGTATAAATGTGATTTATAAACTATGGGCACTGTGTCGCCCTCGTTGAAGGTGACATAAGTGAACCCAATGGCACCAGCAATCATTCTGATGACCAAATTTGTTTTGTTGTCACGGGTGTGCAAGTGTTTTGCTTCTAGCATGTCCTGCTGCAATTCCCTAAGGATGTATGTGTGTACAATAGTCCAGTGTCTGGTAGAAAAATCAGGACGTATTAAGTCATAAAGTGGCTTGATACGTTGTGCAGAGTCAGGAATGTATGTTCTACCAAAATTAAAGAAACTGAGTAAAGCCTATAATTTCTTGAGCGTGTTAGATGGGTGTAGTTTAGCACATTTTTCCAGAAAGTGTGGGCCAGGCTCTTTGATAGCTCGTATCCCAGGAATAATACAGTGAGAAAGGCTATTTTAGTTTTCCTAAAATTAAATTTGTAGCCAAGGGATGCGAATCCTAAAACGATCCGATCGACCCTGGCAAGATGAATGTTGAGGTGGTCATCCGTGAGATAGATCTCATCCACGTAAGACAATGCCTCAGGATCAATACCATGTAATACTGATGTTACATGGGCTGAGAAGAGCCCTGGGCTGTACTTGTAGCCTTTGGGCAAATAGCAGAAGCGTTTCTGTGAGCCAAATGACAATGCAATCAGGTCCCAACTTTCATGTGCTAAGTTCTGGCAGAAAAAAGCATTGTATATATCCAAGGTTGTTTTATATTTTTTGCGCACTATGTTGTGAATCAGTGCTGTGCTATGTGAATTTTGTATAGCGTATGTTCGTGTATGA
This sequence comes from Pleurodeles waltl, assembly GCF_031143425.1. NCBI lineage: Eukaryota > Metazoa > Chordata > Amphibia > Caudata > Salamandridae > Pleurodeles > Pleurodeles waltl. Next base: position 834,491,170 of record NC_090444.1, read on the forward strand.
CTGTTTAAGTGTCTGTAATGCAAGACTATTCTGTAGGAATGGTCTGGTTTTGCAACGGGGAATAACGCATTATTCATTGCAGAGACACAGGGCTCAATTACTCCCTGGTACTCGAGCTGAGTGAGGATCTCCCTCACAGGTGCTTTTGCTTATTGTTTAAAAGGATATTGTGGCTGAGGCTGGGGTCTAGACCTGATAGTTATTACATGGTAGGGTGAGTCCTTGTCCCAACCTACATGATTGCAGTACAATGCAGATGGCTGCATTAAAGCCCAATTAACAGCGTAGGCTTGTTTTACCGCTTCTGAAACAAGATCAGAGAAAGAAGGCAAAATGACATCTTCTCCATGCAGGGGCTTACGGACGTGCTCAGATGGCCAGTAGGATATCACAGCCAGGCTCATCCCAGAATATTACACCAATGGTGCGCTCTTGGATATTTAAATCATAAACCCTGTTGGGTGGGAGGACACGCCCATCCACAGTATCAACTGCAATGAAATCGTTAGTCGCTGTTGCATCCAGATGATCTTTCAGACTCTGGCAACATATCGTGACCTCTGCTGTGCTGTCTAACAGTGTCACTGCCCACGTCTTCTTGTTCAGCAATGGCCTCAAGTGTACTGGTATGTTTAACAGACAGTGCTGGCATCTTTTTCTTTTTAAACTGTGGCTTTTGTTGTGGGGACTTATCTTCTTCTTTGTCTGAAGACTGTGATAAGTCTTTCTTCTTCTTCACGTATTCAGGATGTCGATCAGGACGGCCCCCTCTCTCGCTACGTCTATCCGGTGCACCAGGAGAGGAACGAGAGGGACGTGAATCAGTATATCTGTCAGGAGCTTTTATGTTTTCTCTATTTCTGAGAGTATATCTCTTGTCGGAGTTCTCCGGGTGTGGATAATCTGCTCTCTGATTTCCTCATCTTTAAATTGTTTTTGTTTATCCCAGTGCTTCCTCGAACCCTCATGTGCTTGTTTAGTACCCTCCTTAGGGGTGGTACTCTGTAGTTTCTTCGCTAGCGTAAAGCCAGTGCTACTGCATCCCCTTTAATATTACTGAATATAATTGAGGGGACTGCGTCAAAATTATGCATGAATTTCATCCCCAAATCTAGGGCTGGTGCAGCCCCATGCTCATTCAGAATTTTTTTAAACACTTCTGGTAAATTGACAAGTGTCGGGCATACCATGGGTGGTAGTATAAATTGCAGCGAAGACTGTACCCCATGTGGCGTAGTCATCCACAGAGGAAAGCATCCTGAAGGGCAAGCACATTGTAAGAATTCCATGTTTTTCCTGTGGTCCAGTAAGCGGGAACACAGCTTCCAGCTGATTTGTTTTCTGGGCTATCCAGAACGAGATTTTCTCTCTTTCTGTGGGTACATTACCCATGATAGCATGCACTGTTTTTGGATTGATCCCAGTAGCCAATTTGTATCTAGGAGGTGCTGGTGGTGCTGGATGCGCTGGCATAGTGTTCAGAGTTCACATTACGAACTGAACAAGGCGTCTGTGAAGTCTTACTAGCTCAATGTATAAGTTGCACATATCAGCTGCCTGCATATTTTGTATAACTTGGTGAGGTGTGTATGTGTCAAACCTAGGGGCCAGATGTAGGAAAATCCGATTTTGCGACTTGCAAATTGCGAGTCCCTGACACCATCTGCGAATCGCAAGGGGGTCGCAAAGACACACCTCATTAATATTAAAGAGGTGGGTCACAATTTGCGACCCCCTTCCGATTCGCAGCACTCACAGGGATGGTGGCCTGCTGGAGGCAGCAGACCAACATATCTGGGACTGCTTTTTAATAAAGCAGGTTTTTTTTGTATTGCAGCCCGTTTTCCTTAAAGGAAAACGAGTTGTAATACACTCGAAAAAATGAACGTTTTTTGTTTCATTTTTTCAGAGCAGGCAGTGGTCCATAGGCAGCTGAACTAGGGAAAATATAAAAACACCTAGGCAGTTACCAGTGTGAAATAAATGGCTAACTTGTTTCTGCCCTCTACAATGAGCCAAGGAAGGTAGTTCCTCGCTGCAGGTAGGCCGTATTAATTCTCATTAAATTTCACCCACTCTCTTACTGAGTGTTGGATGTTTCTCTCTGCAATGCATGACTTTAAGGGATCCTAGGCCCTAGGCCCTGAAGAATGCCCCAGACCTTCCTTGGCTCATTGGCCATTTATTTTTAGATAGGTGACCCAGTGAGTCCTAGTTCTCACAGTGGTGTCCCATCCTTGTTTTTAACACACCAGCGGACACCATTATTAAAAGTGTACATTTCACACTGGTAACTGCCTAGGTGTTTTTATATTTCCCTAGTTCAGCTGGATCCCACAATTTCCATAAACCAAAAAATGTACGCACTCCCTCCCGTTCTTTTAACGGTGAGGTTGAGTCCGCCCAGGTGGCATTGTCCTACCTGGGTGGGGCTAGGTGGTCAAATGATGAAGCATGACACTATATTGTATGTGAGACCACTTAGTCCGTAAAGGAAATACACCCCCCATCATCACTCCATGACCCTTCACAGCAACCATTCACCGCTTACTCACCTGGTGAGGTTAAGGAGCTCTAGGAAAATTTCCCCTGGGTATAGCTCCTCATTATAAGTGAACCCCATACTTTTTTGTGCCTTTTGGCTTTACATGTAGGGAGATAGTATGGGTTGATTCCTTTAAATTTAGATTTGTTTAATTTCAGTCTCCCTGACTCTCTATATGGGGGTCATTCTGACCCTGGAGGTAAATACCGCCATGGCAGAGGTTGGCGGTAGCACCGCCAACAGGCTGGCGGTGCTCCGGCGGGCATTCTGACCGCGGCGGTACAGCCGCGGCCAGAGGCGGGAAGCCGGCGGTGTACCGCTGACTTTCCGCTGCCCATGGGAATCCGCCATGGCGGCGCAGCTTGATGCGCCGCCATGGGGATTCTGACACCCCATACCGCCATCCTGTTCCTGGCGGTTCTCCCGCCAGGAACAGGATGGCGGTAGGGGGTGCCGCGGGGCCCAATGGCATGGGCACTGCAGGGGCCCCCGTAAGAGGGCCCCAAAAGGAATTTCAGTGTCTGCCTAGCAGACACTGAAATTCGCGACGGGTGCTACTGCACCCGTCGCACTCCAGCAACTCCGCCGGCTCCATTCGGAGCCGGCTTCATCGTTGCTGGGTCTTTCCCGCTGTGCTGGCGGGCGGCCTTTTGGCGGTCGCCCGCCAGCACAGCGGGAAAGCCAGAATGGCCGCCGCGGTCTTGTGACCGCGGTGCGGTCATTTGGCGGTAACCGCATGGCGGGCGGCGACCGGTGCCCACAGCGGTTAGAATCACCGCCTATATGTGTTTTGGTAAAGAGATGGAACACCAAGTGGGAGAAGAGCCCTTTTATGAGTTCGAGCTCAAACAACCTACAGACTAATTAGGTGGTCCCTGTTCAGCTGATGAGGATCTTCCCCAAGACCACGGGTGTCTCTGTATAATGGTACTTAAGGTACCTGTAGTATGTGAGACAGTGATAATCAGGGTATCCGTAAATTAGTGCCTAAACACCATCGTTGGTGGTTCCATGTCATAGTTTGACTCTTGCTCTAGGCAAGACTGCTGGTTTAAGAATGACAGTACTTATGTTTGTAGGCAACTAAGCCTTTCCTACAACAAGTCACAACTGTTGCCCCAACCCTCCCGGCTGATAAGCAGCACCTCACCAAAAACCCAAACAGTAAAAGGTGATTTATGTCAGCCTTTACATGTGGACTCAAGAGTGTGACATCTCAGGGAGTGTTGTGGTTAAACGGAGATTACCCCTTTCTCACATTGACAACGTCTCAATCAAACACAGGCAATGAAGAAGATGCAGTAAGGTTTCAATAGGTTTTATTTTAACAAGACTGCAACCTATGAGAAATTGCATGGGCTGCAATGATTAGGACAATGAAAAATGCAAGAAACAGAATTGTAAAGACAAGAGTCATTAATAAGAAGACCCCCACCATCTTGCAATAACATGAAACGACATGAGATGTGAAATATGTCCTAATACCCTGATAATGTGAACCTAATCTCTAGCCTAGAAGAGAGCTAGGTGTGTTAAACCTAATCTACCAATGCCATATCCATGAGAAGGATCCCCTCAACCTTCGTTACCTTGGAATAAGGTCTCTAGCTGAGACTCCATAGGGACACGAAGACGGGGTCAGCGTCAAGGCGATGTGCAGCATCAATAGCAGCAATGGCATCTGGTCAGAATCGCTCTGACTGTCTAAGTGAGGTGCATTTATACAGATCTGCTCGGACCCCTGACATAGGTCTGTTCCCAAATGATAGATAACAAGACATGCTTGGGACGGCAATTTATGTAAACAGTTCCATCGAAGGCGTGAAGAGGGAAAGTACCTAATGTGAATGCCTACAGTTTGTTTATCATTGTCACTCGATATTGACACCATAGCGCGGTGGCACTGATAACATGCAACTAAAACATTGGCCTAGCTAGAAACAAGGCAGCCATCTTAAAAGATATAATTATATAAATGCGTTAAAACAGAGCAAACTTAATAGGGTGAAAGTCACTAGGTGACGGGGGCACAAGTCTGCATGCCAAAAGCTAAGCTAACTCCTGTTCCCATTAAAACAAGATAGGATTCACTACAGGTGTACAAGATTTGGAGGCATGGTCTAAATATGGGGCAGTACCTGGTGGCTGTATATCAGCATGGGAAAATGTAAGACAAGATGTGGTTCTTCCTATGAGTTTCCTTATAAACAGGCCATTACAAATTTACCGATTGAAGGACTGTCTGGGTCGCTGCCTTACTTTTAGGAATGTGTTGGAGCAGTTGATGAGTGGTCTGGATGGCTGCTGTGCTATCAACTAAAATGAAGTTGAATGAATGTGCGGGGCATGCGTCTGATGCTGTTTCTGATGAGTCACAAGCTTTCATAAGGTTAGGGAAATCATGAGATGATGGGGAGCTTAACTGAATTGAGATATCAGACCAGAGGATGGTTTGATTTCTTTGTCTTCTTTGTGCTTTGTGTGTCATTATATATTTCCAGATCTTTGGCTTTTGAAATGAAGAGTACAGCAAGAGATCTGCATAATTCACATGATTGAATGATTTTGGAGAGAAAGAGCATTTAGGGCTCTAGAATCCAGTCATCATGTTGTGGAGTTTCTTCGATTTGCAGGTTGCTTCTGTGATTACCCGGGAGTAATGAAGTGCCCTTTTTAACATTGGCTTTACTGTTTCAGGACTTATGTTGAATTGTCAGTAGGTTTTCTTCTAGTATTTCCAGGGTTCTTTAATTTGTACTTATAGTTTTTAATTCCGATGCAAACTTGTCAGCTTTATGATGGGAAAGAGCTGCATGTGGGGGATGTGGCCTGGGGATGCACCGGGCTACAGTGCTCATACTGATGGCCTGATTGAGCCTGGGAGGCTGCCTCATGCTGTCTGCCCGTGAGCCTGGGGCGAATCAACCTGCCAGAGTGCTCTCAGGGTTGAGGGAAATGGCCCCTTGTTCATCTCTGGGTGGCAGGTGAGGAGGAGAAAGGTACTAATGTGGCCAGACTACGGAAGGTGGCCAGAGATGGTAACATGCAAGGGGAGTGAAGTTGATGGCGGTGGGAACACCCCCTTGGCCTTTGAACTGCGGGCATACCCTTAAAGAGGGGAGACCCACCTCCTTCATCTACCAACACTTTGAAAGAGGCGGGAAACTGGAAAGACACATTGAGACCCAGTGGAGGGGCTGCGCAAGACGCCCCTAAGGCGTAAATCCATGGAGGCACGGTTTTGCAAGGCCCCATGACATCTCAGGGGCGTGTTGGATAGGATGCCTTCACCCCCCCCCCTTAAAGACCTTTGAACTCTGTGGCTGACCTGACAGTCACCCCAGTAACTGGGTATAGAGGCATGTGGTGACCACACACAGGAATCCTGGTCACTGCTGTCCACCAAAAGCATGACTACTCTTGCTCGACTCCGGCACCGAAAATATGTCTAATAATAGTAGACTGTCCATGACAGGGAGGCAAACTGGTCAGTTACTGTGGCGGTGGACATGTTCAGGAATCGAGGTCCTGGTCGAATGCAATCTAATAATTTAGACAAATACCCGGTGACAATGACTATGGCTGGGGGTGCACTGGGGGGGGGGCATTACACTTAGATAAACAACCAGATCCTCCACCAACAGCTGAGCCCTCGCTAAGAGAAATTATGGCAGCAATCCATGACTGAAGAGTACGGTCAAGCCCAAAATTGATGCAGTTAGAGTGGATGTGAATCTCCTCAGAGCTGGCAAAATCTCAGAGAAAATGACATGGCAGAGTCACAGATTAATGGTTTTCAATCAGTAACTAAACATCTTGAGGACCAGGTCCAGTCCCTGACAAACCAAATGCAGTAATCACTGCTAAGTTGGAAGGTTAAGAGGGAAAGGCCCAACGCAACAATATCGGAATGGTGGGGGTTCCCTAAAGGGCAAAGGGTCCCAGTGTTGATCTTTTCTTGGACGATCTGATCCTAAAAGTCCTCCACACCAAGAGGCTATCCAATGTTTTTCTCCATTGAGAGAGCCCATAGAGTGCCGGGGCCCTAGCCACACTGGACGCCCCTCTGCAGACAGTTATAGCCATAATATTCAACTATAGGAACCAAGATGAAATTCTACAGGCGGCATGCTCTAATGGCAACCTTCAGTTTGAAAATGTAGTCATTCCATTTTTTCTAGACTTCACATTGCAGGTTCAGAGACAATGACAACATTTTGAGGAAGTCAAGAAAGCGAATAGAGCTAAAGAATTGAAATATTCAAAGCATTTTCAGAGGCTCTGGGAGGCTACTCTTCTCAAGCCTGTATTACCTATTTCCACTTGGAGAGGGTGTAACCCCCTCTTCCCAAAGGAAATGCTTTTTTCTGCCTTCCTGGGACTGAGTTGCTCAGACCCCAGGAGGGCAGAAATCTGTCTGTGAGGTGGCAGCAGCTGTAGCTGCAGTGCAAGCCTCAGAGAGCTGGTTTGGCAGTACTGGGGGTCCATGGTGGATAGGATTTCCCCCCCCCAATACCAGATTTGGAATGGGTGGACAATTCCATGATCTTAGACACATTACATGGCCATATTTGGAGTTACCATTGTGAACCTACATGTAGGTATTGACCTATATGTAGTGCACGCGTGTAATGGTGTACCCGCACTCACGAAGTCTGGGGAATTGGCCCTGGACAGCGTGGGGGCACATTTGTTAGTGAAAGGGTGCCCTCACACTTAGTGACTTTGCACCTAGCCTCTAGTAAATCAAGGTTAGACATAACTGTAACTTATAAGTTACTTAAGTGCAGTGAAAATGGCTGTGAAATAGTGTGTGCACTAGCTTTGCGTTAAGAATTTTAGATCCTATTAAGGACACCGAATGGGAGAGCTCGATACTCGTACCAATTGTCCCCCCATGTCTTCCCCCAAACTGTGGAGCACCGCAGGTGCTGGAGAGTTTCAAGTACTTTGGGGTTCACACCACCCAAGAACCAAGAGGAATTCATAAGCAAAAACTTACTCACACAGATTGAATGCCTTCACAAGGATGTAATGCATTGGACAACTCTACCCTTGTCCCTGATGGGTAGAGCGGTGCTCTATAAGATGTTGTCCCTCCCTCTTCTCCTTTGTATCTTCTAGAGCACTCCATTTAGGCTTCCATCAGAGCTCTTACGGAGGGTCGACCAGGCACTCTGCCTCCAACTATGGAATGGTAATACCTCACTCATCGCACTATGCAAGTTCCAGAGGGGGGTGTACAATGGTGGACTAGCTGTCCCAGATACCCTCAAATACTACTGGTCTTCGTAGTTAGTGGTGATATATGACTGGGTCTTCACCGACTGCGAAGAACCAGCCTATCGAGTGGACAGGGCAGCGATGGGCAGAAGAGGCTTTGTGACAACACATATACAGCCAGTGAATAGAACATGGATTGCTGATCCACACGCAGTGAGGGTGAGAAAAGAGGCAACTGGCTCCGTGGGTTGAAGAGACAGGCTTACCGATATGACACCTCTCTGGGACAGTGATCTAGTAAATGAGGTGACCAGACTGACTGGCTTCTCAAAATGGGAATTAATTGACATTGAACACCTGGGAGATGTCTGTAAGGGACAGTCTCTAATACAGTTTGAAACCCTTTGTCAGGAACACGAGATGGTTGAAGCTGAACAGTATAGGGATCTCCAGCTTGGACACACTCTTAGATGCAATATTGCGGAAGGGGAACAATTACAAGAAGCTACCCCTTTACAAAACAGGCTACTCATAGATTCCATGACTGATAAGGGTAACTCTAAAATCAATAGACAATTGGTAAGTAGTTTGCCTTTACCCAATGGTGTCAGTCAGAGAGGCCTGATCCTAAGACTTAGGAGATTTAGATGATGACGACTGGACCGAAGCATTGCATAACCCGTGAGAGATAGCAATCCGCATGAGATTTCAGCTAATACGATTGAGGATTCTCCACAGATATTATCACTCCAGGATCCTCCTTGATAAACTAAAGAGGGCCGACATACCATTGTGCCTTTGAGTTTGTGGGCATGAGGGATCTTTTTTTCATATTCTATGGGACTGTCCAGTGATACAAACATACTGGCAGGCAGTGACTGACAAGATCTCTCAGGTCCTAGAATGAGCTATTCATATGAATGCTAAATGGATTCTATTACAGATAAAAGGGGATGAAACATGGTCAAAATATCAGAAAATATGGGTGCCATTGGCAGTAAGGGTTGCTAAACTAAATATTGCACAGCCTTGGGGCAAGCCCACTCTGCCACTGGATACAGACCGGGAATCAGACCTGGACTGGTGTCAAATAGCAGGAGAAAATGGTTTATCAGAGTAGAGGGTGCTCCAAAAAGTGGGACAAGTTTTGGGGTCCATAGGGTAACTTTCGGGGCAATGAGGAATAAGGGACTCATGGGAAGACAAGGGGAAATAACCTCTTCCGTGTTACAAAATATTATCCACATGACAGTGATACAGGGGGATAAGCGTCACTCCGTCTTATGCCAAATCCTCATTTGCTGATCATTGTTAGTGACATTGCTATTGTCTTCTGTTACTGTCTTTGTCTACAATATAATGAGCAATGTTCAAATAAAAAGTTGTAAACAAATTTTTTTAAAGAATTAAATTATCAGAGAGGGGTACAACTTCTAAACTGTTCCAATTGGATTATTACGTGGGGAAGTGGAATGTAGAAAGTTGAAGGTAGAAAGGGTAGTTTTTCCAGGGTCATATGGTTAATTGAAGTTTGTAAGGGTTGCTTTCTTTGGTGGGTTGTGGAGGATTAATTGAATTATGTGATGTTCACTGCACATGACAGCATATATTTTCATCTCTATTGTGAAATTATCAAGAGCAAGTACTGCATCAACAGTATGCCCAGTGGCATGAGAAGTACCCAAGATCAGTTGAACTAGAATGAGTGATTCCAGGTTAGAGAGGTGTTTTGTTTGTTGTAGTTCAGGTTTGTTAAACCAGAAATTGAAGTCCTCCAGGATGAAATAATTAGGATGTTTTAACGTGAATGTGGAAATAATGTCCTAGAATGGCTGAGTGAATTCAGTGTTATAAGAGGCATGTATGTAAATGAGGTGGAACAGGGTTGTCAAACTTGAATATGGAGAGCAGTGGAAAAGTAGAGACTGACTTTCTGGGTCAGATTATTCTTGGATGGATTTGATAGGAAGAAAGATTAAATTGGAGAGTGTATAAGACAAAGGATTGTTTCTTTTAAATAGAACCCTTTAAATGAATCAGATAGAAGTCTATAATAAAACAATAAAGGTATGCACAAACTATATTTCAAATACTTCAAAATAGACTATAGAAATTAAAAAACGCAAAAGAGAGATACATGAGAGAAGGACAAGAAGGGAGACGTAATATACAGGTTGCGAGATATCCAAATGTCAGGAGACAGGGAATACACATCTGCATGAAATTAATGAGGACATTGATGCAGTGTGAGCCTGCCTTGGGCTGGCACTGTAGAGAATAACAAGTGCTGGGCTTCTTATTTTAAGGCTGAGTAAGAGGGTAAATACAGTCCCAAACTGGTGCTTCCATTTTTAATACAATTCCCTAGACACAGGCCTTACTAAAACTCCAATAAGTATTTGTTATCATTTGGAATCAAGCTTATGTGTATATTTAGTGCAGAGCAGCCTGAATACAATGGAGAGCATTAGACTATGTGCTGCTGAGATGGCAAGATGTCTTAATAGTTACAAATACTAGTAAACAAAGTTATTAGTGTGCAATTAACCACTAGCAATGTAACTGTGGATTAAAGTCAGGAAAAAGGAACTAAACAAAGATCCATTCATCTCATGACTATTAGCCTAGTTGTTTTACTTTGTGGGGCAATGTTAAAATATACAACACCCATATAGTCGGAAACGTAGTTAATAAAATAAATGTTTCACTAAATTACCGCCACATACAAGAAGGGTTTATAAACACTTTATACGCCATGTTCACTATATTAACAAACAATTGGATCAAGGTATTACCAACATTTTCAAAGCATCATACCAAATATATAGAACATCCCTCTTGTCTATCTACAAGAAGATGGTGTTCCTCAGCTCCACATGTAGTTTAAAGGGCCCTTTGCAAGATGACTGTGATAATCCATGTCATTCTACCCTTACAAAATCATTTCCTATAGTATGAATATTCCTACCATTGCTTTTGTGATGGATGACCTCATGCTTTTGTTATTTTTTTTATGTATACCCACCCTCCAGAAGTTCACTTCTATCACATAATCAAACTTTGCTAGATCAAAAACTCTAAGTTACCACTGTTCTTGTTCCAATGATGATAAAATGAATCAATAGATACCCAAGTACTAGGAAAACTCCCAACTCTCAAGCATGCAGCCATCCCTCCAATTCTAAAGAACAGCCAGGGGGTTGTAGCCAAGATGGCAGCGTGAATGGAGTGCCGCTGCAGAGCTCCACCATTGAGCTAGAGGCCGAGAGAAGCTGGAGCTGCATAAAATATCATCCAGCAGAGAGCAGTCCGGGACACCAGGAACAACGGGGCATCCTCCAGAACGCCGGAGAGCAGAAAGAAACTCCATGAGGTGGCCTGGTGATTAGTGGCTGCACAACAAGATGACGGCCACGGGGGCGAGTGAGATGGCCGGCTTGGCCCCAGAAGACGCAGGAGACCCCAATACATATTGTGAGGTCCTGTTTTGCCCTCAAGCTCCCCCATTGATGCGGGGGTGAAGGCCATCAATAGAGGTTCTGGTAGGCACACTCCTTTATGCAGAGGGAGAAAGCATGGCACCCTCCTCTGCACAGACCACAATTCCAGATTCAGTAGGCACACTCCTTTATGCAGAGGGAGAAAGCGTGGCACCCTCCTCTGCACAGACCACGATTCCAGATTCAGACATGATGAGATAATGGAGAGGCGGTGAGAGCACGGTGCAGCGGAAGCGATGGATAGCCTTCATACAAAGGGTGGCCGAGTGAATTACCAGTGAGGCCGTGATCGGCCTGACAGAGGTGATCGAAAGGGGACCGGAACGACATAGTGGAGAGGCTGCACCCCACACCCCAGCTAACATAAAAAGGGATCAAAAGCTGGCAAAGGAGAGGCTAGAGGGGGGTCTTGGGTTTGGGGTTATAAGGACTTGCACAACAGAGCAGAGTAAGAGGAGTGACGCCGTCACCAGCAGTGAACATGGCCCAAATCTAGACTGCGTAGACCGGACGCCTGTTCAGGAAACGACAACAGAGGAGCTGCCAAGCAGCAGGCTTAGGACCGGAGGTAATCCCTACACGAGTGGGGAGACTGAAAGAGAAACAAATGAGCCCTGCGTATAGGACACCTGGACACCGGTGAGGATAAGCAGGGCTAGTGCCCTCAGAACGCCGGAAGGACCTGAGACACGGGAGGCTCCCCTTCCACTCCGAGTCAAAATTTGTAGGGGCACCCCTTTGACCTCCCCCACGTCTCCACCAGGGTAGGATATACAAGGAGGAGAGAGTGAATAGCCCGAGCAACTTGCAAGGCGTATTGATTTTGAACCTGTGAGTTGATAGAGGGAGTTGGAAGCTGTAGTGGAACTTCGGGTAGGGGGTGCACTGGCCCAATAGCAGCTGAGTCACCCCACACAGAAATTAAATGGCAGCACAAAGACAAAGTAAGAAGCAGGGCAACTTAAAAGAACTGTTTTCAAAAACCCCAGCGAAGAAACAGGACCACACCCAAGGAGTGACATCTGACAACAGAGGGTCAAGCAATAGAGAGCAGGCGGAAGAGGATACCACCACGATAACAAAATCATTCCTGGAGCACCTATTCGGGGAGGCTACAAGAAGACCTTGCTAGTCATACACGAGATTGCCACCACGACCAAGGAAATAAAAAGGGAGGTAGCAGAGCTGGAACAACATGTGGACACAGTGGAACGCACTCATGACACACTAGCGGAAGAACTGGACCACCACAGGCACGAACTTCGCAACCTCCAAGATCCAAGATGCTAACCATGAACTGCAATACAGACTGGAAGACCTAGAGATTAGGTCACGGCACTCCGCATTATCTTTAGCATGTAGGAGGCAGAATCCCTCCCAGATAAGTCTGTGGAGCGGGACTGTCTCTCCGCCAGTGACTCAGACGAGGCCACATGTTCAGAAGCTGGAAATCTTGGGCACTCAACCCAACAACGCAAAGGGAAAATGCAAAGGGAACACCCATAAACCATCGGAAATGGAAAGCAGGAAAGAGTGAGCGGACTTGTTGCGCAGCTTACGACAAAAGGAGAGTGTCTCCAAGACAGAAGCAGACCCTTAAGGACTGCAGAACATACTTTTGCGGGAACGAGACAGTAAACACAGGGGAGCCTCCTCCTCAGACCCTGCATAGGGGAATGTACTGGACAAGATACCTGGACCAATACAAGCAACTAATAACGATTAGAAGCAGATGAACAGATGAGAACGACGACGGAGCCCCCTAATATGGAAGATGACAAACTGGAGACCGACCTGTTACAGTGAACTTCAGGCGGGGAACTGGTTTAATGTTTGTACTACTTTATGGTAGATTGACTGTTTCTGCCACACCTTATCTCTTGATACCAGTACGAATATCACAGATAATTGATTCATCTAAATGCAGGCTAAGCAACTGAGAACACCCTGTGCTATATTACCCCACACACATGGCTATTGAGGTACTTAGCCTCAATGTGAGAGGCCTCAATGCTCCAGTGAAGAGGCAAGCTTTAATCTCAATCCTCAGGGAGTCTAAATGTGATATATGTGTGATACAGGAAACACATTTGCTGAGAGCAGACTGGAAACAATTGAAATCCCGCTGGTTAAACAGAGAATTCCACTCCTCAGGGCTGGGGGGGTGGCAAAGCAAGGGGGGTGGCGATTTTGCTTGCTACACATTTTCCAGGAGAGGTGCTGGGTACCCAAGCAGAGATGAACAGAAGACTCATCGCCTCAAATATAGAGATACATGGGTATAAACTAAAAGTGACATGTACCTATGGCCCAAATGAACATCAAGAAGAGTTTCTTAGAGAGACTATTGGACAGGTATTCACCACAAAAGACACATATCTTCTTATAGGAGGTGATTTTAATGTGGTTCCGACACCCTTATGGAAAGATCAATACAAAGATACGGGCAGGAGGGAGCATACTCGGCAGGATTTCGGCACTGGCTCCGGGAGGGGGGTTTGACAGATGTGTGGCGTGCTCACAACCTGACACTTAGAGAGTATACATTTTTCTTAGCTGCCCACCAAACATATGCAAGACTAGATCTCCTTTTAGCCACACCTGGCCTCCCACACAGGATTAAGCAGCCAAAGATTGGAGTACTGGCCTTTCTGATCACGTGCCGATTACACTACACCTCACAGTGCCAGACCCGTGACAGGGGCCCAGGTTGTGGTGACTTACCTCACCTATGCTGAGGTTTGCACAGAAACAAGAGACACGATCAGATCATATTTGACCCTTAATGACACATCGGAGATTTCAGTAGTTGGGATATGGGAAGATCTGAAAGCAGTGGTGAGAGGTCATTTTATAGCCATTGCCACACGCTATAATGCTCTCCGTAAGGAGAAGCATCAGCAATTGGAAGCCAAGATAAAAGAATTGGAGGAGAGGCATAGGGGAACGGGTGCAATGGACACAAGATGCCAGCTTGGGGTGGCACGCAAATGATTGAAGGTCCTAAATATAGACACAGCAGAACATGCACTGTTACATACTAGGCAAATGTACTATACGGGGGGAACAAAGCAGGATGAATCTTGGCCCATCGATTACGTGCACAGGCAACGCAACGGTGAGTAAATGTGGTTCAGACCTAGAATGGCGAGGCCGCTCTCAGTGATGAGGTGATTCTACAGGAATTCGGGAAGATTTACACCTCACTCTACACACAGGGGAGCTTAGACACAACAGCAATTAATGCTTATTTAGAGTTGATGCCCTTGCCCCAAATCCCTCAATTGACAGCCACGGCCCTAGACAAGGACATTACTTCCACTGAAGTTTTGCCAGCTATACAGCGTCTTTCCACGGGAAAGGCACAAGGGCAAGATGGGTTTGGAGCAGAGTTTTATAAACTGTTTGGGGATGTCCTGGCACCCATACTGGAATGGCTTTTAACAGCTTTGCGAATCTAGAGTCACTTACCCCCTCAATGCAATTAGGAACCATCACGGTCATTACGTTACCCTGACGGACCCAACTCTCTGCTCGTCCTATAGGCCTATCACATTATTGAATGTGGATGCCAAACTTTTCACTAGTGTTCTGGCAAACAGATTGAGCCCTTATATACAGGGATTGATAGATCCAGATCAGACTGGGTTCATCCCAGAGAGAACCTGTGCCGACAATACTAGGAGGCTGTGTCATCTTTTAGACAAAGTGCCGCAAACCCACATACCAACAGTATTATTGTTTCTGAATGCAGAGAAGGCTTTTGATTTGGTCCACTAGTAATTCCTGTTTGCAGTCTTACCTCACTAGGGTTTAGGGCCGCAATTCTGTAAATGGGTGCAATGCAACTACACCAGAGTGAGTGTTAATGGAGGCTTATCTGCCCCCTTCCATATCACCAGAGGCATCAGAAAAGGCTGCCCTCTATCGCCCTTATCTCCCTTACTATTTGCCCTATATACGGAACGCATACTTCTATAATATAAGTGGCATCCCGATGGGAGGCAGAGACCATAAAATAGCATTATATGCAGGCAATGTCCTGCTTTAACTGTCACAATCAAATGTGTTGTTCATGGTGGAACTGGAAGAACTAAACACCTTCAGAGAGGTGGCTGGGTTCAAGGCCAACTTGTCAAAATGTTCTGTCATCAACTCAACAGTGCCAGAAACAGAGGTGGAAGACATTCAGCACACCTTGCCTTTTACATGGACCACGCAGGCAGGGCAGTATTTAGGCCTGCAGGTATGCATTACCCCGGCCGCCTCGGCCTAAAGTAACTACACCTCCCTGTTGAGTGAGGTGCGGGAAGGACTGGCCAGGTGGAGGGGCTATGGGCTCTCTTGATTGGGATGAGTAGAGGCCATAAAGATTACGCTGCTCCCTAAAGTTTTGCTCATCATGCAAACATTGCTGCAGCAACTCCATCTGGGTGCCTGGCACTCTGCAGAAGCTAATTTGGGAATTCATTTGGGCGAGGAAAAAAGCAAGAGTGGCACCAACAAAGGCTTACCTCCCACAGTCAGATGGAGGACTGGGAGTCCCCCATTTGATTAGTTATTACCAAGCCGCCCAACTAAGCTACCTACTGGAATGGTCCCGGGAACGCACTGAGAAACATTGGTGCTTTATTGACCAAGCAGTGGCAGGACAACATATTTGGAAGATCCCATGGCTCCCCTAGGTGCATCATCCTTTGAAAGTTTATATCTCCTGCAACCCTGATCTCCCCCCAGCTCTCACTGGAAACTCTTTCAAGACCTGGCAGGACTCCAACTATGGTCAGTTTACAATGTCCCACAAACAGTGTATTGGCAGTATCTACCACATCCTCCCCAGGGATTAAACCTCACACGGGCAGACCCCTCCTTCCCTTTGAGAGATGGTTATTAACACGCACAAATGATAGGAAGCTCATATCTGACATTTATGGATTCCTGATTACACCACAGCATTTAACCCAGACACCAGCTAAGAGCAGATGGGAAACTGAATGTGGACGTTCCTTTACAGACAGGGAATGGTGGGATGTGCTACATTGTGCGCAAGTGTCAGCTCGCAATATGAACACTAAAGAACTATTGTTAATAATAGCGCATTACTGGTACTTCACGCCAGCACGAATCGCCAAATGGCGGAAAGTCACAACAGTCCAGTGCTGGCAGAATTGTGGGCAGCTAGGTACACTGACAAATCTTTTCTGGCACTAACCCCGAGTGGCCTCTTTATGGGACAACTTTTAAACATTATCGATGCGGTCTATGAAACCACACTACCACGCTTTCCTAGTTACATACTACTATGGCTTCCAAACCAACAGACAGATCCCCTCAAAGCCCTGAAAGGCAAAGCCATTACATTAAAGATTGGAGCAGCTAAGCAACTTCTTCTAGCCCGCTGGGGTACGGAGGTGATCCCTACACACACAGACTAGCTGCACAAACTACGGGATATACTGTGGTTGGAGAAACTGACAGCCGTGGCTACTGGATCCCTGCCCACTTTCGATAAAACATGGGGTCCCTGTGTTACATATCTTGCTGATGAATTTAGGGAACTGACATGCCCACATTATCTACGCGTCCTACGTTCAGACATACATCTGAAGGTACAGGGCACACTGCAGGAAGAAGTAGGGATTTACCCACAGGGGTGATAAGCTAAGTATACGATAAAAACAACTTACAGGTGTGGTTGTGATTGTCCTGCTCCTTTTTCTTTCTGGTGTTTCCATTTTTATTGTTTATATTTTTCCTCCACCAGCCAGTGGTTGTAAGTGGTACTGTTGTATACCATTAGTAAAAATAATAAAATTATTTAATACTAAAGAACACCCAGCCAATCTCAATATTACCTTCAACCATAGAACCTGTCATCCAACCATGCTTTGCTAAAGGAGTTGAAACAATTGTCATCTTACATTGGTAGGTGATGTCAGAAAAGCATTGATATGGTTTGCCTTCTTCCTTCATATTCAGACAAGTTTTAACGCAGGGGCAAAGCTGGGAATCGTTATGGTTTGCCTTCTTCCTTCATATTCAGACATGTTTTAACGCAGGGGCAAAGCTAGAAATTGTTCTGAGCCCCCGGAAATCCAACCTTGCTCTCTCTACTACCTTTGTCAATTTTTGTTAATCAGAACATCTCTTCCTATAACTCTGACTCTGTTAAGGACCTTAAAATATATATATATATATTTCATGGTAATTTAGTTTAGATTTTTTCATGGTATTTTAGTTTAGTTTTGTTTTTTGTAGATTAATGATCAATTTATTAAATTAATTTTTTCAATTATTTTTTTTTAATTGTATTGCTGACAACAAGAATGACAATTATACCTTTTCACATAAAAAGTTTTTTTTTATTCAAGGATTGGTTTCATACAGATGGAAAAAATGTGATACATGATGTATTATTTAAAGCAGGATATATATATTTTCTCAAAAGGTGGTATGATGGACATTATATGCACTCAATTCATTATTATCATAATTTTTTGTCACCATGTTGCTTTAAGAAAATCACTTGTATATAAATGGGGCAAAAATGGCGGCCCCACAGGTTGAGAAAGGCGGAGACGCCGAAACGCGTTCCTGTTTGGTTACATTAAACCTGATTTTGCACATTCACGGAGTGCCGGTTGCCTTATTGAGGAATAAGGTTTTGTTTTCATGTTAGACGCGGTGGCGCGCGTCATATCCAGGCACCATTGGCAGTCAGGAGCGGCAAGGGAATTGCCCAACTTAAGTGCCGTTAGATTAACCTCGCTGCCCCCGTAACGGATATTTATCAAGTGAGACCTTCGCACCGTTCCCGACAGTCTACGCGGAGTCGGAGGACACCGGAGTCGACAGTCGTTGTGAACGGTAAGCGAAGTGTTCTTGTTTATCTTCATTTCATCTTTTTCCAAACGGAGCCAAGCGCCGAGCAGAGATTGACATTGATTGTGTTCCGCACGGCGCGTGAATGTTGAAAGGGATCAATACAACTACAAGTGTTTATAAAGAATTGGCAACATTGTATCCATACTTATATGGAAAACAGACTATGTAAATATTTGAGAAGCCGCATAATACTTCTGGGAAAGAGCGAACATTTCATTCATCACAAACTTAGCGTAATGCGAATGTTTTCAACAAAAATAATGCACAGTTTCATGACTAACATTAAAGCATAACAAACAATAGACGAGTGTGTAAACCGGAGTACGGAACTGTGTTGTGATTATAACTAGATACAAACCATTTGGAAGATTCGCGAAGCTGCATACGATGTAAATGACGTGGATGCGAGGAAGTGCAATACCACTTGAAATTATTTGTCTCTGGTGTCTAGACGAACATTTTAACAAAATAGTCACGAGAAATCAGCAATAAGTAGAGATCGTAATACGGCGCAATTGATTTAAGGTTTTAGTAAAACGCATAAGAAAGTTTAATGAACACAAGAGAAATATGTCGATCTTCGAACTGGGACGTAACCTGAATGAAGCACTGAGAACAAGCTAGGGTGCAAGATTGGAGGATCGTGTGACATACTTGTATAAGACAATTTCCATCCATATTGCAATTACAAATTACATTTATACACAGAAAATGGCCAGCAAAATTACAAATGTCTACGAAAACAGAAAATTAAGAGCAGAACTAGCCTTTGCTAAATGTACCAGCGACGAGAAAGATCAAACAACCAGGGGAGACTCTGTAGTAGGAAGTACAGACATTTTCTGGTGCATTCAAAGAATTAGAAAGAATAAAAAAGAAAGAATTAAATAAATGGTCGGGGTGTGAATCGCTCAATAAATATTTGGAAGTAGACAGAGTACCCAGGGGGCTAACAATTTTTATCATGCCCACTTATGATGACCCCAATCCTGATCTTTTAAAAGAATGGGCAGATCACAATGCCGCAAGTTCTGCAGGAATGATGAGAATATTGATCAAGTATTGAAAATGTTACTAAACAAATTGAAGCGTTCTCTGACAAAAAGTTAGTTGAGTCTTTAAGCAATACTATGGAAGCACGATTGACCAAAATTGAGGAAGAAATCATTTCCAAGAAATCACGGAAATTCAATAGAGATACATTTGATTATGAGACGGGACAAATGTACACATTCGCGAGGAAATTTGATTATTGGAGACAATTGAAAGTGAAGGAATCATTAAGTCAAATCCAAAACACTGTGAGAAGGACATCCAATGGAGGCATGAGTGAGAGTTCTGACACAGATTTTGAAGAATCATCAAGAACAAGGTCACATACCACACTACAAGAAGAGTTTGATTTTTTAAGGAAGGATCGGAGAACAAATCACAGACCCTGGAGAGGAGGAACCCGAACAAGAGGAAGAGGCAGAGGCAGAAAAGACGAGGGGGCAAAAGAAATCCACAGCGACGAGGGAAGCAAGATGACTCGAAGCAACAAACGGTATTAATAGATGACAAAACTGTGGTAAATTTGTCAGAAATTCAATTAGATCAGGAGGACAAAGCTAATTTATCGTTAGGCCTCTCGTACTGCCAACCCAGTGACTTTGATTATGTGCAAAGTCATATAGATTTGTTTTTATTTATACGCAAATTAAAACTGCTAAAAATTAATCTAGCCAAAAGTAAAAGGACAACAATGCAAGGGGAGTGCACAGAAGGAACCAGCAGCAATATAGAAAGACTAACCAGTCACAATTTATTAATTGAGGATGTTGCATTAATGAGAGAACTTTGGGAACTGGAAGACAGTGCAATGGGAGAAATTAATGAAGAGCAGATCATTGGGAGATTAGAGTCAGAAGGAGTTTGCCTAGACAAAGAAGGAGCATCAGGCCTCAAACCCAAGTCAAAAACCATTCCATCACCCAGTAGAGACATGATTGATCAGTTTTCTGAAACTTTGATTAAAAAATTTAAAATCTTGAGGGTCCGATCGTTGAGTACATTCAAAAACAAAAAGTGTGGATATTATAAAACATTAGATAAACTTTCCAATAATTCAGACATCGTAGTAAGAGGCTCCGACAAAGGAGGAAACATAGGGGGTGATTCTGATTCTGGCGGGCGGCGGAGGCCGCCCGCCAGAATTCCACCCTCCATTATACCGCTCCGCGGTCAGAAGACCGCGGAGAGTATTATGAGTTTTTCCCTGGGCTGGCGGGCGGTCTCCAAAAGACCGCCCGCCAGCCCAGGGAAAAACTCCCTTCCCACGAGGATGCCGGCTCGTAATCGAGCCGGAGGAGTGGGAAGGTGCGACGGGTGCAGTGGCACCCGTCGCGTATTTCAGTGTCTGCAAGGCAGACACTGAAATACTTTGCGGGGCCCTCTTACGGGGGCCCCTGCCGTGCCCATGCCATTGGCATGGGCACGGCAGGGGCCCCCAGGGGCCCCGCGACCCCCCCTACCGCCATCCTGTTCATGGCGGCTTTCCCGCCATGAACAGGATGGCGGTAGGGGGGGTCAGAATCCCCTCGGCGGCGCAGCGAGCTGCGCCGCCTTGGAGGATTCTTAGGGGCAGCGGAAAACCGGCGGGAGACCGCCGGTTTTCCTGCACTGACCGCGGCCAAAGCGCTGCGGTCAGAATGCCCTGCGGGGCACCGCCGGCCTGTCGGCGGTGCTCCCGCCGACCCTGGCCCCGGCGGTCTAAGACCGCCGGGGTCAGAATCACCCCCATAGTGATTTGGTCAACAAAACAATACATGGATGAAGCGTATAAACAACTAAATGACACTAAATGTTATTAAAGAATTGATTCAGAACATGTTGAGAACATCAAAAGACAATTTGATCTGAAACTGATGCAATTGCGTGATAGAGGTCTCATCAGTCAACAAGAATAGAGTTTTCTGAATGTAGACTTTCCCAAATTACCTGTGTTTTATTTGATACCAAAGATCCACAAAGATGTACACAAACCCCCTGGGAGACCTATAGTGTCCATTAAAGGGAGTTTGTTTGAAACAGTATCACAGTACATAGACACTTTTCTGCAACCACTAGTCAGAAATTTATCTTCGTATTTGCAAGACAGTGGTGATTTTTTGAGGAGGATCTTTGATGATGGCTGTGAAAGTGAATTTTTTTTGATGACTCTTGATGTAACAGCATTGTATACAAGTATTCCACATGAATTAGGAATCCAGGTGGTAGAGTACTTTCTGAAAATGAGATCCATTAGTTTTTACCATCATAGTAAAATGTTGAGTCAGATGATACGATGGTGTTTACAACATAACATGTTCTTCTTTAATAGTGAGATATTTGAGCAGGTATGTAGTACAGCGATGGGAACATGCTTTGCTGCAAGTTATGCTAACTTATTCATGGGTTGGTGGGAAGAACAGATGCTAAATAACTTCCCGTTAGACAAATGGAATGACAATATCATCTTGTGGCTCAGATATATCGATTATATTTTCATAATTTGGAATGGTGATCGTGGCACTGCTGGCAATTTTATCAAAGAAATAAACGCAAATAATTGCAATCTGAAATTTACTGGTAAAATTGACAAGCATGAGATTGAATTTCTAGATATCAGAGTATTTATTGAAAACAATAAAATTGAGACAACATTGTTTAGGAAAGTTACAGCAGGGAATAGCATCCTACATGCCAAAATCTATCATCCACAACCCTTGAAGAACAACATTCCTTTTGGAGAATTTTGGAGAGCCAAGAGGATTGGCAGCAAAGACAATGATTTCCTAAAGGTGCAAGACAACATGATTGATAGAATAAAACAGAGAGGATACTCCAGTGAGATATTACAACACAGTGTAGCTAGAGTTAAATCCCGTTCCAGAGATCAGTTGTTATTCTCTTCGGAGCAAAGGAGTAACGGTGTAAATAAGAAAAGTGACACCCACAAAGATACCGCCAACTTTAGATATATAACTACCTTTAATACTGCACATGAATCCATAAGAAAGATTCTAAAGAAACATTGGCACATGTTAAAAAGTGATCCTGTGATAGGCACAAACTTGAAAAAAAGACCTACAATAACATATAGAAAAGGTACGTCCATGAGAAATGTACTTGTGAAGAGTGATGTGCGACAAGGGAAAACTTTTCAAAGTAGTTGGCTTAAATCGCAAAATGGATTCTTTAAATGTGCCAAATGTAAAGCATGCAAAAATGGTGAAAACATTAAAAGCATCAGGCAAGGAGACAGAACCATTCACACTATAAAAGGCAGATATGACTGCAGGAGGGAGTGAATACGTCATCTACATTCTAAAATGTAGCTGTCCCAAGATATATGTTGGCAGCACTAAACTACAAGCACATAAAAGAATACTCCAACATTTCAGGGCTATAGCCAACAAAGATGATTCTCATCCCGTTGCCAGACATGTACATGAGTTTCATGCAGGGCGAATAGAAAGCATCAAATATAGTGTAATTGACGGGATAAGAAAAGATGTCCGTGGAGGAGATAGGGAGAAAAATTTGAGAAAGTTAGAATCTAGATCTATATTGACACTAGATTCTAGAGAACCAGTAGGGTTGAATTTCAGTGAAGAATTATATATACATTTGAGTTAATACTCGTTGGTTCCTACCACTGTGAATACACTTTCACATGTGGACATATTTCTCCCTGTTGGTATAGTCCTTCCTCCAGAGATTTACCTTTCCATAAATAAATATTTTTCTCACTCCTGTGGAAATAGATGTATTACAGCTAGACGATATCACATCATTAAATAGGTTGGAGAGTATGGTTATATCCGTGTAATGTTGTTGCAGTTTTCATATGAATTTCTAACAGATTTTAAGATTTTTTCATGGTAATTTAGATTAGATTTTTTCATGGTATTTTAGTTTAGTTTTTTTTCTTGTAGATTAATGATCAATTTATTCAATTAATTTTTTCAACTAGTTTTTTTTAATTGTATTGCTGACGACAAGAATGACAATTATACCTTTTCACATAAAAAGATTTTTTTTATTCAAGGATCGGTTTCATACAGATGGAAAAAATGTGATACATGATGTATTATTTAAAGCAGTATATATATATTTTCTCAAAAGGTGGTATGATGGACATTATATGCACTCAATTCATTATTATCATTATTTTTTGTCACCATGTTGCTTTAAGAAAATCACTTGTATATAAATGGGGCAAAAATGGCGGCCCCACAGGTTGAGAAAGGCGGAGACGCCGAAACGCGTTCCTGTTTGGTTACATTAAACCTGATTTTGCACATTCACGGAGTGCCGGTTGCCTTATTGAGGAATAAGGTTTTGTTTTCATGTTTGACGGTGTGGCGTGCGTCATATCCAGGCATCATTGGCGGTCAGGAACGGCAAGGGAATTGCCGAACTTAAGTGCCGATATATATGTATATATATATATATATATATATATATATATATATATATATATATACCTACTTACCTACTGACGGTCACCAGCAGCTCATTATAGTTAGGACCTCGTTTCCAGTTTTACCAATAACCTTGGTGCTGCTTGAGGAATCTTCACAAAATTCATACTTCAGTGGGTTCAGTTGCTGACTTGAAAGTTTCGGGGTCATTCATCAAGGGGGGGCTGAGAAAAAGGGGGTCCCAAAACTCATGTCATGCATTTTTCCATTGGGATTTTAAACACGACTACCGCCTGAACCGCTGGACAGAATTACACCTAATTTGGTAGAAAGCTAGCTCTTGGTCCATAAAATGTGCTTTTATTGGTGTGAATCCGTTCGGTAGTTTTTGAGATATTAGCAATTAAAAAATATAGATATCTAGGGTCACAGATCCTTCGCGGATCCAACTGTCCCTGTGCTTATATTTGATTTGCTGCCAACACTTCAACAAGGAAGAGTTGGTAGTAATTTTGGGACTCGGTTTCAGCCGAGTCCCAGAAAAAAAGTTTAACAAAAGAAAAGAGGCCAGGGTAGGGTCACCCATAGCCCCCAGCCTTGATCTAGGGGGCTCTCACAAACCCCACCTAAAAATCTTTTATTTAAAAAAACTATCCCTGAAAAATCTGCAGATCTGGATTTTTCTGAGATTTTAAAAAGAACATGGTGGTCTCCCACCCTTTTCTTTTATTTTGCCCCTGGGTGGGATGGGTCCCAGGAGCATTGGGGCTTAAAAAAGAAGGGAGGTGCATGGGATCCCCCTCCTTAGACTTATATGAGCCCCAGGGACCACCACCTCCCCGGGACAATGATGTAAATTTGAGGGGGGCCTGCACAGCTCCCCCACACCCCAGAGAACACTACCTCCCCAGGACAAAATGTTTATTTGTAATTGGGGAGGCCATATAGCCCCTTAATTGCAATAAATTGCCCTGGTGGCAGTCCCCGCGGCTAAATATGAAATTTATGCGGGCGTCCGGCATGGCCCCATGTAAATCTGCAATGGATCTCGCAACAAATCAAAAAAATATATATATACTCAAACACTCATTCTGACACCCTTACAGACACTCTCACACCCACTGTGACACTGAAAGAGGCCCTCTCACACCCAGTCAGACACCCAGAGATATGCTTGACACCCAATGTGACACTCAGACACTCTCACACCCACTCATATCCAGACACTCTCAAACCCATTGTGACACCCAGTCAGACACTCTCACATCCACTCACACACTGAGATAGACACTCCCACACCCACTCATACACCCAGACTGATATTCTCACACTCCCACACTCTCACACTCTCACACCCTCTGTGACACCCAGACACTCCCACACCCACTCACACACCCTCGCAGACACTTTCACACCCACTGTGACACCCAGACAATCTCACACCCACTCACATACCCTGATAGACACTCTTACACCCACTGACATACCCATACACTCTCTCACACACACACACACACACACTGATGCCTATACAGCCATTCTCACACCCACTGTGACTAGCAGACACTCTCACATCAAGTCACACACCTAGACAGATGCTCCCACACCCACTGTGGGACACAGACAGACACTCTCACACACCCAGACACTTTCACACCAAGGGGGTGATTCTGACCCCGGCGGTCTTAGATCGCCGGGGCCAGGGTCGGCGGGAGCACCGCCGACAGGCCGGCGGTGCCCCGCAGGGCATTCTGACCGCGGCGCTTTGGCCGCGGTCAGTGCAGGAAAACCGGCGGTCTCCCGCCGGTTTTCCGCTGCCCCTAAGAATCCTCCAAGGCGGCGCAGCTCGCTGCGCCGCCGAGGGGATTCTGACCCCCCCTACCGCCATCCTGTTCATGGCGGGAAAGCCGCCATGAACAGGATGGCGGTAGGGGGGGTCGCGGGGCCCCTGGGGGCCCCTGCCGTGCCCATGCCAATGGCATGGGCACGGCAGGGGCCCCCGTAAGAGGGCCCCGCAAAGTATTTCAGTGTCTGCCTTGCAGACACTGAAATACGCGACGGGTGCCACTGCACCCGTCGCACCTTCCCACTCCGCCGGCTCGATTACGAGCCGGCATCCTCGTGGGAAGGGAGTTTTTCCCTGGGCTGGCGGGCGGTCTTTTGGAGACCGCCCGCCAGCCCAGGGAAAAACTCATAATACCCTCCGCGGTCTTCTGACCGCGGAGCGGTATAATGGAGGGCGGAATTCTGGCGGGCGGCCTCCGCCGCCCGCCAGAATCAGAATCACCCCCCAAATCACACACCCATACAGACTGTCACATCCAGTCACACACCCAGACAGATGCTCTCAGACCCACTGTGACACCTAGACAGATACTCTCATACTCAGTCACACACCCAGATAGATACTCTCACACCCACTCACACTTCCAGGCAGACACACTCACAACCTCTCACACACCCAGACAGACACTCCTACACCTATTCACACACCAGACAGACACTCTCACATTGACTGTGACACACAGACAGACACTGTCACACCCACTCACACACCCAGAAAGAATATCTCTCACACACACACTCAGAGAGACACTGTCATACCCACTCACACACCTAGACAGACACTCTCACACCCACTCTCACACCCATACAGACACTCTCACACCCATTGTGACACCCAGACACTCCAGGAACCAGAAGGATGTTTTCACACCCATTGTGACACACAGGAAGAATAATCTCACAGCCATGCATACTCAAACACTCTCACACCGAGGCACACATCCAGAAAAACACTCTCACACCCAGATAGACACTCCCACACCCACTCACCCACCCAGCCAGACACTCTCACACCCACGCAGACACCCAGACAAACACTCTCACGCCCAATATTACACCCAGACAGGTACTATCATACCCACTCACACACCCAGGTACTCTCACACCTACTCACACAGCCAAACAGATGTCTCACACCAACCCACACACCCAGACAGATGATCTCACACCTATTCACACACCCAGACATTCGCACACCCACTGTGACACCCAGACAGGCACTCTCACACAAAGTCACAGATCCAGACACTATCACACCCACTCACACACCTAGACACTCTGACACCCTCTCACACACTCAAATAGACACTTGAACACCTACTCACAGGCAACTGGGAGAGTGTTATAACCACTAAGATATTTATTGAGACACTCCCGGTGCCTCTGGCAGATCCAGTCACAGATGTACGCATACAGTTACACACTCACTCGCAGATACTGCCATATCCAGTCACAGAAACAAGAAAACACTTACAGAGCCAAGGACATAGTCATTGACCCACTAACACATCCAGTGATGGACTAATAAAACCAGTCACACACCCAGTAATACATCCTGTGTTGCTGGTGTTCCTTGGATTACTGCTTTTGGTTTGTGAATTCACAATGGATCAGTGGATCCAAATGATTTGTAAAATAAACAAAAATAGGAATTGAAAGATGAGGAAATGATTGAAGGGAAAAGGATTGGCTCTGACAAGCGCCTTTATGTTTATGATGTTTAGAGGATAACTGTACATAAAACATGATGCAGTCTTTCAAGTTCTGGAGGAACACCCTGGTGCCTTTCTCTGTCAAATGAAATTCATCATTTCCATATCTATACCATCCATATCAAAGCTCAAATTGCTGTGGTATATAGACCCAATGTTGTGGTTTCTGAGGAACGCAGAAACTGTTTTATTACAATGTTTCCCACATATATCTATCTGCAGACAGAATTTACTTGACCACTTCCACATCTGTCTTTGTCAAATGTTGGAAAATATAAGGCAGTGTTTGGAAAAGTGCCATTAATTTACCAAAGATATCTTCCATTGGGCATTCCAGTCCTATCCCAGTAAGAGAGCCCAGGCCTTTGCCACCACAGTGCACAATCATGAGGTCATGATGCAGTTAAAAAGGGGATAGGAGCTCAAATTTAAAAGAACATATTTGATTGTAAATAAAGTCCAACTAAAATGCGTCAAAAATAAACTCAAACAAACTCACCAAACATAAAATTACGAAGAGAGGAGGGGTAGAAATCTCAGTCTTTATAAATCAGTCTGTTCTCGGAGGCCACAACGTCCATCCATCATAAAGAATAACGAGAAACGCAGCGTTTTCAAATGCACTGATAATCCATGGTAATTAATGAGTGCATGCTCAGGAAGGGGAAGCATATCACCTCAATGTGCACCAACTACAAAAACGGTGCAATCGTCCCATCCAAAAAGAAGCAGACAGGCACACATGCTCTAAAGCTAAATGCTGCATCCGGTGCAGGAACCAGTGCTTAATTTGTGCTTGGTATTTCCGGTGCTGAGCACCGGCACTTATTTGTGAGGGCCGGCACTTATTCTTATGCCTCAAGCATTTGCTGCGGGCAAAAGACAAATATGGGAAAGACGGAAGAAGAAAAAACTAAAAAGCGTCATAAAGGGAGAAAGTAGAAAGTGTTAGAGCGTCAGAGCCTTAATAAGTAAACTTACGAGGGGACGGGTTTAGGACGATGAACCTTTGGACCACGTTCGGGGGCTTCCCAGTAGGAGATGTCTTCTTGACATCACAAATCAATAGATCAATTACCCAATCGATAGTCACAGTAACTAATCAACAAGCTGATCAATAACATTTAATTCGAACCAATAAGTTGAACGCACCATGACCTTTTAGTCATGAATAACCACACCAATTTAGTTAAGTGTTAGGATATTTATTTCCCTATTGGTTACAATCTAACATCATTTCTGTTAATCTCACTAGCAATCAATCTCATTAGGAACTCATCTAATTAGCAATTAGAACGCAATT
This sequence comes from Pleurodeles waltl, assembly GCF_031143425.1. Classification (NCBI taxonomy): domain Eukaryota; kingdom Metazoa; phylum Chordata; class Amphibia; order Caudata; family Salamandridae; genus Pleurodeles; species Pleurodeles waltl. The sequence continues at coordinate 834,519,630 of NC_090444.1, forward strand.
AATCAATGCATGGAGAATATTCATTCCGTAGTTAGGCGCATCATTAATATGAAGCAACTCAGCAAAGTCTCAGTAATACATGATTCAACAAAGCAAGAACTCAGTCATTTGTCTATTTGCGTTAGATAATTGTGAACACCTTAACTAACCTCAAATTAGCATCAGTATTTTGGGATTCATGCAAAACATTTTAGCAAAACATGAATTTAGAAAACATCTCACTATGGCCTCTATCAAAAGAGCAGTTGGTACCTAGAAAGAAAAGGCAAACAGACAATTACAATTTTGCATCAGATAGTTACCAATCCAACAGATCAGCAAACAGCATCAGTCTTCGTCCTCAGGACATCAGTCGATTCACCATCAGCAGAGTTAGGGAGGGGCAAGGTCTCGATATAGCATAGTTAAGGAATAGGATCTTCCCTCATATGGAGGAGAAGTAAGTGTCAGGTAAGAATGGGTAGAGGATGGTTCAAAGTATCAGGACAAAGCAAAAGAGCAAAAGTCTCTGTGAGTGAGCGAAGTCTAAAAGCCTCTGCACCAAAAAGCCAAAAAGCCTTGTTTCTCTTTGGGTCACTCTGGTATATCAAAACTATCTAATTAGCCCTTAACTCCTCATTGGATAATACTTGGTGCATCATTATCGCTGTCCAATAATTCTTTACGCATGTTGCCAGAATTTTCCACAAACCACAGTTCTCGTGACGTCTTCATCAGTTGGAATGTCAGGTAAGAAAAGTTACACTTCGCGCTCCGGTCAGTGTCTCTATTGTTTTCTCCTACTCCAGTTAGCCTTGCACCTGTTACGAATTACACTGTTGCATTCAGCAAGAATGTCTCCTGGAGCAAGTCGGGTCTCATGAGAAAGAATTTACTACGGCTACACACACACATAACTTCTGGAAAAGTACAGCTTCGTGTCCTTCAGAAAAACAGCACCCTTGCACGTTATAAAAATATAGTTTAATATGAGACCAGGTAGCTAGGCCCAGACCCTTGCTAAGCTAAGGCCTTTTAATTTCAATAAAGCAAACTCTTAATATGTTACTCTAGGAGGAGCCAAGATGGCCACCGGGAAGGACGCTTAGACAAGCGCTCCATCTCGGGTTCGCCAAATAAATAACTGCGGGGCGCTCCCGGGGCGCCATTACCTGGAGGAGGAGACGGGATCGGCTCCATGTGCCCCCGCTCCCCATCAGCGGTATCGAGTGCAGTCGGGCGGCCCCCGGAGAATCGGCATCTTCATAGGAGCCGTGGCCGCCATCTTTCTCGAAACGGTGCTCCGGGCTCCAACCGGAGTGCCCGACAACAAGGTGGGTGCGCGGCGGCGGGAGGGGCTTGTATTGGGGAGGTAGTAAGCCCACATCCGGGCCATGCTCCCCATTCGCTTCCCCCCTCCCCCCCCTTTCTCACCATGGATTCCCCCCTGCTTGGATGGGGGGGTAGTGGAAACGGAGACCTGGCTGCCTGGGCCCTCTGGGGGTGCCCCCCCTTAACATCCACAGACGAGGCGCGCCCCCCCGGAGAGGACCCTGGGGCCGCAGGAGGAACTTGTTGCTAAAACTTCCAGGGCACATGTGCAGCCGGACCGGACCATGCCTGGATCTGGCATGCGGCGAGCGGCGCCCCCCCACCGCGTGAGTGCCGGACTGCTGCGGTGAATCCACGAGCGCTCGGAGCTCGCTCGGCGCACGCCTACAGGAGGGATCCTTCCCCCCCCCATTTCATCAGAGGATCTGGGGCCCGGGATCTGTCGTCAGCGGGGGAATCAGTAGGGGCATGTGGGTTTTGCCCCCCCCTCTCCTGCCCACGCTGGTTGGTGGACCCAGCGATGGGGAGCCACTGCCCACCCGAGCCAGAACTTATCTCAGAGACCAACAGGAGGGCTGAAATCTCAGAAATTGGATTGCACATCGGCATTGACCCGTGAGGTCGTGTAGCCCCCCTGCCTGAACTGCCCGGGGAACGTGGGTGACCGCGTGAGTGCAAGTGGAACGAGGATACACAATAAAGAGGCGTGGGTGCGCTACCAGCGAAGTCATCCGCCTGGTTGCACCCGGTGGAGCAGTACATCCACCTAAAGGACACTTACAAATAAGGCAAAATGGCCGGGAAGTCCACATCGGCGAAAAGCCAAGACCGGAACACGCACGGACCGGCACCCGGCGATCAACAACTTATACCCACCCTGCAGTCACTGGAAAGCACACTCCAAGCCCACTCCTCACTATTCGAGAAAGTGCTACAAGCAATTATGGACACTAAGGGGGTCATTCCAACCCTGGCGGTCGGTGTTAAAGCGGCGGCCAACCCGCCAACAGGCAGGCGGTAAAAAAAATGGAATTCTGACCCTGGCGGGAACCGCCAACACAGCCCGCCACTTTAACACTCTGACCGCCATGGCGGGACAAACAAACAGCGCAGCGGTCACCGCCAACAGACAGGCGGCAGACAATGTACCGCCCACCCTATCACAACTCACCAATCCGCCACCTTTTCCGGGGCGGGAGCCCCGCCAATAAAAACACGGCGGAAACAGACAACGAACGGGAAAACGCTCACCTCTATACACTCCACGAGGAATCTGGACAGCATGGAACCCGAATTAAACATCCGACCAGCTATTGTCTACCTGCTCCTCTACCAGGAGCACGAACGCCGGCGCAGACGACAACGGTGAGTACTGCACCTACGACACAGGGGAGGGGGGAGGAGAAAAGGTTACGGGCACACACATACGCGGCACACCCACCTCCCCCCAAATTCCTACACACCAATGCAGAGCAACAAGTCAGAGTGACACCCCCAAACCCAACGGAATAATGCAAAGACAAAATAAAATGATCATTAAAATTGAAGTATATTATAGCACATTTGAAGTTAAGTGAAATATGAAATATATAAATAAAATAAATAGCAACATGAACAATATATACATAGCCCAAAAGTCCGGCACATTTTGGCAACCTTCCATTGTTCGTGGGCCAATGTGCATAAACACATGGGCAAAGCCCACACACGAGACCCGATTACATTGGAGAGAACACTGCTGGGGCATCAGATAATAAAACTACAGGCACCTCAGGAGGAAGGGGGGGCACCTCAGCCACATGAGTCCACGACGTCAGATCCACAAGGGGCCTCCATGCCCACTGTACCATCCAGGGGAGTGCAAAGCCACAGTCTCTCAAGTCTCTACAGTGGGTGGATTGCCCACTACTGCATCCTGGGGAGTGCCAAGTCACAGTCTCTCAAGTCTCTACAGTGGGTGGATTGCCCACTGCTGCATCCTGGGGAGTGCAAAGCCACAGTCTCTCAAGTCTCTACAGTGGGTGGATTGCCCACTGTTACATCCTGGGGAGTGCAAAGGCACAGTCCATCAAGTGGATTACAGACTCCACAGGTTATGGAGGAGGCATGGTGCCCAGAGTGCTTCGTGAAGCCCTGCCCGACATAGATCCGGCCCTGCCAATGGGCCAGCGGTGCTTGAGATGAAGGGCCCAGCGGAGCAGTTCAGAGACGGCGGTGCCCAGCGGAGCGGTGCTTGACAGGAAGGGCCCTGCGGAGCAGTTCAGAGACGGCGGTGCCCAGTGGAGCGGTGCTTGACAAGAAGGGCCCAGCGGAGCGGTGCTTGACAGGAAGGGCCCAGCGGAGCGGTGATTGACAGGAAGGGCCCAGCGGAGCGGTGCTTGAGATGAAGGGCCCAGCGGAGCGGTGCTTGACAGGAAGGGCCCAGCGGAGCAGTTCAGAGACGGCGGTGCCCAGCGGAGCGGTGCTTGACAGGAAGGGCCCAGCGGAGCGGTGCTTGAGATGAAGGGCCCTGTTCAGCGGTGCTTGTCACGGCGGGCCCTGTTCAGCGGTGCTTGTCTTGAAGGGCCCTGTTCAGCGGTGCTTGTCATGGCGGGCCTGTTCAGCGGTGCTTGTCACGGCGGGGCCTGTTCAGCGGTGCCTGTCTTGGCGGGGCCCTTTTCAGCAGTGCTTGTCTTGTGTTCCTAGGGAACCAGATCTGGCCAATATTTCCTGCTCAGTCGCCATCCGACCTTTCGCTTGCGGGGCCCTCCTGTGCTGGAGTCCTGGGCCCGTGGGTGTCCTCCGTCACACCCGAAATGGGGCTGGTGGGGCCCTCCTGGGCAGCTCGCCTGCTGCTGGACTTGTCCGCCCTGCTGCCCTTGCCCTCCTTCGCCGAATCTCTGGGGCCCTTGCCTCCCTTTGTGGATGTGCCAGGTGACGGTGCAAGGCTAGTGTCCTTGGGGGCAGCCGTCTCAGGCCTGTCGTGCCGGCCCTTCCCTTTTTTGGTTCTTTTCCCAGGGGGTGGGCTGGCTGTCCCCTTGCTGCTGGCCAATGTTCCTGCCCTAGGAGCTGGTGGACTCCAATAGCCCTGAACTATGGTCCTAGTAGGTGCAGGGCTTGTGGTGGCTGAGGTGCTGTTTGGACTCTTACCAGATGGAGGGGGTGGGTCAGGTGATGCAAAGAGGTTAATTTTGGAGAGGAAAAGTTTTTTAGGAGCAATGGGAAGGGTAGGTGCAGTGGGTATGGGAGTGGAGGAAGAGGATGTGGTTGTAGGAGAGTTAAGTGTGCTGTCTTTGGGTGCAGGTGCTTGTGACAGAGCCTGTCGTGAGGTGGATGGCTGTTGGGTGGGTGGCTGCCTGCGTTTGTGTGGTTTGGAAGAGGGGGTGACAGACACAGTGGGAGAGGACACAGGGGACGTGTAAATGGCAGTGGGGGTGGTGTCTGCACGTGTGCGGAGTGTTCTGGTGGGTGTGCTGGTGATGGACGTACTGGCTGATGGTGGTGTGCATGCAGGTGTGAGTGGAGACGTCACAGGGAGGGAGGAGGGAGATGAGGAGGAGGGGGACACAGAGGAGGCAGTGGCTGTTGGCATGTCTGCATGTGGATGTTGCTTGGGTGAATGCTTGTGTGATCTGTGGTGCTTATGTCTGGATGAGCTGCTCTTGGGTGTTGAGGTGTGTGCAGGCTGGTCTGTAGGTGTGGCTGGGATAGGCAGAGGAACAGGGGAGTGGGACTGGGTGGAGGGAGTTGGAGGAGGGAGGTTGGAGACAGGGACAATGGCTGACGTCAGTGCTGAGGCCAGAGCGTTGAATGATCGCTGATGGGCAGCCTGACCCGAATGAATGCCCTCCAGGTATGCATTGCTCCAATGCACCTCCCTTTCTACCCCCTGGATGGCATTCAAAAGGGTAGACTGCCCAACAATGAGCGTCTGGAGGAGGTCAATGATCTCCGCACTGAGGGCAGCAGGGGTAACTGGGGCAGGGCCTGAGGTTCCTGGGGCGAAGGAGATGCCCGGCTTCCTAGCCGAGCGGGCACGGGGCGAATGCTGAGGGGCTGCTGGGAGGGCGGAGCTGGTGCGCTGGGTGGCGGCTGTATCTGTTGTAGCGGTGGGCACGGATGTTGCCGCCACCACAAGGGAGCTCCCTTCCGAGGACGTGTCGGTGTCGCTGACGTCTCCACGGGTCCCCGTTGTGGAGCTCCCCTCGCCCTCCGTCTCACGGGTGAACTCGGAGTCGGTTGCATGGCCCTCCGGGGCCATGTGAGATGCAGCTCCCTCGTGCGCCGATGCCACTTCTCCTCCGCCTGATGATGCTAATGCACACATGAACAGGAAAACCAAAAAAAAGGGGGGAGAGAAGAAAGAAAGAAATGTTGAGTGCATGCATTGGCGACACCGTTGGCGGAAAGGACAGACACAGAAGCCCCCTGCACTACGCCGCGCACTCGGGGTACACTACTCAATTATTGTGACTTGGCCTACAAGTCTATGGACAACAAATGCACACATAGGTGAGTCCAGGCCATGGATAGCTGTACTTAGCACCCTACAGAGGTGAGGGGCGGGGGCACAGGGCCATTCCTTACGGAGGGGCCTAGCCTACAGAAACCGCCCTGGCCTAGAGATAGCCACAGCCCTCCTCCCCCACCCAGACACCTCCACTGTGCGCTAATATAGCAGAATGTGCTGATACTCACCCCCTTGTGTCTGCTGTGATGTCCTCACGCGCCCATCCAAATCGGGGTAGGCCTCCGCCAGGAACCGGGACATCAGGGGGGTCAATTGCCGTGTGGCACCCCTCCTAGGTTGGGAGGCCATCCCCAGCAGAGCCTCGGCGGTCTTTTTGCTCCCGCGGCGGATGTCCTCCCACCTCTTGCGGCAGTGGGGGCCCCGTCTGTTGTGGACCCCCAGGGCCCGGACGTCCTTGGCGATGGCACGCCAAATGTCGATCTTCTGATGGGCGCTGACCTATGTGACATGTACAGGGTGGGAAAAGAAACATCATCACTTTTCTGCATGGTCGATGTGAGTGGCCCCCCTCCCCAACCCTGCCATGTGGCACATGCTCTCATCTGTTGTGCGATGCATTCCTCATTCGCTCCCCTCCCCACCATCGTTCATTCACCCCACTCAACCCAGGCATTGCCCACTAAGCATGGTCCCAGTGTACTCACCTGTTGGTCTGGAGGACCGTAGAGTAGCGCATACTGGGGGAGGACCCCATCCACGAGTGTCCCAACTCTTCTGAAGTGAAGGCAGGGGCCCTTTCCCCAGTCGCAGCAGCCATTGTCACTTCCAGACCGAGGTCACAGCAACACTTGCAGAATAGGTCCTCTCCTGTGGATGATCAGGTCTCGAGTGATTAAGCAGATAAAAAATGGCGGTCATGCCCGCGGCGGTGCGTACCGCGGCGGTGCGTACCGCAACTGCCAGCGCACATCCTCATCGACTCCTGAAACCCATAGGGTTCAATGTTAACCAATGCGGCTTTGCACTGCGGTCTTCGCTCGCCTACCGCCACGGTGTGCCACGCCATCGCAATGAGCTCACATCCCATTGTCACACTTCACAGGTCAGGCAGCCGCCATTTCAAAGGCCCACATGGCTTAATTTCTACTGCGTCACACAGGCCTAGGCCTTGCATTGCCACTCATACAAGCCATTCAATGCATAGAGAATAGTGTACAGTGTAAGCTGTGTGAACGTACCTGTGGGTTGATTGACTCTGTGCTCCATGTTGTCCTTCCTAGGCACCGTCCGCAGGGACTTGTGAGGAGATGGAGGGCTGTTCCTGTGTACAGACCGCTGGTGGACCTGTCGACAATGGAAGAACAACATGTCATACTCACCAACAGACTTGACCGTGCCACTATACAGGAACTGTGTGCCCAGCTGGAGCCAGACCTGATGTCACCCATCCGCCAACCCACAGGGATTCCCCCTCTAGTGCAGGTTCTGTCAGTACTCCATTTTTTGGCAAGTGGATCATTCCAAACAACAGTGGCCATTTCATCTGGGATGTCTCAGCCTATGTTTTCTAAGGTTTTATCCAGAGTGTTGTCTGCCCTGATGAAATACATGCGGAGCTACATTGTTTTCCCTGAGGTGGAGGATTTGGCTACAGTGAAGGGTGATTTCTATACCCTTGGACATATTCCCAACATCATTGGTGCCATTGATGGGACCCATGTGGCTTTGGTACCCCCCAGAGGAAGTGAACAGGTGTACAGGAACAGAAAAAGTTATCATTCGATGAATGTCCAGGTGGTCTGTTTGTCAGACCAGTACTTCTCCCATGTAAATGCCAAGTTCCCTGGGTCAGTGCATGACGCGTACATCATGCGAAATAGCAGCATCCCTTATGTGATGGGACAGCTACAGAGACACCGTGTGTGGCTAATAGGTGACTCTGGTTACCCCAACCTGTCATGGCTACTGACCCCAGTGAGGAATCCCAGGACCAGGGCAGAGGAACGGTACAATGAGGCCCATGGGCGTACTAGGAGGGTGATAGAGCGGACCTTCGGCCTCTTGAAGGCCAGGTTTAGGTGCCTGCATATGACAGGTGGATCCCTAATGTACTCACCAAAGAAGGTGTGTCATATCATCGTGGCCTGCTGTATGCTTCACAACCTGGCTTTGCGACGCCAGGTGCCTTTCCTGCAGAAGGATGGTTCAGATGGTGGTGTTGTGGCAGCGGTGGAACCTGTGGAGAGTGAAGAGGAGGAAGACGACGGGGACGACACAGACAACAGGGACACAGTGATACTACAGTTTTTTCAATAACACACTGGTAAGAATCAACACCGGCATTTTACAATTACTTACAGTCTCCTGCCTCTCTACTGTCTGTCCTATTCCCCCAGTGTATGTTAACTGAGTTGTGACTTTCCCTTCAAATTTCAGAGATGTGGCCCCCACTGCGTGACCTCTGCTTTGTTTCCCCATGGACTACAGCTGTGTGACAGTGGTATGTTTTCATCACTGTGTAACTGGACATTTTGGCAGCATTATGTTTAATACATTTGTTCACAATACAGGCAGACTCCAGATTGTTCTTGTGCAATACGTGTTTGTATTACAAAGCTGAATTTAGGGACATGGTGGGAAATCGGTGATGGGTGATGGTGGAGGAATGTCCATGGCAGAGTCCAGATTTTCAGTCTCACAGGTGCATTGTCCATATGCCTGTGGAAGGTGGAGCAGGGGCAGTTAAAGGTTGGACAGGGTGACAATGTGGGACAGTGGGATAACATCAGGGGGTATCCTTTGCTGGCGGAGGTCTTGACATCCTACTCTGTCTTCTTCCGAGATCTCAGGCCCCGCTTGCAGGGTGGTTCTTCTTCTGCAGGAGGTGGGGTTCTGGTGGCCTGTTGTTGTGTGGGGGTCTCCTGTCCACTAGCGCCGGCGGAGGTGGTAGCCTGTTCTTGGTCCATGCTAGTGACAGGGGCCCTTTGGGGTGCCACATGGTCCCGCAATGTGGTGACAATCTGGTTGAGTGCCCCTACGATGGTGCCCATTGCGGAACTGATGGTTCGAAGTTCTTCCCTGAACCCCATGTACTGTTGCTCCTGCATGACCTGGATCTCCTGGAACCTGGCCAGTACCGTCGCCATCGTCTCCTGGGAGTGGTGGTATGCTCCCATGATGGAGGAGAGGGCCTCGTGGTGAGTGGGTTCCCTAGGCCTGTCCCCCCCCTGTCGCACAGCAGCCCTCCCAGTTCCCCTGTTTCCCTGGGCCTCTGTCCCCTGGACCGTGTGCCCACTACCACTGCCCCCAGGTCCCTGTTGTTGTTGGGGTGGTGGGTTAACCTGGGTGCCCTGTAGTGGTGGACACACCGCTGATTGACGTGTCCTGGAGACAGAGGCATGGGCCCGCTGGGTGGGAGCTGTGCTGGTGTTCCCAGAGGGGGTTGGGTCTGCTGTGGCCAGTGGCTGTGTGAGGGGAACCGACTGTCCAGAGGTCCCCGATGGTCCGGGCTGGTCATCTGCGTCCAGGGAGACAGAGCTGCTGTCATCACTGGTGGCCTCTTCTGGGGGAGGGATGGACATTTCTGGACCCTCCTGGGCGGTGTGGTGGCGTTCGGGTCCTGCAGGGGTATAGAGGTATGGTTATTGCTTCAGTGTGTGCCATATCGGTCAATGGGTGGGTGCCCGTGTACCCCAGGGCTGGCATTCCTGTGTGTGGGCGTTTGTGACGGTGGCTTGTGGGGGAGATGTGTATGTGCAGTGGGCATGCTTTGGTGATGGGTGTCCATGCTTTGTGGACGCATGCAGGTCTAGGTGTTGGGATGGGTGGGTTGTGATGGTGAGCCATTTGCAAGGAGTAGGTGTGATGGGGGTGGGGGTGAGGGTGGGGGTATGATTTGGGATGCAGGTGGGGTGGGGGTGGGAAGAAGTAGTTAAGATTTGACTTACCAGAGTCCATTCCTCCAGATACTCCTGCGAGGCCCTCAGGATGCAGGATGTGCAAGACTTCCTCCTCCCATGCTGTAAATTCTGGGGGAGTAGGTGGGGGTCCGCCGCCAGTCTTCTGCACCGCGATGTTGTGCCTTGATACCATGGAACGCACCTTCCCCCGTAGGTCGTTCCACCGCTTCCTGATGTCATCCCGATTTCGTGGATGTTGTCCCACAGCGTTGACCCTGTCGACTATCCTTTGTCATAGCTCTATCTTCCTGGCAATGCTGGTGTGCTGCACCAGTGTCCCGAAGAGCTGGGGCTCTACCCGAACTATTTCCTCCACCATGACCCGGAGTTCGGCATCTGAGAACCGGGGGTGTCTTTGGGGTGCCATAGGGTGGTGTGAATGAAGTGTGGGGTGGTGTATGTGTTGTAGAGTGTGGTGAGTGTGGTGATGTGTGGTGTTTTGTGCGTGGATATTGTGTGGGTGATGGTGTGGTTTGCCTCTGTGTGATGGTGTTGTCTAAGCAGTGCTGTCTATCTCTGGCTTTCTGTCGGTTTTTTTTGTCGTAGGGGTTTGTGGGTGATGTGGGTGTGTGTTTTATATTGTATTGGGTGTGTTGTTTGTATGTGTATCAGGTGTGTGTATTTCAAATTGTCCAATGTGGTTGTGTTTTGTAAGGGTGTGTGTATTTTGACCGCGGCGGTGTGTACCGCCAATGGAATACCGCGGTTGAAAGACCGCCGTGTGGATTCGTGGGTCGGAATTGCATGGGCGTATTTCTGTTGGCGTGACAGTGGAGGTTTGGTCATCGCCAGTTTTTCGCTGACCTTTGGTGTGGCGGACTTTTGTTGATGTCGGGTTTTTGGCGGTTTGGCAGTTGCTGGTCAGAATGACCGTGGCAGTTTACCGCGGCCGCGGCGGTGTTATGGCGGTCTTCTGACAGGCGGTAAGCGCCTTTTACCGCCGAGGTCAGAATGACCCCCTAAATCCTCACTGAAGAGCAGGTTAGACACAGTGTCGCAAGATCTGAACATCCTCAGAGTAGACCATCGCAAATTATCCGAAAAGGTGAAGTCAACGGAAGAGGTGCTAAGTGAACTGGCCCCCACAGTAGCAGACAACCAAAAACAAATTCTCCACTTAGATGCAGAAGTAAAGACACTGCTGAGAAGAGCAGAGGAGGTGGAGGGCAGATCCTGCCGTAACAACATACGATTCCTGGAATTCCCTGAAAAATCACTGGATCAAAACTCAGAACTCTTGCTGGAACACTGGTTAATCAAAGAGGTTCTGAATGGAGCCCCATCGAAATTCTTTTCAGTAGAAAGAGCGCACAGGATCCCGGGGCGTCCCCCGGTTCCGGGCCAACCCCCAAGACTGTTAATAGCCAGGTTCCTGAACTTCAGAGACCGTGATGCCATACTGCAGCAGTTCCGTAACAAAGGCCCATTCAAGTATGAGGACTCCGTTGTCAACGCCTATCCAGACTTCACTCAAGAGGTGCAAAAACAACGCAACTCCTATGTCCAAATAAAGCAGCGCCTCCGTGAGCATGGCATAAAGTATGCACTACTATTCCCTGCCAAATTAAGAGTGTCAACAGACGAACGCACCCACGTGTTCACCTCACCGGAGGATGCTTGGACGTGGATCCATGCCGAGGGGCTCGCCCACCCCCATGAAGCAAACAGCACCGACGAGGACTGGTCAATGACCTCATCACGGAAACGCTCCAAGAGGCGCACCAGGGGACAACCCACGGAGAAACAGGCCGCAGAGGAGAGAGGCAGGGTCCTGAAAGAAACCCCCCTGCTGACACAGAACTCCTTTGAGACTCTCAGGACACACCCGGAGGAAGGCTCGGAATCGGACTCGATCAGCTCGGACTCCACATTAACAGATGTGCTAAAGGGCCCGGAGCTTACCCCTAGGACCGCAGATACACTCTGAATGAGTATCGCTGACCCACCCCCCGCTGGGACCAGCCGCCACAACTGAGGAACAGAACTGAACTTCGCGTGCCCCACTGGAAGTGGGTGGTTACCACACCTGAACTTATGTATCTCTTCTTTATTCTTGGAAATAGCTCCTACACCCATACTGCGTACAGCTGGCAGCGATGGCACACGGGGGAAGGATCAGCTCACCCCGGCAGCACCCCAAATCATCTGCAGACCGGGTCTGCAGAAGGATGCGAGCCCCATAACGAGCCGCACCCGGATAGTAAAAATTGCTCCCCCACAGATATCCACATGGACACAGTTTCGTTCGCACCCCAACGGGGTGTGTAGTTTGTTGCAAGTTCACAGTTGGGGATGGGATCCAGTTGGGGAGGGAAAGAAGGTAATTGCTAGTTTGTACACTACAGGTCTGCCCATAACACAGGGAACATTGCCGAGACTAAGGGGGCAGACTGCTGATGCGATGGGGGCGGGGGGATCCGACCGGGTCCTACTAGTAGGCAGAGTGCCAGATGCACCCTCACAAAATAAAACATGGCCCAACCCACAGTCTACAGTACGCACAAATACGATATAGTCACCTGGAATGTCAGGGGACTCGGGACCCCGAGTAAAAGGTCCCGGGTGCACGCACGACTTAAACGCCAGGGCATACACATCGCAATCCAACAATAGACTCACCTGCAAGATCCAGACCTGCAAGAACTGCGGAGTAAATGGGGGGGACAGATAGTAGGCACATCTTACTCAACCTTCGCGAGAGGGGTTCTCATATGGATAGCAGGGAGCGGCCCCTTCCTCCAAACATCACACAGGATAGATCAGGGAGGCAGGTATGTGGTAGTGGAGGGTAGACTAGACGGCAAACAATTATCACTAATAGGGATATATGCTCCCAATAACGCGCTGCCCGAGTTCCTGAGTACGCTCACCCCAGCATTATTGGTGAATCCTGAAACACCTGCTATATGGGGTGGAGACTTTAATTGTATACCGGACCCGGTGCTGGACAGGTCTAACCCCCCCACACAAACAACAGCTAATAGACACCCCAGACGCCCACTGATAACATGGGCCAGTGATATGGGCCTCCGTGACATATGGCGCGTGAAGCATCCACTTCATAGGGAATACTCATTCTACTCAATACCACATAAGGTACACACCAGGATAGACTTACTGTGGGGCACTCAGGAAATCTGCACAATCGCCAGCGGGACAGAATACCTAGCTAAGACACTATCGGACCACTCACCGCTCAAAATAACTTTGGGCTGGGGTAGGAAGCGCCAAGCGTCAAGTGGAAGCCCTTCAGGACCCAGCATTCACATACACATTGAATACAGTGCTAAAACTGTACAGGGAATTAAACACTAGCACCACAAATCTAAGAGCAGTGGAGTGGGACGCACACAAAGTAGTGGTTCGTGGCCACTGTATCTCAACTACATGGGGGGTGAGACGTACACTCCACGCAGAGGTCAGTAAGCTGGAGAAGAAACTAAGAGCGCTAGAAAATGCAGTAGCCTGCAACGAAATACCGTACACAACATTAAAAGATGCGCGCGCAGAATACGCTGCCGCCGACACCACACTCCGCCTTCACGATTACAAATACCACTTGACCCGACTACAAAGGGAAGGCGACAGATCGGGTAGGCTACTTGCATGGCTCCTGCGTGAGGACCGGCAGCGCCCCCCTATCGGGGCAATAGAGACAGGCACAGGCGCACTGGCAACCGCGCAGGAAGAAATAAACGATGCGTTCAGGGAATATTACACAAAATTATACGCTAAACGTACATCATGTACCACCCAACAACTTAGGTCCTTTCTGGCGGACTCACCCCTGCCCCAACTTACACAGGCAGATAGAGAGACACTAGAGGCCCCCCTGACACTAGGAGAACTCAATATGGCCCTTGAACAATTACCCAGGAATAAAGCACCAGGTGCCGACGGCCTTCCATCAGAATACTTTTCCACCTTTGCGACACACCTTAACGCACACCTCCTGAAAGTATTCGAAGAGGCATGGGCCAACGGGACTCTACCCCCCACACTGAGGGAGGCAATGATAGTGGTCCTCCCCAAACAAGGGCGCGACCCCACTGACGTTAAATCTTACAGACCTTTATCACTACTAAATCTGGATTGTAAAATACTTGGTAAAATTCTGGCCAATAGGTTAGCTCCCTACATGCACACCCAGGTACATGAGGATCAAAACGGGTTCATCCCAAAACTCAACACTTTTCTTAACATCCCGAGGCTGCTGAGCGTAATGGGCGACACTCTCCCGAACGCATCCGAGGAAGCTGTGATCTCAATTGACATAGAAAAAGCGTTTGATACACTAGAATGGGATTTTTTGTTTGCCACCATGCAGCAAATGGGTAGTGGCCCAAAATTCACACACTGGGTACGTATATTGTATACCGACCCACAGGCCAGGGTGAAAACAAGTGGGGTCATATCAGGGAGCTTCTCGATCAGCAGTGGCACAAGACAGGGATGCCCCCTGCCCCCCCTGTTGTTTGCCTTGGCAATGGAACCGCTGGCCGCACGCGTTCGTGCAAAAAAAGAAAAGTGGGGGGTAGCGAGGAACGGGACCTACCACACCATATCACTATACGCAGACAATGCCTTGATATACATACGAAGAGGGGAAGAGGTGTTGTCCTCGGTGATGTCGCTGCTATCTGAGTTTGGAGAGATCTCCGGCCTAATGGTCAACTGGGGAAAATCCTGTATATTCCCACTGGCCAGTTGGCCCTCAACGAAACGAGAGAATTCCCCATCAGGCCGCCTAAAATGGTGCTTTGACACATTTAAATTCCTAGGGGTTAACATTTACCACAGAACAGAGGACCTTAGGGATGGTAATTTGGGGAGAGCGGTGGCCTCCATGAAGGGCTCAATGCCACTCATTATTCCCAAAAGTGTTTTAACAGTCTGAACGCTATCCTAATGCAACTTGTGTGGGGAGAGGGCAGAAAGCGGGTTGCACTCACCGCGCTATATCATCTGGTAGCTGCAGGAGTGTTGGGTGCCCCAAACTTTGAGCTTTATTCCGCGGCCGCACAGTTACAGTGGATACTGAACTGGATCCATAGGCCCGGCTCGGCGGAATCCATTTGGCTGAGGTCCCGACTTCAGGGATTCCCCCTGCTCGTATGGCTCATGAATAAGCAAACCAAAAGCGCACGCGAAAACCCATTGATGGCAGTGGCACACGCATGCTGGAAGAGGTATATCCAAAGAGACGCAAAAGAACTTCCCTACTCACCGCTTCTCCCGCTAGAACGGCTTCCCGGGTGGGCTGAGACTGGATCACATTCACCCGCAACCTGGACGGATGCGGGCATATATACAGTGGGAGACTGCTTTGAGGAAGGGAAATTAATGTCTTTCGAATCCATGCAAGCCCTCACAGCAGTGAGCCCGGGACAATTTCTGGCCTATCACGCTATATGTCACGCAATTAGAAAAACATGGGCGTCTGGAGATCTAGAACCAGACACCTCTCCTGCACTGCACCATATGCTGAGCAGCGACACCCAAGCAAAAGCAGTCTCAAACTCATATAAACTCCTGAATAAGCCCCCGGAACCCAATTTGCTAAAAGCTTGGGAGAGGTGGAACGCCGTACTGCCTGCCCCGATCTCAAGGGCAGAATGGGCAAAAGCCTTGAGCCACACTCGTGAGGTCTCAAGAAACCCCAGATTCCGATACACACAGTTCAATTACATACACCAAACATATTTAGCGCCGGCCAGGATCAAACGCATGTTCCCCGGGGTGGACCCGGCCTGCCGCAGATGCAAAACACCAGCAGCACAGTTTTACCACATGGTCTGGGAGTGCCCACGGATACAAAAGGAATGGGCTGGGGTAGTTAAAACATTAGCAGAAATGACGGGTCTTGACCTGGAAGCGAGTCCCCAGTCCTGCCTACTTGGCATCAGGACAAGGACGAAAAAACAGAAACACTTACACAGGTTTGTGGACCTGGCTTATGCAATGTACAAAAGACTGATAGCCATGAATTGGAAAGCCCCCAATGCACCCGACCTGAAAGCCTGGCTCACCCTCACACTACGATGGACCCGCGCTGAGTACCAGGTGCTAATGAGCCTAGCACGAGGGGGACTGCGACACGCGGGTTGCGAAATTTGGAACACGTTAGTTTCTAAGCTAGAGGCAAAAAACGATGAAAGGCCCCCGTGAACTGCAAACAGCCGTGAACACCTAGGCGGTCGCAGGCACGGACCCGGCTACAATGCAGCACTCTGTCAGGGGATGCACACACCCCCAGTCAACAATACCTCACCCCTACTGACAATACACTAAAACCCCAAGTGCACATACCTCAGGCAGTGCCCGCAGGCCAGTATGCCCAACCAACAGACACTAACACCCCAACAACTCGCGCTTCCCCCCTCCCCTCCCCTCTCCCCCTGCGCGGAAGCTAAGACCCCATCCTGGGCGTCGATGGAGCCTCTCCACAATAGAACGCGCTAATTATCGGCACAGACAAAAACTCAAATACACTGATTAGATTGTCCGGACTTGGAAGTGTACAAAGTGTTCTTAGTTGTTTGATAATCTTAACTTGTGAGAATTTAAAAGATCTACTTAAACCATCAATATCCTGTCATTGATAACACATGTATGTAGCACAATGTATGGTTCTTTTGAAAAATCAATAAAAACATGTTCAAAAAAATAAAACAAATATGTAACTCTAATTATGATATACTAATACAATTCAAAACATTATTGCATAATAATTCAGAATTAATAGCTTTCATTAGTCTTCGTATACATTGGTAGCCACTCCCCGTGGGAACATTTCAAACGTTTGCACTATTTTCTATGTTAACACATTTTCTATGCATCTTCATCACACAATATATTGCAAGCTTTTCATGTTAATATTGCTTTTAAAAGACACACTCCAACAATCCCTCCTATGATGACTCTTGTCATCACACAAAACCTTCCCCACGAATTTTACATCCTAAAATTCCCTCAACTCAGTCTCTTCCCTTATTGGCTTCCCCTTTGATTTTGCCCTATACAATTTTTCCCTTTGTTTTTCTTCCCTCCTCTTATTATTTTTCGCCATCTTCAATTTTATTCTTTTACTAATTTTACATGCCACCCACAATCCAAATAAGCAGGCTATAACAATCAATATCCCCTGTACTATTTTAGACAATCTCCCATGCCAAATGTTACTAAGCCAGTTTCCCACTGACGCAAATCCCTTGCCAACCTTTTTCCAAACACCTGGTTCCTTCAATTCCTTCAAATCTGTACTATCCCTAGTCAAGTTAGTAAGCATACTTCTAACCGCATTACTATTATCTGGTATATATGCACAACAATGACGCTCATTAAGCATTCTACAAACCCTGCCATTTTTCAATAAAAGAATGTCTAAAGCAAGCCTATTTTGAAGAGTCTTAGCCCTCTCCGCAGCAAGTTCAGTATACATCAGGAGTATAGCCCCTGAAAAATTTGTCAGCATGTTATCCACAATAGTAGACAACTTTCAAATCTTTATGGAGTTCAAAATAACTCCCACTGAAGGAATTATCGTCCCAAATATGTCTCCTACTGCACCAGCAGTAGGTTCTCTTTTCTGTCTCGTACGATGTAATTCAGACAATTTTGGAAACCTTTTCAAATCGTCCAGTTGATATCTTTTTGGGAAAACTATCCCCAAATAACATGTCCCATACCATCCCTTTGGAAGACGGTAATAAACATTAAGTCCACATATGTAATAGATCCCTGGGATCGCTGGATCCTGTCCATTTAACATGAACGTCCATTTAATCTGAAACAAAAAACACATGCTTACATTCACTCATTCCCACAAACACATTATCATAATATGACTTGGGCCTAGATATGCAAAGCTTCCCTACATGTAGTGCATCTAAGGTTAGCTTCCCTTGTTCTCTAATTGCACCATAAGCTTCACTACCAGCAAAAGCCCGCTGCTGCAATCCTTTTTCTAATTTACCCTTTAATGCCCTTCTTCTATCTTCCGTGTGATCTAAAAAGCAAGCATGTCAAATTGTTGCGGTGTGCATAAGATGTACTAATCTTTAATGTGAACTCAAAGAACCCTTTAACTAGCTTTATACAATAGTACCTAGCTACCCCACTCAAATCCTCTATTATAGGCACATAAGAAAACACAAGGTCGTAGTTTGAGTAAAAGTATTGAATCTCTTCCTGGCTATAGAATCTTGTTAGTAACAGACTACAACTTATCTCATAAGTTAGTGGCAGACTATGATAGGTAGCCCCCTCTTCTACCGAAACAGGAATCTGTGTACACACAAAGCAATCCTTCACATCCATTGTGTCAACATACTCACTCAGCAAGCGATAGAAAATGTTAGTGGAGAGTTTCCCCTTTGCGTTAGTTCCCTCATGCAAATATTTAGTGTCGCTCTCAAACCTCTCCCAAGCTGTTAGTGCAGTGGTAGTTTCAGGAATTGTAGCACTGTTAGTGCCACTCTTATCCATTAGTGTCATACCCACAACCACAACCATAATGAATATCATGCACACAACACCTAAACCAACACCCAAATATGTACAACGCCTACTCCCTCTATTATCCTCTCTAATGTTAGCCATGATCTGTAAAGAATCAGAAAGTGAAGGATGGTTAATTCAAACAACAACAGAGGATGGTTAGAAATGTTTCCTCTTCCTTTTTTTTTTCTCTCGCAGCAAAGTCAAGCAAGCGAAAGTCCTCCTCAGCAATTAGTTACAGCTTTCAGTTTCACTCCCAGGATCCTTGTCAATTCAGGTTAGCAGCTTGTCAAAATCAGCTTTCAAAAGTCAATTCAGGTTTTCAAAGTCTCATCCGGTAAATTCTCAGTCCCTTTTCTCAATTTGTTTTCTCAACTTTAATTCGATCTTTATACCAATTCAGTCTCCTTCAGTCAGACTCAGGTGCCAAAGTACTGACCTGGAATCTCTTGATCAAAGCAAAACGCCAAGAACTCTTGTTTCCACTCAGCTGTCATTGCACACGCCCATTCAGGACCCGCGTACCTTCTGTCTGCTAGTTTTTTTCTTTTCAACGTGCAATCACCTTGCAACTCTCCTTCACTTAAATCTTCTTTCCTAGTTGTAGCAACTTCTTCCTCTATTGTATCTATTGTATCTTCGACAATCACTTCTCCCCTTTTTACTTGCAATTCTGGCCACTTGTCTCCTTTCAGTATCTCTCTGGTCCTTGATCTTTCCTGTGGCAACCCTTCGCCCCATTTTGGCGCTATGGTGTTTTCTCTTGATGGACCTGCAATTTGCTCAGGAGGAGTTTGGACACTCTGACTCTCTTCCACCTCAACTCCCTCGCCTTCCGGGTCTGTCAAATGCTCTAGCTCATTCCCATAATCGTCTGCTTCTGGGAGAACCTCCCTATGATTAGGTTCTCCTGCTGCCTCAGTTGAAATAAGCTCACCGTCACCCCTCTGGGTCTCTTCTCCCTCATCTCTTACTGGAGTGACCAGGCCGTCCTCAACGGGCTCTCATTCTGTCTCAGTTCCCCTTCGATCACTCTCCGGCCCTGAGACTTCCTTTTCTGTTGTTGGTACTTTCAACAACTCAACTTCCTCATCAGTTGAACGTGCAACCTTTTTCGTGTGACTGGCATGGATCCAGTTCGGAATTCCCGCACACTTCACAGCAGTAGTAGTCGTTAGTATCACTTGATATGGCCCCTTCCAATGTGGCTCCAAACACGTCTGCCTTACGTGTTTCTTGATGACAACCCAGTCATCAGCTCTCAGGTTGTTTCCGGGATCATTTATCGGTGGCAGGGTGGTAGCTTCCACCTGGTGAGAAAAAGAGCGGACCACATCAGCCAGACCCATGCAGTAGTCCAACACCATATCATCCGTGATATTCACAAGAGCATTCTCAGGCACTGCGGGCAGTCTCATAGCTCGGCCATGAGAATCCATGAGGGGACAGTACTGTTTTCTTGTTAGGTGTATTTCTCTTTGACATTAACACCAAAGGTAATGCATCAGGCCATTTCAAATTTGTTGCTGCACACATTTTTGCCATTCTCAACTTCAAGGTACCATTCATCTGTTCCACTAGTCTTGATGCTTCAGGGTGGTAACTACAATGCAACTTCTGCTCAATGTTCAATGCTTCTTAACCACCTCGTTGTTGAAGTGACTTCCCCTATATAATTCTAAGTCACCTGGCCTTTGTACGCATTGCATCCTAACCCAAAAACGCTTCTCATCCTTGCTGGCACGTCCCTGCAACAATCTCAACTCTTCTAACGTATCAATCACCCCTAATGCATAACCTGTACATGTCTCATTTTCTATTTGGGCAACAATTCCCATTGATCCTTAAACGATATACAGTTCAATGCGCAAAACCTTGCGACTTGATCTGCATATCCATTTCCCATTGAGACAAAGTCTTGTGACTTCAAGTGTGCACTGCATTTCACCACGGCAATTTCATAAGGTAACTGAATCGCGTCCAACAACTCCTTAATTCTCTTACCATTTTTCACTAGCGAACCAGAAGAGGTCAAGAAACCCCTCTGTGACCACAGTTGCCCAAAATCACGGACAATTATGAATACGTATCGGCTATCAATATAGATAGTCACTCTCAGCTGGGCAGAAGCATGGCAAGCTCTAGTAAGAGCAACCAATTCAGCTACTTGAGCAGAATATACTCCCTGAAGCCAAGATGCTTCCAGGATACCAGAAATCGTACAGACAGCAAATCCGGCTCTCAGCACTCCTACTGAGTCTCTCAAACATGAGCCATTGACAAAGATAATTTGGTAATTTTCTTCCAATTGGCTATCTTTAATATCTGGCCTCGGTTTGGTGCACATTTCTGTTACCTGAAGACAATCATGTTCTACATCTTCTAAATTTTCGACCTCTGTATTTTCACTTGGAAGCAAGGTTGCTGGATTCAACAAGGTACATCTCTTCAGTGTTACATTTGGTGACCCCAATATAATTGTTTCATATTTAGTCAGTCTTGCATTCGACATGTGCTGCGTTTTAGTACGGGTCAACAGGATCTCAACTGTGTGAGGGACCATGACTGTTAGTGGATGTCCCATCACTACGCCTTCACACTGTGTGCAGCTTTGTCCACCTGCTGCTACTGCACGCAGACAACCCGGTAAGGCTGCTGCAAGTCCAAAGTAGCCAAAAAATATGCTACTGGTTGGTTTACACCTCCATGGACCTGTGTCAGGACAGACAAAGACACGTTCATGACAAAACAGAACAAAAGGCTTCATGTAATTAGGCATACCTAAAGCTGGAGCCCTGCACATGCTCTCTCTTAACTCAGTAAACGCTTTCATTTCCTTCTCTCCCAACACTATGACATCCGGACCCTCTTTGACCGTCAGTCTCACCAATGGCTTGGAGATGACTGAGAAATTCGGGATCCACTGACGACAGTAACACCTCTTTCTGGCAATATTGCAATTTCTTTGGGGACAGCTTGTGTCTGTTTTTTCCAAGTGTTTCAGTAAGGCAATTGAATCATACTTGCACTCGTCCCTCGTTTTAGACGCGATCAGCAAATCATCAAGGTACTGCACTAGAGTTTATTGAAAAGGCAATTCCAATGACTCCAAATCCTTCTTCAGTATTTGATTGAATATGGAAGGTGATTCCGAAAACCCTTGAGGAATGCGACACCAACTACTGTACACCTTGTCTGGGAATTTAAAACTGAAGAGAAATTGGCTGTCCTCATGAAGAGGCACAGAAAAGAACGCTTGGGACAGATCAATTACTGTGAACCACTCTGCATCAAATGGAATCTGGAACGTAATCACAGCTGGATTGGGCACCACTGGGCAGCATTTCACCACTTTGTCATTGATCTTTCTCTAATCTTGGACAATCCGAACCTTTCCACAAGACTTTCTCAGTCCCATTATTGGTGAATTACATGGACTGCTCATCACTTCTTTCAAGACTCCCTGTTTAACAAAGTCTGCAATTAATTGCGCAACCTTTATAAGGACACCTTGCGCCATATGATACTGCGGTTTCTGGGGGAACACAGCATGTGGCTTCAGACTGACTTTAACTGACTCCACTCCTATTATCAGCCCTACTTCTTTTCCGGTCAAGTCCCACACCTTCTCTTGGACTGTTCCCTGCAAGTCTACCGGGAGATCAGCCACTGTGAACATTGGGAAGAAGTTAATCAGAGGATATTCGTTGTCTGTGGTCTCAGTTTCTGACTCTGAAACCTGATCCTCTCCTTCATTATCACTGTTTGTCTAGACCTCAATCCCCTCATTGGAGCAGGTGATTGAACACCTTGCCTTGCACAGTAAGTCTCTTCCCAGTAAGCACCCGGGACTTGAATCACAGACCACAAATCTGTGCAATCCCTAGAAAGTGCCAAGCTCAACCTGAACCGGATCTGTGATCGGGTTAGTCAGAAGTTGGTTTGCTACTCCCACTACCTTAACCGTACGTCCCGAAAGAGGCAGTTTCGAAACCTCTGCACTTCTGAGTGTAAAGCGTGTAGCTCCTGTGTCAACCAAGAATGAAACCTTGTGACCCATTACCTTCCCTTGAACATAGGGCCCTTTCTGGTCTACCTCTAAGGATGCTGCAAGCCTACACTCCTCACTATCTGAACTCTCATCCGACCATTCATTGTTCATTCCATTCTCACCACGCAATGGGTACTGTTGCACTGTGTTATTTTGACTCATTCTTAGACCTGTGACCTGTTGAGGAAGCACCACCTGTTGCTGTTCCATTGGCGCTAAGGGCACTTGCATTTGCTGTCTATGTACCATAGACAGCATTTGTTGTATCTGCCTCGGCTGTATACGTGGCATCTGCATCTGCTGCATGGGTTGAAAACCCTGCATTTGATTCACATTATTCTGAAAGTTTGGATTAGCGCCTCTCAGCCTCAGTCCTTTCACATTTTGAAATGAACTGACATTGTTGCTTTGTTGAACGACACCCTTCTGCACCATCATCGGGCACTCCTGCTTCCAATGTCCAACAACCCCGCAGGCATGACAAGGTAACATCTTCTTCATTCCCTGTACATCATTTTGAACTACTACAGTGTTCAAATCTGGACTTCGGTTCACAAAACCTCCTCGACCTCTGCCTCTCACTTGTGCCTGAAACATCCTGTTTCCTTGCAGCAGATGCACCATTTGCTGTAGACAACCTCCCTGCATCCCTGACTGTGCTGCTTTAATTTGCATCACCATCGCTTTCTCCTTCAACTTTCTCTGCTTTAACTCAATCTTGTCACTACAGTACTTCGCATACTGCAACACCTTGTCAATCGGCTTTGCTTGCCAGCAAATCAAGTGACTCTTAATCATCTGGCTAATCTCAGGTCTCAGTCCCTCAACAAATCTAAACACAAGGTGATTCATGTCCTTCGCCTCAACAACCTCTGTACCACTATAGTTCTTGAAAGCCTTCAACAACCTCTTATAATAGGCATGTATCGACTCCTTGGATTCCTGAGCCATACGATCAATCTTTTGCCAATCAATATTCTTCAGTGAAACTCTCGATTTCAGAAACTCAATCACCTTATAGTAATACTTCATCACCTCCGGAGACGGTGCTCCTGTGATTCTGTCCCTTGCCGGTTCCTCGGTCGGCCAATCCATGCCCCTCTTGCACTCAAGCCACAAATCAGCTGGAACTATGATCTCAAAGAGAGTATTCAGGTCTTCCCAGAGACACTTTGCAAGTTTCACAAACCTGTCCGTCTGCTGATACCACTCTATTGGCTTCTCCCTCAGCCTAGGAAAGTCATTCGTAAATGACAGAATATCACCTCTAGTCCATGGCACATGGACAAGAACCCCTCCGGCAGTCTCTCTCATTGGTAACATCTTTACCGTAACGGTATCCGGTAAGGCCTTTGCTGGCTGCTCTATGCAGTCACTCTTCCTCTTGTCTCTTTTCTTTGCCCATCTGCCTTCCCACTTCTCTGAAGCCCCCCAAACATGTGCACTCTGCAGTATTTCCTTGAGGTGTGCTTTCATCCCAGTAGACCTCATGTGTTCAAAATCCTTAGGCTCAAAGTTCAACCTATAGCTCCTATTCAGATGTTTGGTATTTTCTAAATCTATGCCATATTTATCTGCGAAATTTGCCAACCTCTGGTGCACCATGCTCACTTCTTTAGTTATCTTTGGACATAAGTATCTCAACTCTGCTTCCGTGTTTGACTCTAACCTGTTCCCTCCCATGCTTCCTTCAACAAGTTCATTTGCCTCCATGCCCAACCTCACAAAATTCAGGTACTCTTCTCCTTCCGTTCTCCCTGCTGCTGCAGGAGCAGTCTGTGGGGTATTAAGCTTGTCTAACCAGTCGTTCAGCTGCTGTGCTGTTAAACCTTGTAATGAGATATTCCCAGCTTGCGCTAAAGGTGTCTGCGGTATATATTCACACTCGAGATCTGCGGAGTTAACAGTCTCAAACCTGTCTGTCTCATGACCTCTGGAGGAGCCCCATTCGGACTGAAGTCCAACAGGGATCTAGATCCTTCGAATGTCGGTTCCACTGGAGTCATTCCTTGGGAGCTTCCTACAAACCCTCCTCTTGTCATATCTTGAGTCATTACCCCTTGATCGCATACACTAGGCTTTGCCTGCTCATACAATGGTACTGGTGGACGAACTCTAATAGGCAAAGATATGGCGGCTGGCATCTGCCTGTTCCCCAAACCCTGTGGAGGATTAACTCCCACACTCTGGTTCATCACTGGTGCCATGGTTGACTGCGGTCCCGTGACCAAAGTATAACTTGGAATAATTTGCTGCTGTACCTGGGGCAGTAAAAGTGGAGTGGGATCTGTCTGAATCAACTTTGGTCCTCCATATACTTGCTCTGTCGCACCATCATTTTCGTTGTAGTCTCTAAGATTGGGACATCGGGGTAAAGTCTCTGAACCTGTGGTGGTTGCAGCTGAAATTGCATACTGTGAGCAGTGGACACACTAAAACTATTCTGTACCGGAACTGGTGTCGAGACAGGACTAACCTGTATCGGATTTGTAGTCACCTTCTCTTGGGTCGAACTTGCAGGACATGTGCTAGTACTCGGTCTATTGTCATCTTTTGCATATGGCGGTGGTCGGTCATTTAGTAACTGATTAAGGAACTCATCATCGTCTGAGTCATCTACCTCTCACTAAGGGCTTCCTAGCCTCCTTGCCTTTGGAAGGACTTTTGTCAGACTTACAAGTAGCTTTCCCCCCTTTGTCTTCACCTTCTTGAGCTATTGCTGGAAACAGCCTGACCCTATCTATTGTCTCTCTCCTTCAAACTCTATGTGCACTATCCCACCTAGCCACCGCTAGTGTCTTTTCTGTTTTCCTCATTCTCCTCTCAAATTTCTGTTGCTGTTGTCGTATTGCAATCAGTTCCCAAATTGCTAACGCCTCGAACTGTGCTGGCCTCGGAGGTGGCTTTAGCTCATTTAGCACCCTCACCAAATTTTCCAATATCCTCAAGTTGAATGTTCCGTGTTCCGGAAATGCCAAACACCCTTCTTTCTCTGTAGCTTTGCACCATTGCTTTAGCCAAAGACATAGCGCAACACCCTTTTCCTCCATAACAGCATAAGCTGGTGTATCCTCTGGCTGTGTAACCTCCCCTACACTCGCGGTAATGGATACGTCTCCCCTCAAAGCGCTCTTTAAAGCTTTGAAAAATTTCATTTTTTTATGTCTTTTATTTTGTTCACAATCGAATCAGCAAGTGACTTTAATTCACAGAACTCTCTTCGCCTACCTTTTCAACCAATTGCCTCTCACGGACGGCTGCCAATCCGTGTGCAACCTTTCTCACTAACCAACCTATCCCAGCACGGCTCCAATGACGTCACACTCACACACACTGCGTCTGACAAAGTCTTGCGGCTTGTCTTTCCACTCTCGATTCACACAGAAACTAATGCAATATATTGCGAGCACCAACAAAAGAAACTCAAATTTGCCAGTTTACTACAGGAAAAGGTAACACAATCTCTTCAGAACTTTACAGAGATTTTGCTTAGCCTCGGCCGCTACTCTCTCCTTCTCAGATCCTGCACTCGCAAGCAGAATTTGACCGGCGAATTTTACTCTCGACTTGTCAATGGATTATTGTTCTAGTGCAGTTTAGAACTCACCAAATCTCTATTGAAGTATTCATTCACTCACTTTGACTCATACTCGACTCATCGACTTCACTATCAAACCATTAAACCGCACAAATTACAACATAAACCAAGTGTTTCATACACTTATTAATATACTCCGGAGTCTTAGACCACGCAGGGTCCGTCCATCATCAACAACCACGTGGACAATTTTTTAGCACAAAGCGCCACACTCACATGAAGTTCACCGACTTCCCTACTCTCATACTGTGGAGTACGCACACTCCTACTAAAACATCATAATCTGGCCTAAAATCCTCACAAACTTCACAATTCATCTGCGATATGCATAAGCTGTGCAAGCGCAAAACCCTACTTCATTCAAACTATCACTAGAACGCCGAGAACATACTCAAACTCCCTTCAGCAAGCTCCGATATTCCGGGAAAGTCATTTGGGACTTAGGGGCACATCATCTCTCCAATTTGCATAATTGAAAAAGAATAATTTTCCCAAACCCAATTTTTCCAATACACCTTTCCAAACCACGCTCATCAATTTCTACCAGACCTTTTGAACCATCAACTCTATCAAACCGTAGTCCTTCGCACTGGAGCCCCAAAGGGCCAAACCATCTGCACTGCTACCAAAAACTGTAAGCGCGTCAGAGCCTTAATAAGTAAACTTACAAGGAGACGCATTTAGGTCGATGAACCTTTGGACCACGTTCGGGGACCTCCCAGTACAAGATGTCTTTTTGGCATCACAAATCAATAGATCAATAACCCAATCGGTAGTCACAGTAACTAATCAACAAGCTGATCAATAATATTTAATACGAACCTATAAGTTGAACGCACCATGACCTTTCAGTCATGAATAACCACACCAATTTAGTTAAGTGTTAGGATATTCATTTCCCTATTGGTTACAATCTAACATCATTTCTGTTAATCTCATTAGCAATCAATCTCATTAGGAACTCATCTAATTAGCAATTAGAATGCAATTAATCACTGCATAGAGAATATTCATTCCGTAGTTAGGCACATCATTAATATGAAGCAACTCAGCAAAGTCTCAGTAATACATGATTCAACAAAGCAAGAACTCAGTCATTTGTCTATTTGTGTCAGATAATTGTGAACACCTTAACTAACCTCAAATTAGCATCAGCATGTTGGGCTTCATGCAAAACATTTTAGGAAAACATGAATTTAGAAAACATCTAACTATGTCCTCTATCAAAATAGCAGTTGGTGCCTAGAAAGAAAAGGCAAACAGACAATTACAATTTTGCATCAGATAGTTACCAATCCAACAGATCAGCAAACAGCATCAGCCTTCGTCCTCAGGACATCAGTCGATTCAGCATCAGCAGAGTTAGGAAGGGGCAAGGTCTCAATATAGCATAGTTAAGGAATAGGATCTTCCCTCATATGGAGGAGAAGTAAGTATCAGGTAAGAATGGGTAGAGGATGGTTCAAAGTATCAGGACAAAGCAAAAGAGTGAAGGTCTCTGTGAGTGAGCAAAGTCTAAAAGTCTCTGCGCCAAAAAGCCAAAAACCCTTGTTTCTCTTTGGGTCACTCCGTTATATCAAAACTATCTAATTAGCCCTTAACTCCTCATTGGATAATACTTGGTGCATCATTATTGCTGTCCAATAATTCTTTACGCATGTTGCCAGAATTTTCCGCAAACCACAGTTCTCATGTCACTGATTGGGCCATGTTATTGACGTCTTCATCAGTTGGAATGTCAAGTAAGAAAAGTTACACTTTGCACTCCAGTCAGTGTCTCCATTGCTTTCTCCTACTCCAGTTAGCCTTGCACCTGTTACGAATTACACTGTTGCATTCAGCAAGAATGTCTCCTTGAGCAAGTCGGGTCTCATGAGAAAGAATTTTCTACGGCTACACACACATAACTTCTGGAAAAGTACAGCTTTGTGTCCTTCAGAAAAACAGCACACATGCACATTAGAAAAATACAGTTTAATATGAGACCAGGCAGCTAGGCCCAACCCCTCGCTAAGCTAAGGCCTTTTAATTTTAATAAAGCAAACTCGTAATATGTAACTTTAATTATGAAATACTAATACAATTCAAAACATTATTGCATAATAATTCAGAATTAACAGCTTTCATTAGTCTTTGTATACATTGGTAGCCACTCCCCGTGGGCACATTTCAAATGTGTGCATTATTTTCTATATTAACACATTTTCTTTGCAGCTTCATCACACAATATATTGCAAGCTTTTCATGTTAATATTGCTTTTAAAAGACACACTCCAACAAAAGTTGCAGGATGAGCTGAAGGGGCAGGGGTGGCCCTAAATGGATTGAAGAGGCCCGAGGTGGCTTCAGGATTACGCTGCCTCAGTATTCAGTGCAGGCAGATTTAATTATAGCAGTCGCGTGTTTAAGAGAAGGGCGTTGAGCACCGGCACCTCTTTATTTAGAAATTAAGCACTGGCAGGAACTCTTCGATATTACCATCAGTAAAACTGCACATATATCCTAACAAATGGGAAATTTTAAAGAGAAACATAAACAACACTCAAAGCAGAGATATTAAAAAAAAAGTCACTCAAAGGATCCACAGTATAATCCACCTTCTTGTTGGTGAACCAACCAGAATGTGACTATTTGGCCCTATCAAGAAAGGAAAAGGGGAATGTAGCTTATCCCAGTGTCACAATGTTTGCCGATATAAACATTGTCATCCCCACAACACCAATATGGAAATGAATGTTATACTGAATAACAGTTGCCATAATTCATCTAACACACACATCTAAGAAACCCAAAAAATGTTCAGTCAAAAAAGTATGGACTCATTAAAATGTCTTGCACATTATTAAAGTAAGCATTGTCATTTCCACATGCGACATATCACAACAATATTATGCTGATTAGTCCCACGTAAGAATTGTCATTTCCACATAAGACATATGGGCCCATGTTTACACACCGCTGTGCTCAAAATACACACACATCTCCAAAACACTGCCACATTAACAATTCCAAATACACACACCTGATACACATACAAACACCACTCCCACACACCCAACACATAATAAAACACACACCCACATCACCCACTAACCCCTACGACCACAATTATTGACGAAGGCCCGAGAGACTGCACAGCATAGACAACCCCAACATACAGAGCCACACAACACCATCACCCACACAACATCCACGCACAAAACACCACACACCACTACACATCACCACACTCATCACCACATACACCACCCCACACATCACCTACACCTCCCCATGGCACGGCAAAGACACCCCAGGTTCTCTGAGGAGGAGCTCAGGGTCATGGTGGAGGAAATCGTACGGGTAGAGCCACAGCTATTTGGATCACAGGTGCAGCACACCTCCATAGCTAGGAAGATGGAGCTGTAGCGAAGAATAGTCGACAGGGTCAACGCAGTGGGAAGGCACCCAAGAAGTCGGGAGGACATCAGGAAGAGGTGGAACGACCTATGGGGGAAGGTGCATTCCGTGGTCTCCAGGCACAACATCGCAGTACAGCGGACTGGCGGCGGACCCCCACCTCCTCCCCCACAACTAACAACATGGGAGGAGCAGGTCTTGACTATTATGCATCCTGAGGGCCTTGGAGGAGTCGGTGGAGGAATGGACTCTGGTAAGTCAAATCTTAACCATCATATCCCCCACCTTACCTGCATGCTATCACAGACCCCCACCCTCTCCCCCTCCCCTATCACTCCAACTCCTACTAATGTACTAATTACACAAACCACCACATCCCAACACCAAGCCCTGCATGACACAAAAAAGCATGGACACCCCTCACTAAAGCATGCCCACTGCATATACCCATAACACCCCCCAACCATCATCACACAAGCCCCCACACTGGAATGCTAGCACTGGGGTACACGGTCACCCACCCATTGCACACCATGACACACACAGATGCAATAATCATGCTTTTACACCCCTGCAGGACCACTACCCAACGTCACCAGACAGGAGGGTCCTGACATCTCTACCCCACCCACAGAAGAGGCCCACAGTGATGACAGCAGCTCTGGCCAACTGGATCCAGGTGACCAGGCCAGACCATCGTGGGCCTCGGGACAGTCGGTTCCCCTCACACAGGCACAGCCCACCACAGACCTTCCACCCTCTGGTAACACCAGCACAGCACCCACCCAGCGGGCCCATACCTCCGTACCCAGGACACGTCAATCAGCTGTGTGTCCACCACTACAGGGAACCCAGGATAACCCACCACCCCAACAACAACAGGGACCTGGGGGCAGTGGTAGTGGGCACACGGTCCAGGAGACAGAGGCACAGGAACAAAGGGGAACTGGGAGGGCTGCTATGCGACAGGGGGCGGACAGGCCAAGGGAACCCTCTCTCCACGAGGCCCTCTCCTCCATCATGGGAGCATACCACCACTCCCAGGAAACTATGGTAACGGTATTGGACAAGTTTCAGGAGACCCAGCGCATGTAGGATAAACAGTATTTGGGGTTCAGGGAGGAACTCAGAACCATCAGCTCTGCCCTGGGCACCATCGTAGGGGTGCTGAAGGACATACTGAGCACCATGAGGGACACCGTGGCACTCCAAGGGGCCCCTGACACTAGCATGGACAATGAACTGCCCACCACATCCGCCGGCGCTAGTGGACAGGACGCCCCACCACAGGACCACCACACCAGCACTCCACCCCCTTCAGACGGAGAAGCACCCCGCAAGCGGTCCCTGAGATCCAGGAACAGGACAGAGCACGATGGCAAGACCCCCACCAAGAAATGAGACCACCCTGATTGTCATCCCACTGTCCCACTTTGTAACCCTGTCCATATTGGAACTGCCCCAGCTCCACTTCCTATGCCCATATGGGCAATGCACCTGTGAGACTAATAAACTGGACTCTGCCATGGACATTCCTCCACCATCACCCCTCACCATTTTACCAACCCCTCCAATATTTAGCACTTCAATAAACACCCTTGAAGCACAAAACAATCTGGAGTCAGTCTGTGATTTCAAAAATATGTATTAGCTATGACAGTGACAACATCCGTTCTCAAATGTAATGTCAACATACCTATGTCACACATCACAAGTCCATGAAGAATGTAAGCAGATGACACACATTGGTAACCACACCTGTGAAACCGTAATGGAAATGTACAACTCAGTTACCAAATACTGCTTGAAATTGACAGACAGGATAGAGGTGGAAGTGTGAAAGTACTTGCCGTAGTCAAGAATGTGTTCTCACCTGTGTGTCACTGGAAATATTGCTGGATGACTGAGTCCCTGTTGTCAATGTCTTCTTCCTCTGTTTCCTCCTCATCACTGTCCACAGGCTCCACAGCTGCCACAACACCGTCATCTGGACCATCCTCCTGCAGAAAAGGCACCTGGCGTCGCAAAGCAAGATTGTGAAGCATACAGCAGGTGATGATGATCTGGCACACCTTCCTTGGTGAGTAGAATAGGGAACCACCTGTCATATGGAGGCACCTGAACCTGGCCTTCAGGAGGCAGAAGGTGCGTTCGATCACCCTCCTAGTCCGCCCATTGGCCTCATTGTAGCATTCCTCTGCCCTGGTCCTGGGATTCCTCACTGGGGTCAGTAGCCATGACAGGTTGGGGTAACCAGAGTCCCCTAATAGCCACACCTGGTGCCTCTGGAGTTGACCCATCACATAAGGGATGCTGCTATTCCGCAGGATGTAGGCGTCATGCACAGAGCCAGGGAACATAGCATTTACGTGGGCGATGTACTGGTCTGCCAAACATACCATCTGTTCATTCATCGAATGATAACTCTTCCGGTTCCCGTACACCTGTTCACTCCTGTGGGGGGGGGGGACCAAAGCCACATGGGTCCCATCAATGGCACCTATGATGTTGGGGATATGTCCAAGGGCATAGAAGTCACCTTTAACTGTAGCCAAATCCTCCACCTGAGGGAAAACAATGTAACTCCTCATGTGTTTCAGCAGGGCAGACAACACTCTGGACAACACGTTGGAAAACATAGGCTGGGACATCCCTGATGCCATGGCCACTGTTGTTTGAAAAGGCCGACTTGCAAGGAAATGGAGCACTGACAGCACCTGCACTTGGGGGGGGATCCCTGTGGGATGGCGGATAGCGGACATCAATTCAGGCTCCAACTGGGTACACAGTTCCTGGATTGTGGCACGGTCAAACCTGTAGGTGATGATTAAATGTCGCTTCTCCATTGTCAACAGGTCCACCAGCGGTCTGTATACTGGAGGATTCCGCCATCTCCTCACATGTCCCAGCTGACGGTGCCTAGGAAGGACAACAGCGACCACAGAGTCAAGCAACTCAGAGGTATGTACCCACAGTCTACACAGAACACGAAACATAATCCAAAAAGTAGTCTGTATGTGTGTTGAGTCCAGGCCTAGGTTTGTGTGACGCAGTTGAAAATGAAACCATGTGGGCCCCTGAAATGGCGGCTGCCTGACCTCTAAACTGGGACAATGGGATGTGAGGTAACTGCACTGGCGTTGGACACCGTCGCGGTAGGCGGTCGAAGATCGAGGCGCAATGCTGCATTGGTTAACATTGGACCCTATGGGTCCCAGGAGCCAATGATGAAGTGTGCCGGCTGTATGATACGCACCGCCGCGGACGTCACCACCGCGGACGTCACCGCCGTGGACGTGACCGCCATTTTCTATCTGTTCAATCACTCGATACCTGATCTTCGACAGGAGAGGACCTACACTGCAAGTGCTGCTGTGAGTTCGGTCTGGAAGAGACAATGGCTCGTGCGTCTGGGGAAAGGGCCCCTGCCTTCACTGCACAGGAGTTGGAGAAGCTCGTGGACGGGGTCCTCCCCCAGTACACGCTACTCTACGGTCCTCCAGACCAACAGGTGAGTACACAGAGAGCAAGTTGTATGGGCTATGCCTGGGTGGAGAGGGCTGGTTGTAAGAAGGAAGGGGGCATAGTTCTGCGTGCATGAAGGACTGTGAATGCATGTGCCACATGGCAAGGGTAGGGATGTGGGCCACTCACTTTGACAGTGCAGTTGGTAGTGACTTCTCTTCTTCCCCTGTACATGTCATGTACGTCAGCGCCCACCAGAAGAAGGCTATTTGGCCTGCCATCGCCAAGAATGTCCGGACCCTGGGGGTCCACCAGAGACGCAGCACCCACTGACGTAAAAGATGGGAGGACATTCGCCACTGGAGCAAGAAGACGGCAGAGGCTCAGCTGGGTATGGCCTCCCAACGTGGGAGGGGTGCCTGTCACACCATGACCCCCCTGATGTTCCGGATCCTGGCGGTGGCGTACCCTGAGTTGGATGGGCGCTTGAGGGCATCACAGCAGACACAAGGGGGTGAGTACACTCTCACTCAGCTGACTTTGCGCTCAGTGAAGGTGTCTGGGTGGGGGAGTAGGGCTGTGGGTTTCCCAAGGCCAGGGCGAGTTCTGTAGGCTAGGCCCCTCCGTAATGCAGGCCATGTGGCACTCCACCCCACCTCTATAGAGTGCCAAGTACAGGTATACATGCCCCTGTGTCATCTATGTGTGCAGATGTCGACCATAGCCATGTAGGCCACATCCCAGGAATTGCATCAGTAGAGCCCAACAGCACGGCGTAGTGCAGGGGGCTGCTGTGTCTGTATTGTCCACCAACGGTAGCGGTAAGCCATGCACTCAACCTGTCTTTCTTCTGTCCCCACCTCCCCTTTTTGTGCTCTCCCTGTTCTTGTGTGCATCAGCATCATCAGGCAGAGGTACAGTGGCACCGGAGCACAAGGGAGCTGCATCCCACATGGCCATGGAGGGCCACGCCACGGACTCAGAACACACCAGTGGGACGCAGGGCGAGGGGAGCACCACGGCGGTCACAGGATCAGCAACCAGGGACACGGACTCGTCCTCCGATGGGAGCTCCCTTGTGGTGGCGGTAAAATCTGTGCCCCCCACTTCTACAGGTACACCCACCACCCCCCCTACCAGCACCGCCCTCCCAGCAGCCCCTCAGCCTTCGCCCCGTGCCCGCTCACCCAGGAGGGTGGGCATCACCTTCGCCCCAGGCACCTCAGCCCCTGCCCCTGTCACCTCTGCTGCCCTCAGTGAGGAGGCCATTGACCTCCTCAGGTCCCTCACTGTTGGGCAGTCTACCATTTTGAATGCCATCCAGGGTGTAGAAAGGGAATTGAAACACACAAATGCATTCCTGGAGGGCATTCATTCTGGTCAGGCTGCCCTTCATTGAACCCTGCAATCTCTGGCCTCAGCACTGATGGCAGCCATTGTCCCTGTGTCTAGCCTCCCCCTCCAACTTCCTCCACCCAGACCCAATCCCCTGTACCTCTGCCTATCCCAAGCACACCATCAGACAAGCCTGCACACACCTCAACACACAAGGGAAGCTCAGGCAAACATAAGCACCACACATCCCACAGGCACTCACGCAAGCATCACACACATACAGACACAGCAACATCCACTGCCTCCACTGTGTCCCCCTCCTCGTCGTCTCCCTCCTCCCTCCCAGTGTTGTCTACACTCTCATCTGCATGCACTACCACTACAGCCACTAGGTCCCACACCAGCACACCCACCACTACACCCCGCTCACCTGCACTCACCACCCCACTACCATTTACACGTCCCCTGTGTCCTCTCTCAGTGTGTCTGTGACGCCCCCTCCCAAAGTACACAAACGCGGGCACACACCCACCCAACATCCATCCACCTCACAACAGCCTCCAGCGCATGTACCTGCACCCAAATCAACAAAAGTTACACCACCAACAACCACCTTCTCTCCTCCACTCCCAGACCCCCTCCAGCTACCCGTCCCAGTGTTCGTAAGCAACTTTTCCTGAGCAACCTTGACCTCTTTCCCACCACCCCCCCTCCAATTCATAGGTCCCGTACTAGCACCTTCGCCAAAAAACGCAGGTACCAGTGGTGTCTGTTAGAGGTATGTTGAGTGCACCGGGCACCAGGGCAGCCAGTGTGACACGGAGCCAGAGCACAGCCAGTCCCCCCTGTGAAGCACCAGAAGTTGGACAGTGCCCAGCGGGACAGGGGGAAGACTCCAGCCGCCAAAGCCGCTCACAAGGGTCCCGGGGGGAGTGTCCACTCAGCTGTGACTCCTCCCAAGGTGGGGAAGGGGCAGAAGAAATCGCCAAAGTCTGGGAAGAGCAGCACAGCGGAGAAGCCCGCCATCATCCCCGCTGCCCAGGAGGTCACCGCCAGCCCCATCGTCAGTGCCCAGGAGGCCACCGCCAGAGTCAGTGCCCAGGAGGGCAGTCCCATCGTCACTGGCCAGGAGGCCACCACCAGAGTCAGTGGCCAGGAGGCCACCACCAGAGTCAGTGCCCAGGAGGGCAGTCCCATCGTCACTGGCCAGGAGGCCACCGCCAGAGTCAGTGCCCAGGAGGGCAGTCCCATTGTCAGTGGCCAGGAGGCCACCGGCAGAGTCAGTGCCCAGGAGGGCAGTCCCATCGTCACTGGCCAGGATGCCACCGCCAGAGTCAGTGCCCAGGAGGGCCCCGGCAGCCACAACCCCGCTGGGCAATGAGGGGCCGCCATGGCAAACACCGCTGCACAGGTCAGAGACAGCAAAGTCAAGCACCGCTGAACAGGGCAAGCAGCGCTGAACAGGGCAAAGACCGCCATGGCAAGCACCGCTGAACAGGTCAGAGACAGCAAAGTCAAGCACCGCTGAACAGGGCAAGCACTGCTGAACAGGGCAAGCACCACCAACTCAAGCACCGCTAGCCCATGTGCGGCAGGGGCAGTGACGGAACTGGGACCGTTACAGTGAGAGTGATGCACTCTGGGCACCAGTCCCCCTCCAGAACCAGTGGAGACATGCATCCACTCCGTCTGTCCTTGGCAGGATGAAGAACTCTGGGCACCAGTCCCTCTCCAGAACCAGTGGAGACATGCATCCACTCCGTCTGTCCTTGGCAGGATAAAGCACTCTGGGCACCAGTCCCCCTCCAGAACCAGTGGAGAAAGGTATCCACTTGAGAGACTGTGGCTTTGCACTCCCCAGGATTGAACAGTGGGCAACCCACCCACTGTAGAGACTTGAGAGACAGTGTCTTTGCACTCCCCAGGATTGAACTGTGGGCAACCCACCCACTATAGAGACTTGAGAGACTGCGGCTTTGCACTCCCCAGGATGGTACAGTGGGCAACCCACCCACTGTAGAGACTTGAGAGACTGTGGCTTTGCACTCCCCAGGATTGAACAGTGGGCAACCCACCCACTGTATAGACTTGAGAGACTGTGGCTTTGCACTCCCCAGGATTGAACAGTGGGCAACCCACCCACTGTACAGACTTGAGAGACTGTGGCTTTGCAATCCCCAGGATTGAACAGTGGGCAACCCACCCACTGTATAGACTTGAGAGACTGTGGCTTTGCACTCCCCAGGATGTAACAGTGAGCAACCCACCCACTGTAGAGACTTGAGGGACTGTGGCTTTGCACTCCATAGGATACATCAATTGGCATGGAGCCCCGTCGTGGATCTGGCATGGTGCAGTCATCCGACTGAGGTGCCCCCCCTTCTCTTCCCCCTGAGGTGCCTATTGTATTTCTATCTGATGCCCCAGCAGTGTTCTCTCCGTTTTGCTCAGGTATCGTGTGTGGGCCTCGCCCATGCATTTTGGGCCCAGTGGTCCACGGACATTGAATGGTGCATTACCTGCACTACTAATCGTGATGTATATTTTGTTGAATGTGAAATTATATGTGTATATATTTGCTTACTGTACTTTTGATATATTACAATGGTTGCACTCATTTCCTTTCGTCTTTGCATTCTTCCGTGGGGTTTGGGGGATGTTACTGTAATGTTTGGATATGCATTGGTGTGTGCGTTGTAGTGGGTGAGGGTCGGGTGGGGGTGGGGTGTTGCGTGTGTGTGTCCCTGACTTTTGCCTCCTCCCTCCCCTATGTCTTAGGTGCAGTACTTACCGTTGTCTTCGGCGCTGGCGTTGATGATGATCGTACAGGAGCAGGAAGACTATCGCATGGAGCATTTGGAGTTCCGGTTCCATGGTGTCCTCCTTCCTCGTGGAGTGTGTAGAGGTGAGCGTTTTCCCATTGAAATGGCTGTTTCCGCTGTGTTTTTATCCACTGTGAATCCGCCCCGGAAAAGGTGGCGGATTGGTAGGTTGTGATACTGTGGGCGGTACTTTGTCACCCGCCTGTCTGTTGGCGGTGACCTCCGCGCTGTTTGTCTGTACCGCCGTGGCGGTCGGAGTGTTAAAGTGGCTGTCTTTGTTGGCGGTTTCCGCCACGGTTGTAATTCCAAAATGTTTTCCGCTGGCCTGTTTGCAGTCTTACCTCCGCTTTAACACCGTCCGCCAGGATTGTAATCAATCAATCAATCACTGCATTTGTAAAGCGCGCTACATACCCGCGAGGGTCTCAAGGCGCTGGGGAGGGGGGGTGCTACTGGTCGAAGAGCCAGGTATTGAGGAGTCTCCTGAAGGCCAGCAGGTCCTGGGTCTGTTGTAGGATGGTGGGGAGAGTGTTCCAGGTCTTGGCGGCGAGGTAGGAGAAGGATCTGCCGCCGGCGGTGGTTTTTCGGATGCGGGGGACTGTGGTGAGGGCGAGGTTGGCTGAGTGGAGGCTTCGGGTGGATGACCACCTTAGTGTTGTCTTAGCGTCATTTACT
This sequence comes from Pleurodeles waltl, assembly GCF_031143425.1. Lineage (NCBI taxonomy): Eukaryota > Metazoa > Chordata > Amphibia > Caudata > Salamandridae > Pleurodeles > Pleurodeles waltl. The sequence continues at coordinate 834,557,194 of NC_090444.1, forward strand.
TTGATGCTAAAGTGGCGCTAACAACTCCATATTTATATTTTGATGCTAGATCCATCTAGCGTCAAAATATTGGAGTTTGCGCCATTTCTAGGAAGCGTCAACCCACCTTGCGTCAATGAGATGCAAGGTAGGCATTCCCTTCCTAAAAATGACACTTCCCTCCCAGCGCCATATTTACTGAAACGACACGCAACAAAGAGGTGGGCCTAAATAATGGCTCTAAGCCCAATTAGCGTCACTATTTAACGCCTAGTCAGACCAGGCGTTAAAATGCTGGGAGGCCCATTTCCATGGGAAAACGCCATGGAATGGGCACAAAGAGGCCCACCCCAACCCCAGCATCACCACCACCCACACTACAGGGACACTACTGGAGTAGGGAGCCGATCCCAGGTAAATTGCATATAAGGGTATGTATGTGGTGTGCCACTGGGGGCCCCTTACATGGCTGGCACTGGGTATGTTGGGCTTTCCCTGGGGTCACTGGTCCCTGTGATGAGCATTGGGGTGTGGTAATGACTCCTGTTTACACTTAGACAAGAGTCATTTTTTGGCTGCTTGGGCATCAAAAAATGAGCAAGGCCGACTAATCAGCCTAACGCTATCTATCACCGGCTCGTGTCTTTTTTTTGAGACTCCAGCCATTCCTTAGCGCCATTCTGCTTCATTTCTTAAATATGGCGTATGGATGCCATTAGGGAATGGCGTTAGCTTGAGTTTAAAAAAAATGATGCTAGTGCAGTTCTGCACCATTTTTCATTAATATGGGCCATGGAGAGATTGTACACATATGCCAAAATTGTAGTGGAGAGGAGAATCTTAGGGATCAGGTGTAATCAGCCAAACAACGCTTGTTAATGAGGAGTTATGATGGTCCAACCCTTAAGAGGGCAGAGGAAAGAATACGGGGTGTGAATAGAGCTACCAATTTGGTTAGGAAACCAGTACAGAGATATACACATAACAACCTGGCTTTCGTTACCAGATATACTTTGCATCATGGAAAACTTTCAAGATATTACGCAATTACTGGCACCTATTGAATGACATCCCTGGAATGGGGGATTATGTCGGTACTAGACCAGGAGTGGTCTACCATAGGTGTAAGACACTTAGGGATCACTTGTGTCCCAGTTATGTAACAACGAATAGTAGTGTCTCAACATGGTTGCCTTCTACCTCAAGTGGGTTTTTCACATGCAATCCGTCTAATGTGTACTTTTGGGAGGAATAAGACAAAACAAATTTCTTATACTAACAAGCAAGTGTCTAATTTAAACATTTCATTAATTGCAATACAAAGTTTGTCACCTCTGTTATTGGATGTGAATGCAATGATGATTTATGTAGGCAGCACTACAAGGACAATGAAGCAGTGCATTCAGGAACATGTATGAGCATTGAGGAAGAGGGATTTGTGATAGCCAATGACACTTCACTTTATCGAACATCATAAAGCCAATGCCAGAATTTGCTTCCATGGGATTGATCATGTTCCAGTAGTATCATTAGGAGGTGACAGTGAGCTGTCACTTTGGAGAAATTAAGCAGGTTGGATCTGCTGGCTATGGAGTGTTGAACACGGTCACAATACAGACAGTGAACTCCACTATTTTTTTATAACTTGTTGCGTAATCAGATATTGTTCATAGTGGAAGCTATTTGTTTTGAGTGTTCATAGATATGGTTCCAACTCCCACTAGGATGGCTGTTGAGATTTAGCTCCACGTTAGGACATGGGTGAATTAGGATAGTGGGAGATGAGGAAGTATGTATTATGCTGGCCATCATGATTTAAGTTAATTCATGGGCACCCAAAAAAATAATTATTGCTATGTTTGCACAGTGTATACCTGGAGCATTTCCATTCTCCAAGATTGCCACCGCAATTGAGATTTTCCTAGCCTTGGTGTCTGAAAGGCTAGATTTTATTAAAGACACGGAGGAGAGTATTAAGCAGTCTTTTCTTGCTTTAATTTTACAGCGGCCAAGAAAGAACTACATTCCCCAAGAGAAAAGTGAAAAAACTAGGATGTGACATCACAATGGGAAAACAACCAATGGGATGTCGAGAATGGCTACTAGTATATTGACTGCGAACAACAAGTCCTCTTTTGTTGAACTGAGAACTAAAGACAAGAATAAGTAACAAATAAAACAGCATAACCAATTTTCATCACAGTGAAAAGGTCCATAAAACAATCTAGAAACTGGCGAGCGTAGAAACGAGTCCAGGAAGAAGATCCATTGAAGAAGGAATCCTGTTCTGATGGAAGAAAAACATGTGGGTTAGGAGGAACCAACGCCGGGAGAGGGAGTTGGAGCTGAAATAAAGAAAGAGGGAAGGGTTAATAAAAGTGGTGGGATAATACTCGCCTCCGTGTCTTAATTAAAATCTGCCTTTCAGACACCAAGGCTAGGAAAATCTAAATTTTATTACAAGACCGGATGCTCATATTATGCATGTTCAAAGCATAGAAATAACAGAACCAGAAATGTGAAACTGGCTTACAATAAAAAATTCTAAACGTGTTTTCATCAGACCAGTCTGCAGACTTGAGAATATCCTGCAATGAGGCTCCAGCCCAGAAAGCCCGAGAGGCCATAGCCCCTCTAGCAGAATGGGCACCAAAGGAATCTATGTTGATCCCTGCCAAACACATGATCCATTTGACCCAACGGGCTAAGGTAGGGGAAGAAATGGGTTTATCAGGTTTTTAGAAAGAAATGAGTAGTTGGGAAGCCGAGGATGATCTCAAATCTGCAGTACGAGTCACAACAATTTGGGTTGAGATGGGAAAAACGGGTAAAGAACAGAAGCCAGGTTAGTTTTAGTACGTCCCTGAACCTGAAAAGAAACACCAAAAGGAGAGAAGAAAAGGAGGTAATATCCAATGCTTTAACATCAGAAATGCGCTTTAGAGATATCACACATAGTCAATTTTGCAGAACGTTGCTTAAGGGAAAGGAACGCATCCTCTGGCCAGGCAGTGAAAAAATTTAACACCAAATTAACATCCCACATTATGTTATATATTTCGGAGATGGAGGAAAAACATAGTTTACTCCCTTTAAAAGTTGACAAATGAGAGGATGCTCACCAATCGGCCTGCCATTGACTCAATAGTGTTCAGCTGAAATGGCTGATCTGTAAGTATTAAGAGTGTGGTAGGCCTTACCCTGCGAAGCCAAGGAAGCAAGGAAATTCAATACCAACACTACATCAGCTGAAAAGGGATCTGAATTCCTGTCCATACACCAGCTGCACCAAGAGGCCCAGACATATTTATAGGCTCTGGTGGTACCAGGGACTCTATATTGTTGGATGAGTTTGAGAGCATCCTCTGAAATTCCTGGGGTTCTCCAGGACGTACCGAAATCTTTAAAGCACTGAGAAACAAGGAGTTGTCGAGGACCATGTGGTGCTGCCGACCTTGGGGATCCAGCAGTAAGTTGGAGAAAAGAGGAAGCCAGACCAGACGGTTGACTGTCAATTCCAATAGAGTTGAGTACCAAGGCTGTGCTTGCCAAAAGGGAGTTATGAGAACCAGAGTAGACTGCTGTCTGCGTGCTTGAGCAAGGACTTGAGGAATCAGAAGGAAAGGAGGAAAAGCGTAAAGAAGGGATAACGGCCAGAGCTAGAGGAAAGCATCTGTTGCCAGAACCTGTGGATCCGGTCTCCAACTGAAGAAGGAAGGAAGATGGGAATTGAGATGAGAAGCAAAAAGATCTATGGACTTGTTGCCAAAGATGGAAATAAGACAATTGAGCACTGAAGGGTGCACCTGCCAATGGCTGGAATCATGAAGATTTCTGGAGTACCACTCTGCCACTGTATTCAAATTTCCTGGCAGGTACAACTGTCCTGACTGAGATGTTTTGAGGGAGACAATATTCCCAAAGATGGTTTGCCAGGGTTGATAAAATGTTGGACTTGGTGCCTCCTAGATGGTTGATATACCTGACAGCAGTTAGGTTGTCCATTCTTAGAAGAATGGTGCAACTTGCTCTTTCTTTCGTAAAGGAGCGGATGGCAAAGGAACCTGCAAGCATCTATAAACTGTTTATGTGCAAGAAGGACTTTTTCTGAGACCATGCGCCTCCAGTCGAGAACCAACCACACCTTGCGCCCCAACCAGTCCGACTTGCATCGGATTCTAATACAAGATCTGGGGCGGCAGAAAAGATAGTTCTCCTGTTCCAGGTGTCTAAGTGAGTTAGCCACCACAGTAGTTCTTCTCTGGACTTGGGGTCTAGAGCAAGTGCATCAGAATATGCAAGATCCTTGTGAAGATAGCAAATCTTCAAATGCTTGAGGGTGCGATAATGCAGAGGACTTGGGAAGATAGCTTGAATTGAGGAAGCAAGAAGCCCCACCGGACAAGCTAGAGTTCTGAGAGAGATGTGAGGAAGAGATAAAGATTGGCAAATTTCCTTCTTGATCAGGGAGACCTTGTGTTGGGGAAGTTGAAGAATAGAAAGAGTAGTGTCTATGAGAAAACCGAGGAATTCCAGTTTTTGAGCTGGAACGATGGCAGATTTTTGAAAATTGATCAGAAATCTTAACTTGAGGAGAAGATTTTGACAAAGATGCAACTAGGAAAGAAGAAGATCTCTGTCCTGTGCCATAAGGAGAAAGTCGTCTAGATAGAGGATCAGATGGACACCACAGGATTGGAGGAAATCCGCTACTGTCTTGAGAATCTTGGTGAAACACCAAGGGGCCGAGGAGAGGCCGAAAGGAAGAACTTTGTACTGGTAAAATTAATCTTTGCATTGAAATGTGAGATATTTCCTGTGAGAGGGATGAATTGGTACGGTAAGGTAAGCATCTTAAAGATCTAATCTGATCAACCAATCGTTTTGCAGTAAAATATCCCTGAGATGGAGAATAGCCTCCATCTTGAAATGGCGATAAGTGACAAAATTGTTGAACTTTTTGAGGTTCAGAACTAGCCGAAACTTCTGGTTTTTCTTTTGGACCAAGAAAATGGTGCTGAGAAAACCTGAAAAGTCGACCGGGACTGGCTCTATGGTCTGTTTGGAGAGGAGGGATTGAATATCATTGTGGAGGAGCTGGTGTTGATGTTGAGAGAAAACAAGGGGAAGAGGGAAACAGGACTGAATAGGGGGTTGATAAAATTCTAAGAGGTAACCCTGAATAGATTGAATCACCCAGGGATCTGACGTGAGAAGCAACCAGGAATCTAGTCTGCCTCCTTCTGCTCCGGTAGCCTCTTTAGCGGCAGGGGTAGAAACGTGGCTTGTATCCTGAGTAGGCATCAGGCTGGTTCTGCTGATTGTAGGAGTCTCGGTTGGTGTATTGACCCCTGAGGGAGTGGCCGACAAAGCGTCTCCTGCCTTTGCCGGCCCTGTAGAAACCTGTGACAAAAAAATATTTTTTTGAGAGAGATGAGCTTTATCCAAAGTGGCAAAGGTTGAGACATATTTGCCCAATTTTTTTATGAAGGAATCTCCAAATAATAAACCTTTAGCCGAAGGGCCCTCTTCCTTAGAGGCCAGATACACCAGTTTCGGGTCAATCTTTAGTAGCAGACTTGTCCTTCTTTCAATAGATAATTGAGTGTTCGTATTACCAAGCATACAAATAGCACGTTGTGCCCAATTGGAAAGTACAACAGGGTCTATTGGAGACTGTTCCATTTTGGCCTCTTCTGCCAAATCAAAAATCCTAGTGAGAGGACCCACCAAGTCTAACAGTTTATCCAGGCAACCGGACCAAGCTCTATCCACACCCTTCTAAGGATCTTTTCCGAATTTGGTAAAAAACATGAGCATGTTTGGGTCAATAACTGGGGTAGCAGTGACGTTGCTGGGTAATGATGGATGGAGACACTCAGGGGGTGATTCTGACCCCGGCGGTCTTAGACCGCCGGGGCCAGGGTCGGCGGGAGCACCGCCGACAGGCCGGCGGTGCCCCGCAGGGCATTCTGACAGCGGCGCTTTGGCCGCGGTCAGTGCAGGAAAACCGGCGGTCTCCCGCCGGTTTTCCGCTGCCCCTAAGAATCCTCCAAGGCGGCGCAGCTCGCTGCGCCGCCGAGGGGATTCTGACCCCCCCTACCGCCATCCTGTTCATGGCGGGAAAGCCGCCATGAACAGGATGGCGGTAGGGGGGGTCGCGGGGCCCCTGGGGGCCCCTGCCGTGCCCATGCCAATGGCATGGGCACGGCAGGGGCCCCCGTAAGAGGGCCCCGCAAAGTATTTCAGTGTCTGCCTTGCAGACACTGAAATACGCGACGGGTGCCACTGCACCCGTCGCACCTTCCCACTCCGCCGGCTCGATTACGAGCCGGCATCCTCGTGGGAAGGGAGTTTTTCCCTGGGCTGGCGGGCGGTCTTTTGGAGACCGCCCGCCAGCCCAGGGAAAAACTCATAATACCCTCCGCGGTCTTCTGACCGCGGAGCGGTATAATGGAGGGTGGAATTCTGGCGGGCGGCCTCCGCCGCCCGCCAGAATCAGAATCACCCCCTCAGTCTTTAGTTTTGTTCCTGGTAACCTTGTCAACAGAATGGCATAAATAAAAGGAGACATAGCCCCTCATTCTAACTTTGGCGGGCGGCTCCTGGCGGGAACCGCCAAATGGCTGCTCCGCGGTCAGAAGACCACGGAGGCCATTCTGGCTTTCCCGCTGGGCCGGCGGGCGACTGCCAAAAGAGTGCCCGCCGGCCCAGCGAGAAAAGGCCCTGCAACAAGGAAGCCGGCTCCGAATGGAGCCGGCGGAGTTGCAGGGGTGCAACGGGTGCAGTTGCACCCGTCGCGATTTTCACTGTCTGCAATGCAGACAGTGAAAATCTTTATGGGGCCCTGTTAGGGGGCCCCTGCACTGCCCATGCCAGTGGCATGGGCAGTGCAGGGGCCCCCAGGGGCCCCACGACACCCGTTCCCGCCATCCTGTTTCTGGCGGTGAAAACTGCCAGAAACAGGCTGGCGGGAAGGGGGTCGGAAACCCCATGGCGGCGCTGCAAGCAGCGCCGCCATGGAGAATTCCCCCAGCCGGGGAAATCCGGCGGAAAACCGCCGGACCCGGCTGGGCGACCGCAGCTGTACGAAATGAAGCACCGCCAGCCTGTTGGCAGTGCTTCAGCCGGCCTCCACCCTGGCGGTCATAGACCGCCAGGGTCAGAATGAGGCCCATAGTCTGCGACATGTTCAGCAGGAAACCATTCCTTCAGAATTACGATATACCATGAAGGAAGGGTCGAACATAGGTTCACCAGAATGGTCTACTAAAACCTGAAACACAGGGTGAGCGACACCACCGTCAGTAGGAGAAATTTTCCACCTTTTCTCTGGAGGCCCATAAACATATGGATCCGTAGATCCGTCCAAATCATCTGTATGACTAAGAGAGTCATCATCATCATCAGTGTCTCTCAAATGGACAGTGTGGAGGGGGGAGGATGTGGGTCCCGACTTAGAAACCTCTCGGGTGGGAGGACCAAAAGAAACTCCTTTGGAGGGCCCAGGAATAGTGGGCCTCACGTTTCTTGCCTTTTGCAGAAGGCGTATCATTGGCAGAAATCATTTTGGACAAGGAGGCTTCTAAGTTCTTGGATAAGTCTAACATGGAAACAGATTCAGCCTGTTGAACAGAGTCTTTGATAAAAGACTTTGAAGTTTCCTTAAAAAATAGAGAGTCTTCTTCCTCAGACATGGAGAGAGGGAGAAAAAACAGTCAAACTATGAAAAAAATATTGAAGAAACTGACAATCTAGTTTAAACCAGCAAAAAAGGGGTTAAAAAACAAACCCAAGATAGAGGGGAGAGGCCTGAAGAAGTAGGCGTGTAATTAAGGTTACTGAGACCTACCGCTATGTAGGAGGAGGCGGTAACTAAATGAAAACCACTCCCAGGGGGAAGTCAAAAGCAGGAAAATTAAAAGAAAAATCTGCGTCGAAGCAACGCGAAGAGCGGTGAAAGCTGAGGCAAGCAGCAGGTTGAAAACGACTTTAAAGTTTCCTTAAAAAATAGAGAGTCTTCTTCCTCAGACAGACAAGCAGTAGGCTGAAAACAAACCGCCTGATGATGACCGTTGCGAGACGCACTGAAACAAGAAAACACAAGCCGCGAGTGAAGAGTACAACATTAAACGGTATGCTTACACAAATAAACCAATAAACATGTAATAAAGGAAAATATATTAATCATGAATGAGGAGAAACAGTGAGAGTACTTATCTTGACTGTGAGCAGCAAGAAAAGAGGACTTGTTCCCAGTCAATATACTAGTTGCTATATTTGATGTTCCATTGGTTGTTTTCCCATTGTGATGTCACATTGTAGTTTTTTCACTTTTTTCTTGGGAAATGTAGTTCTTTCTTGGCTGCTGTAAAATTAAAGCAAGAAAAGACTGCATAACATGAGCCTCCGTTCTTGTAATAAAATTGAGTTTTACACTGTGGGGTGTCAGATGCTTGGGGTGTACCCTGCTGAGGATTCTATGAGGCAGTGGCGTGTTTGAAGTATAGGATTCTCGTAGTCTTAATTTTTCCAAAAGACTTGGGGTATACCTGGCATTTTTATTCAATGGAAACTATAATGTTTGCACATGGACTCATTGCTTTTTTAGATCATGTAAACAGCCCTTAAATGAGGGAATAAAGAACACTTGTACTTTAGCACTTTTGTGAACAGTTACAGGCAGTGTACCAGTCTTAGGCAGAATGATGATTTCAATGTCCATATGGAGCACTGACGTAGAGGCAACACTCTCCAAGATGGCCACCAAGTGGCAGACGAGGCAAGGGGGGTGTCCCATCAACACATGAGACGCAAGATACCTTTTCAGCATTTTAGGGGCTTGGAAACTAGCGCCAATTTTTATTTTGGAGTGGTGATGAGGGTGGAGGCGGCCACCTGTCCAGACTTGCACATATCAAGGAAAAATACTCATAACATTATAACAGCTTGGCTGGGGAATATAATGTATGCAGTGCAGGAGCTGGGAACTTTTGTAGCAGCGATAAACCAGCTAAGTATATCATGGAAATGTGAGAAGAACTTGTGGCATATGGGAGTGTGATAATAGTAAATACTTAATGCTCACCGCCATGGTGCCCCTCACCTTTTTTTGTCTGCTTGTTGAAATAACTAGGACACAAGTTATGGCATATGTCTCAATTACTTTTTTGTTCAACGATGGGATACAAACAATGCCGGTTTTTGGTGATGGGGGCTTGTGCGATTGGTGGTTTTGGGGATATGCTATGGTGTTTCTGGAATTGTTTTATCACAGTAACTTAATCTTTATAATGAATACTGGCTAGATAGAGGCATTTTGTGATATTCACCTGATCAAACAGTTATTTATGTGTGAGTGACAATGGGGAGATATATTCATACTCCTTTATCTGAAATGGGATAATATTGGGTGGTGTGGGGTGGATGATCTGGTTTCCCCTCTTATATTCATAATGGAAGTATGATTTAGGATGTCCATTCTCTTTTGAGAAGAGATGGTTATATGATATTCATATTGTTCTAATAGGTGCATTGGGGTGTACTTAGAATCCCGATGGTGAAGACCTGGAGACCTAGAGCTATTGATGATTTTTCTCTAATGTGTTAACCAAAAGAGCTGGGGACCCACGAATGTGCATGTGCCTATTGAACTACTCTGGCGTTTAGGATTGGGATATTGTTTATGGTACGCATATGGCACATGTCAAGGAAGATTGTAAAATGTGTAAAACTACAGCTCATTGGAATCCCTTCTGTTCTTATCTCCCTTCTCTTTGTATTATATCCCTGTGGTTTCTATACAGTTTTTCTGTTGCTGAAGTACGAGAATTGGCATTGATTAATTATAGGGAACTTGATGAACATGTTGGATGAACTAATGGGAAGATGATATATTACACCATGCCGCCACTATTTGTTCACCTCCTGTTTCTTTGAGGCGGATGAGTGCCACATTGTATTGTTGGGTTTGCATTTATCTGTATTGTCATGTTTGTAGTATGTAAGGGTTTTAGGTTTTTAATGTTCACTCATGCTGTCTGCAGTAGTACGTATATATATGTATTTTATATATATATATGTGTGTATATTTATATATGTGTGTGTATATATATATATATATATATATATATATATATATATATATATATATATGTATGTGTGTGCGTTTTTATGTACATGTTAATTTTAGAGTCCTGCAGAAGTCTACAGTTGTAGACGAAACGTGCGGGCAGCCTTTAATTTTATGGAACATATGTTGTGTGCAAGAATCACAGGTGAAGAGCTGAATAGAAGGAATGAAATACGAAACTGGATATTCCTAGTGGACTCTTTTGAATTATCAATGGTGCTCTACCATTCTTTGATTTCTTAACTTTATGAATGACACTCTTAGGGCAGTGGGTGGATATGGTGTCAGTACATCGTATATTGTTATTGAGAAATTGATAGGGACAGAGACTGGGTGCTAGGACAGGCTCGAAGCCTGGTGTCTAAAGTTGATTCGGAGTGACTTGGACACTTTGACTGCTATGAAGATTCTTTTTAACTGTGGAAGACAGCATTCAGTGTTCAGTCTTTTCCAACCCCATGAGAATGTTAAATGATAAGATTGAACAGACAGAAACAATTGCTGCTGAGATAGCAAAGGACAGTTCACAAAGTGGTCAAAGTTCAGGACCTCTAAGTCAAGATCCTCTTGTACAACCAGTTATTGAAAATGAAGCTGTCATAGCCATGGATAATGTGGAGATTGCAATGCAGCTGCAGCAAGCAAGACAAAAAATGTGTTGATTTGAAGTAGTTGGTTGGACACCTGAATGATGAGCAGTAAGAAATATATATGGGGGTAAAAGAGAAAATAGAGCCTGGATTCACTCTCAAGAAGAATGAATGTAAATGCTCATCATGTAAGCCAATACTATTATACGTCAGTGGTGAAGCTTTTTAATTGAAGTTCTTACTGCATACCTACAGGGGACTACAGACTCAAATTTTTCATGTGTAGTAACAGCACCAACCTAATTAGATGCACACAACATTAGAGTAATAACTTTACATTAACTATTAATGCTACCTGTAGAACACGACAACTGGAGTACCAAAAAGTGTCTGGTAATGCTTGTCATGAAGTCTCAAGGGTACTGCAAAAATTGAAACTTTCAATCATCGATGACGTGAGCATGGTCTCAAACATAATGCTTGCCTTCGTACACTTGAGAATGCAACAGATTCTAAAGACAGACTAAGACATACAGTTTGGAGGAAAAACACGTACTTTTGTTCGGCGATCTACAACAACGCACTCCCGTCAAAGGACAGCCTGTGTTCAAGTCATTTCTCCATGAAGAAACTCGGAATTCCTTGGGAAGCATTGGGAACGTAAGAATTTGGCTACATTGCCAATACACTGAACTACTTAGGAATACGGGTCAAACATCTGACGTGGAATGAAGAAATATTATGAAGGATATTAGAGTAGGAGTTCTCACTAAAGGGGGGAAATGTTGCTTAGAAAATTGACATATAAAGAAACTATTTCCTACAAACAAGACAGCAACACAGCTAATGTTCAATTTCATTGAAGGAGGGAAATCTATTGCCTGCCTAATGCCTAAACTTCAGATGTGCTCCTGTTTTAATGAACAATAACTAAAACTAGAGAAAGTAGACAATTTGGAAGTTACTTTAATTGACAAACTGGAAACCCCAGGGGGTGACTGTACTGCTGATTGGAAAACTACAAACAAAAATGGATTCATTTGAGAAATCTGTTTCCAGAAATGTGGGATTCATAAAGTGTTTACGTGTTTGCAAAAACTGTAGGGTAATTTTGCAATGTAATTTAAATGTTGAGGAAGGATTAGTTAACGGTGCTGTCAATAAAGTAATTGATTCCATTTTGTTTCCTAGTAGGAATAAAGTAGAATACCTAGTGATTAAATTTGATCAGATTGATGTAGTAAAACTGATTGGAAGGACCGTGCACGTTTCTTGCTTGTGAAGGATGTGTATTTTCAGAGGAAGCCGTTCCCAGTTTCTCTAGCATATGTTGTGACTATTCATAAATCTCAAGTGTAGATTTAGCATTCATTATTATTGGTACTAGTGCCTTTAAGGAAGGTATGTTATATGTAGCCCTACTGCAAGTTAGAACATTTTCCAGTTTGTATCTTATTACCTTTGACGATAGTAAAGTAACTCCTGATTCAAGTTGTGTCGAAGGGTACAACCGATTGAGAAGTGTTTATGCTGATTTAGGACCGTACCCAGTGGCGCACACATCTCTTCTGTCCCCTGGAGGCACATACACAGAGAGCCCTGGCGCATGGTGAATTGATGGATGAGCGTAGTGACATGACTGTATTACGCTGCAGAGATGCTGCAGATGTGAGGTGAGAAGGTAGCAACAGCCAGAGGAACGTGGTAAAGTGGAGATGGTTTGGGCTGCCCTCATCCCTGCTCTTGCTCTCACCCAGGTCATAATAGCAGCTGCTTGTGTAGCCTTGTGAAGCCTTCCAGCAGCTCTGGTACCCAGATGACAGGACTCATGTTGCCCGTGGGGGCATACATAATTTGAGCTGATGGCCCACGGAAGCAGCCAGGGTGCGCATGCTCCGGTCCCCTCAGCTTCCCTGCCTCTCTGTTTTCTCCCTGGTTAGCCTCCTGTTGTGCTGTGGGACTGTGCCCCCAACCCTCCCAGTCTCCTGCCCCTCCACTGCAGTGCACCCTCTGTTATGTTTTGGAGGTGAGGTGAGTGGGTTGGGTTGGGCGGGCTGTGGTAGGGGGCTGTGCTGGTTTGAGTTGGCATAGAGACTGCATAGACAGCAACCTGCCAGCAGCCAGTTGCTGGTTGCCAGTTTGATCATGGTTGCTTAGGGTAAGGGAGGAGGAGATAGAGTGTGGCGGCAGTTGCCCTGCGGGGGCTCAGGAGGTCGGCTGCCAGCTGAGGTGCGGCTTGTGGGTGCTAGCATGGTGGATGCAGGTATGGTACCTGCGCCTGATGCCTGAACTGCTGAATCCTGATGAAAAATGAAGTGGATTGCCTGAAGGTGTCAGTTAAAATTGCAAAGTAATTTGGGAATTTTAGTTTAAACTGTGCTGTACTCAACACTGGTATCCAGCATCTAGTGCTTGTGTTTTTCTTGCACAGTATTGCATAGTATGCGTTAATCTGTTTAATCAGTTCATTCCACTCAATCTACCTAACCTGCTGCTCAGTCCATCTAATTGCCTATTTTGGCTTGTTAAATCTTTGCCGGCTGAAACCTGTGGCTGCAGAATTTGACTTTGAATCTTAGCTGTTCTTGCTGTGCCCTTTGTTTGGTTATTGCTGGACACTGCTGGATATCATTGGATACTGCTGGGGGCTTCTGTCAACTTGTGCTCATCCCGGCACCCTTTTTCTTAAACTGGTCCTTCACTTTCTTGAACTGACTACCAGAGTTTAACATCAGCTATCAGTCCTTGGTCTCAGCCATTTAGTACACAGAGTCACAAAGTATCCCTAGTAGGGTGTATGAAGATCCAGAATGGTGGAGTTTGCTCTCCCCTTCCTGTGTTAAAATTACAATAAGGAAACTTTGGTCAGGACATCTGCTTGGTTTACCCATCTCATCTAATAATCTTGTGAAACTAAAAAAATCTGTTTATTGGAGGAAGTGTCAGTAGTCTTATTTGAAGTCCTATCCTTCCAATTCAAGCTTCGTATTAATGGGTGATAAAGAGAAGGAAAGAAAGATGATAGCTACTGGAAGTGATCATGTCACTGATTCTCTCTTAGGCTCCTTTTCCTCACAACGTATCCTTATGTGCGATTGAATTCACTTTTTGTCAAAGTTAAATATAAAATTCTGTCTCCCGTGTGGAAACTTTGGTTCAGCAGAAGGAGGGGGGTTGTCCCAAGGGAAATTAGCCCATGCAGTGATCGAGAATGGGTCTCCGTGGAACTGGAGGCTTTAATGTCGGGTTCCTTTTCTGAATTGTTCCCCATTAGCAGCCCGCCCACAAACCCTGAGCTGGACTGAAGACCTGCTCAGGTTAACCCATTGATTTGTCTCTTTGGACAAGATGTTTCTCCAGTTCCAATAAACTTGACTCACTGAGAAAAATCTACTGGATCCAGTGTTGAGGCACATGGCAAGAGGCCCAATAATTTAGAGGATTATACTTTGCCTGATATTGGTGCCATCAATAACAATAATCAGTAGAGGAAGACATGTCTCCTGTGTGGAAACTTTGGTTCAGCAGAAGGAGGGGGGTTGTCCCAAGGGAAACTATCCCATGCAGTGATCGAGAATGGGTCTCTGTGGAACTGGAGGCTTTAATGTCGGGTTCCTTTTCTGAATTGTTCCCCATTAGCAGCCCGCCCAAAAACCCAGAGCTGGACTGAAGTCCTGCTCAGGTTAACCCATTGATTTGTCTCTTTGGACAAGATGTTTCTCCAGTTCCAATAAACTTGACTCACTGAGAAAAATCTACTGGATCCAGTGTTGAGGCACATGGCAAGAGGCCCAATAATTTAGAGGATTATACTTTGCCTGATATTGGTGCCATCAATAACAATAATCAGTAGAGGAAGACATGTTTGAAATTAATTGCTGCCTTCGGGAGGGGGTGAATTGGGCAAGGCCTCGCAGTGTTTGCCCAGCCGCCCATCCCTGCTTGCTCTGAACTGTAGCACACCTTTCCTGAGGCATTCTTTGGTCTCTTTGAACTCAATGAATGTAATAAGTTGTGAATCTATTCTGTCCTCAGGTGCACAAGGGAAAGTACAGCAGCCTATTATGAAATTGGAAGGTTGAGGGAAGGCTTCATCTGAAATTAAGGTTTGTATGGAGAAACTGTTGTCTTTCATTTTATCTTTGCTGGAAAGATCATTTTTTAATTTGTATCATGTGCTGGTTGTGTTATCCTCCATCCTTCTAGGGATACAACAATGTACCTCCTCTGGTTCGTGCCATTAGCAGTGCCTAAAGATAAAAGAGTTTAAGTTACAGATTAGCCAAGTTAACAATGTGGTTAATGGTGGGTCAAAAGAAACTGGTATTCATGTGGGTAAGCCCTGCAGGTAAATATGTATTTCCGGGGGTGTGATCAGGAATAACCTGGGGCCCAGTTAGCAGAAAAAACCTTATCCATCGTTCTGATCTTCACTAAAGAAGTAGCCATTTTTGGTGGCGTTCTTCCCCCCCCCCATGTTTGCCCTGTTGTTGCCTCCCCTTTAGTGCATATCAATGGGCACTTTAAGGGGTGGGGGCAGCCATAGGGGGTTTGCAAGTATTATTGCTGAGTCTGCTCCCTCAGATCCCCTTGTAAATTCTGAAAGGTTGAATGATGTCCCCCCTCATCCATATTTGGTGCCTGATTCTAAAACTTCCATCCCACCGAAATAGGGTCAGTTCCCACTAAGGGGGAAACTGCCTATGAGATCCATAATGGCATAAATAAGATGTATGAAGATGGTGGCCACAGGAGTGGGGTGGTTGTGGTTATGATGGTCAAAGGGCTGAAGTAGTATGCAGGAGTTTTCAACAGGTGAGACAGGATTTAGCGTTGCCTTCTTCAGTCACTTCCCTGGGGAAAATGCCTACATTGCATAAAATATTGCCCTATAGACCGCTTAAGGGGAGGCACAATCTTTTTTTCCATTGTTATCGAACTTTCATTTCAGGCCTGAGACTAACTCTGGTAACACCGTAGGGGGCGCGGAGGAAAACAGTTAAATTTCAAATATGCTGGACTTTGTATCTTAGTTTGATAGTGAATTTGGCTCCTTTGAACAGACAATTTACTTTGCATTAATTATTGGAAATTGAGGACCTGAAATTGATTACAAGTAATGACATTGATAATGTTTATATAAATTCCTCTGCTACTTTCCCGAGCTCAACTGTAATATTCTCTTTTAAGATTGTTGTAACGTTGATCCTAGAGAACAATGATTATTTTAGGAAGAGAGGAATTGATGTCTTCTGTGTAGAACCTATGAAAGAGTGAAAATGTGACAGCCTAATGTTGAATTTTCAAGAAAATTCACAGGAACGAGGGGGTCCATAATTTGAAGGATATCACCATCTCTGTAGGAAAAAATACAGGGAGGAGAGTTATAAGTGCTGTGGAAATGTAGGACTCGAGCAGTTGGGATCCTGTGAGGGGAGATGAGTCATCGAATTGGAGTTGGGTTGCTGGCACATTGAATGGGGCTAGAAACATTGTAAAGCTTCCAGTGTCACAGAGGTACCCCACAGAGTAAATTTTACTCCATAGTAACATCAATTGGAAACCAGAGGTATTTGTGCATCCTTCAGATTTGTGCCTCTGCCTGAAGTTAGCAATCTTCAAAGAGAGTGAATGACTGTCGTCATTCTTGCTAGTAAATGTTTATATCCCACCTGGTAAGTCTAAGGATTGTTTAGTCAATGCTATGCTTTCCTTTGTCTGTAATATTAATGATCTGGAGGAATGTTCTTTGGTTATAATTGTAGGCGACTTTAATGTTAAAGTATCAAACTCAGCTTGTGCAACATTTTGTAATTCTGAAATGGATGAGGTCTGGTGTATCCTGAATGTTGTTTTACCAGAAAAACTTACAGTAGACAGGAAGGTTATATGCTTTTTAGAAAGCTTGAGACTATATGAATTTGTATTATTGAATGGTAAAATCCCTGAAGGCTCACATGCTTCCTATATGTTTCATTCTCCTTGTGGTCAACCTTTAATTGACTACGTGGTGGTATCCCATCAAATGTTCAACACTTGCTCTCAGTTGCAGATTCAAGGGACTAATTTAAGTGACCACAGAATTCTTGAACTCTCTGTTGATATAGAGCCTATGGCCCTAGAAATTTTTAATTCTGGGAAGGACACAGTTGTCTATAATAAGTCTAATGGGCACATCTTCTGGTCTCGTGATAATATATTACTTTGGGTCAAAGTATGAAAATAGAAAGTTTGGGGTCCAAACACCTAAATCACCCAAGCATTGGTTCCCAAACTGGGAGCCGTGGCTCCCTGGTGCACCATCAAAACTAGCCAGGGGTGCCGCACACAGTTTGGGAACCACTGGCTGTAGTTTTATTGTGTCCGAACTGGACATAGCTAAGTGGTTCCCAAACTGTGTGCGGAGCCCCTGGCTAGTTTTGATGGTACACCAGGGAGCCGCGGCTCCCAGTTTGGGAACCACTAGGGAACAATTTAAATTTTTCTCAATTTCAAGACAGAGAAAAATTAACTGCCTTACGTGGAAAAAGATGAGATTCTAGGTTGTAGAACCTTGGAAACAGGAGGATAAGAAATGGATCAATCCGTGGGGAAGCAGCTACTTTATATGATTCTCATAAATAGTGGGCTTTACTAACCAAATATTGCGACTCAAGAGTTGCAGCCCAAGCAATCCAGATTTCGGATGATATAAGAACACAGGGGCATATTTATACTCCGTTTGCGCCGAATTTGCGTCGTTTTTTTCTACGCAAATTCGGCGCAAAACTAATGCCATATTTATACTTTGGCGTTAGACGCGTCTAGCGCCAAAGTATGAGGAATGAGCGTCATTTTTTTGCGTGAACGCCTTCCTTGCGTTAATTATATGCAATGTAGGCGTTTCCGTCTAAAAAAATGACTGCGACGCAAATGCGTCGTATTTATACTCCCGGGCAAAAATCACGCCCGGGAGTGGGCGGAGCAAAAAACCCCACATTTGCGCCTCTTTTTAACGCCTGGGTCAGGGCAGGCGTTAAGGGACCTGTGGGCTCAAAATGAGCCCACAGCTGCCCTCCCATGCCCCCAGGGACCCCCCCTGCCACCCTTGCCCACCCCAGGAGGACACCCAAGTAAAGGTAAGTTCAGGTAAGTATAGATATATTTTTTTTTATTTTTTTTTTTGGCATAGGGGGTCCTGATTTGTGCCCCCCTACATGCCACAATGGCCAATGACCATGCCCAGGGGACATAAGTCCCCTGGGCATGGCCATTGGGCAAGGGGGCATGACTCCTGTCTTTACTAAGACAGGAGTCATGTAAATGGCGTCTGGGCGTGGTTAAAAATGGCGCAAATCGGGTGGAGGCGATTTTTTTGCCTCTACCTGACTTGCCCCATTTTAAGACGCCCTAACGCCATTTTCCCCAACGCCGGCGCTGCCTGGTGTACGTGTTTTTTTTCCACGCACACCAGGCGGCTCCGGTCTGATAGCGCCGGCTAACGCCATTCAATAAATACGGCGCCCGCATGGCGCTTCAGAATGGCGTTAGCCGGCGCTAATTATTTTGACGCAAAACTGCGATAGCGCAGTTTTGCATCAAAAAGTATAAATATGGCCCACAGTATATTTCTCATCTATATGACAGTAACTCAAGTAGCTATGACCAGTTTGTTCAAAGTGCCGAAGTAAATGATATGGAGTCATTTGGTCCACCTTTTTGTAAGGAGTTTACGGGATTCATTAAAGGTGCACTTATATAACAAAGATTCTAAGTTCTCCAGTTATAGACGAATTGCCCTTCTTGATGCAACAGGCAAATTGATTGCCAAAAGTATACTACTCCACCTCCAAGCATTGGCATTTGTCAATAACCTTAGGACCGGGGTGGGTTGGTATTTCAACAAAGGAATGTGCACTCAAGAGTACTGTAAATTCCGACACAAGTGCTTGAGGTGTGTGGGACGACATGCTCTCATACACTGCTACGGGCAGCACAACCCAGTGGTGCCAGGAGCGGCACAGGAACCGGCAAGCCTTGGGGGGGGGGCAGCAGGCAGGGCCGGGAGGACAGACACTTAGACAGGGCCCTGCAGGGAAAAAGCACATACTCCGGTTAATGTTGACTGGCTCACCTTTTGGTTGCAGGGTTATGACAGGAGACAGGATGCTGACATGTTGATACAAGGCTTTACCCAAGGTTTCAGACTCGGATATAATGGACTGTGAGAGCGTAGATGGGCTGAGAACCTCAGATCAGTGAGAGGTAGGGAGGAGGTCATGAGACAAAAATTGGAAAAGGAGGTGGCGGAAGGTTGCATAGCTGGTCCTTTAACAGCGTGGCCGATGCAGAACCTTATTGTATCCCCGATTAGCATTGTGCCCAAGAGAGGGGATGGACAATACAGGTTAATCCAACATATTTCCTGGGGAGCTGACAAAAGTGTCCTACGTGTCGGTCGACATGACCATTGACATGGTGGAGGCCCTAGGGCCGCAGGCTTTGGTGGCAAAGACAGATATCAAATCAGCTTTTCGGTTGCTGCCGGTTCGCCAGCAAGATTTGGAGTTGTTGGGTATTCAGTTTCAGGGCCGGTAGTATGTGGATAAGGTGCTGCTGATGAGTTGCTCCATTTCTTGCTCCCTCATGGAATGTTTTAGTACATGTCTGCAATGGATTTTCACCTCAGTCCCGGGGCACAGACATGTGACGCATTACCTTGACGATTTTTTCTTTGCTGCAACAGAGGAGCCTTCAAGGTGCACGGAGGTTCTGCAACAAATTCAAGGCATTGTGGGGGACCTGGGTGTTCCCTTGGCGCCTGAGAAGACAGTGGGGCCCTGTACGGCTTTATCGTTTTTGGGGATTGAGCTAGATACGGTGACTGGGATGGTAAGACTACCTGATGATAAGAGGGTGGAGATGCTGCAGAAGATTCAGGCCATATTGTAGAAGAGCATGGTAACAGTGAGTGAAGTGCAGGTATTACTAAGACATCTTAACTTTGCTTGCAGGGTGGTAAGAGCTGGGAGGACTTTTTGTAGGCAGCTGGGGATGGCCTTAGCAGGGCAGTCCCTGCCTCAACATCACGTGTGACTCAAGGCAGGTGTGCGGGAAGACTTGCGCATATGGTGCACATTCTTGGAGTCATTTAATGACATACCGCTGCAGTCGTGGCAGGATTGTGGGTGGGATGCGCAGATATTTTCAGACGCAGCAGGGGCATATGGATTTGGCATTTATTGGCAAGGCAGGTGGTGTGCAGAGGGATAGCTGGCTGAATGGAAGAATGGGGGGCTCAGCATAGTGTTTCTTGAGTTGTTTCCTTTGGTTGTGGCAGCCTATTTGTGGGGACATTTGTTGCAGCACAAGCAGGTAGTGTTTCGGGTGGACAATTTGGTAGTAGTGCAGATGGTTAGTAGGCAGTCGGCCAGAGAGGCACAAGTTTTGCAGCTGCTCTGGGTGTTTGTGCTGCAGTGCTCATGACAGGACATCTTGTTTAGGGTGCAGCACGTTCCAGGAGTGAACAATGACATTGCGGATGCTTTGTCTCGTTCACAATGTTAGAGATTCCATTGGTTAGTCATGGACGAGGAACTGAGCAGAACGGAAATGCCAGATGCGCTTGGAGCATAGGCACAAGAGGATGCTTTGATTGGGGATGAATTTGTTGGCCCCATCCACGCAAAAAACGTATGCGAGTGCCTAGCAAGAGTTTTTGAGTTCTAGAGCATGTAGGAGGGATCTTCATAATGGAAGATGTGGCTCAGTTTATAATGGGATTAGTAGACCGAGGGCAGTCCAGGGTAACCATAGCAGGTAAGCTGGCGGCACTGGGGTTTATGGGAAAGCTTCGGAAACTCACTCATTCAGGATTGGCGTCGCTACTGAGGCAGGACGGAGGGGATGGGGCAACTAAAAATTAATGGGCTTGGAGAGGTGGAAGTCGGAAAGTTTTAGGAGGTACGTTAGACGGGGGTTCGGAGTGCGGTCTAATGTCTTAGTTTTTTCCCCCGCAGGTGTGGTGCCAGGTCCGGATGACTCTTTTCTTTCTATCTGGGTTGTGGGACATTCTTTCGTGAAGTGGGCACAGCGCCAAGCACGACAAACAGCTATTGGAGAAAACATTGGGTTCGATGAGGCACAGTATCTTGTGCGCTGGGACGGTAAAGGGGGTATGAAATGGCAGGAATTTTTACCCCATTTATAGAAGCTGGCAGTGCAAGGCATTTGTCCGGACGTTTTGCTTTTGCATGTGGGAGAGAATGACTTGGTGGCAAAAACGTGACTTGATCTCATGAAGGACATGAAGAGGGACTTGCAGAAGATTCTCTGCCAGTGGCGAGGATGCCAAATGATTTTTAGAGCTTTTGTTATGCGTCGGGTTTGGCGAGGGGCCAAAAAGCCGGGGTGCCATTGAGCAATCGAGGAGGAAACTTAGTAAGGAGATGAAGGGTTTCTGCGCTGGGCGAGGTATTACTTATATGGAGCGCAGGGACCTAAGGTTTGAGGTCATCGAAGTCTTTAAGAGGGATGGGGTTCATTTGTCTTTCATTGGGATGGAGCTGTATCTCCTACATATGAAGGAAACACTGAAGGAGATGCTGAGGGAATTTTGAAAGTAACCACTGAGGAGAAATACGCGTGACGGGGGTGAGGGGACAGAAAAAGTCAGGGTAGCTGACTTTTTCTGGTGGCGGAGGCAGAGAGAGTTTACGTGACAACTCAAATACGTACAGATAGCAAATCTGGCAGGACACTTTCAGATATTAATGGGGGGACAACAGCAGGGCACGACGGACAGAAAGGAAGCTATGCATTAGCAGTTATGATACTTTGCAAAGTCTATTGTCTGGTTGCATTAGGACCTGGGTAAGGAGAACAAACGGGTTTAACAGGGAAAACAGTATTAAAAACATAAATGGAGGAAGAGACAGCAGGGTAAGGTTAAAGGGAGGGGGGGCGACAGGGTAGGGGAGGGGGGAGAATTTTGGATAGGTGATTTGGATATATAGTGAGCTTTTAGTTTTGTAAGGTGTCTTGGCATTGTTCCCTCTTCCCCAATAGGGCCCAGGGGGGGACTGCCAATCAAAGAGAGGTCACCTCCCTCCCGGATTGTTGGGGAAAGTGGTACGGCCCATGGCGACGTTGGGCTAGTTTTGGGCAATGTAGCTGGGCTGGAGGGTGGGGGTATATTAGTGAGACATTTTGGTTGCTGGCCACCATTTTGTCATTAGGTGACACGGTGGCCGTTTTTTTTTATAAGTGGGGAAAGTTTGCCCCTACCCACCCATCCCTGTTTAAACCTTCGGAGGGGGGACTTATGAGGTGGTCAGTGTAGGAAAGGCCGTGGCAAAGGAGAACGGGTGCACAAGGCTTGGAGCAGGTGCTAGCAGAGGCAGAGAGAGGTTACATGACAACCGAAATACGTACGGATGGCGAATCTGGCAGGACAATTTCAGATATTAAGTGGGGGGAACAACTGCAGGACACGACGGACAGGAAGGAAGCTTGGCATTAGCAGTTATGATACTTTGCAAAGTCAATTGTCAGGTTGTATTAGGACCTGAGTAAGGAGAACAAACAGGTTTGACAGGGAAAACAGTATTAAAAACATAAATGGAGGAAGAGACAGCAGGGTAAGGTTAAAGGGAGGGAGAGGACAGGGTATGAGAGGGGGAGAATTTTGGATAGGTGATCTGGATGTATAGTGAGCTTTTAGTTTTGTAAGGCGAAGGCCAAGGGTTTGTTAATTGTAAGTGCACCTGTTTCCAATAGAGTGGCCTTTTCCACACAACAACGGTGTCGAGACATTGTTCCCTCTTCCCCAGTGCACCCATGTTCATTTGGTGTCTGAGATTAACCAAACATGCACACCGCTCAGTATAATGGCTCTGCAGGTTAATGCACATTCACGAACATCTATGAATAACCTGAATGTCACAGGAAAGAGTGCTGACATCCTGAGTTGGGCAATAACAACATCTGAACCATAAGACATTCTATGATTGGTCCCACATTATTACAATCTCCAAAATCCTTTTACTTGAGATGTGGTTGGACTTTCATCTTTTTGAATAGAATTTAAATAGATTTCTGCTCTACCATCACATTTCTTTGAGAGCCAGGGTCTTCAAGGAGGTTTTCCCAAATTTTAACACTGGTCTTTCTTTTCAATGTTTGTGGAACAAATCTCACTGTGCTCCGTTACCCTATTGCATGGATAATGTGCAGGCTACACAGATTTGAGGGGCCCTTTCAACATAGTCTCATACGTAGAAGGTCTTAGTTTCACTTCGGCACTCATAGATCTGCACCAACCACATGGGATTTAAAATTGGAAGGTTGGATCAAGAATAAAAGGTGCGATCATTTTAATACTAGAGTAACACATTTTATTACCAAAGTGTGAGATCGAGGCTCATTAAAGCTTTCTGCCCTTGAGACGTCACTAAGCTATGCATAAAAAAGAAAGATTATGTACAAAAAAAGACAAGTAAAATACAGAAGGGCATTTGTTCTCTTACAATGTTCACACCACATTGACCATTGACAGGTGGGTAACATTCAACTGTACACGAACATTGTGGGAGGGGGTGGGGTTTACAAAACAGAAGAAGCTGATTAAGACCTTGTGTATATCACGCAGAGCACCTGAGAAGCGGGAAAGTAGCCTACGCCTTGTGCATGAAGCTGCCCATGTCTGGTATGTTTCCGCCTTTGCATCATTCTTAAACTTCGGAATTGGTCAACCAGAGCACACATCTCTCAGCTCTAGAAAGTTGAAAAAGGGACCTTTCCCTCTGAAACTACACCCCCAGCATACGTCAAATACGTCTGAATAAATCCGGACTCTGTTTCTGAATTTGGAGGGTGGTACAAACACCTCTCTGCCCAACAAGTGAACCCACTTTCTGGAAAGAACAGGAGGAGAAGCGGCTTCTAGGAAGTGTACACAATGCGGGCACATTAACAGAGTGACCCAAGAAGAAACAGGGACTTGGAGCTCGGAGACAGACTTCACTCACTCACAGAGACTTTTCACTCTCTCTTGCTTTGTCCTGTCCCTTTGAACCATCCTCTACCCATTCTTTGCCTGATACTTACTTCTCCTCCATATGAGGGAAGGTCTTATTCCTTAGCTATGCTATAACAAGACTTTGCCCCGTCCTATCTTTGCTGATGGTGAATCGACTGATGTCCTGAGGATGAAGACTGACGCTGTTTGTTGGTCTGTTGGATTAGTAACTATCTGATGCAAAATTGTAATTGTCTGTTTGCCTTTTCTTTCTAGGTACCAACTTCTACTTTGATAGAGGCCTTACTGTAGATGTTTTCCAAATTCGTGTTTACTAAAATGTTTTGCATGAAGCCCAACATGCTAATGCTAATTTGAGGTTAGTTAAGGTGTTCACAAATATTTTATGCAAATAGACAAATGACTGAGTTCTTGCTTTGATGAATCCTGTATTACTGAAACTTTGCTAAGTTGCTTCATATTAATGACGTGTCTAAACCCTGAATGATTATTTTCTATGCATTGATTAACTGCGTTCAAATTGCTAATTAGAAGAGTTCCTAATGAAGTTTATTGCAATTGAGATTAACAGAGATGACATTAGATTGTAATCAATAGGGAAAAAAAATCCTAACACTTAACTAAATTGGTGTAGTTATTCATGACTGAAAGGTCATGGTGTGTTCAACTTATTGATTCTTATTAAATGTTATTGATCAGCTTGTTGATTAGTTACTGTGAATATTGATTGGGTTATTGATCTATTGATTTGTGATGCCAAAGAGACATCTCGTACTGGGAAGTCCCCGAACGTGGTCCAAAGCTTCATCGACCTAAACACGTCTCCTAGTAAGTTTACTTATTAAGGCTCTGACGCGCTAACAGCTTTACAGCAGCAGTTCCATGTTCTGAGTAGTATGCGCCCCATCTAATAAAAAATAATGATCGAGGTGCCTGAGATGCATCGCTGTTGATTG
This sequence comes from Pleurodeles waltl, assembly GCF_031143425.1. Classification (NCBI taxonomy): domain Eukaryota; kingdom Metazoa; phylum Chordata; class Amphibia; order Caudata; family Salamandridae; genus Pleurodeles; species Pleurodeles waltl. The sequence goes on from NC_090444.1 coordinate 834,581,869, forward strand.
TTCCTCAACAGGTGGACTAATCCTTGGTTAAAACCCCCATTTCCTGATGTGACCCTCTGAAATATGAACAGAGTCAGTGCATTGGAAGGGGAAGTTTTGCCTCTGCAGTCCCCCTCCAGAGGAGCAACACCCTACCCCTGATACTTTGTGCACGGTAAGCACAAGAGGGCTCTCCTACTTTCTTTGGGTGTCCAGTGAGTTTCGACCCCAAGTGCACAGATTGGCACCCCAGCATATGCTGTCTCCTTTTCAGCTGACTGAAGCCACCTCGTGGGCTCTGGGTGCTGTAGCCTATGCCCACGCTGCAGACACTGCAGCTACAGCAGCACTCGCTCCCAAGCCATGCACATTTTTTCATCAAAAATGTTACTGCAAATATTACATTCATATTGTCAATGATGTTATCAAAGATGTCATGAGTGCCGTAATTTGTGGTGTAATTAGCAGTGCATGGCGAGGGAGCGGGTTATAGTTACCCTAGGGCACAAGCTATAGTTACTTGAGCTAAATCTAACTATAACTGGTGCATTTCTATGGTTTTGTATGTTTAAAATGTGTCCCTAACTATAACGTCCCTGTAACCTTTGTTTTTTTCAGTGAATTTTTATGTTTTTTTAAACATATTGTTATTTACATTATTATATGGTAATCCAACCACCGCCGCACATAGCCTTCGGCTGTGGCCAGTGGCATTGGTCACACGGCCTAGCCTGCAGTTAGGGCCTGAGGCCCTGAGGCCACTATAAGTACCCAACCTTGCACTATACACGGCCTTCTCCCATGCACAGTGGAGGTTGCCCGCAAGACCTGGCCTGCAGCCAGACACTGCAGCCAACCACCCAACCCCACAATGCGCACAGTGCTTTGTATGTGTGCGGCAAGAGTTAGCCGCGGCCTCTCTGAGTGTCAGATTAGGTGTGTGACGGTGTCTCTGGGGGTGAGAGTGGCTGTGAGAGTTGCTGTCTGGGTGTGAGAGTGCATACATCAGTGTTTTAGTGGGTGCTTCAGTGTGTGCGGGTCTGTGAGTGGGTGCATGAGGATGTCAATGGGTCTGTGACTGGGTGTGTGAGATTCTGAGTGGGCCTCTGAGTGTGTGTGTGACTCTCTTAGTGGGTCTCTGAGTGGGTGTGTGAGGGTCTGACTGGGGCTGTGACTGGGTGCACGAGGGTCTCAGTGCGTTTGTGAGTGGGTGCGTGAGTGTCTGGGAGTGGGTGTGTAAGTGTCTGAGAGGGTGTGTGAGTGGGAGAAGGATTGAAAGAGAGAGAGAAAGAGAGGGAGAGAGATGGTGTTTTAGGCTTTATTATCATATTCTTAGAATTAGATATTTCTGGACAAATTGAAAAGAAAAATGTATTTGTCATATTAAAAGAGTAAGATCACCTTTCAGTATGAGCTTTAAGCATTTGTAGTTTAAAAAAAAAAAAGAGTGAAACAAGACCGGCTGGACTTGAAACCCTGTTCTTTTTTTTTTTTAACTTTGTTATTTTTTTAGCACTTCATGGGCTAACTGGAACGGCTGGGAAGCCGCTGTCCCTACATGTTTTTTAAATATACTTTATAAAGTGCCCTTATGTGCTATCTGGGATCCAAGGGAAAACCTTAAGGCCTCTCTCAGAGTCCCATTGCTTATGCAACCAAGGAGCTGCTGTAAGCAGCAGCTCCATGGTTGCTGAAGCAAACCTTTCATCTCTGTTCCCTGCACAGCCTGCTTGACAGATCCCCCTGTCAAAAACTGGAGTGTTTGCTGTGACTTGGCTGCAGCTTTAAAGCTGTAGCCAAGCCACAACAAACAGCTATGTCCCGGGGTGGGCACCCTGGGGCATACCAGGAGCCGGCCCTATGGGATGGCGGTCCTCAGGACCATCAGTGGTTCCTCAAGGGGGGCTGCGCGGCCCTCCTCCAACAACTACAGCCCCAAGAGGTGGTGGTCCCCAGGGCTACAAGGAGACCAAAACGGACCCTCTTCACTTCTTTTTAATCTTTGCCCTGGGGAGGTGGTGGCCCCACCACATGTTAATTACATAAAGCTCCAGGAAGGTGGTGGTCCCCACGGCTGTGGAGAAGGTCGTTGGGCCAACTTCACTTTAAAAAAGCATTTTGCCCCAGGGAGGTGGTGGGCCCCATGGGGTGGGGGCCACATAGCCCCCCTTCCATTTTGCAAAATCGCCCCAGGGAGGCGATTTTCCCCAGGGCTTATTAAAGTCCAAGGAGGGGAGCCCCATGCTCTCCCTCATCTATTAAACCCAAAGTACCACCGGACCTGGTCCACTGGGATGCAAAAAAAATAATAGAAAGCGCAGGGGACAAGGTTTTTTTTTCTTTCTTTTTTTTAAATCTCAGAAAAATCTGTAGATTTTTCTGAAGTTTTTAAAAAAGAATGCTTTTTAGCACTGGTGGGGTCCCTCAAGGTCCCCAGCACCAGGGCTAATGGATCAGGGTGAATCTACTCAGGCCCCTTTTCCTTTTTTTGGGGGCTTTTTTTTCTGGGATTCGGCTGAAGCTGAGTCCCAAAATGACTCCCATCACTGCCATGTTGAAATGTTAGCAGCCGATCAGATATCAGCATGAAGAAAGTTGGATAAGTTGAGGATCTGCGCCCCTAAATAGCTATAATTTTTTTAGCCTTAAATTAATCCAAAACTACTGAGCGGATTCAAACAAAACTACAAAAAGCATAATCTGTGGAACAGAATCTAGCTTTGTGCCAAATGTGGCTTAATTTCGTTCAGTGGTTGGGATGTAGGCGTGTCTAAAGGTCCTAGCCCCTTCTTGATTGATCACCCCGAAACTTTAAAGACAGCAGGTGAATTGACCAAAGTATAACTTTGTATAATATTGTGACAAATCATCAAGAGGCGCCAAACATTTTGGGAAAACAAAAAAATGCTTTGTCTATGGACACATAGCTAATCACCCATAGGGTCTAGAGGCGCTGTTTGCGGGTGTGCTGCTCAATCAAAAAGCCAGATTTTGAGGTCCTTCCTGAACTGCTTCAGTGATGCGGTCTGCCTGAGTTTAAGAGGTAGCGTGTTCAATGTCCGGACTGCGAGGTAGAAGGATCTTTCTTCTGCTGTGCTTTTTTTAATCTTGGGAACGGCTGCGAGGGTGACCTGGGAAAAGTGGTGTTGTCTGTTGGGTACATAGAAGGCGAGGCAGTGGTTGAGGTGTGCCGGTCCTAGGTTGTGTAATGCCTTGTAGGTGTAGATCAGGAGTTTGTATGTGATGTGCTTGTTGACTGGCAGCCAGTGTAGATGTCAGAGGTGGGAGGAGATGTGGCTGTATCGCGGGATGTCCATTCTGCATTCTTTGTAGTCATGATTGCAGTTTCTTGGTGATGCCGGCATAGAGTGAGGTGTTGTAGTCTGGTTTTCTAGTGACGAGTGAGTGGGTGACTGTCTTTCTCATGTCGGAGGGGATCCACTTGATGATCTTTCTAAGGAGTCTGAGGATTTGGAAGCATGATGATGAGACAGCCTTGACTTGGCGGGTCATGGATAGAGAGGAGTTCAGGATGATGCCCAGATTGCGTGCGTGGACTGTGGTAGCGGGGGCGTATCCCAGTGCAGTAGGCCACCAGGAATCGTTCCAGGCAGAAGGGGTGGAGCTGATTACAAGGATCTCCATCTTGTCAGAGTTGAGTTTGAGGGAGCTGGCAGCGACTGCTCTCATCCAATTGTGGAAATTTCTCTTGCCCTTTACAGGGTCATCAGACAGGGATAGGATCAGTTGGGTATCGTTGGCGTACGAGATGTTTAGTCCATGTTGGTTGATAATCTAGGCTAGTGGGCCATGTAGATGTTGAAAACCATCGGGCTCAGTGATGATCCTTGGGACACTCTGCAGTATGTATCTTTGGATTCTGATGTGAACAGCAATAGTCTGACACTCTGTGTTCTTCCAGTGAAGAAGGACCTGGTCCATTCCAGTGTTTCATTGCAGATGCTGGCATTGTGGAGTCTGGCGCAGAGGGTGGAGTGGGAGACTGTGTTGAATGCAGCTTAGAGGTCAAGGATGTGTGCGGCCGTGCCTCTGTGGTCTAGTATGGTGCGTATGTCATTGGTGGATGCTAAAAGTGCTGTGGTTCCTCCTGACTCTGGATTGGGATGGGTTAAGGAGTTGGTGTGTCTCAAGGAATTCTGTGAGTTATTGGTTGATGGCTTTTTCCGATACTTTGGCTGCGAAAGGGAGTAGAGAGATGGGTCTGTAATTTTTCAGCTCCCTTGGGTTGGCGGTGGGTTCTTGAGTAACGTGTTGATCTTGGCATGCTTCTAGTCTTAAGGGAAGGTAGTTGTCTCGAAGGATCGTTGATAGTTCGGTAGAGGTCAGGTGCTATGGTGGTGCTGGCCAGGTTGAAAATGTGATGAGGGCATGTATCCGAGGGAGCTCCTGAGTCGATGGAGTTCATGAGTCTCTGGTTGTCCTCTTTGGTGATGGGGGTCCAGCAGTTCAGGATCTGGTGTGGTACTGGGTCCGTGGTGGTTTTGGTACTTGAAGCCTTCGTATTTGTCCTGGATTTTTCAGTGGAAGAAGGTGGCGAGGTTGTTGCAGAGGTCTTGGGAGGGAGGGATGGATGAGGTGTCTGTCCCAGGGCTCATGAACTCTTTGACAATAGCGAAGAGCTCTTTGCTGTTGTGAGTGCTGGTGCCGAGGTTATCTTGAATGGTGGCTTTTTTGGCAGCTCTAATGTTCTGGTGGTGCGTGGTGACTGCGTTCTTGTAGGCTATGCAGCCTTTGGTTGATTTGCTGTTCCTCCATTTCCGTTCCAGTAGTCTGCAGGAGCGTTTGGACTCTTCTAGGTCTGCCGTGAAGCATTTAGGTGTTTTGCTATGTCGGTTTCCTAGGGTGGCTATGCTGTAGGTGCATTCCGATAACCAGCGGTGTAGATTCAGCCGAGTCACAGAAAAAAGGTAAAATACAAAAAGGGGGCAAGGTAGGGACACCATCCCTGACCCCTTAGTGCTGGTTTTGGGGCCCAAAGGGTTCCTGCCAGGGCAAAAAAACAACAACATTTTTTGTAATTTTTGCCATGAATTTGCAACAACGTTGCACATTCACTGCAAAAAAAAAAAAAAAAAAAAGGCGCAGTCTACTATGCTTGTTTTAGAAAAGCCCCTGAGTGGGCCAGGTTCCAGGGGCATACAGAAAATAAAGGAGGAGGCACCAGGGACCCACTCCTGGGCTTACGTATGCCCAGGGGACCCCCACCTCACCAGGGCTCAAATTCATTAGAATGCAGAGGGGGCTTGTGTAGGAAAGTACCATGTTGCCTGGCATATTACCCCTATTTTAACTTGTATGTCAGTTTGTTTTTGCCTGTGTCACTGGGATCCTGCTATCCAGGACCCCAGTACTCTTAGTTTGTGGCCTATATGTGTTCCCTGTGTGGTGCCTAAATGTATCACTGAGGCTCTGCTAACCAGAACCTCAGTGTTTATGCTCTCTCTGCTTTTGAAATTGTCACTGCAGGCTAGTGACCATTTTCACCAATTCTGATTGGCACACTGGAACACCCTTATAATTCCCTAGTATATGGTACCTAGGTACCCAAGGTATTGGGGTTCCAGGAGATCCATATGGGCTGCAGCATTTCTTTTGCCACCTATAGGGAGCTCGGACAATTCTTACACAGGATTGCCACTGCAGCCTGAGTGAAATATTGTCCACGTTATTTCACAGCCATTTTACACTGCACTTATGTAACTTATAAGTCACCTATATGTCTAACCCTCACTTAGTGAAGGTTAGGTGCAAAGTTACTAAGTGTGAGGTCACCCTGGCACTAGCCAAGGTGCCCCCACACTGTTCACAGCAATTTCCCCAGACTTTGTGAGTGCGGGGACACCATTACACGCGTGCACTACATATAGGTCAATACCTATATGTAGCTTCACAATGGTAACTTCGAATATGGCCATGTAACATGTCTAAGATCATGGAATTGTCCCCATATGCCAAATTTGGTATTGGGGTGCCAATCCCATGCATCCCCAGGGCTCCAGCATGGACCCCGGTACTGCGAAAAAACCTCTCTTGGGTTTTCTCTGCAGCTACCGCTGCTGCCAACACTCAGACAGGTTTCTGCCCTCCTGGGGTCTGGGCAGCCCAGTCCCAGGAAGGCAGAACAAATGATTTCCTATGAGAGAGGGTGTTACACCCTCTCCCTTTGGAAATAGGTGCTAGGGCTTGGGAGCAGTAGCCTACCCCAGCCTCTGGAAATGCTTTGAAGGGCACAGATGGTGCTCTCCTTGCATAAGCCAGTCTACACCAGTTCAGGGATCCCCCAGCCCCTGCTCTGGCGCGAAACTGGACAAAGGAAAGGGGAGTGACTACTCCCCTGTCCATCACCACCCCAGGGGTGGTGCCCCGAGCTCCTCCAGTGGGTCCCAGACCTCTGCCATTTTCAATGCATAGGTGTGAGAGCACAATGAAGGCCTCTGAGTGGCCAGTGCCAGCAGGTGACGTCAGAGACCCCTCCTGGGAGGTGCTTACCTGATTAGGTGGCCAATCCTCCTCTGAGGGCTATTTAGGGTCTCTATTGTGGGTTTCTCTTCAGATAGCGAATGCAAGAGCTCACCAGAGTTCCTCTGCACCTCTCTCTTCAACATCTGCCAAGGATCGACCTCTGACTGCTCCAGGATACCTGCAAAACCGCAACAAAGTAGCAAGATGACTACCAGCAACATTGTATCGCCTAATCCTCCCGGCTTTCTTGACTGTTTCCTGGTGGTGCATGCTCTGAGGGCTGTCTGTCTTCACCCTGCACTGGAAGCCAAGAAGAAATCTCCTGTGGGTCGACGGAATCTTCCCACTGCTAATGCAGGCACCAAACATCTGCATTACCGGACCCCTGGGTCCCCTCTCATCTTGACGAGCGTGGTCCCTGGAACACAGGAGCTGGATCTAAGTGACCCAGACAGTCCAGTCGTCCTTCTGTCCAAATTTGGTGGAGGTAAGTTCTTGCCTCCCCACGCCAGACAGTAATCCTGTGTACTGCGTGATCAGCAGTTGCTAGGGCTTCTGTGCACTTTTGCAAGGATTCCTTCATGCACAGCACAGCCCAGGTCCCCAGCACTCTGTCCTGCATTGCTCAGCTCGCTGAGTTGACCACCGGCTCCATGGGACCCTCTTTTGTTGTGCTGAGACGAACGCCATGCTCAGATTTCTTGAACGCCTGTTCAAGTGCTTCTGCAAGTGCTGCCTGCTTCTGCATGGGCTCTCTCTGTTGCTGAGCGCCCCCTCTGTCTCTTCCTCCAAGGGGCGACCTCCTGGTGCTTCCTGGGCCCAAGTAGCACCCATTGTCTTCAACCATGACTCTTGCAGCTAGCAAGGCTTGTTTGTGGTCCTTCTTCGTGGAAACAACTCTGCATCCACCAGCACATGGTGGGACATCTTCTGACCTAAGGAGAAGTTCCTGGCACCTTCCGTTGTTGCAGAATCTTCAGCTTCTTCCACCCAGAGGTAGCCCTTTTGCACCTTCATCCGGGGTTTAGTGGGGTCCTGCCCCCTCTGTACACATGCGTGACTCTTGGATTTTGTCCCCTTCCTTTGCAGGTCTTCCGGTCCAGGAATCCATCTTCACTGCTTTTCAGTCAGTTGTTGCCTTTGTAGAATCCCCTATCTCAACTTTACTGTCTTTCTGGGGCAGTAGGGTAACTTTACTCCTACTTTTCATGGTCTTGGGTGGGGTATCTTGGACACCCTTAGTGTTTCCTTACACTCCCTGTGACCCTCTACACACTACAGTAGGCCTGGGGTCCATTTGTGGTTCATATTCCACTTTTGGAGTATATGGTTTGTGTTGCCCCTAGGCCTATTGTGTCCTATTGCATCCTAATGTATCCTACAGTGTTTGCACTACCGTTCTAACTGTTTACTTACCTGATTTTGCTTTGTGTGTATATTTTGTGTATTTTACTTATCTCCTAAGGGAGTGTATCCTCTGAGATACTTTTGGCATATTGTCACTAAAATAAAGTACCTTTATTTTTAGTAACTCTGAGTATTGTGTTTCTTATGATATAGAGCTATATGAAATAAGTGGTATAGTCGGAGCTTTGCATGTCTCCTAGTTAAGCCTAAGCTGCTCTGCTGTAGCTACCTCTATCAGCCTAAGCTGCTGGAACACTGCTAATCTACTAATAAGGGATAACTGGACCTGGCACAAGGTGTAAGTACCACAAGGTACCCACTATAAACCAGGCCAGCCTCCTAAACTGGTAGCGCAGCAGTGAGATAAGTACTTGTAACTGCTTTACCACTTTGTCATTGGTTCTTTTCAAAAGAAAAACATATACCAAATACTTCAGAATATACACAGTTAACCTAAACAGTTTAACTTTCTTCCTTTCAACTTTCTAAAACGTTTTAGAAAAGTTTTCAAAAGTTTTTCTCTTTTCTCTAAAAGTTTCTAAACTTGTTTCTCCCTGTCTTAAACTCTTTCTAACAATCATGTCTGCAGTAGAACTTACTCCCACAGTTGTCCGGGCAACATATGGTAGTTTAAACTTTAAAAGTTGGAGGGGTCTCTGCATTAAAAGAGGTTTAAGCATTGGTAAGAATCCTACAAAAGATCTTCTCCTTAGCCTTCATCTAGACAGTGGCCAGAACCAGTCCGGCCCATCCCAGGATCAGGAGGTAGAAGAGGGGAGTACCCAGCCAGACTCAGAGGAGTCCCCTGAGGATGCTGGGGAGGGTTCTTACAAAGACCTGCCAACTAACAGGCCATCTAGTGACACTGGTAGTGGGAGGGGGTCACACACTAGTAGGACACCTTTCACTCCTAAAGGCCAGGTTACTAGAGTCCAGCCAGTTAGGGACAGGTCACACTCTGCCAATTCCCACATTTCTTCTGTGTCTCTCAATTCCCAAGCCTCCCACCCTGAGGATAACCTGATGGAAAGAGAACTCAGAAAGCTGAGGTTGGAAGAGGCCAAGATGAAGCTAAAACAGCAGCAGCTGGCCTTAGACAGGGAATCTCCGGATGTAGAGAGGGAAAGGCAGAGGTTGGGGTTAGTTCCCCATGGTGGCAGCAGCAGTGTTTTTGATAGTAATTCTGTGAGAGAACAAGATTCCAGAAACCTACATATGATAGTCCCCCCTTACAAGGAGACGGATGGCATTCACAAGTGGTTTACTGCACTTGAGAGGGCCTGTATGGTACAGCTCGTCCCTCAAAGGCAGTGGGCAGCTATCTTGTGGCTATCTTTCACTGGTAAGGGTAGGGATAGGCTCCTTACTGTCAGAGAAAGTGATGCTAATAATTACAAAGCTTTGAAAGATGCACTCTTGGATGGATTTGGCTTAACCACTGAACAATACAGGATTAAGTTCAGAGACACCAGAAAAGAGTCCTCTTAAGACTGGACAGACTTTGTAGACTTTTCAGTGAAGGCCTTGGAGGGTTAGTTACATGACAGTAAGGTGACTAACTATGAAAGCCTGTATAATCTAATCCTGAGAGAGCATATTTCGAACAATTGTGTGTCTGCTTTGTTGCACCAGTACTTAGTAGACTCAGATCTGACCTCTCCCCAAGAATTGGGAAAGAAGGCAGACAAATGGGTCAGAACAAGAGTGAACAGAATAGTTCATACAGGGAGAGATAAGGCTGGCAAGAAGAAGGATGGTAAATCTTCTGACAAGGGTGGGGACAAAGATAAAAAACATTCTGAGTCTTCATCAGGCCGACAAAAATCCTCTGGGGTGGTGGGTCCAAATCCTCTTCTCACAATCAGAAAAAAGCCATGGTGTTATTTATGTAAAGTAAAAGGCCATTGGGCAAGTGATTACACTTGTCCAAAGAAAAACACCAAGGCTCCCACTACCACAACCCCAACTGCAACCTCTGGTACTCCTAGTAATAGCAGTGGTAGTGGGAAGTCTACTACAAATAGCCAATCCAAGGGTGTAGCTGGGCTCACCATGGGCAGTGTAGTTGGGGTTGGTCTTGTTAGGGAGACCACAGAGGCTGTTTTAGTCTCTGATGGTGGCATTGACTTTGCCACCTTGCCACCTTGGTTGCTTTTCCCCTTAATATGGGTAAGTACAAGGAACTTCCCCTAATCAGTGGTGTTGAGGTTGAGGCCTACAGGGACACAGGAGCCAATGTAACGATGGTGATAGAGAAACTGGTTCACCCTGATCAACACCTACTTGGTCAGCAGTACCAAGTGACTGATGCTCACAATAACACACTGTAGGAAAGTACCATTTTGCCTGGCATGTTACCCCCATTTTTACTGTATGTATGTTTGTTTTTGCCTGTGTCACTGGGATCCTGCTAGCCAGGACCCCAGTGCTCATAAAGTGTGCCCTGTATGTGTTCCCTGTGTGGTGCCTAACTGGATCACTGAGGCTCTGCTAACCAAAACCTCAGTGTTTATACTCTCTCTGCTTTTAAAATTGTCACTGCAGGCTAGTGACTAATTTTACCAATTCTGATTGGCACACTGGAAAACCCTTATAATTCCCTAGTATATGGTACCTACGTACCCAGGGTATTAGGGTTCCAGGAGATCCCTATGGGATGCAGCATTTCTTTTGCCACCCATTGGGAGCTCAGACAATTCTTACACAGGACTGCCACTGCAGCCTAAGTGAAATAACGTCCACGTTATTTCACAGCCATTTTACACTGCACTTAAGTAACTTACAAGTCACCTATATGTCTAACCCTCACTTAGTGAAGGTTAGGTGCAAAGTTACTTAGTGTTAGGGCACCCTGGCACTAGCAAAGTTGCCCCCACATTGTTCAGGGCAATTTCCCCAGACTTTGTGAGTGCGGGGACACCATTACACGCGTGCACTGCATATAAGTCAATACCTATATGTAGCTTCACCATGGTAACTCCGAACATGGTCATGTAACATGTCTAGGATCATGGAATTGTCCCCCCAATACCATTCTGGTATTGGGGGGAAAATTCCATGCATCCCTGGGGCTCCAGCATAGAGCCCGGGTACTGCCAAACTAACTTTCCGGGCTTTTCTCTGCAGCTACCGCTGCTGCCAACCCTCAGACAGGTTTCTGCCCGAGGCCTGGGCAGCCCAGCCCCAGGAAGGCAGAACAAAGGATTTGCTCTGAGAGAGGGTGTTACACCCTCTCCCTTTGGAAAAAGCTGTGAAGGAACTGAGAGGAGTAGCCTCTCCTGGCCTCTGGAAATGCTTTGAAGGGCACAGATGGTGCCCTCTTTGCATAAGCCAGTCTACACCGGTTCAGGGATCACCCCCAGCCCTGCTCTGGCGTGAAACTGGACAAAGGAAAGGGGAGTGACCACTCCCCTGACCAGCACATACCAGGGGAGGTGCCCAGAGCTCCTCCAGTGTGTCCCAGACCTCTGCCATCTTGGATGCAGAGGTTTGAGGGCACAATGGACACCTCTGAGTGGCCAGTGCCAGCAGATGACGTCAGAGACCCCTCCTGATAGGTGCTTACCTTTCTCTGTAGCCAATCCTACTCTGAGGGCTATTTACGGTTTCTCCTTTGGGTATCTCACCAGAAAACGAATGCAAGAGCTCACCAGAGTTCCTCTGCACTTCCCTCTTCGACTTCTGCCAAGGATCGACCGCTGACTGCTCCAGGACACCTGCAAAACTGCAACAAAGTAGCAAGACGACCACCAGCAACATTGTAGCGCCTAATCCTGCCGGCTTTCTCAACTGTTTCCTGGTGGTGTATGCTCTGAGGGCTGTCTGCCTTTACCCTGCACTGGAAGCCAAGAAGAAATCTCCTGTGGGTAGACGGAATCTTCCCCCTGCTAACACAGACACCAAACTTCTGCATCACCTGTCCTCTGGGTCCCCTCTCCCCTTGACGAGCATTTTCCCTGGAACACAGGAGCTAGATCCCAGTGACCCCGACTGTCCAGTGGTCCTTCTGTCCAAATTTGGTGGAGGTAAGTCCTTGCCTCCCCACACCGGACAGTAATCCTGTGTAATGCGTGATCTGCAGCTGCTAGGGCTTTTGTGCACCTTTGCAAGGATTCCTTCATGCACAGCATAGCCCAGGTCCCCAGCACTCTGTCCTGCATTGCACAGCTCGCTGAGTTGACCACCGGCTCCGTGGGACCCTCTTTTGTTGTGTTGAGACGACCGCCATGCTCAGATTTCTTGAATGCCTGTTCAAGTGCTTCTGCAGGTGCTGCCTGCTTCTGCGTTGGCTCTCTCTGTTGCTGAGTGCCCCCTCTGTCTCCTCCTCTAAGGGACTACCTCCTGGTCCTTCCTGGGCCCGGGCAGCACCCATTATCTTCAACCATAACTCTTGCAGCTAGCAAGGCTTGTTTGGATTCTACTGCGTGGAAACAACTCTGCATCCTCCAGCACGCCGTGGGACATCTTCTGACCAAAGGAGAAGTTCCTGGCACCTTCCGTTGATGCAGAATCTTCAGCTTCTTCCACCCAGAGGCAGCCCTTTTGCACATTCATCTGTGTTTTAGTGGGCTCCTGCCCCCCCGGACACTTGCGTGACTCTTGGACTTGGTCCCCTTCCTTTGCAGGTCATCAGGTCCAGGAATCCATCTTCAGTGCTTTGCAGTCAGTTGTTGCCTTTGCAGAATCCCCTGTCTCAACTTTACTGTCTTTCTAGGGTAGTAGGGTAACTTTACTCCTACTTTTCAGGGTCTTGGGGTGGGGTATCTTGGACACCGTTAGTGTTTTCTTACACTCCCAATCACCCTCTACACACTACACTAGGCCTGGGGTCCATTCATGGTTCACATTCCACTTTTGGAGTATATGGTTTGTGTTGCCCCTAGGCCTATTGTGTCCCATTGCAACCTATTGTATCCAACAGTGTTTGCACTACCTTTCTAACTGTTTACTTACCTGATTATGGTTTGTGTGTTTATTTTGTGTATTTTACTTACCTCCTAAGGGAGTAAGGGCCAGATGTAGGTAGCTAAAAAATTGTGAGTCGGAAATTGCGAGTCGTTGCGACTCACAATTTCCGACTCGCAATATGGTATCCAACAAGAAAAAGTGACTCCATTTTTCGACTCGCAAATGAAGTCGCACCGCAGATTGCGAGTCCACTGTTTGCGAGGTCGCTTTTTGCGACCTCGCTAAAAACGAACACGCAAATCGCGAGTGGGTGTCGCAAATTGCGACTGTGCTGCAAATTGAATGCAGGTGCAGCAGAACACTCTGGAAAACACTTCCTGGTTCTTGATGATGACATCACAGCCAGGAAGTTTACTAATACACCTGGGAGTAGGGAGGACCACACCCATTTCCAACTGCTGAACAGCCAACAGGAGGAACAGCAGCTACAATGGAAGAAACAGCCAGGAAGAGAAAGATAACATTTTCAGAAAAAGAACTGGAGGTGCTGACGGACGAATGCTGCCAGCACCATGATCAACTCTTTGGGAGAGCAGCCCTCAGTGTACCAGAGCAGGAAAAAAGGAGGGTTTGGAGTGAAATCGAAGACAATGTCAATTCAATGGGTGTGAGCCACAGGAGCATTGAGGAACTTAAGAAAAGGTGGTATGACCTGCGCTCCCGGACCAAGGAGAGGGTGGCAGAGCGCCTCCGGGAGATGAGGGGCACTGGAGGAGGACCATCTACCATACCAGCACCCACACCCTTGGAGGAAAGAGTGGAGGAGACCCTGGAGCCAGAGGCAGTGTCCGGAATAGGAGAGCTGGACACGTCAGCGCCAGGACCATCAACCAGTGAGTACCATGAGACATGCATGTACACCCATATCTGCCATACCCCCACCCACCTAGTACACAGCAGCATGCACAACCAAAATAGCTCCATTTCAGAGTAGCAACCACCTGAATGGTGCATTATGGGCAATGTAGTCAAGTAGGCAGCTGATAGGCAACAGTTTATTAGGAAGCATATAACAGATGGTAGATACTGACAGTGTGTTCCCTATGTCCCACAGGTCCCCACAAGACACCACCTCCAGCCACACCATCCAGGGGCCACAGGTCAGCCACCAGGCAGCACAGAACCCAGGAGCAGCCACCACAGGGACCTGCACCACCCAACCACAGTCCCCTCCAGATGCACCAGTGGCCATACTGGAGATTGAGGCAGCACCCGGGCCCAGCCACAGTGCCAGCGTACAGGACACAGAACCACCACCGCGTCGCAGGCGACGTGTCAATGTCCCTACAGTGTCACAGGGAGCAGTAGGGGACGCCTCCATTTCCGCCGCCGAGGCTGCACTCATCCATGGTCAGCGCCTGCAGACAAGGGAAATGAGACTTATTTCAGGGGCCATGCGGCGCATGGAAATAAACCAAACAACAGGGCTGCAACAGGTCCACACAGAGCTACAACATCTAAACATCACTGTAGGTGACCTTGCGCTCTCACTCAGACAACTGGTGGCTGAACCTGTCACAGAGAGAGAGGGTGCAAGGCGCCGTGACCGGCAGCTCATCCACCGCCTAGACCGCATGGCTGCCTCCATCGTCCGGCTGGCTGTAAACACTACAGGGCTGTCACGCCGCACAGTCAGCCTACAGGTGGACATGGGCCACTTTGCCAGCGATGTGGCTCGTGGGCTGGGACGCATTAGCCACGCAGTCGACATGATGAAGGCACAACAGGTGGCAAGGGGTGCGGCAGACACACCGCAAGACAATGAGGAAGGCTCTACGATAAGTAGTGCATCTGCCACAGACACCATGGTGTTGCGTAGTGGAAGTGCACGGCAGGGCACTGCAGACGCTCCAGGAACCAGCCATGCTGGGCGAGCACAGCGTAGGGTGTGAGCTACGCACTGACATACAATTAGGCACATGAGATTAATGTGTCCTCATAGCAGGTGGACTTTTACAGCCCCTGGTCAGTAGTTTCTGTAAATAGTTTATTGGTTCACATCATTAAAGTTCTTGTTTGTTCCACTTCACACCTGGGCTCTTCGTGTGTGACATTCGTGTGTGTGGTGACAGTTACCTTCCAAAGTATTGGTTTGCAATGTGGTCCCGTCTCTGTCTGCCTTGATTTGCAATGCTTCTATCCCCATGATGGCGATGTGGTAGCTCTTGCTCGTCATCCTCCGAATCTGGGTCTTCAGGGGTGATATGTAGCCCATGTCTGGTGGCAATGTTGTGCAGTATAGCGCATGCGCCAACGATCTTGAATGCTGTTATTGGGGCATACTGGAGGGCACCTCCACTTCTGTGGAGGCATCTGAATCTTGCCTTCAACAGTCTAAAGGTCCTCTCTATAACATTTCGGGTCCTCCTATGTGCACTGTTGTATCGCCTCTCATTCTCATTGCTGGGTGTTAAGTACAGGGTAAGTATCCATAATCGTAGTGCATATGCACTGTCACCTGTTTGGCAAAAATGAACAATGTTAGCTGGGCATGGATGGGTTCCACATTGACCTGTGTGTATGTCTGCAAGGTGTATTCAGCTATACCTAGGAGATATCCGTCTCCAAACTCCCCACGTTCTAGGCATTGGTGTATCCCACTGAGCCTGAAAATGTAGGAGTCATGTGTACTCCCTGGAAATTTGGCTACCATGTCAGTTATAACATAATGGGCGTCACATACCACCTGGATGCTCAGTGAGTGGGTACACTTCCGGTTGCGGAACAGATATTCCAGATTTGCAGGAGGGCATATTTGTATACGTGTCCTGTCTACACACCCTATTACATGAGGGAAGTTGGCAATCCTGTAGAATTCCAACTTGGTGCTGTTGATTTCTGCCTCATTCCTGGGTAGGTATATGTATCTGGACATGTGTGTGAGTATGGCATCTAGGAATGCTCTGAAGAACCGTGAGAGTGCACTTTGGGATACCCCACCTGCCACGGCAATGACCCCCTGATAGCTACCGGAGGCCAAGAGGTGCAGTGAGCATAGCACTTGCACATGTGTGGGGATGGCGCTGCCACGCACAGTCTGGCGTTGAAGCTGTGGATTGAGTAGATCTATTAAATCTAGTATTGCTGCACTGCTAAGTCTGTATTTATCATATATCTCCTCCTCAGTTTGTTGGAAAAGTGTCTGTCTGGTTCTCTTTATCCCTCCTGTCTCTGGCTCCTCCTCCTCATCTGCTGTGCGGCGTGGGCTCTCCTCCTCCTCGCTATCACATATATCTCTGCCATCTTGAGTGGCCCAGGTGCCTTCTGGGTCCCCTTTTATACTTTGGTTATGGTTCCACCTGCTCTGAGTTAGTGGTAAATTGGAAGTGCAAAAAGGGCTTTTTACGACTAGACGCAATTTGCGAGTGGCTATTTCATATGGTTTGCGACTTGCAAATTGCTACTTCCTATTCGCGGGTCACAAAATGGGGACACTATTTTTGCGAGTCGGTAATGGCTCGCATCGCAATTTGCGATTTGGAAATGGGATTTTTGCATCCCATTTCCAATTTTGAGGGGTCGCAAATTACGATTCGGGCCATTTGCGACTCGCAAAAGTTTGCTACATCTGGCCCTTTATCCTCTGAAATACCTTTGGCATATTGTCACTAAAATAAAGTACCTTTATTATAGTAACTCTGAGTATTGTGTTTCTTTTGATATAGTGCTATATGATATAAGTGGTATAGTAGGAGCTTTGCATGTCTCCTAGTTCAGCCTAAGCTGCTCTGCTATAGCTACCTCTATCAGCCTAAGCTGCTAGAACACTACTAATCTACTAAAAAGGGATAACTGGACCTTGCACATGGTGTAAGTACCACAAGGTACCCACTATAAACCAGGCCAGCCTCCTACAGCTTGCTCCCCCGGGACTCCCACCTCCCTAGGGCTAAGTTGAAATGTTGGGAGGCACGCGGCCCACCTTGTGTAGCCAATAATGGCCCTGGGGACCGTCACCTCCTGGGCCGGCTCCTTCTAGCTGTTTGCTCTGACTCTGAAATGTCAGTGAACATTAGAAATCAAATCATTGAAGAAAAAACTGAGCATGGTGGGGGTTCAAGTTATAGTTACCTTAGGCTGTGAGTTATAGTTACCTGAAATAACGCTGTAACTGCTAAATTTCTTTGCCTTTGTGCAAGGAAATTCAGAGCCTAACTATAATGCCCCAGTAATTAATATATATACATATATATATATATATATATATATATATATATACTATTTTTTTCTACTGGCGGTTGCCAGTAGGTAGTTATAGCTAGGACCATGTTGCCATAGAATTATTTTTTTTGACTTGCCTATATCTTTGGCACCATTTGAGGAATCTTCACGAAATGTCCCTAAAAAAGTGGCCCTGTGATTCTTGTTGCGCACAATAAGTTTCGGGACGATCCATCAAGAGGGGTCTTAGAAAAATGGGGCTCAAAACCCATTGTGTTTCCCATGTTAATTCCCATAGGACATGTCAACATGTCTACAGCCCGAACCACTGGACGAAATTACAACAAATTTGACAGAAATCTAGCTGCCAGTACGCAGATTGTGCTTTTTGTTATTTGGTGTAAATCTATTCAGAGGTTTAGGAGATACTTAAGGGCCAATAAATGTGTATATCTCTTGTCGCTAATATTTTGCGAAATTCACAAATGATCACGAATACGCTTGCAAAAAGAAGCATTGCAACTGGCTGACTGCAACCTGACTAGAAAGCTGTGACTGCCATTTTATTTCACAGGACACAGTCCTCCGGGGTGAAAATTCAAAGTGAAAGTGGCATAAGTGGTGAGGGTGAAGTTACCCTGACTCCAGGGGTGTGATATAAACACAATTATGGGAATATTTGAAAGAAAAAACACCCTCATTCATACACTAATTCATCTACTCATACATGTACTTAGAGGCTGAGACACCCACTCATAGACTCACATACCCACTTTCAGACCCACTCAGACACTCATGCACCCACTCACCCATCCACTGACAAAGACAAACCCTGTGGCCAACCTGCACTGCACACGACCAAAGGCCATGCGTGGCACAGGGTTGGGTGGGTATTAGGGCTTGGCTGCAGGGCCAGGCCTTGCGATCAACCCCTAACGCACACGGCCAAAGGCCGTGCACAGCGTGGATTGGAATAACGTATAGTAATTTAAATTAATTTACGTTAGAAAAAAAACATAGAAATTCACTGAAAACAGCAAAAGTTACAGGAATGTTATAGTTATGTTCTGAATTTACTCGTCCAAACCAGAGAAATTCTGCAGTCATAGTTAGAGTTCTTCGAAGTAACTATAACTCAAGCTCTAAGGTAACTATAACTTGCGCCTTCGCCATGCACAACTAATTTCTCCACTTATTATGTAATTGTTGGGATCTTCTATAACATCTTTGATATCGCTGCAACATTTGCAATAACATTATTAATAAGAAAACTGTGTAAGGATGCGAGTTATAGTTACCTATAATTGCTGAATTTCTATGGTTTTGTACGAGTAAATTCAGAACATAACTATAACATCCCTGTAACCTCTGTTTTTTCAGTGAATATATGTGTGTGTATATATATATATATATATATATATATATATAGATAGATGTATATAGATAGATGTATATATAGATATATTTGCTTAGAGCAGTGGCTTATTCCTAGACTCCACTAAGGCCTTTGATTCACTGGACTTGTCATATTTATTTTTATTGCTTGAAAGAATCAGTTAGTCCAATCTTTCTCCAGTGGTTAAAATTGGTGTTTGGCCAGCTTACTGCATGTGTAAGGGTTATTAGTGCTGTGCCATGGCCCTTCCTGATTGGCCAGAGCACCAGTCAGGGTTGCCCACTGTCACTTATACTATTTTCGATCACTATGGAGTCTTGGGCTGCTCGGTTATGATAACATCATGCTGAGCAAGGATTAAATTACACAGCAAGGATACTTGTGGTCTCTATGTATGTAGGTGATGTAACAATGTATGTCAGAAATGCTGTGACATATATTACTATCATGCTGGAGTTAATCAAATTTGGAAAATTCACTGGAATCACAATTGCCTAGTCCAAATATGTCGAGTTTCCACTGACCCTCAACTACTCTACAGTCTGAATCAGAGTTCCTTTTAAGGTGGGTTGATACCGCTCTCAAATCTTAGGGGATTTTGGTTAGTAGAGCTATTGACATTGTATGGCAGAAGGACCATGGTAGAGTTGTAACCTGATTGGAAGCAAGTGTGCCAAACTGGACTAAACTACCACTGTCTGTTATTTTCCTCATTATATTGACAAGGGCCTTCTTTGATTACTTTAGATCCTATAGGAAAAAGGAGTTGCCTAGGCAGGAAGACAATCAGGGATGATGTGGGAGTTTACCATATGAACAGGAAGGTATGTGCACATCCGACTATGAACTTTACCAACACTGTGTAATCTCGCTCATTATGCATCTGGGGGAAAAGTAGATCACAGCATTCAGCAAGCAGGTGTTGGTATAGTCAACCTTAACCGCAACATGTGGCTGATATGGGATTGGGTGAAACCATTGCCGCACAATGTGTATTCTGCTCTCCAAGACGCCCAGAGGGTGAGATTCATACAGTGGCATGCACGGTTTGGGCTTTGAACTGGATGGGATGTCAGATCTAACTGGCCTCCTTATATGCAAACTGGTTGGCTTGACACAAAACCCGATGATGTCCCTTGCGGTATCCATGCAGGTTTGTCAACTGCTGATTCGCATGAAAGCTGAGTGATCCCTACATCAATGGGAGTTTCATTCCACTTGGCCACTGCGGGACACTGTGAATTGCACTCCTCACGATGTGCTCTTATACTACTGTTAGATGCCACATGCAGGAAGATACACAGCACATACCCACAACCTCAACCCCCGACCATCACCACCACTACCACCACCACCACAGCTGTACGCACTAGACATAATTTTGTCCTTCCTATCCCCTAGGAGACTGATCACTTGATTGTACTTAAATAAGCAAGATAAGGAGCCTGTAGCCCAACCAAGGGTGAGGCTTTAGTAGAAGACTGACCTAGACAAAGCTCTGACTGATGAACAATGGTGATACCACCTAACTGCAGCTGTGCCTGATAAACTTCAAATACTTGCATAAAATAGACCACACGGTCACACCACAGAAAATGGGACTGCAAGACAATACACGCTGTTTGTGCTGCGGTACAGATGTCAGCAGGCCTGGTCCTAGAGGGTGGACCTTCCAAGACCACTCAAAACTAGAAAATAAGCTTTTTACCCATTTATTGTCCTAATGTTTCACAGGGGCCTGTAGTTCTGCAAGCTCTGCCTAATTGTTTATTCAGAATTAGTAACACTTTGATTTGGGATATTTTCAGGCCTACAGACAGGTGTGAAGTAAAGTTTGAAGTCAGTAGACAAGGTAACTGCAATCATGCACAAGTGCTGCCCATTTTGTTATAGTGAAAGTGTTCAGGAGACCTGTTCAGACTCCCAATGCAATGCTCTTACGAGTTGAACACAGTGTTATGAAGAGAAATGCTCTGTAAATGGTTCTGCTTATTCTAGAAAAGTAATGAAAAGAAAATAAGTTTCTTACCTGTAAATGCAGTTTTCCAGCATTCATAGATTCACATGCTTGAATCATTCCCCATCAGCAAAGTCCCACTATCCCATGGAAAGCAATGGTGAAATATCCACCATAAAGGTTAATTTTAAAAGCATTCACTTCATTAAACAATTCACATCATTTAAAAAGACCCAAAGTCCAGCCAATCAGGAAGCAGCACCTTTTTAGAACTCTCACTACAGAGGCTCCAGTCCCTTAGATTTTCAAATGTGAGGCACTAGAGAATAGCAATCAGGGGAGCCTCTTTGGGGAGGTGGGTGGGTCGCATGTGAATCAAAGATACCAATACTGGAGAACCACAGTTACAGGTAAGTAACTTATTTTCTTCTCCAGGATTTTTCATAGATTCACATGCTTGAATCAGAATAGTTAGCAGTTAGCATGTGCAAATATCAACATTATAATGTTATAGTGGATGGTGAGAAACAATTAGTTAGAAATGGCTCACTTTATTGGAATAGATGGAGCAACACAGCCTGTCCCACAGCCACATTGCTCCTGTCTGAGGATTCTAGGCAGTAATGCTGTGTAAAGGTGTGCCTGTTGGACCATGTTGCTACCTAGCATATCTGCTGGATAGGCACACAAGCATCGAGAGTCGGAGTGGTGTGAACCATCCTCGTAGAATGCACCTTAACCTTGTGCGATAAGGCTTTCCTGCATGTCTGTGACAGAATTGGATAGTTGTTGCAATCCATCTGTCTATGGTTTGCTTTGACACTGAGAAACCTTTCTGTAGTGCACCATAAGCCACAAACAGCTAGTTTGTCTCGCAAAGTTGCTTAGTTCTATGCAAGTAGAATTTAATAACCACTTTACGTCAAGCATATGTAAAGATCTTTCCCGTGAAGTCTGCGGATTGGGAAAAAATGCCCTCAATATAATGAGTTTGTTAAGGTGGAAGTCCAACAGGACTTTTGATATTGACTTTGGATTAGTTTGTGAGATGACACTGGTTTGGATAAATTGCAAGAACGGTTCTGTAATTGTGAATGCTTGGATGTCCTAACTCATCTTGCTGACAGTGGCAGTAGTATTGTTGACTTCCATCTGAGGTACTTTGTCTGTTTTATGGATTGGCTCAAAATGGAACCTTCATTAACTGACTTAGTATGAGATTGAGATGCCAAGTAGGAGGGGTGTTCCCTTTCGGGAGGCAACAGCCTGAGAAGTCCTTTGAGAAATTGTTTAAATACCCTAGCTGACCATAGAGAGGGTAGTTCCCTTGTCCTACAAAATCAAGATATTGCTGCTATATGCACTTTGATAAATGAATGAGCTAGTCTGGCTTCGCCAGTTGGAGAAGACATGGTAAAATTATTTCCAGGGCGGATATAATGGGATGAATACCTTTATCCTGGCACCAGAGACAGAAGCGCTAAAACTTGAGCTTATATGTTTTATTAGTGGTATTTGCCCTGGCTTTGAAGAGGATCTCTCTGCAGTCCTCTGGGATACCTAACGGTGCAAATGCATTGAACTCAGGAGCCAGGCCAACAAATACAGCGATGTGGTATTGGGATGATTTACCTGGCTGTTGTTCACTGTAAATAAAGTTGGTATGTGTCAGATGAATGTGGTCCTGTTCCTAGAGAAAGAAGAGTTAATTGAACCAGAACTGTCACGAGTACTTTGGAGCAATGAGGATCATTCGACAGGGCTCTCTCTTTAGCTTCTTGAGGAGCCAGGGGCTTAACAGGATCAGGAGAAACGCATATGCAAACATTTTTGATCATCTGATTGAAAACGCATTCCCCCACGGCCCTTCTTGGTGATGCCAGCTTGCACAGGATTGACATTTCTGACTGACCTTGGCCGCAAATAAATCCAAGTTGGATTTGCTCTAAAGATTGAAGATGTTGTCTAAAGTCTGCTGATCGAGCTACAACTCATGGCAGCTGGTAGTCGTCCTGCTCAGAGTGTCCGCTAAGACACTAGTTAACCTGAGCATGTGCTCTGCCTTCAGCGATATTTGGTTGTGCAGGGCCCACATTCAAATTTGTTATGCTTGCTGTGATAGAGCTGATGACCTTGTTTCTCCGTGCTTGTTTATGTAAATGCTTGCTGGTGGTATTGTCCGTACAGATCAGCACAGATAAGCATGCTATCCTGGGGAGAAAGCATAATAGAGCCAGTGCTATGGCCTTGAGCTCCAGCAAATTGATGTGCATTTCCTTTTCCACACTGTCCATCTCCTGCTGACTGTGAGGTCCTGAAGGTAAGCGGCCAACCCTGTATGGCCTCGTCAATCATTATTACAAAGTCTGAGATTTGGGAGAGGAATGTGAGACCCTTGGTAATGTTGCCAGGCTGAGTCCATCATTTCTTGGATGTTACCATGGTCGGGTAATCCGAACAATGTCATTGAAGAACCCTCACACTTGCTCCCACTGCTTGTCTAGCTCCTCCTGCAATAGACACATGTGAAGCCAAGAATTGGGGATCAAAGAAATGTAAGAGGACAGCATTCCCATGAATGATTTGTAGATTCAAACTGAAACACAGTTTCTTTAGCTTAACCTTTAAGCCAGTTGCTGTATCCTGTTTTGGTGTTCTTGTGATGGGAATGTCTTGTTCTGTATGGTGTCCAAAACTGCTTCCAGGAAAGTTAATGTTGCTGTGGGAGTGAGAGAAGATTTTTTCCTGTTGACTGTGAGACCTAGCTTTTTTAAAGAGCAAGAGGCAGAGGGAAGTATTTATTGTGACTTGTTGACTTGTGGCCGCCTTTATTAACCAATCGTCCAGATATGGGATTACCTGAACTCCTTTCCGTCTCAAATGAGCTGCCATTGGCGCCAAACTCTTGGTGCAGACAAGGGGAGCAGATTTTAGGCTAAAGGGAAGAATTCTAAATTGGTAGTGGGTGCCAGCCACCTTGAAAGTTAGGTACTTTAAATGTTTTGGGTGCATTGATATATGGAAGTATGCTTCCTGGAGGTCTAAAAATGCCATATGATCCCTGTGATTGAGAAGATGCAAAATATTTTGCAGGGTGACCAATGCAAAATAAAGTGCTTTCCGAGGTATTTGGTGAGTTTTTGAAGATCTAAGATAGGACACCAATCGCCTGACTTTTTCCATACCAGGAAGAAACAGGAATAGAAACGGATTCACCACTTAGCCTACGGGACCTCTTCTACTGCACCGTTTGTCAGCATGGTTGATATCTCCAGCAGACGTTGTTTGAGAAAGGGAGGTAGGGCCCCACTTTGGGGGGGACATTCAGAGGATTCTATGATAAATTTGAGGGTGTGTCCTTGAGCTACAACATTCAGGACCCACCTCTCTGTAGTGATTTGGGACCATTGTGGGAGATAATGGAATATATGGCCTCCAAGTTGTGTGCTGAAGTTGGGGGATGTAACTGGCACTGAGGAAAGGTTACTGTTTCCTAGTGGAGTCCCTGCCTCAGGAAAGTTGCTTCCCTCTTGCTGCCTGCTTGTATGCCGTTAAAGGTAGCTGCAGAAATTGCTGAGTATTGTGGGCGATATTGACCTTGAAAAGGTTGCAGGTGCCTGTAAGTATGATATTCTTCTAGATACCAGTAGGACCCACTTCCCCTTGCTCCTTGAAAGGGCTGTCTGCACATCTGAATGGTGCCTTCGGACTTGGCTGTGTCAGTATCCGACTTGATGGTTTGGAGCGCACCGTTGACATGCTTACCTAAGAAGTCTTCACCGTTGTATGGCATATCCGGAATCTTGCTCTGGATTTATGATCTGAAAGATGTTGCCTTCAGCCAACCTTGTCTGCAAAGTACTGCTTCTCCAGATAATTGCCTGTGGAGGAAACATCAGTGGCACAGTCAATAATCTCGGCTGATACCCTCTCTCACTTGTAGAGAATTTTCTTGGCCTCAAGCATCTCATCCTCTGGCAGTAGGTCTAGGTACTGAGCCATATCAGACCACATTTGTCTATTGTAACTCCTTAATATCTCCAGGGAATTGGCCACTCTGGAAGTTGTGGATTCTGTAGTGGAAAAGCACTTGCGGATGTTATCCAGTTGGCACCCCTAGCTACCAGGTGGTGAAGTGATAGCATGGATTTCTTGAGCGCTGCTGAGTTGCTTGCATTATGAAAGAATCCTGCTTGAGATGGCTGACTAAGCATGCCAGGGAATCATTTTGTGTTGTATATTTTTGTCCAGTCTAGGCAGCACTTCTGACAATATAGTAGGTTTTCACATTGCCTTTATTCCTTCTTCCCAAATAAAATCCCTGATCGGGATGGCTATTATAGATTTCTTTGTTGCCTCCTTGAAATCACAAAGAAAGCAATCAGACTGCTTGGTGGTCAGAGGAAGCAGGAATCTCTTTGCTGTCCTTTCCATGATGTTATGGAAATCACTGATGTTGTCCACTGATGAAAGCCTAGGTGGGGATGGCTTTGGAATGAAATAGTCATCTCACACATTTGGTATAGAAGCAGAATTGTTTAATTCCCTCTCTTCTCTGTCCTCATCCGAGGAAGGTGGGTCATCTTCTGGAGGCTCTGCTAATGTACTTGCCAGCGTGGGTAGAGGAATTATTGGCAATGGCAATGTATGTGGTTGAGCAATCTGTGTATGAATTTGTAGAAATGGGATGGGTGGAGGTGCAGAGGCAGCCGGATCAGGAAACCTTTTTGTAGTAGTCCTGAAACATGTGTTGGAGACTGTTGACCAACTCCAAAGGCATCTGCACAAGGTGCCCTTGTTCTTGTTGGTCATAGGTAGTATAGTCTTCTTCATAACAATCTTGTTCACTGCATCAAATTGGTCCCCGTAGTATTGGTCTTCAGCATCCTCCTCCTGACATTTTACATGAAGTTCAGAGGGACTAAGTGGTACTCCAAAGTAGCCTTCATCCCGAGTCATTGTTGCCCAACAAATGACGAGGGAAACCAGATCTTGCTATGTGATGTATGTTCTGGCATTATTGTCTCTGTTGGTGATTTTGCTTTAACATTGATTGCAGATGTAGGTATTAGTGGTGTCAGTGGCACTTTTGCCGACAGTAATTTTGTGGAACAGAACTGCGATGTCGTCATTGATGGGTCTCTCGTCAATGGTGTTGTCGACGACAGGGCTCAAGCATTCTTTGACAGTGCTGCCATCGTCGACGGTCTTGGTGGCAGCAGTGTTCTCAATGGCACAGCTGCTGTTGATGATCTCGTTGACGGGGCTATCATTGACAGTGTCATGGTGGTCAACGCAGTCTTTGCAATTTTCATCAAGACCTTCTTGGCTGATGGTGTCCGTTGTAGAAAGGATCTTCATTGTTATAATTGTTGTGAAACGAGAAGCGACAAAGATATCAACCTGGGAGACACTGTAGATGAGAATGTTGATGTGGCTGGGTTGGCAGTGACCACTGACACTGTCCTCAACAACATCATCAGGGCCTCAGATGTATTTTTTGACAGTTTAATCATCGACGTTAGGAATTTAGGTGATGTTTTGGTTGTCTGTTTCTTTAGAGAAGGAGTTGCAGGTTCCGAATGAATTTTTTCTGAGAGAGGTATGTGAATGCTCCTCAGATAATTCATACTGTCCAGAAGACCCATGATGGGACTTTTTAGGTGCCTTTTTTGGTGACTTTGAAGGCAGGAGATCTATCCCTTCTTCAGGATTTTTGCGTCCTGGAGGAGCATCACTATTTTCCTCAGACAGAGGGTTTTCCTTATTTTTAGTCTCTGTAGCCAAATCAATAATCTTCTCTCTCTGTCATAAAGAGGTTCCTGTGAAAAAGTTAAACATTACTTACAGTCCTTACGTTTATGTCTGGTGATTACAATAATAGGTGCACTCTTGGGCCCATATTCATACTTTTTTAGTGCTGCATTTGCGTCATTTTTTTACCCAAAAGCGGCACAAACTTACATAACATAATTGAATTTTGTAAGTTTGCACTGCATTTGCATAAAAAAATGACACAAATGCAGCGCTAGAAAAGTATAAATATGGGCATTTGTGTGTCTCAGAGTGTAATCTCTTTTTCTCATATGTCCTGAACAGTCATTTTTGGTTGGTTTTGTCATTGTAGAGTAGGTAGAAACAAATCCTGACCTGAGGAGAATTCTTCTAAAAAAAAATGAATAGACTGCTGGAAAACTAAGCAGAGCTCGGGGATACTCCCTTCAAACAACATGCAGTAGAAAATCTAAGGGAGTGAAGCCTCTGTAGTGGGGGTTCTAAAGGGTGCTGTTGCCTGATTGACTGGACTTTGGGTCTTTTTTAATGATGTGAATAAGCTAATAAAATGAATTTGTAACATTAACCTTTATGGTGGTTTTTGGTACAGTGGGACTCCCACTTTGACAATGGGGAGTGATTCAACAATGTGAATCTATGAAAGGTCCAATAGTGGAAAATGTTTATTTTCTTCCCACAGTGAGGCCATTCCTAACTTGAAGCACTTTATGAAAAAAAACATTAACGGGAAAGTAAATAAAAGAAATGTTGCATCATATTTGGTTACAGAAAGAATATTCTAGGCATCATTTAATTAATTCACAGAAAAAACAAAGCATATGTATTTGGTTATTTGTGATAGGATGGTTCTTTGTGCATGAACCCTATGTATAACCCACAGGGCACCTATTCGATTCCCAGCAGCGTCACTGTAGGAGGCTGGCCTGGTTTGTAGTGGGTACGTAAGGTACTTACACCCTATACCAGGTCCAGTTATCCCTTGTTAGTGAAATGTAGGCAGTGTTCTAGCAGCTTCAGCTGTCTAGAGGTAGTTGTAGCAGAGCAGCTTAGGCTGAACGAGGAGACATGCAAAGCTCCTGCAATACTACTATAGTTACACAGTACTTATGGACAATAAAAGACAATACTCAGTGTTACCAAAAATAAAGGTACTTTATTTTAGTAACACAAGGCCAAAAATATCTTAGAGGCAAAACTCCTTCTGGTGGTAAGTATTATACACATTATATACACTAGAGACCAAAAGCAGGTAAGTAAATAGTCACAGACTAGTGCAAACAGTAGAAAATACAATAGAATACAAAAGGCCTAGGGGCAACACAAACCATACACTAAGAAAGTGTAATGTGAATCACAAATTCTTCCCTAGGCAAGTGTAGTGTGTAGAGGGGTGCTGGGGGTGTAAGAGAACACCAAAGGTAAGTAAAATACCCCAACCCAGATCCCAGGAAAGTAGGAGTAAAGTATTGAAAGTTTCGTCATGACACACTACAAGTCATGATAAGAGTTATTGCAAGAACCACACAAGACTGCAAGCAACAAATGGTGGATTCCTGGACCTGAAGACCTGTGAAGAGAGGAGACCATGTTCAGAAGTCGCAGACGATTCCAGGAAGGACAGGTGCCCCTGCAAACCTAAAAGATGGTGCAAAAGAGGATTCTCCGGTTAGAAGAAGTCTGCAGAAGAGCACCAAAGAAGATGGCTGTGGGTTCCTGCATGGTGCAGGAGATGTCCTACATTGAGATGTTGGAAGCAGGCTGTTTGCGTCGCTGGAGTCGTCCAACCAGCCTTGGTTCAAGCAAGGATGCAGTTTGCGTCAAAATGGTGCTGCCTGAACCCAGGAGGGACCTCAGGGCCTCAACTCGGACTGAGGAGGCAGAGGAGGCTCCCAACACAGGAGAGAGCCCACAGATGACCAGGGAGCACCCACTGGAGTCCCAGGACATGGGGACAAAGAAGGTGAAAAATGCAGTTGATGCAGCACAACAAAAGAAATGTCCCACACCGCTGGAGAACAACTCAGCAAGTTGTGCGTCACAGGATGGAGTGCTGGGGACATGGGCTACACTGTGCACAGAGGATTCTTGGAAGAAGTGTACAGAAGCCCAAGGAGCTGGAGATGACGAGGTGCACAGGGGTACTGTTGCAAACCTGGAAGGCAAGCTCTTATCTCCACCAAACTTGGTCAGCTGGGCCTTAGGACAGTCTGGGTCATGTTGGTCCACCACCTGTGTTCCAGGGAGCACGCTCGTCATCAGGAGAGAAGTCCCAGAGAATCACTTGTCGTCGTATTAGGTGCCTGCAGGAGCAGGAAAGTGACTCCGCCACTCCACGGGAGATTCCTTCGATTCTTCTGGTGCAGGGTAAAGACAGGGACTCCTCAGAGCATGCAGGCCTTGGAAACTGTTGCAAATGCCGACTGAGCTGATGTTGCAGGTCACATGAGTCGTTCTGGATACTTTGTTGCAGTTACAGCGGTTCCTGGAGCAGTCTGCAGTTGACCCGATGGTCAGAAGCTGAAGCAGAGGATACAAAGGATTTCTGGAAGAGTCTTGAAAGCTGAATCTGAAGAGACACCCACAGGAGAGACCCTAAATAGCCCTGAGAGAGGGATTGGCTACCTACCCAGGTATACACCTATCAGGAGGGGTCTCTGAAGTCACCTGCTGGCACTGGCCACTCAGAGGTCTCCAGAGGGCCCCACACCTTGGAAAGCAAGATGGCTAACGTTGGGGACACACTGGAGGAGCTCTGGGCACCACCCCTGGGGTGGTGATGGACAGGGGAGTGGTCACTCCTGCTTCCTTTGTCCAGTTTCGTGCCAGAGCAGGGACTGGGGGTCACTGCACCAGTGTAGACTGGCTTATGCAAGGAGGGCACCATCTGTACCCTTCAAAGCATTTCTAGAGCCTCTGGGAGGCTTCCCCTCCCAAACCTGTAACACCTATTTCCAAAGGGAGAGGGTGTAACACCCTCCTCCAAAAGGAAATACATTGTTCTGACTTTCTGGGACTGAGCTGCCCAGAACCCATGAGGGCAGAAACCTGCCTGTGAGATGGCAGCAGCTGTAGCTGCAGTGCAAGCCTCAGAGAGCTGGTTTGGCAGTACTGGTGTTCCATGGCAGAGCCCCCAGGATGCATGGGATTGGCCCCCCAATACAAGATTTGGAATGGGGGACCATTCCATAATCTTAGACACCTCACATGGCCATATTCGGGGTTACCATTGTGAAGCTACATATAGGTATTGACACAACAGTGTGTAATTGTATCCCTGCACTCACAAAGTCCGGGGAATTGGCCCTGGACATCATTGGGCACCTTTGCTAGTGCAAGGGTACCATCACACTTAGTAACTTTGCACCTAGCCTTCATTAAATGAAGGTTGGATATATAGGTGACTTATAAGTTACTTAAGTGCAATATGGCTGTGAAATAGTGTGGGCACTGCAGTGGCAGTCCTGAAGAAAGGTTTGTCTGAGCTCCTTATGGGTGGCAAAAGAAATGCTGTAGCCCATAAAGATCTCCTGGAACCCTAATGCCCTGGGTACCTAGGTACCATATACAAGGGACTTATAAGGGGGGTCCAGTGTGCCAATTGGAATATGAAGTCACTAAACGATAGTGACTAATTTGGTAAGTAGAGAGAGCATAAGCACTGAAGTTCTGGTTAGCAGAACTTTAGTGACACAGTTAAGCACTACTGACAACACACACATTAGGCCACAAACTATGAGCACTGGGGTCCTGGCTAGCAGGATCCCAGTGAGACAGGCAAAACATACTGACAAACAGGCAGAAATTTGGGGTAACATGCCAAGAAAGATGGTACTTTCCTACAGTCATCCCATGATTTTTTCTTCAGGGGCTGATAAAATAGGCATCTCTTCGTCAACTAATAGAAGCACTTGTTGCTTACACTGCTACAAAATGGCAAATTATGCAGTAGCAGGTTTCACATAAGAAAACAAGTCATTATATATTTATTTTAAGATAAAGTCAAAGGTTTCAAAAGATGTTGAAATTATATCCAAAGCAGGTTACAGCACTTAGGATACAATATTTAACAAAGACTTTTAAAGCAAATGGGCATCTCCTATGCGAGACCTACAGGTTTTGTGAAATATTTTTTTGCCATGTTTTAAGTAGCGCAACTGCTGGGCAGCTTGGCTGAAAATAAAAGAAAGAAGCGGTATGATGTGGTGAACGCTAGCTATAGTGTTTGGCTTTGTCATTGTTTTTGCTATGTTATACAAGAGCGAGGCTGATAGGCAGCATGATAGAATGTAAAATAAAAAGTTTGGTGACATTCAAATAAGTGCTATAAAACATTGACAAAGTCAAATGGCTCTACTATTTGGCTTTGTGAATGTTTTTTTGCCATGTAAGATAGCAGTGTCAGTGTGGCTGCTGTGCAGCATGATTTAAAGTAAAACAAAAAAAAACTATGACGTGGCTTTGCTGAACGCATCATAACACTTCTTTTTTTAATTTCATCCATGCTGAACTGCAGACACGTTGGAGTTTAGAATTGGTAAAAAAAACATTGAAATAGTCAATAGATCTTCTATAGGCAAAACCAAGTGGCTTTGTCAATGCTTGTTTTTTCTGCCAGGGGCGGTAAGGGGCAGGCAACAACAGGGAGGGGTCTGTGAATGGGGCAAGCACTATGATGCAGTCAGCACTGGCCACGTCAAAGCACTTTTTCCTGGCAGGAGGTAGGGGAAAGCAGCAATGGGTGGGGGGACCCATATGGTGTGGGGCAGGCAATGACCAGGGTAGGGAGGTGGTGGTATGGGGCATGCAAAGGTGGTGGAGGGGATCGTGGGGACAGGGCAAGCAGTAATGGGGAGGAGGTGATGAAGGTAAGGGACAAGCAACAATGGAGGATGGGGTAATCAACAACTGGGGGAGGGGTGGGACTTTCAAGCAACAGCAGGCAAGGAATGATAGTGCAAGCAACAACGGTCAATCAACGATAGGGCAAGCAACAATGGGTGGACGAGGCAAGTAACAATGGTGAGGAAAGCAAGTGTGATGGGGGAGCAAGCAACAGTGACAGGAGAAGCAACGGCAAATAGGAAAGCAACACCAACAAACAGAAGAAGCAAAATTGACAGGAGAAGCAATGATGAAGGGAGAAGCAACAAAAAACAAAGGGCCAGATTTAGCTCATTGTTTTATGCTAATATGGCATTGAGGAGCCCATTCCCCAGCACCATATTCACAAAGTGGCACAATGCTTGCACCACTTTGTAACCCCTTGTGCCACATTATGGGGGTCATTCTGAGCCCCGCGGGCGGCAGTCGCCGCCCGCGTGGAGGGAGCCGCCATATGGCCGCTCCGCGGTCGAAAGACCGCGGAGGCCATTCTGGCTTTCCCACTGGGCTGGCAGGCAACCGCCAGAACGCCGCCCGCCAGCCTAGCGGGAAATTCCTCCCCACGAGGAAGCCGGCTCCGAATGGAGCCGGCGGAGTGGGTATGTGCGACGGGTACAGTGGCACCCGTCGCGTATTTCAGTGTCTGCAAAGCAGACACTGAAATACAAAGTGGGGCCCTCTTACGGGGGCCCCTGCAGTGCCCATGCCATTGGCATGGGCACTGCAGGGGCCCCCAGGGGCCCCACGACACCCCTCACCACCATCCTGTTCCTGGCAGCCGGAGCTGCGCCGCCATGGGGGATTCCCAGGGCAGCGGAAAACCGGCGGGGGACCACCGGTTTTCCTCTTCTGACCGCGGCCAAACCGCCGCGGTCAGAATGCCCTGCGGGGCACCGCCAGCCTGTTGGCGGTGCTCCCGCATCCCCGGCCCCGGCGGTCCTTGACCGCAGGGGTCGGAATGACCCCCTATGTCTGTGCCAGGCATAATGTATGCAAAGAGGGGCATTCCCCAGATAGGAGGTCCAGAAAAATTATGCAGTGAAATGTACTAGATTTTACCGCGTCATTTTTTAAAACTTGCACTGGGCAGGCGTTAAAGTGACAGACCCATAGTACCCTATGGACCTCCCTAGTGCTTTGCTGCACAAGTGCCATAATTTATGGCACTAATGCTGCAAAGTGCTACAATAGCATCATAAATTATGAAGCTATTGTGGAAATGACTACCATAGTGCACCATATTATAAATACTGCGCAACCATAGTGTCATAAGGTGGGGCAGGGGCGACACAAGAAAAGTGGTGCACTGGCACCGATGCACCACTTTAATAGAAATCTGGGCCAAAGTACCTCAAACTGGCCAAAGAAGCAATGCATAGCTCATGCTCCAGGGAAGAGACAAACACATGAATAGAAAGTGAAGCTAGCAAGCGCTGACCAAACATAAGTAAGGAAATGAGAGTGATGATGAAGCCAACCAGTGGTAAGTAATGCAGTGACTCTAAGTTAACAAAATGTCTTACAAGTGACAACACACGTGCTGTCTCAGGCAAAACCTAAAAGGTACTAAAAAACACCAGTTGAGGTTTTTTTTTTAAAAAAAACACACATCACAACACTATACAAAATACTTAACTATACCTAAATTATACAGGAAAATGTATCCTGTAATTGTGACGATTGTTTACACTCTGACAAGCATTTAGTATACGTTAGAAATTGAGTCTCTAGTTGGCAGAGGTTTGCACCCTGTCCAAAATGGGGACCACTTTCCTAGTCAGGGTAAGTCAGTTACACTCCCTAAATTAACCTGCACTCACCCCTCGGTAGCTTGGCACAGATCAGTGAGGCCTAACTTAAGAGGCAATCCATAAAGTACTTGTGCAACACTAAATTACAGCAACACAGTGAGAGACACCACATAAAGACTCAACACCAGTTTTGAAAAATAGAGAATATTATTTGGAGTAAAACAAGACCAAAGTGACACAAATCCAATAAGTAGATGTTGAGATATGAATTTTGTAAGATTAAATGTAAAAACAGTGCTTAGAAGTATGTAGCAGTAAAAAGGTTACGTGAGGTTGCAAAGGACTAGTGCAAATCTAAAATCCAGACTGACTGCGATGAAGGGAAGGCTCGCTACAGAACCCACACAGGGTCCGCTGAACAGTGTTTTTATTGGAGCAATGCGTAGATGGCGAGGACACGATGCGTCGCTATTTCTGCTGCATTCAGGGCGATATGTCGTCATTAGGCTCTGTAGAAGTGGATGTGATACGTTGCCAGGGAGCTGCGCAGAGCGTTGCCGTCGAACTGTGCAGTAGGTGAAGCCGCTGTTGTGGAGGAGTCGCTGTGTCACCATTGGATATGTAATGCACTGATTTTTCTGTCGCACTTGGGGCGATACGTCTCTTCTTGAAGTTTGTAGCTGCAGAACCCACTACTGAGGTCCAGGACTGAAAAGGGACACCTTAGGCAAGGGTAAGACTCGCACATGGCAGAGACTAGCAGCACAAAAATGCCAATGGAAATCAGATACAATTGATTCTAATTGGTCTGAGTGCGAGTAGCAGTTTCACCAAACTACTGTAAGGCACTGTACAAATACATGCCTTACTCTCACCGCTGATCACCAATGGCATGTCATGCAGAGGTAGGACTCACAGATAACAGAGTCCAGCAGCACCAAGAGAGTTGCAAGCAGTCCTTAATGTCCCAGAGACTGCAAAAGAACGGGGGGAAGCCAGCAAGCCCTTGGAGACTCTTGGGTTCAAGGATGTAGATAACAAGTCCATTCCTTCTCACTGCAGGACAGAAGCAGCAGGTTAACATAACAGAGAAAACAGTGGCAATCCCCCTTGCAGCACAGCACACAGCAGCAGTATATCAACACAGCAATGCAGTGGCAGAGGGGCAGTCCATCCTGGCAGCACAGCAGTCCTTATTCCTGGCAGAGGATCATTGCTTCCAGTAGAGATCTGATTTGGTGGGGTTTGGGGGTTCAGTATTTATACTGTAGTGCAACGGAAGGTGGGAGACACTTCCAGGCATTGCATTTGAAGTCCACAAGGTCCATGTCCTACCCTTCCTGGCTCCAGACACTCTACTGGGGGTTATGCAGCCTTTTAAGTGGGGAGAGCCACAGCCCTATTCGGGTATAAGTGAGGCAGTGCTAAGCTCCACCTCCCCATCAAGCCAGTTCATGGACCATTAAGGCCCGTTACGTCACACCTATGTTCCCATTGTGTGACTGTCTAGAGGGAATGCCCAAAGACCAGCTGTTATCTACCCTAGATGTGTATTCAGAGACAGACAGAGGGGCTGAACAGTTAAAGAAATGGTCAACTTTCTAAAAGTGGCATTTTCAGACTTACAATTTAAAATCCGATTTCACCATAAGTTGTGACTTTGAACAGTGAGTCCAGGAACACCAAAATCCATATTTCTATCCTTTCCTATTTGTAACTTACACTTAAAAGATGTTTTAAGGTAATCCCAATGTTATCCTATGGGAGAGGCAGGCCTTGCAATAGTAAAAAAACAAATGTAAGAGTTTTTCACTATCTGGTCATGTTAATCTTAAAAGTACATGTCCAACTTTCAAAAAACGCTACACCTTGCCCTTGGGACTGAAGAGAGACTACCTTAGGGGTGACTTATATGTAATAAAAAGGATGGTTTGGGCCTGGCAAGTGGGTTCACTTGACATGTCGAAATAGCATTTTAAAACTGCAAACACAGGCTCTGCAGTGGCAGACCTGAGTTGTTTGAAGGGCTACTTTAGTGGGCGGCACGATCAGTACTGCAGGCCCAATAGTATCATTTAATTTACAAGCCCTGGGCACATATAGTGCACTTTACTAGGGACTTACAAGTAAATTAAATATGCTAATTGTGGAGAGGCCAGTGTTACAATGTTTAGAGTACCTGCACCTTAGCACTGGACAGCAGTGGTAAAGCACCCAGTATCTTAAATGTCAGCAAAAATGTGTCAAAAAAACAAGCAGAAAAAGGCAAAAAGTAAATGTATGACTTCTTTGAGAATGGCATAATTCTTGTCAACCCCCACCAGTCAATTTAAATCCCTAATTCTATTCTCCAGGGCATGAATTTCAGCCAATAGTTCCTACCTCTTATAGCTGGCAGCCCTGATGGGCTGAGGATGTGTGCAAGTTTGGCAATATCAAGGCACAAACTCAAATAGGCTCTTCAGAGCCAACAGAGAATAGACAGGCTTCGCTAATCCCTGTCATATTTGCTTTACTTTTTTTATGACTTTATCAGTGTTATTATTTTCGGTGACTATAATTTAGGTACGCATCTCACACACCTGTAGAGCCTCCAATTTTCATTTTTGCTTATGCCTTTATCTTAGGCATTCACATGCGTTTTTTACTCTGTGTAGGTTTATCAAGGCATTTTAATGTTGCCATACCACTTTACTCCCACTTTGAAGGCATATTACCATGCCGAACATCCTTTCTCAGCCAGATGTTGTATATTATTTTCTTTCCCTCTTCCCAAGATTACTGGTTGATGGGGGTGGCCTGGACACTTCTGATCTACCTTTATACTGAGGCACTTTATACTGAGCCACCTTTAATACTTTTACTTTCTCCTTTTGTCTTGGCTTTATTTTTGATCCACTTTTATTTTTTTTACAACAAATTTAAAGACCAAATTGTTCAATAAAGTAATATGTGGGATTCTTCACTGTTTCCTTTTCTGTGTCTGGATTTGTTTTTTTATATTAGATTATCACACTATGTTGTGTGGGTATGCAGGTGGTTCCATAACTTTATCCACTTGTTTGATTATACATTGCAAGTGACCTATCAATTCAGTGATTCTTGGTTACTTTTTCCACACAATTAATGGAACACACACTGTTTTTATAGTTTGGTATTTTTAACTTTGGGATGTGTTAGGATTACTTTATGCACCCCCACGAGTGTCTCAATTGGCTTGATTTTATTTGGTTTTCATATGCTACCTCTTTGAACACAAAGGGTTTAAGGTGTGCCCTGATTTATAGTGCATGAGTTATTTTGGTATCAATTGTCACGTGTGTTATTTGCAGCCTTGATAAAGTCCAGAGGATGAAACGTATTGGCTGCTGTATTGCCGTGGACTTCATTGCTTCTACTATTTGTAGAATAAACTACCACCTTCACTTACCTTTGATCATTTGTTTGATTGGAATTTATATGTTACTTTCACAGTGAGCTAAGGCGCTTTGATATAATAGAATCTGATTCTCCAGATGAGTTGTTTACACATTGTGGCAGGGTGTTCTCACTGGATTTGTATTTGCTACATACAATGCCTATTCATATGCTATTCTGGTTACTGGCTAGGCTACTTTCAGAAGTGCGTACATTATAGGCATTGCCACCATTTATGGATTGTACTTACACTTGAAATCTGTATATTAAATGAGTGGCTATGTAGCACACAGTATGGTGTTGTCTAGTCATTGCATGTATGTTTCCCTTTTTGGTTCGTATAGGCCACCATAACATTACTTTCCTGAACCAATAACACTTGCTTATGCCCAGTTCAGGTGGTACATGCTAAGTACCATTTACACATTGCAAACCAAATACAGGTTAGAAAAGATTCGGACATGTAAATACTAGCAGTTCAAGCACACTGTTGCTTCCTGCATTAAGGTGCTAATGGTAATTTTAGAAATTTCACCACTAAAGATATGGCTACGAGAGGTCAGGATAGACAGAAAAAACACAATGTTGATGACATTTACCACCTTAATATTCCACACACAAAAAGCTGGATGGCCGCAAAGCTAGTTGGAGAAAGAAATGTGTCCAATAGAAAATATGTTACAGTAGGAAGCATAGAGCTGTCAGCCAGAGATGTATGTTTTCCTCATGGTCTAACTGAAAAGTAGACAATGAGGGGGTCATTCTGACCCCGGCGGGCGGCGGGAGCCGCCCGCCTGGAGGGAACCGCCAGAATACCGCTGCGCGGTCAAAAGACCGCTGCGGTTATTCTGGGTTTCCCACTGGGCTGGCGGGCGACCGCCAAAAGGCCGCCCGCCAGCCCAGTGGGAAACACCCCTCCATGAGGATGCCGGCTCCGAATGGAGCCGGCGGAGTGGAGGATGTGCGACGGGTGCAGTGGCACCCGTCGCGTATTTCAGTGTCTGCAAAGCAGACACTGAAATACAAAGTGGGGCCCTCTTACGGGGGCCCCTGCAGTGCCCATGCCATTGGCATGGGCACTGCAGGGGCCCCACGACACCCCTCACCGCCATCCTGTTCCTGGCGGGTGGAACGGCCAGGAACAGGATGGCGGTGAGGGGGTCGGAATCCCCATGACGGCGCAGCAAGCTGCGCCGCCATGGCGGATTCCCATGGGCAGCGGAAAGTCGGCGGTACACC
This sequence comes from Pleurodeles waltl, assembly GCF_031143425.1. NCBI lineage: Eukaryota > Metazoa > Chordata > Amphibia > Caudata > Salamandridae > Pleurodeles > Pleurodeles waltl. The sequence goes on from NC_090444.1 coordinate 834,619,304, forward strand.
GCCGGCTTTCCGCTTCTGGCCGCGGCTGTACCGCCGTGGTCAGAATGCCCGGCGGAGCACAGCCAGCCTGTTGGCGGTGCTACCGCCGACCCCGGCCACGGCGGTTTTTACCGCCGGGGTCAGAATGACCCCCTGAGTGTACTACACAAGGGTTCACCTGTGGATATTTGGGTGAACTAATACTGAAATGTGGGTATGAGGCTGTTTCCAAGAGGGTACTTTTAGCCACTCCCTCTGGAATTCCTAACTTCTAGAGAAATACTGGTAGTAAGTTGACAGGAAGGCAAAGCCGACAATTGGGTTTCCCTAACAAAGAGAGATACAGCACTATGATGGGCAGCCCATCACCACCAGTCATTGAGGAATGGACCCGTAGTATGGACAGATTCATGGCAGCGAATATGGTGAAATGTAAAGGGAGGCACAGCCAAAGAGATTTAAAAACAAATGGTGGATGTGGGGGGAACACAATGAACTTGGTGAAGTGAGGGTAGCAAGTTAATGAGACCGGGTAGCAATGTACAATAGTGAAGCTAACAAAGTGATTACTCATTAGGGGAACTCAAAAACTACCCTTTAATAAATATTTGCATCATCAAATTAAGTCTAAAATTGTCAATGGTCAAGCAGTCATCTAAAAAGTCACCTCAGGGTATGACACACCACACTACATATCTCACCAGTGAACCTGAAACTTCAAGACACCCAATGCAAAATGGAAAATGATTGGAGAACAGTGATCTGTGTAGAAGCACCAAGAATATAGAGATATCTCCCAGATTATTGTCAACATCAGATTATGCTAGATGCTCATCTTACACTTCAGTTCTATCTGTCACCCTCTGGGCAATATATTATCAAACAAAGCACCTAGAGAAAATATTTAAAAAAACACTAGGTACCCCAATCCATGGCAAATCAAAATAAAAGACATAATAAATCCTCAATCCATGCAGGCTCACCTAAAGTAAATGAGATAAGATGTGAAGTGTATCATCCTACTACTGTAACATATGTAAAACTCCTGCATGATCAAATAACACACTAAATCAAAAAATGGTCCCTGCTCCAAATATATGTTCACAATGATCGTAGAGCATGCTCGACAACAGGCCCCTGGAGTATTACGAGCATGAAATTGGCAGACTACACGACCGCCATGTTGGAAACCCTATTTATAGTCCCACATGTGTAATGAAACACATAGGGCCAATCCTCCTGAACTGTATTCAAGTAAGTCTACTTGAAATTGGCTGCCATTTTAAACCAGTGAAACTAAATTCACAATCTGTAATTGTTGCGTCAAAAGTCGTAATTCAGCCTATTGCCTAGGGAGGTTGAGCCTACATTAATGTGAAGTACTACTTTCTTGAGGGGTGCATATTATATATATTGACATCTAAAAAATCATGCCGGGTCATATCGGCCCAGAAATAATATAGACACAGGGATAGCAGGCAGACTCTTCAGTTTAAAGTGCAAATAAAAGAGGGATTACAACCCCAACGTATTAATATGATGCCTCTCAAAGTAAAAAGTAGACATAAACAAAGATCTATGGCTTCCACATATCTTTTTGGGGCTAATCAAAATACAATGTTGAGTAGACATCATCTTGCTAGATCATATTACTAACCAACTATCTTAACTGGCTGGTTGAAGTTAAGAGCTGTAAAAGGTCATATTATTAGGACCAATGTAGTATTAGTAATGCAAAAACTTTATAAAATCAGTCACATGTAATCTGTTCAACTACAATCTGTTAGCCAAATGTAGTAGTGAAAATGGTCAAAACAGTAGGAAAAGTGTAGTGTTAGTAGCCAACATTTCAGTCTGACAGGGGCCATGTTTTGCTGACATGAAAATAATAGCAGTTGCTGTTGCAAGAGTGAATTTCATTCTAAACCATTCAAATAATAACATTCATTAGTTGAACCAGTATACAACCTCATAGTGGGTCTAGTCTTGGACAATTACAGTTGTAGCACAAGGGTGCAGATGCAGTACTTCATAAATATATCGACAATACATAGTATATTGCCAATAATAGTCAAGTATCCTATCAAATTCATTTGTCGATGGAGATATTAAAAAACAAATGCTGAGTTGGGTAACCAATGTACACTACATATGCCTTCAATCCATCTTTTCAAAAGTAATCTCTCAAAAAATAGTGCAATTTGCCATCCACATCCCTCCCTCCCCCCCCCCTCTCCCGGCATCTGTATGAACTGGTTCAATGCCGTGGAATGTGGCGCTCCAATGAGTGTCTTGTTCTACACATTGTAATATATGCGAAGCAATGGGTGACTTCTGGTTCCCAAACTTCACTGCTCTCCAACGTTCTTTCACGAAGCAGGTGAATAGTTTGTCCCACATAAATTCTGTGGCATCTGCATATTAAGACGTATGCTACAAATTTAGTAAAACAATTTGTATTCTCATAAATCTTGCATATCGGGCTACCATTATAACTGAAAGAAATGGTCTTATCATTGGCAATTCTATAGACCCCACATTGTCCACACGTACAGGACCCACTGGTCCTATGTTACTACCATTTTTTTTTTATTCCAGGGGGTGTAGGGTAACTAGGACTAAGTGTATTTCGAATGGTCTGACTTTCAGAAAGAGTTTAAATTTGTTGTCATCGTGGAGTAGATGCCAATGTCTCTTCATCCTGCTGAACCTGTCAATATGTCTACCATACGTCATAACTGGTCTTATTTCATTGCCCATGAATAATACCCTGATTCTCCCTTCATTCAGAGTGGAATTTCTGTCCAAAGTTAGAGCTCTCTTGCTAGCATTTGTTATAATACCCTTGTTGTAACCACTAATCAAAATACGCTGAGTAATATCCTCAACATTACTTATAAACTCCTCATTTGCAGTGCTGTTCGTTCTTGCCCCATCTATCTCACCGTAAGGGATAGTAACAAGTTGATATTTAGGATATGCACTGGAGGTGTGTAAAACTGAAATGCATAAGGTTTCTTGTCTATAATGCGACTTAACAAAGTATTGTTTTTAACATAGAAATTTTATTTTTTCTTTACCACAATTAAGGGTAAAAGACATGTTGTAGTTATTGGAATTTAAGTACTTTGCCAACTCCTCAAGTTCTTCTACCGAACAGGTCCAGACCATCAAAAGATCTCTCAATAAATTTCCCCCGATAATATATGCATCCAATCCATTTTGCATTGCCTGAGCCTCAGATCCACCCCTCCTCAAGCCAACCCATGGACAGGTTTGTCCATGAGGGTGGATCTAGAACCCATTGCGGTCCCAGATATCTGGTAATACCATTCCCTACAAATAAAAATAAATTGTTTTCCAAAATGAGGTATGTCGTCTTCACAAGCATCTCAGTGTGTGAGTAAAGCTCTGCTGGTTTCTTGTTCAAAAAGTCTCACAACTCCAAGTCCAAATTCTGGTAAAATATTAGTGTAAAGAGCTCAATCATCAAATGTCACGAAGGTCATGTCACAATTCCACGCAATAAAGCCCATCATATCCAATACATGTTTTGTGTCTCTAATGTATGACGATAAGTTGGAAACAAATGGTCTTAAAAAGGTACCCACTATCTTTTGGTAGGTCCCCCCTATATCTGAAACAATCAGTCTCCCAGGTGAGAAGGTACCTCCCTTCTGTATATTTGGTAATATGTATAGACAGGGAAATTTTGGTTTAACGGTTTTAAGGTATAGGTACTCTTGATAAGTTAGAAACTCCATGTCATGTCAATTTTTTAGTTCCAAATTGATTTTCTTAGAAATATTAGGAATAGGGTTTCTATCCATTAGCGTGTATCAGGATGTGTTGTTAAGTTGGCTGTATACCTCCTCACTGTAGTCCTGCCTATTCATAATAACAACACTACCCCATTTATCCGCTTCTCTAGTAACCATTTCTCTGTCTCCCTGTAATGCCTTAAGTGCATGTCGTTCCTGTCTCGTCAATTATCCCTCGCTGATATGTGTTCAGTCCAATTCAAACTAACTTATTCAAATCCCTACAGACATTTTTAAAGAATTTGTCACAAGTATTGTCCAACAGTAGTGATGGTGTCCATTTTGATTTAAAGCACAGTCCACTGTCAACACTAGCCCAGACATCCAGACCCAATGTGGATGTTAGATTTGTCATAATCATTGATTCGTCCTCGTTTTCAGTCAAAGCGAGGAGAGTGGTCATATCCATAATGTCCTGTATGATATACTCACTAAAAGTGGGTGCATCCAATATACTACTAATATCAGTAGGTGAGGGAACAAAGTATTTTTTAAGCTTCAGTTTGCATACAACTTTAAAGATGTCAATTTTAGCTAGTTGCAAATTAGAATCAAACAAAGGACAAAAGTTCAATCCCTTTTTCAGGGCTTTAATCATGTTTCTTAGATAGATTAACTATATTCACATTTGAGACTGGAATTGATATATTACTGTTATCTATTTCCTGCGGGTCCAGGACCCCGTTTTCATTCATGCCCTCTCCCTTGGTTGTTCTTTTCCATCCCTTACATCCTCTTCTAGTCACCCTCCACTTACAGATTTCTGTGTCACAATTCTGTTGCCTATTCTGATATGTGTCAGTCCCTCAAAAAAGAATGGTTCTTACTGCCCTCATTAAATGTGCCTTCCCCAGGGTCTGGATTACTTTCAATGTCACTGCTTGATGGCATACTAGATGAACTGTGAATGGTGCTCCTCGGAGGTGTGGGGTGAGCAGTTTTGGTAACTAGATAGTCAAATGTGTTTGCAAATGTAAACACTCTACATCCCAAATAGTCATTCTTTTCTCCTCTTACATTTTCTTGCTTTCCTACTCTTAATCTCTTTCTCATACTTTTGTAACATCTCAGATTTTACATATACGTACAGTAGCAGGATGGTACACTTCATATCTTATCTTGTGTACTTTAGGTGTGCCTGCATGTTTTGAGGATTTATTATGTCTGTTATTTTGATTTTGCCCATGATTGGGGGTACTTAGTGTTTTTTTTATATTTAATATTGTTTTATTCGATAATATATTGCCCAGAGGGGCACTGTAAAGAATTGAAGTGTAAAGTGAGCTTCTAGTATAATCTGATGTTGACAATAATCTGGGAAATATCTCTGTATTCTTGGTGCTTCTACACAGTTCACTATTCTCTAATCATTCTCCATTCCTCACTGGGTGTCTTGAAGTTTTGTGATCACTGGTGAGATATGTAGTTTGGTGTGTGATACACTGAGATGACGGTTTGGCCATTGACAATATTAGACTTAATTTGATGGTGTACATCTTGGTGTTTTAGCCCTGATTAAGTCTGCAACTATACTGATGATACAGATGTGTTGGCTATGATGTTCTTGTGATTAAATCAATTGGAAGGATCACATTAATCTGTACACTAAGACACAAAAGAATAAATAAAATTTGACAAAAGACATGAGTACTACCCTATATTAAAGAAATGGAACACTTGAAATCCTTGTTGCTGCTTGTAAGTGTACATGTGGATTATTGTACCATTTTGCCTGCATTACTCCCATATTTGATCATAGCTGTAAAATGTACATATTGTAAAGACTCCACATTTTCCTTTTGATGTGCTGTCATGAAAAGTTACCAATTGTTTAAATGAAAATAAAAAATGAAAATATAAAATGAAAGTAAATAAAAAATGAAAAAATCACTAAAATATATATTTAAAAATTATCTTCATCCTATAAACTTTGAAATCCTTGATTTAAATTCACTTAACTTGGTTTGTTGTGTACATCCTAAGGTACTATCTGAACTTTAGAAAACTTCATTGGAATATTTCAAGGGGTTAGCCAAAAATGGAGTTTGAATTCCCTTTATATTTACAGAGAAGACAGTCAAATACTGATTTACAGTTCTGGATTGAATGTGGAATGTTGGAAACGGCACATTTTGGTTGGCTGAGGCAAGGCCCTAGCCAGGCAGAACGTGCCACTCCCATCAGGAATGGGTGATTACACTCACTGTTTAACCTGTGCTCACCCTTGGGTAGCTTGGCACAGAGCAGTCAGGCGTATCACAGAGGCAATGTGTAGAGCAATTGTACAGCACTTCCCCACCACAACCACGCTCAGCAGCACAAACGACACTTCACACACCGTGTAGGTATCTACAAATGGCATTCAACACATACATGGTCAATACAGCATGAGTATCATGGTAAACCTGGGCATAAATCACTTTCAACAATAGAATTCACAATATTAGGCGTCTGTGTAACACCAATGTAAGTATGTACAAGTGAGAAAACAATACTTTCCCTCCTGCACCCTAATGTACTGTCAAACATTGTCAGCACAAGACCCACCCTAGAGTTCACCAACTTCAATGTAACATAACTTCAGGGTGCACCCTGGTTCCCAAAGTTAGCAGTAATAAGTACATACAATGCGTGGAACACTTTCACACAGAACTGCGGCCTAGCCCGCACTAGTAATTCAAAATGTCAACCTCAGGAATTCACTGACAGAAGATGACCAGCAACACCACAGAGTAGCCCTCACATTCACCCACACTCACTCCTGCACATCCACTCTCCACTCCTGTGTGGTGCCGTGGATATCAGTCAGCTCATGCACACACACACACTCGTATGCACTCACTCCCAGCACCCTAATGTGGTGCCCTAATTTCCAGCTTGTGGATGCCACTATGTCTGCAGGCACCCTGGGTTCCAAACTGCCATCGCTCCACCAACTAGCTTCAGCTATTCCGCCCCACCATGAACCGAAGATTGAGTCAACCTTCCCCTGGCTACTGGGCCACTCACGGTAAAAGTCACACTTAACAGAACCTGGGGGGCAAGTGAGCGGGGCATCAGCCGGTCCAGCAACAATTAGAAAGGATGTTTGGGCTCCAAGCAACAGGTTCACTCAGAGGTATGCAACACACAGGGGAGGGTCACTGAAGCCATGCACTAGCCACCGCTGTGCCCAACACAGCCAGACAATCCAAAGTTACCTAATAGTTACCAATTTCTGCGCCTCCGGATCAGAGGTGCACCATTGCGGCGTGTTAACTTGTATCACCCTCATCAATTCCAATTGCACACGAACAGTTACTAACTCCGCACCACTTGTACAAGGAGGCGCCGCCTCTGGTGCATGAAGACGTGAGTTGCACCAGATGGTTATGATCCCTCATGAAATGTGCTCAGTGCTATAACTCCACAAAAATGAGGCACAACATCAAGGGTCCAATGACTTGGTCCGCCCATGACCATATGATCACTCAAAAGACAATTCCCAGTGTGATAGCTCCTTGAAAAACATGCACTATGTCTGGTGTGTAACAACTTGAAATGCACCAGACAATTGCAGACACTCCCGTGGAGAACATAAATGCGGCACCCCACTGGAATGAGGCACAATCTGCAGTGCTCAATGTCTTGAGTCGGTCTAGACCATCAGGTCACACAGGGAACACCATGGAAAGAGTCACAAGGGACAAAATTTAAGAAAATTATACTATATGCAGTGCTCCATTTCTTGCGCCCATTAGAGCCATCCTAATGCCACCATGTGTGCGCTGCATTAAACATCACCATTGCACAGGTTACGGACAATAGCATCAAAAAAATTTATGCTATTGTAGTACACTGCAGGATTTACCTCAAAATTGTTGCCGCTATTCCTGCAAGATACACAGGGGCCCATTATAAATAACGGTGTGCCCCCTTTTAACTTGTAACATCAGCAATAATAGCTGCTAAAAATGGCGCAGTGAAATCTCATAAATTCCACTATGCCATTTTTGTGATCCCCCTAATGGGGGATCGCCGCCCTTGCATACAATATGCCAGGTGCAGGCACAATGTGAGGGAAGAGTTTACATAGTGGTGCAATGCATGCATTGCGCCACTTTGTAAATACAGCGCAGCAAATTTGGCCTCATTGAGCCACATTAGTATCATAAAAAATTACACTAATGTGGCGCAAGGATCTAGGCCCTCAAATGTGGGCCGAGGTCTGGTAGGAAATGACTTTAGTAGCACCACACTCCCCAGCCTCACACTTCGATGCAAGTTCAGCTGTGCCGTATGAGGCATAATATAGCACAACTCTGTGGACACCTCCATCTCCGAGGGTCACCACCTATGAATGGGGCACACCATTGTCAAGGAGACCAGATCCTTGGGGCTTGCGCATGTTCCCAACATGTCTACCTCATGGCAGCTCCAAACTCCACTAGTAATATAGCACAGAGTTAAAGAATGGCCAAGTGCGGGAATGTGTTTTGGGTTGGGAACAGCGGGGAAGGAGACCTGTGGAAGCAAGAGTTAAACAACACAAGTGCAAGATTAATCACAATTACTTTCAATAAGTTTTGTTTCAAATAAACACTTATACTGAAAACATGAATGGCCTAAGGCTTCACTATAGCTAGGCCTCAAGAATCTAGGTACCTGGAAATCAAGAAAAGGTTATACAAGGTTTTCTTATGAACATTCCAGAATTAACATATTATATTTTGAACAATAAATAACACTCTGTTGGATCTGGGTTTCAAGAATACTATGAACATTGAATAACACTCTATTGAATCTGTGTTTCTAGAATACTATGAACATTCAATAACACTCTATTGAATCTGTGTTTCAAGAATACTATGAACATTGACTAACACTCTATTGAATCTGTGTTTCAAGAATAATATGAACATTGACTAACACTCTATTGAATCTGTGTTTCAAGAATACTATGAACCTTGAATAATACTCTCCAATTAGTTCTTGGAATAGTCACTGTATTATAACAAAGGCTAAATAACACCTGGTTTTCTCTGCATGAATGTACTGTACTAGCATCATGAATAACACTGCTACGTCACACTCTGATTAAGAGTTCCAAGGCTCAAATGTTCAGGAAATATTATGCACCTCAATCAAACTGCACATCTAGATTTCAATGTCTAGAAAATTATCACGCACTCTGCCGATTTGTATTTCAAAGGTTAAATGCCAGGAATGAATTGCGCACTGTGTTGCCGATTCAAACACCTAGATTAAAATGCAATGAAACGGTCGCGTGCACTGCCGATCTGTATTTCAAGAGTTAAATGTCTGGAATGAATCGCGCACACTGTTGCTGATTCGATTATCAAGAATCAAATGCCATGAAATGATCGCACGCACTGCCGACCTGAATGCCAAGAAGTAAATGCCAGGAATAAATCACGCACACTGTTGCCAATTCGGAATTCATGAAACAAATGCCATGAAATGATCGTGCACACTGCCGATCTGAGTACCAAGAAGTAAATGCCAGGAATGAATTGCGCACACTGTTGCCGATTCGGAATTCACAATACAAATGCCATGAAATGATCGCGCACACTGCCGATCTGAATGCCAAGAAGTAAATGCTAGGAATGAATTGCGCACACTGTTGCTGTTTCAGAATTCACAATACAAATGCCATGAAATGATCGCGCACACTGCTGATCTGAAAATCAAGAATTAAATGCCAGGAAAACAAAACTTGAGTGTCATTGGAAACAAAGTCAGGGGCCTAACCTGACCTCCGCCTTACCGCCCTGCTGGAAGATCACCAAATAAACGAGGGCAGGCCTGGAAATCACTGGACAGCCCTCCGAGACAGGAGCTCTGGAAAATGCTGCTGCTCTGCACGGGTATTTCTGAATAGTGAGCACGTGGAGCTGGGCTGGCTCCCTTATATAGAGCCAAGCCCCACCCACGAGCCACACCCAACCATGCTGCAAGAAAGACTTCTAGAAGGTCTTAGAATATAGGATCACACCCTGTAGTCCTTCAAGCAAGCCTTGCAAATGAACAATGAATTACAAAAAGCATTAATGACTTTTCAAGGTAGAAGCTCCGCAATGCAAAAAGTTAACATACTGCATAGGAACACAATGCATGAAATATGCCTTTGCATTAGGACTGGGTTTTTGCATTTACGTCGCATGTAGAACATGCACTGTCCTGATGTTGACAACCATGCAATGCGCGTGCAGCCGAGAGTCACATGAGAGTAATGCAACGCACCCTACAACTGCGGGGATCTGTACCAGGTGATCCCATTCACACCACAAGCCATTTTGGCATGCAGTAGTCCCCACACTGAAGGGCCACTCACCTGAAGTGCGGCAGTACTTGGCAAGCTCCGCATCAGGTAATTCTGGTCTCCGGGCGCAATACTTAGTCCATGCTCATGTCGCTGCTGCCAGGTGGAGTCTAGCATACAATGTAGGCGCAGGAGAGGCCACCTCTCTCCAGATGATACCGACAGATGATATAAATCCCTCGCAGGAGGTCTTTGATGCCCCTGAGACCTCCACAGAAAACAGGGAGGAGGCTAACCTGCCCCCAGAGAGCACACTTCGGGTTATTACACAGCAGCACGCAGTCAGCTCACACCAGCCGCAATACAGGAAGGATGCACAGATCCTTTCCTCAGACAGTTATCCTCCTGTGCACAACAGACTCTCCTCCTTACTGATGGGTAGTGCCCCTATGTTATACTAGAGTGTGCCTTTGAAGTTTGGGGTGGTTCAAAGGGTTATCCTTTGAACCACAAATATGTCCCCTAAATTTTGTCCCTGTCCACTCCAGGCCATGGAATGTAGATCTTTATCTTTTGAGAGGCCAGGCTCTGGCTGAGAGAGGCCAAGTGTCAGAAACCTCTCCATCCAATCGATTTATCCCAGACCCCAGATGGCAGAGGTCTGTTGTTCTGGATGCTCAAGTTTTATAGCTGTTGCTTGGGGAATGCACAGATGTGCTCTTCCCCCGCAGCCAGTGGAATGAAGCAGAATTTACAGGAAACATGAAGCATTTTAGAACCTATAAGTGGCGTTTCTAAGACATTAATAATCAAACCACCTTCACCATTAGAAGGGGTTTGTCATTCTGAATCCAATGACACTAAACATCATTAGGCTGATCCGCTGCAATCTACTGTTGTAGCCATACCTAACAAGTCTATTTCCCTCATGGTACCTTATAGACAGAGCAGCTCTCATGCGCAGTGTGAACATGCAAGGGTATTCTGCACTCCCTGGGCACATGTGCCCTGGTTCACACACAAGCCTACAGAGGCAGCCAGGACACTTAGGTTAAAACCACAAGGGACAAGTGTGCCTATGCGCTATCAGGCTCAGTTCCTATATTAAAATACGCGGGTGCACACCTTGGCAAGTGATGCCAGATTCAGTACCTATGTAGGAAAACACCCATGTGCCAGTATGCACACACAGGCTAGTGATGCCAGTCTCAATCTATACATGGCAACACATGTGTGCAAGTATGCACACACTGGCAAATTGTGGAAGACTCACTATATGTATGATGCCCTGGTGCAGATAGGCACCTAAGGGCCAGCTATGCCAAGTTCAAAAACACCAGCGTGCACATGGGCACAGAGGCCAGTTTCCAAGCTCAATATATCTCCAGACACCCCTATGCAAGAGGGCACATATTGGTAAACTAAGCCTGGCGCAACATACATGAAACCATCATCATATAAATGGGCACCCCCCCCCGGGCTGGTTGTGCCAGGCCAAGTGCCTCTATTGGCTCTCTGGTGCAATTGCACCGCCTATGTTGGTTAGTGCCACCTCTCTCCCCAGTAGCGGGCATGCATGCACACTTACACCCTACACTTGCAGAGGGACAGTGCCATTAGCCCTAGGTCACTACTAGAGGACTGGCTCATCCCCATGGGTGCAGCCGCCCCCCCCCCAGGTAGGGGACACCCACATGGAGGGGGTGGGTTCTTCCCTACCAGGCAGAGTACACCATGGTATACCTGCCCTATGCCTACCCAGTCTTTGGGCCCCTCCAGGGGAGGTGACGGGCTGGCTCATGGTTGACCCCCACATAGGGACTGCCAGCCAGAGCGCTGGTGCACTAGAGCCCCTGCAGGCCCATCCAATTGGGCCTAACACATGGTTGGCAGGATCTTCTAGGGGGTCGTACACACGATGAAATGCCCCCCTAGTAGCCAGTGTCGTACTTGTCCCAGGTATGTGGGGGTACCTTTATACAGGGTCTTCCTGGGTACAGCACCTAAACCTCATCCATAAAGGCCCATTCCTAGCATAGGTAGGAAGGGCGCATGTGCACTTACCCACTACCATACAATGGAGAAGTACCCAGAGTCCTAAGGTCACGCACAGGGAGTCCACAAAGACTGGAAGTGGGACAAAAAGTAAAATGTTTCAGGAAAATTCCCTGTAGTCATCAGTTTTAATTTATGCACACAGTTCACATTATTTGTGCTCCCCGCCATGTTGTTCTTTTGATAGCTCTTTTATTTCCTTTCCTTAGCATATTGAGTTTTGAGCTCATGATGAGTGGTGCGAGTTATGGTGTGTGTTTTATATGCACTGCTAATCATAACTGGAGAATTTCAGTGGTCTTCTGCTTTCGAGACAGAGTTTTAACTGGGGTTTTCTCAGGGAACATATGCATTGAGAAAAAGATAGATTATAGCAAACTGTACACTACAATACGAAAGCAGGAACACCCACTGGTTACCACCATTATGTGGAACAGACATAGAATAGAAAAAGACTCACAATACTGCCAAAGCATGGCTCATCTGCTAGTACAGGAGGTATTAACTAGACCAAAGGAAAGAGAGGAACCAATCTAATTTGCTGTTCCACCCCTAGAGTCACAAAAAAAAACACCATAAAGCGGAATCAGCCTGTCCACCAAATAAATGGGCACCATCAAAAGGCATGTCCATTAATGAGGCTTGAACTGCCTCCGAAAATCCAGAGATGCGTAATCATGTACGGCGACGTAGTGCCACTCACTGTGGAGGCCCTGGCCCGACCCACAGTCAAGAGTATCCATACAGCATCGAAAGAGTAGTTTAGCTACCTGCTGGCCATCTTTAATCAAAGGGACAAAAGAGTTCCCAATATCATCTGAAAGTGTAGGCAAGATGCTTGCCAATAAGTCCCATAATGAATGTGAAAACTGTCCCAGAATGCAAGACGTATTCACAAAACGTAAGGCAGAACTCGTGGATGAAAAAATATGCCTTCCACAAACATCCAGACTCCTGGAATCTCTATCAAATAGGACTTGTGGTAGAGCCTCAATATCATGGGAGGCTAAAGCAGCCTGTACCACCAAACTATGGTAAGTAGCATGTCTAATTAAACAAGCCAGATTACCCAGGGCTGGTCGATGTCTATGAGATATAGCCTGATCAACAGCGGCCCCTGTGTCAGGCTGAGCCCAAGTCTCCAACAAAACATCATGAAGGGCTTCACTGTACGGAAGCACAGACTAAACTTCGGTTCCTCCTTGATGGAGAACATCAATGAGAGGATCAGAAGATAATTCCACTGAAACATGTGTCAAATCCAAAAATCACAGCAACCCTTCTCAGCATGTCAGCTAGAAAGGAACTCGCCTCCGTAGCAAGGCTAAGGGGGTGAAAGTAGGACTGAGGCTGGGGAAGAATCCAAACCACTAGTCGTAGCTAGGTCAGCTATCCAGTTGATCTCTATAAGAGGCTGCTCACCATGTTAAATGTGAGGTATAGCCACAGCCTCTTCACCATGTCTGTAGGAGGCTGGCCTGGTTTGTAGTGGGTACCTTGGGTACTTACACCTTACACCAGGTCCAGTTATCCCTTATTAGTGAAATGTAGTAGTGTTCTAGCAGCTTAGGCTGATAGAGGTAGCTATAGCAGAGTAGCTTAGGCTGAGCTAGGAGACATGCAAAGCTCCTGCAATACCACTATAGTTACACAGTACTTATACACAAGTAAAGACAAAACTTAGTTTTATAAAAAATAAAGGTATTTATTTTGGTGACACAGTACCAAAAATATCTTACAAACAATATTCCTTGTGGAGGTAAGTATTATACACAATATATACACTAGACACCAAAATTAGACAAGTAAATAGTCATAGGACAATTAAAAAAGTAGGAAATCCTATAGAATGCAATGGGAGAAAATAGGTCTAGAGGCAACACAAACCATATACTGAAAAAGTGGAATGTGAATCTTGAATTTCCCCCTAGATAAGTGTAGTGTGTGCAGAATCGCTGGGAGAGTAAGAATACAGTAAAGCTAAGTAAATTACCCCACCCCAGAGCCCCGAAAAGCAGGAGTAAAGTATGCAAAGTTTCCTTAGGACACTACACTTCGTTTTGGGGATTTTGCAGCAGCCAACCAAGTCTGCAAAGAACAACTGCTGGATTATTGGACCTGAAGACCTGCAAAGGAAGGGGACCTAGTCCAGAAGTCGAAAGAAGTTCCAGGAAGGACAGGAGCCCCTGCCAACCCAGAAGAGGGTGCAAAAGAAGAGTCCCCAGTTAGTCAAAGAATGCAGGAATGCACAATAGGAAGATGCCAGTGGGTTCCTGCATAATGCAAAAGATGTCTCACGGCGTGGCAATCTTTGCAGATGAGATTTTGTGTCGGAAGTTGCCAACAAGCCTTGGCTGCGACAAAAGTGCTTTTTTTGTCAAAATGGTGCTGGATGGACCCCGGAGGGACCTGGGGGTCTCAACTCTGCGTGAGGATGAAGAGGGGTCTCTCATCACTCTAGAGAGCCCTCAGGAGGCCAGCCAGCACCCCCAGAAGCTGCAGGATCTGGGTTCAAAGGAGGTGCAAAACAAAGTTGATGCAGCACAACAAAAGAAGGTCCCACGCCGCTGGAGAACAACTCAGTGAGTTGAGCATCACAGGATGGCGTGCTGGGGACCTGGGCCAGGCTGTGCATGATGGAATTTTGTAAAGAGTGCACAGAGGCCTCAGAAGGTGAAGAAGACACAGTACACAGGGGTACCATAGTTCTCGGAGAAGGCAAGGTCTTACCTCCTCCAAATTGCATCAACAGGACCTCAAGACAGTCTATGTCGATGATGTCCACCCTCTGTGTCCTTAGGAGCACGCTCGTCATTGTGAGTGGAGTTCCCGATTTCATCTGGAAGTGTGGGCCTGATGCTTGCCAATGAGTCCCATAATGAATGTGAAAACTGTCCCAGAAAGAAAGACGTATTCACAGAAAGTGAGGCAGAACTCGTGGATGAAAAAATATGCCTTCCACAAACATCCAGACTCCTGGAATCTCTATCAAAGAGGACTTCTGGTAGAGCTTTCCGGTCATCGTCTTGGAAGGTGCCTGCTTGGAGCAGGGGAGTGACTCCGTCACTCCACTGGAGATTTCTTTGGTTCTTCTGGTGCAGGATGAAGACAGGGAGTCCCCAGAGCATGCATGCCCTGGGAAGTGTTGCAGTTGCTGACTTGGAGCTGAGGTTGCTGAAGAAAAGTGTTTCTTGTAGACTCTTTGTTGCAGTTACAGCGTTTCTTGGAGCAGGCAGGAGGTCAGAAGAGTCTGAAGTTGTTGCAGAGGATTCCTGAAGGAAACTTGCAAGCAGAATCTGAAGAGAACCCAGAGGAGAGACCCAAAATATCCCTGAGAGGGGGATTGGCTACCTTATCAGGTATGGACCTATCAGGAGGGGTCTCTGACATCCCCTGCTGGCACTGGCCACTCAGAGCCCTCCAGAGTGCCCTCACACCATGCAAAGCAAGATGGCTGAAGTCTGGGACACACTGGAGGACATCTGAGCACCACCCCTGTGGTGGTGATGGACAGGGGAGTTGTCACTCCCCTTTCCTTTGTCCAGTTTCCCACCAGAGCAGGGGAGAAGGGGTCCCTGAACCGGTGAAGACTGGTTTATGCGAGGAGGGCACCATCTGTGCCCTTCAAAGCATTTCCAGAGGCTGAGGGAGGCTACCCCTCCCCAGCCTGGAACATCTATTTCCAAAGGGAGCAGGTGTAACACCCTGCTCTCAGAGGAAATGCTTTGTTCTGCCTTCCTGGGACTGGGCTGCCCAGATCCCAGGAGGGTAGAACCCTGTCTGTGAGGTGGCAGCAGCTGTAGCTGCAGTGCAAGCCTCAGAGAGCTGGTTTGGCAGTACTGGGGGTCCATGGTGGAGCCCGTAGGAGGCATGAAATTGGCTCCCCAATACCAGATTTGGAATGGGGGGACAATTCCATGATCTTAGACATGTTACATGGCCATATTCGGAGTTACCATTGAGAAGCTACATATAGGTATTGACCTATATGTAGTTCATGCATGTAATGGCAGCCCTGCACTCACAAAGTCCGGGTAAAAGGGCCGTGAACTATGTGGGGGCACCTTTGCTAGTGCAATAGTGCCCTCACATTTAGTAACTTTGCACCTAACCTTCAGCAAGTGAAGGTTAGACATATAGGTGATTTATAAGTTACTTAAGTGCAGTGAAAATGGCTGTGAAATAGGGTGTGCACTATTTCACGCAGGCTGCAGTGGCAGTCCTGTGTAAGGGTTTGTCTGAGCTCCCTATGGGTGGCAAAAGAAATGCTGCAGCCCATATGGATCTCCTGGAACCCCAATGCCCTCGGTACCTAGGTGCCATATACTAGGGACGTATCAGTGGGGTCCAGTATGCCAATAGAAATTGGTAAATGAAGTCACTGGCCTACAGTAACAAATTTAAAAGCAGAGAGAGCATAAGCACTGAGGTTCAGGTTAGCAGAACCTCAGTGACACAGTTAGGCACTACACAGACATACACATTAGGCCATAAAGTATGAGCACTGGGGTCCTGACCAGCAGGATCCCAGTGAGACAGGCAAAAACATACTGACATACATATGAAAAATGGGGGTAACATGCCAAGGAAGATGGTACTTTCCTACAATGTCCCTCAGAAGTATAAACATGAGGGACTCCTCAGAATGTGGAGGGCGGTCAGGGATAACTGACATGACTGGCGCCGTACCCGACATCGAGCAGTGCCAAGAAGGCAAATCCTCAACATTGATGTCGACTTCTGATGGGGAAAGGGATGCAAGGGCGATCGGTTCAGCCAGCATGGTTGCCCAAGTCAGCTGATTAAATATCGATAATAGATAATAGATTAAATATCGATGCCAGAGGTGTTAACCCCAAAGGGCTGTGCACTGGCACCATAATAGCTTCGTCAACTGAAGCCAAAGGTCTAACTGAAGACGAGGGTGAGCCCAGCAGATAGGACACAGTCAAGACCCCTTGCACCTCCTTGAGGCCCACAATGAGCTCAAGGGGAAGATGATTTCCCAAAAAATAGTGTGAAGGAAATTGTAGAATTCAAGCATCTGGGTCATAGTTGCCCTGACCCCAGAAAAGAGAGGAAAATGCGGGGCATACTCAGGCCTCGACTCTTCAGCCTAGGAATGGTGAGAGGCCAAATGCAGTGAAGTCAGCAACTTTCGTGACTTCGACCGCATATTTCGAGATTTACCTTGTGATGTCGATGGAGAAAGATGCCTACAACAACGACTCTTTGGCCGGGCCAGAGACACCAACAGGAGTCGCACTCTTGGGGGTTGTGGAGCTCTCCCAGGGACCACATACAAACAGAGTGAGGGTCTGTAGCAGACATTTGTTGTCCACAGGACCCCAGGTCTTGAAGCCTGAAGACATGGACAGTTAAAGCACACTGTTCTGTTAACGAAAACATCGAAGTAGGCTGAAACTGGCAATACCAACTGTTATGGGATCTGTGTTGCAAGCATGGAAAAGATGGAACTGACGCTGGAAAGGGGGTTATATGGACTCCAATGATGTCACATCAGGTGGACGACGTTGATACGGAGTTGCACGAAGCCTTCTACCAACACGCAGATGTACTATGGGGAAAAAGTTTCTGGTTCCAAGCTTGCATCTGGAAAAGATTCTAAAGTAAGGAATCTGCAGCTAGATACCCAGGGCTACTGGAGTGATGTGGCAGGAGAGGGCTAGATTTTATCCATCCAGGTTTACTAAATTATGCAGCAAGAAGAGACAAATTATGCAGCAGAATCCAGCACATTGTGTGGTTGTATTACTTTATTATTATGTCATTATCATACTTGTTAAAACAGTCTGGGCATAGGTTTCAAATAATTAATACTAGTTTACCACACAAATGAAGCAATAAACAACAAAAAGATGACCAGCCAACCTTTGCAACGCGCCTTCCACTGTTCGGCAATATGTGTTGCTGGATTTTTAGTAACATTTGAACCAATACAAACATTTTTTTTGTTAAAAAGTGCAGACGAGGATGGATTACGTGTCAAATGCGGTAAGTGTATGTGTGTGTGTGTGAAAAATGTTGCAGCTGTACAATCACATAATTCCATTGGCCCTGCATATACCCAACAAAAAAGAAGGTGATTAGCCAGCAGAAGGACTTGATCCAGACATCGTGGCTCAAGTTTTATGATTGGCTGAATACTCCAACAAATCCCATGAAAAGGAGAAGGCACTTATCACCACTTAATCCATGTGCTTCCGATGAAACGTTGTGTGTCTTCAAACGATTGGTACCACAACGAGGTGAAGGGAACAACAGGTGCTGTTTAATGTGTACAAAAGTCACACATAGCCGACTAAACCCCACAGAAGAGGGAAGGGACTACAAAGACGTGGTATCTGAATTTATTCAGTACAAAGATCTTTAACATTTTGTTCTTTCGTGGCGGGTATATGCTGCTTTCCTGGCGACAGTGACTGTTACAAAAACGAGGACCAAACAAAAGAAAAAAAAACACCTTCACTTTTTAAGGTAATCCGGAACTGATTTGTTTTTAATCTTGTGGACAAATATCCCTGTTAAATCTGTCTAGAGTAGGTAAAACAGTCTAGAGTAGGTATATTTGCGTTCGATTCTTTCTTGTACACTAATTCGCACGAGATGTGCTTGAAACTGATATGTACTGCATAACGACTTCTACAGAGTACTTTTTTTCCCCATACCAGCAAGCCTCAATAGCACTGCACATGCAGGCTGGTTATGAATTAGCAGTGCGCTCTTGGGAAGAATCAGCATTTAGAATTCAAGCCAGATATATGCTAAATCTGATGCTAAATTGTTCAAAGATTATAGCATTAGGTCTCAAAACGTGTCAATTTTGAATATAACATGTTTTACCATAAAAAAAAAGTTGCGCGAACTTCTAAAATTGTTGGACGAAAATTCACTAAATGTCACTGACAAGCAAGATTTCGTGATTCAATGCCTTTTTCTGGTGTGTTGGATTTTCATCCATCCGTTTTATTGAGTCTGTACTTACTTTCGGCATTTTTTAGCTTAACGATGTAGTTTAGATTTTGCCCTACTGCCCTGTTAATTGATGTAATTACTTATTTTAAATTGAACAGTGCTTTACTTACCCTCTACTGTTTCAATTTAGAACGTGTTCATTAATTTATCTTTCCCCTTTAATTTTAGTAACCTTTGGTTTCCTATGTAATGACGCTGTTCTGCATGTGAGAGAGGTGCATCTCGGCACTGGTCTCCCTTTCTCCCAGTGCTACTAAATCTATTGATGCAATTGTAAGAGTTTAATAATATAGATTGCCTCGCCCAGCTGCGCTACCTACAAAGGTCCTTTTTAACAAGGTGCTACCATTTTCAATCACTAAAATCAAGGCTAATAAAGGAGTCAGGGTCGGCTTAGCGGTGGTGGCGCTCAGTGCGACAATGATTGTAGGCGCCCCCCAATGACCACCTCCGCCACGGATTCCCTAACTACCACCCTTTAACAGAGCCACTCAAGTCCCATAACCACTCTCTTTTATAGCATCACTTATACCAGTGTATGTTAGGGTATCACAACACAGACAATCAATCCTACCCCTGTAAATCAGTGTATAGGAAATGTTAGTGGATTGCAAGGTGTAGTAGTCACAGTTCATCTATACTAGTAGGCAGTATAGTTTAAGAGTGCTTGTTCCACCTTATTTTCCAACATTACGATAATGCAAGACTGGGAAAAATTATAACGCTCTAATTTATACCTTGCTGTTTGCACGCAGCTCTTTGATGACAGTTAATAGCTTACTGCTCTATATTAGGATTTGAATGTACAAACTGCAAGACACAAAGGGATTTCAGACAAGAGCAGAAATACTCTGACCTTTTTAATTATATGCAGTTTGTGATCTGCAGGATACACTTTCTGTGCAGCAAACATAGTAACCCTTACCATAGAGTCAAAACTTCCACTAGACAGACCTTTATCTCTCTCCAGAAAGAACATTAATCACAGAGTTATGTTGATGTTTTTATTGTTGTCTGAAAATAACTGGAGGCAAGGAACTCCAACATCAGATGTTTTTAAAATCATACTACACTTGCAAACATGGCGTCCCCACCTGAACTCAGCACCCAGGGCAGTAGCACCAGTTGTACAGCCCTAGAGTAGGCCTGCGCAGTGTTCATGGAGTTCCGCTACGCAGAGCTTTGTGAAGTGCCAACAAATCTCCACCATGCTACACAGAGTAACACAAGCAGCCGAGTTTGGGAAAGTAGTTTGGGTAAGTAGCACTGAATTTCTCCTGTGCGGGGGTTACTTCGCCCACTCCTACCCTGCAGCTGGCCCTGACTATAGTCACTGTTAACACTCTTCCACCTCATTATGATGACGGTTCAGTCTTAAGTTTTCTTCGTCTGAAAATTGTTGAAGTTCTACCAGCATTCACACCTTCAAATGTGGCTCAACCTTCTATCCTTTACCTTTAAAGAAAGTAGCTATGACTGTTCCTCCTTACCTTCACCATTCCTAAATCAGTCCTAAATTCTGGCACACATTCCTCCTTCTCTTAACATGCCACTGTCCTCCCTTTTCTGCAGAAACCAAGTGCTGTTCCTTCTTAAACTAAAAACTACAAACCTATCTCCCATTTGTCTTTGAGTTCAAAAATATTGCCGCTCAATATTCTTAGTTCTGCTTTTTGTAACAATACATTTGAGCCCTATCAGGTGTCAGATCAGCCCATGCTACTGAGACCTTTCTGACTGCCATGAATGACAAAGCTTGCGCTGGATTGATGCAGTATGACAGCTAGAATTGGTCTGCTTCATTTGACACTGTTGCTCATCCCACGCAGGACAAGGAAAGTTTTAGTTTAGGAGTAAGGCCTAAACATATCAGTGATTCAAATAGTTTCATTTGGGAACAATACAGACAGTGATTCGCTCTCACTTTCTTTCAGAGTTCAAGTAAGTCTCCTGCAAGGTTCTGTAAAGTTCTCATAGAAGACTAGCTCAGTTTATAGTGTACACCTATAGTGTGACATCCTACACTGAGTCCAGGCAACCCTTAGGGATAGTAAAACCCACGGAATGGAGTCTGTGGTTTTACGGGTAACCTGTTCATGCAAGGGTACCCTCACCCGTGGGGACATGCACCCTACCGTTGGGCTAAAGGGCCCACCAGAGGGGTGACTTATAGTGCCTAAGTGCAGTGACCAGGATATAAGGTAGGTCTTATATCGGTGGTGAAAGGGTGCATGCACCATTTCACGCAGGCTGCAATGGCAGGTTTGCAGACAAGGTTTGCATGGGCTCCCATGGGTGGCACAATGCATGCTGCAGCCCATGGAAGACCCCTGGTGTACCAATGCCCTGGGGACCTAAGTACCATACACCAGGGACTTACATGGGTGCATCGGTATGCAAATTGTAGGGTGTAAAGTTTACCAGTAACCAAATTTAGAGGAGAGAGCACAGACATCGGGGTCCTGGTTAGCAAGATTCCAGCGCACTACCATCTAAACATACTGACACCAGGCAAGAAGTTGGGGTACTATGTCAAAAAGATGCTACTTTCCTACATAACCCCCTTATAAACCAACAAGCATAAGATTAGCCTTACTCATGTGAGTCTTCATTTTCTAAGTGGAAATATCTGGAAAGTCCATCTGCATTGGTATGGTTACTCCCAGGTCTATGTTCTACTGAAAAGTCCATCCCCTGTAGGGACATGGACCACCTCAACAGTTTGGGGTTTGTACCTTTCATCTGTTTATGCCATAAGAGGGGATTGTGATCTGTTTGAACAATGATGTGAGTGCCAAACAGGTATGGCCTCAACTTCTTCAAGGCCTAGACCACAGCAAAGGCCTCCCCTCCCAATAGCTGGCCAACGCTCTTTCATTTAGTTGAGATAGTACTGCGCCTATTGCTATTTCTGAAGCATCAGTCTGGACAATGAATGGTTTTGTATAGTCTGGGCTTTTAGGCATTGGAGCCGAACTCAAGACCTTTTTCAGGGCACTAAAGGCCTCTTGAAAGTTAACTGTCCATTGTACCTTTTTAGGCTTCTTTATGGAAGTGAGATCATTCAAGGGGGTCACAATGGAGCCATACCCCTGTACAAATCTCCCGTAGTACCCAGTGTGGTCTAGAAAGGCTCCTATTTAAGTCGGTGTACTTGGAGCAACCGAAGGCAAAATGGCTTGGATTTTCCTCCGGAGGGTTTGAACTTGGCCGCCACCTACCAGGTGGCCAAAGTAAATCACTTAGCTCTGCCCTATCGGGCATTTTATAGCCTTGAAAGTGACGGCTGCCTTTGTCAAGGCATCTAGTACACTCCTGAGGTGGCCCAGATGATCCTGCTAATTGGAGCTAAAGACAGCAATGTCATCAAGCTATGCTGCACTAAAGTCTTCTAGGCCTGCCAGAACTTGCTTCAGAACAAAGTGATAATGCCCACCAAGAATGGAAAATACTGTTTTAGGCTTGGCAGCATCAGTTGCTTTATCTGCCAATAGCCTGCTGTCAGGTCAAAAGTGCTGAGGTACTTGGCCGAAGAGACAGTGTCAATCAGCTCATCTACCCTACAAATTGGATGGGCATCAGTTTTAGTGACTGCATTGAGGCCTCTGTAGTCTACACAAAACCTCATTTTTCCCTGCCCTGGGAACTACTGGGATAGTCCAAGGGTTATCTGAAGGCTCAATCACCGTCAAATCCAGCATCTTTTGGACTTCTGCCCTGATCCAATCTCTGACATGGTCAGGCTGCCTGCAGATTTTACTCTTGACAGGCAGACTATCACCTGTGTCTACATCATGTGCGACCGCGCTAAAAACGAACACGCAAATTGCGAGTGGGTGTCGCAAATTGCGACTGTGCTGCAAATCGAATGCAGGTGCAGCAGAACACTCTGGAAAGCACTTCCTGGCTCTTGATGATGACATCACAGCCAGGAAGTTTACTAATACACCTGGGAGGAGGGAGGACCACACCCATTTTAAACTGCTGAACAGCCAATAGGAGGAACAGCAGCTACAATGGCAGAAACTCCTAGGAAGAGAAAACTGAAATTTGCTGAAAAAGAACTGGAGGTGCTGACGGAGGAATGCTGCCAGCACCACGAACAACGTTTTGGGAGAGCAGCCCTCAGTGTGCCAGAGGTGGAAAAAAGACAGATTTGGAGTGACATACAGGACAAAGTCAACTCAATGGGTGTGAGCCACCGGAGTATTGAAGAACTAAAGAAATGGTGGTATGACCTGCGCTCCCGGACCAAGGAGAGGGTGGCAGAGCGGCTCCGGGAGATGAGGGGCACTGGAGGGGGACCATCCACCATACCACCACCCACACCCTTGGAGGAAAGAGTGGAGGAGACCCTGGAGCCAGAGGCAGTGTCCGGGATAGGAGAGCTGGACACGTCAGCGCCAGGACCATCAACCGGTGAGTACCATGAGACATGCATCTACACCCATATCTGCCATACCCCCACCCACCTAGTACACAGCAGCATGCACAACCAAAATAGCTCCATTTCAGAGTAGCAACCACCTGCATGGTGCATTATGGGCAATGTAGTCAAGTAGGCAGTTGATAGGCAACAGTTTATTAGGAAGCAGATAACAGATGGTAGATACTGACAGTGTGTTCCCTATGTCCCACAGGTCTCCCACATGACACCACCTCCAGCCACAGCGTCCAGGGGCCACAGGTCACCCACCAGCCAGCACAGGACCCAGGACCAGCCACCACAGGGACCAGCCACCACAGGGACCTGCACCACCCAAACACAGTCCTCTCTTGATGCACCAGTGGCCATACTGGAGAGCAAGCCAGCACCCGGTCCCAGCCACAGTGCCAGTGTACAGGACACGGAACCTCCACCGCGTTGCAGGCGACGTCTCAATGTCCCTCCAGTGCCACAGGGTGAAGCAGGGAACACCTCCATGTCCGCCGCCGAGGCTGCACTCCTACATGGTCAGCGCCTGCAGACAAGAGAGATAAGAATTATTTCAGGGGCCATGCGGCGCATGGAACGCAACCAGACCACAGGGCTGCAACTGGTCCACACTGAGCTGCAAAGGCTTAACACCCATGTTGGTGACCTTGCGCTCTCAATGAGACAACTGGTGTCAGAACTTGTCACCGAGAGAGAGGGTGCAAGGCGCCGTGACCGGCAACTCATTCCCTGGCTGGACCGCATGTCTGCCTCCATCGTCCGGCTGGATGTTAACACCACTGGGCTGTCACGGCGCACGGTCAGCCTCCAGGTGGACATGGGCCACTTTGCCAGCGATGTGGCACGTGGGCTGGGAAGTATTAGCCACGCAGTTGATCTTATGGAGACACGACAGGTGGCTAGGGGCGCAGCAGACACGCCGCAGGACAGTGAGGAGGGCTCTACCGTTAGCAGTGTCTCAGCCACAGACACTAGGGTGTTGCGCAGTGGTAGCGCACGGCAGGGCACTGCAGACGCACCAGGAACCAGCCATGCTGGGCGAGCACGGCGTAGGGTGTGAGCTACGCACTGTCATTGACTGGAGGCACATGAGGTTAATGTGTCCTTATGGCAGGTGGACTTTTACAGCCCCTGAACTGTAGTTTCTGTAAACATGCGTCACATACCACCTGGATGTTCAGTGAGTGGGTACACTTCCGGTTGCGGAACAGATATTCCAGATTTGCAGGAGGGCATATTTGTATATGTGTCCCGTCTACACACCCTATTACATGGGGGAAGTTGGCAATCCTGTAGAATTCCAACTTGGTGCTGTTGATTTCTGCCTCATTCCTGGGTAGGTATATGTATCTGGACATGTATGTGAGTATGGCATCTAGGAATGCTCGGAAGAACCGTGAGAGTGCACTTTGGGATACCCCACCTGCCACAGCAATGACCCCCAGATAGCTACCCGAGGCCAAGAGGTGCAGTGAGCATAGCACTTGCACATGTGTGGGGATGGCACTGCTGCGCACAGTCTGGCGTTGAAGCTGTGGATTGAGTAGATCTATTAAATCTAGGATTGCTGCACTGTTAAGTCTGTATTTATCATATATCTCCTCCTCAGTTTGTTGGAAAAGTGTCTGTCTGGTTCTGTATATCTTCTCCTGTCTCTGGCTCCTATTCCTCTTCTGCTGTGCGGCGTGGGCTCTCCTCCTCCTTGCTATCACATATATCTCCGCCATCTTGAGTAACCCAGGTGCCTTCTGGGTCTCCTTTTATACTTTGGTTCTGGTTACCACCTGCTCTGAGTTAGTGGTAAATTGGAAGTGCAAAATGGGCTTTTTGCGACTAGTCGCAATTTGCGAGTGGCTATTGCATATGGTTTGCGACTCGCAAATAGCGACTTCCTATTTGCGGTTCGCAAAATGGGGTAGCTATTTTTGCGAGTCGGTAATGGCTCGCGTTGCATTTTGCGATTCGAAAATGGGATTTTTGCATCCCATTTCCGATTTTGCGGGGTCTCAAATTGCGATTCGAGCCATTTGCGACTCACAAAAGTTTGCTACATCTGGCCCTAAATAACTTACTGAGGACTTGCCTGCAGTCACCTTTTGCTGCTCAGAGGCAATTTGCATTCTACTGAACCATCAACACGGTTGTGGGAGAGAAGGTCAGGTCACTCTCTGCCTCATGCCCTTCAACAGTGGCCATGAGCAAGCTCATGTCAGCCCTGTCATAGTAAGGTTCAAGGCGGTTTACATGAAGCACCCTGTGGAGGCTTCTTGAAGTGCCCAGGTCAACTAAATAGGTGACCCCACCTTTCTGCTCTTCTATTGCATGGGGGCCACTTCACTTGCCTTGGAGGTCTCTTGGGGCCAAGAGCTCTAAGACCCGCGCCTTCTATCCTAGCTGTTAAACAGTCAGTACAGCCTTTTGGTCATACCACTGCTTTTGAAGCTCTTAGCTGGCCTCAAGGTTTTTGGAAGACTTCATATACTCTGCCATTTGAGAGCGTAGGCCTAGTACATAGTCAACTATATCCGGTTTAGGGGGTTTAAGAGGTTGTTCCCGACTGCCTTCACAAGAAAAAGAGGACTTCTAACTGGATGTCCAAACAGAAGTTCAGAAAGAGGGCAAGGTAATAGAACATCAACTTTTCTCCTAAGTCTTTCTGAAAGTCCATAATCATACATTTTAGGGGTTTGTTGAATCTCTCAACTGACCCATTTTCTCATTGATGTTAAGGAGTGGTGAATTTGAATGTTACCACACATTCCTTCCACATTGCTTTGAAGTATTCAGGCATGAAGTTTGCACCCCTGTTGGATACAACCTCCTTAGGGAAGCTCCATCCTGGAGAAGATTCACAGGAGGGCCTTGGCCCTTTGCAGGAGCTGTAGTGGTCCTTAGGGGAATGGCCTCTGTGCATCTGGTAGCATGGTCCACCGCCAACATAATAAACCTGTTCCCAGATGCTGTAGGAGGGTCAAGGGAACCAACAATATCAATCCCAACCCTCTCAAAGGGATTTCCCAACTACTGGCAGTGGAATTAGGGGTGGGCTTTGTAGTGCCATCTGACTTACCACTGGCTTGGTGGGTGACACAGGAACGACAAAACTCCTTGGTGTCTTCTGACATGTGGGGCCAGTCAAAGTATGTGACAAGTCTGACTCAAGTCTTGCTTTCCCCAAGATGTCCTGCAGGGGGAATCTTATGTGCAAGGGTCATTAAGAACTCCCTAACACAGCTAAAGTAGCAAGGTCTATGCCACCCTCAGATATTAGGACAGGCTCAGTGGTTTCTCTAACTAGGCCAGATTCCATTGCAGTACCCAAGGTGAACCCAGCTACACCCTTATTTGTGGTACTACTACCAGTGCTATTCCTAGGGGCCCTGGGGGGGAATGGTAGTAGTACTCTTGGTGCTTTTCTTAGGACAGTTGCTATCACCTTCCCTATGGCCTTTTTCCCTAAACAGGAGGCATCTTGGTTTATTTTTGGAAGAGGATTTGGACGTACCCCCAGAAGAATTTTGTGGAGCTTACGAAGACTCTTCTTTTCATTAGGCTTTTCCCCATCTTTCTCCTGGGTCTTAGAAGAACCCTTTTACTTTTGGTCACCCCCACTGTGAGATTCCTCACTCACCCTGGTGCAAACCCATTTGTCTGCCTTCTTTCTCAATTATTGGGGAAAGGTCAGATCAGATTCCACCAGGTACTGGTGCAGTTTGTTAGATACGCAATTATTAAGGATGTGCTCTCCCATGATAAGACTGTACAGCCCTTCATAGTCATGCACATTACTACCATGTAACCAGCCTTCCAGAGCCTTAACTGCACAGTCAACAAAATCTACCCAATCTTGACAGGACTCCTTCTGAGTTTCCCTGAACTTTATCCTATACTCTTCGGTAGTGAGCGCAAACCCATCAACCAGAGCCTCTTTCAAGACTTGGTAGTTGTCTGCCTTCTCTTTTCTAACTGCCAAAAGTTTGTCTCTGCCTTTGTCAGCAAATGAGAGCCACAGGATAGCTTTCCACTGCCTTTGAGGGACATTCTGGACTTTACAGGCCCTCTCTAAAGCAGTAATCCACTTCTGGATGTCGTCCCCAGACTTGTAAGGAGGGACTATTCATCAGGGATTCCTGGAATCAAAGGTGTCTTCCCTGACCCTGGACTCTCTGATGCTGCCTCCATGGGGTTCTAACCCCAAATTCTTTCTTTCACTTTCCATCTCTAGGGCCTCTCTCTCAAGAGCCAGCTGCTGCCTTTTCAACTCAAGTTTGGCGTTCTCAAGTTTCAGCAAGATGAACCCCCTATCTAAGGATTCCTCTTCTGAGCTAGAGTGGATGGTCCCAGAAGAAGATACTGAGGCAAAGATGAGGAGGACCTACCCCTCTTGGGTACCCTTTTGACCAACCCAGGGGGAGAAAAAGTGGGCCTACTACTACAACACCCTCTTGTGCTACCACCAAAGCTCCCTGCACGTTAAACTTCTCTCCAGAATCCTCATACCAGTATGCCCATAGGAAGTACCTAGTACTTCCTTTTCCAACTCTGGTGGTTTGCTCTCCTCATCTAATTGTCTTTCCCTATTAGGATACTGAGTGTCATCCTGAATAAGTAAGTCTAGGAGAATAGCTTTGGTATGGTTACTACCTGTCCTACGTTTCCTAGGCATACACGGGTCCTAAATTCCAGGAACTTAAGACCTGCTTTCTAGACTCCTTAGTCTAGTTAGCTTCCTCAACTAAGGTCCTGGTGTTACAATAGTGTATGTATTGTACCTACCTACTTTAAAGTTCTAAACTTTGAAAGTTTGGAGAAAGGGCTATGCTAGACCCCTGACTACTCAAGCAAAAAGTTTAGAAGTTTGTGAAGTTCCTAGTGTAGTATGTAACCAATAGTTTGCAGTGATCTTTCTTATGGAAAGTGTAGGAAAGTACCATCTTGCCTGGCATGTTATCCCCATTTTTTACTTGTGTGTCAGTTTGTTTTTGCCTGTCTCACTGGGATCCTGCTAGCCAGGACCCCCGTGCTTATAGTTGTGGCCTGAATGTGTTCCCTATGTGGTGCCCAACTGTGTCATTGAGGCTCTGCTAACCAGAACCTCAGTGCTTATGCTCTCTCTGCTTTTAACATTGTCACTGCAGGCTAGTGACCATTTTTACCAATTCTCATTGGCCGACTGGAACACCCTTATAATTCCCTGGTATATGGTACCTAGGTACCCAGGGCATTGGGGTTCTAGGAGATCCCTATGGGCTGCAGCATTACTTTTGCCACCCATAGGGAGCTCAGACAATTCTTACACAGGACTGCCACTGCAGCCTGAGTGAAATAACGTCCACGTTATTTCACAGCCATTTTACACTGCAATTAACTAAGTTATGAGTCACCTATATGTCTAACCCTCACTTAGTGAAGGTTAGGTGCAAAGTTACTAAGTTTGAGGGCACCCTGGCACTAGCCCAGGTACCCCCACATAGTTCAGGGCAATTTCCCCAGACTTTGTGAGTGCGGGACACCATTACACGCAAGCACTACATATAGGTCAATACAATGGTAACTCCAAATATGGCCATGTAACATGTCTAAGATCATGGAATTGTCCCCTACGCCAAATCTAGTATTGGGATGCCAATCCCATGTATTCCTGGGGATCCAGCATGGACCCCGGGTACCTCCAAACCAGCTCTCTGGGGCTTTTACTGCAGCTACCGCTGCTGCCAACCCACAAACAGGCCTCTGCCCTCCTGGGTTATGGCCAGCCAGTCCCAGGAAGGCAGAACAAAGGGTTTCCTCTGAGAGGGTATTACACCCGCTCCCTTTGGAAATAGGTGTTAAGGGCCTGAGAGGAGTAGCCTCTCCTGGGCTCTGAGAATGCTTTGAGGGGCACAGATGGTGCCCTCCTTGCATAAACCAGTCTACACTGGTTCAGGGATCCCCCCAGCCCCTGCTCTGGCACGGAACTGGACAAAGGAAAGGGGAGTGACCACTCCCCTGTCCATCACCACACCAGGGGTGGTGCCCAGAGCTCCCCCAGTGTGTCCCAGACCTCTGCCATCTTCAATCAGCGGTGTGAGGGCACAATGGAGGCCTCTGAGTGGCCAGTGCCAGCAGATGACATCAGAGACCCCTCCTGATAGGTGCTTACCTGATTAGGTGGCCAATCCTCCTCTGAGGGCTATTTAGGGTCTCTCCTGTGGGCTTCTCCTCAGATAACAAATACAAGAGCTCACCAAAGTTCCTCTGCATCTCCCTCTTTGACTTCTGCCAAGGATCGACTGCTGACTGCTTGAGGATGCCTGCAAAACTGCAACAAAGTAGCAAGAAGACTACCAGCGACATTGTAGCGCCTAATCCTGTCAGCTTTCTTGACTGTTTCCTGGTGGTGCATGCTCTGGGGGCTGTCTGCCTTCACCCTGCACTGGAAGCCAAGAAAAAATCTCCCATGGGTCAATGGAATCTTCCCTCTGCTAACGCAGGTACCAAACCTTTGCTTCACCAGTCCTCTGGGTCCCCTATCATCGTGACGATCGTGGTTCCTGGAACACAGGAGCTGGATCCAAGTGACCCTGACTGTCCAGTGGTCCATCTGTCCAAATTTGGTGGAGGTAAGTCCTTGTCTCCCCACGCCAGACAGTAATCCTGTGTACTGCGTGAACTGCAGCTGCTAGGGCTTCTGTGTACTTTTGCAAGGAATCCTTCATGCACAGCACAGCCCAGGTCCCCAGCGCTCTGTCCTGCAGTGCTCAACTCACTGAGTTGACCACCAGCTTTGTGGGACCCTCTTTTGTAGTGTTGAGACAACAGCCATGCTCAGTTTCCTTGAACCCGTGTTCAGTACTTCTGCGGGAATTGCCTGCTTCTGCATGGGCTCTCTGTGTTGCTGAGCGCCCCCTCTGTCTCCTCCTCAAAGGGGCGACCTCCTGGTCCTTCCTGGGCCCAGGCAGCACCCATTTTCTTCAACTGCAACCTTTGCAGCTAGCAAGGCTGGTTTGCAGTCTTTCTGCGTGGAAACAACTCTGCATCCTCCAGCACACTGTGGGACATCGTCTGTGCAAAGGAGAAGTTCCTGACATCTTCCATTGTTGCAGAATCTTCAGCTTCTTCCACCCAGATGCAGCCATTTTGCACCTTCTTCCGGGGTTTAGTGGGCTCCTGCCCCCCAACCCCCCGGACACTTTTGTGACTCTTGGACTTGGTCCCCTTCCTTTGTAGGTCCTCAGGTCCAGGAATCTGTCTTCAGTGCTTTGCAGTCTGTTGTGGTCTTTGCAGAATCTCCTATCATGACTTTAGTGTGTTTCTGGGGAAGTAGGGTAACTTTACTCCTACTTTTCAGGGTTTTGGGGTGGGGTATCTTGGACACCCTTAGGGTTTTCTTACACTCCCAGTGACCCTCTACACACTACACTAGGCCTGGGGTCCCTAAGTGGATCGCATTCCACTTTCTTAGTATATGGTTTGTGTTGCCCCTAGGCCTTATTGCATCCTATTGTATTCTACAGTGTTTGCACTACTTTTCTAACTGTTTACTTACCTGATTTTGGTTTGTGTGTATATTTTGTGTATTTTATTTACCTCCTAAGGGAGTATATCCTCTGAGATACTTTTGGCACTTTGTCACTAAAATAAAGTACCTTTATTTTTAGTAACACTGAGTATTGTGATTCTTATGATAAAGTGCTATATGATATAAATGGTATAGTAGGAGCTTTGCATGTCTCCTAGTTCACCCTAAGCTGCTTTGCTATAGCAACCTCTATCAGCCTAAGCTGCTAGAACACTACTAGCCTACTAATAAGGGATAACTGGACCTGGCACAAGGTATAAGTACCATCTGGTACCCACTAAGCCTAAGCTGCTTTGCTATAGCAACCTCTATCAGCCTAAGCTGTTAGAACACTACTAGTCTACTAATAAGGGATAACTGGACCTGCACAAGGTAGAAGTACCATCTGGTACCCACTATAAGCCAGGCCAGCCTCCTACAGAAAGTCACTGCTGACCAAGTGGTAAAGCAATGCAAGTGTCTTACCCTGCCACTGCACAACCAATGTAGGAGGCTGTCTCAGTTTAT
Organism: Pleurodeles waltl; assembly: GCF_031143425.1. NCBI lineage: Eukaryota > Metazoa > Chordata > Amphibia > Caudata > Salamandridae > Pleurodeles > Pleurodeles waltl. Next base: position 834,650,923 of record NC_090444.1, read on the forward strand.
GGTGTATACCTGTGGTGTGGCACCCTATACTGAGTCCAGGCAACCCTTTGCGATAGTGTTTAGGTGTTCAGATGCCAAAAGCTCTCTAGGGGTAGCTGAGGCGAGCAGCTAAAGCTTATATAGGAGGAATGTAAAGCACTTGCACTACCACAGTAGTCAGGCACTAACTCTCCCACAAGGAAGAACCACACAAGTGTTGCAAAAATAAAGGATTCTTTATTACAGCACTAACTACTAGTCTAGCACTGATACCCTTAAGAGATATTTACACACAATATATAGACCAAATAACAAGCAGAAATAGCATAAACTATGCGGGTCCCTATGGTGGGGCAGAACCATATACTAAGTAAGTGGAATGCGAAATACCCAAGTGAACCAAACTAAGGTAAGTGTGATAGTTAGCTAGGTGCTGAGAATGAATGAAAACACCAGAGGTAAGAACAGCAAGTGTCCCCAGCAACTGGGTGCAGAGTGGTCACCTACCCGGTCGTCCCACAGACCAACAGGGAATTTGCAGCTGGAATTCGTCAGTTTCAGGACACTCCCCTCTGGATACTGAGGAAACCCAATGACAGGTGGAAAGGTAGAGAGCACCCAAGGACAACCCAGAAGACAGGAGTACCTACACCAGGGGAACCAGATGCATAGGGGTGAAAGGACATGGGAAACTCTTGCTGAAGTCAATGGAGGCCTCGGTTGTCCAGATGCTGCCGCAACCTGTGGACCAGGCCAGTGGAACCCAAGGACATAGAAGACCAGAGACCACGTCACAGGAGTTGGAGAACGGAGGCTGATCTTTGGATTGCAGAGTGCTTTAGGCAGGGGCTTCTCGGTGCTCGAAGATCTCTTGGAGGTGACGCCAACAAGCCTTGGCAAGAGCAAGAGTTGCTGTATACAGGGGTGCTGTTCTAGTGGTTGCAGCAGGGGCTCACAATCTCCCAAGGGGATCAGATGACAGGGGGAACCCAAAGAAGACCACAGAACCACCACATGTGAGCTGAGCCTTCATGTTTCCTGTGGGACAGCAGGATCCACCACCCGGTCGTCGTTGTCTTTAGGTGCCTGTGGATGCAGGGGAGTGACTCCTTTGCTCCAAGGGAGATTCCTTTGTGCTTCCAGGTGCAGACAGAGCCCTTGTGACCCTGGAGGATGCAAAGCCTTAGATGTTGCAGAATTCTTGCAGGATCCTGAGAAAAAGATGTTGCAATGGGAGGCTTCGTACCAGAAGCAGACTTGTTTCAGTTCTAAAGTAGACCAGCAGCGGTCCCAAAGGCCATGAGTAGGATATTTCTTGCAGAGAATTCCTTGTAGAGTCTTGCTCTATGAATCTGAGGACCCACCCTTGGGGGAGCCCTAAGTAGCCATAAAAGGGCTACTCTCACTGATCACTCTCTGAAGTGACCCACCTATCGGAGGGGGTCAGGGATGTCATCTACCTGGCCTAACCAGTCAGATGCTCCCAGGGGCCTCTGCCTATCTTGTTTCAAAGATGGGAGAATCAACCAGCCACCTGGCAGAGCTCTGCACACCTCTCTAAGGGAGGAGCTGGACGGTTTGGGGTGGTGGTGATGGCGGCCACTCCCCTGCCCTTTATGTGGTTTCACGCCAGAGTGGGAACCGAGGATGCTGAACTGGTACAAACCAGATTATGCATGGAGGACACCAAATGTGACCTTCAAAGCAATCTGGTGGTGCTCAGAGAATACCCCACCAAAGCCCATAGGCACCTAACACAAAGTGGAAGGTGGTCACACCTCTACCCATGCAGGAAGTCTTTTGTTCTGCCTTCTGCTGCTCAAGTCTGGAAGGAGTCTCACCAGAAGGAGGGCAGAACCATTGTAAAGAAAGAAAACAGTTCCAACATCCGTACATAAGATGAATGACTAGTAAATCCAAAACCACTGAAGTTCTTGTGGGTGCCGAACCTGGTAGTAACACCCAACCACCACGGATATTTAGTGCACTGATCAAAAAAGATTTTGAACTGTGCTAGAAAGTACTTTAGAAAAAGATACCAGGGCACTCCAGAAAGCAGTCCAACCAATATATTCCAAAATGGAAATAAGAGTCCAAAGTTCAATCAAGATTGTTTTCCAAACTGGGTAAGCTTTTATTCATCGTGGAGTATATACATTCCATAAACAGCCAACACATGTTTCATCCAAAGGACTTTTTCAAGGCTGCAAAATAGAAATCAAACATTGGATGTGGTGGTGCAAGAATAGAACAAAGTATTAAAATAAGAAGTTAGAGAAACTCTAAAGGAGAAGAAAAGAGAAGCGAGTTGGAAAATGAAAAGAGATTAGAGTGATAAGGGGAGGGATGATAAATTAGTACCAAAGGGCGGGTAAAAATATGTCATCTGTGATTTTGTCAATGAAACAAAATGTCAAATACCCAGAAAGGATAAGAAAGATTTGAGAAAGGATGACCAGGATGTACAAATCAGAGAAGTGATAGGAGAACCCCGTAGTTGGTAAAACACATAAGTTAAAAAAGTGCTCAGAAAAAATGCGTGAGGTAGGTACCGGAAGAAGTAAAATCATAACCTTGCTAGGAAGAACAGAAGAATTGTAGGAGATAAATTTATTGTTATAAAGGCCGTAAATGTAACCAACAGTATACCAAGAACCAGTGAAAAAGCGATAATAATCTATTATAATCTTTAGTGAGTAGGTAAAAAACATACCGAAATTGCGCATATATGAAATTTACATGTATAAGGTTGAAAAATCAGGTAATCCAAAGGTATCCTGTAGTAGTCCAAATAGGGTGTTTAAGTATGTTGTAATGCAATGACCGAGAAGCGAGGTTGTTGTGACGTCATGTGATTCAAATCAGGTTATGCAGAAAAACGCCATGATATGCCCGTAAAAAACTAGGAGATTAGAATTGAAAAAATGTACAGTTAAATTAGAAGTGACCAAAACGAAAAATATATATATACTTAAAATGTGGTAGACAAGAGGAATATAGCCTCATATGTGGCACTGTAGAGTTAAAACAGAAGAATTTTCACGGTAAAGATGTGTTTTTTATAAATAAAGATGGCTGAGGTTCTTAAGTAAAAACAAAGGAAAAAAGCGCAACAAAACGAAATAAGTACACGTTTTAATAGTGGAAGAGGACATCCTAAGTATTCTTCTTATAGGGCATATGCGGGGATGTGAATTCAATTTAGCCGATACAATAAATGGTGCGCCTCATAGGGAGGCAAAACGCCTGATAAGTAGATTGTCAAATAAACGAGATCGGCAAGTTTTCGATAGAGCATTGTAACTGTCAGCCGAGCGATCGGCTTGTCAACACAAACACTAAAAATAAAAAAATCCAGAAACGGGGGGTGCGTGATATTGAGAAAAGCCTTGAATAAAAATGACAATACGTCAAGAATAGAGGGATTTGGAGGATTCGAGGTCCAGTGTATGTCCTCCTATATAAGTTACTAATAAAGTGATACACTGTTCCTGAAAGAAAACATATCAGGGGACTGTAAGGCACGTGTTATGGGGTCCTATTAGTTAGGAGCACGAGTCCTCACACACCCAGTTGGGTGTCATGCTTCATCATCGGACAGGCTCCTCGTCAGACTGGCGCTGCAATGTCTGACGGGCACCACCCAACGGGGGGCTCTTTGCCAGAGATCTTTTCTCGATGATGCCACACTCACCCTAAGGAGATCAAGGGGAAGACACTGAGGAGGGTTGAAAAAAGAAACTAAAATTGGTTCAGAACCCTAGCTATATATTTCACTTTATTCGATTTGTATAGGGTGGAGACCAAGATTAAAATATTAGTTACGAGAGTTGGACAGAAATAATGACCAGCCACTCTCTGACTAACTGTCTTATTATGGGGGTCAAGAAACTACAAGACCCACCTCAACAATCGGGTCGACATGTTTCGCGTCTTAGCGGTCCACACGGATCCAATGACGCTTCCTCAGGACCTAGTATAAAGAAACTCCTCCTACTAAAAGCTGAGTAAGCTATTAACATATCAAATTTGACAGTCAAAAAACAGGTAAGTAACGTCAGTCACTTACATCAGTCCATTATGACCATTGGTTTGCTGCCTAATCGTCACCCTGAAAAATACCAGTACATCAATAATTAATTGACATTAAAAGCATAATGTGAGATAAACTGTGTGGTAAATGGTGAGAGTGTTGGTGATTGCAAACCCACACCATATCAAAACAATAAAGTTATATCTGCTTACCCTTCTAATTCAAGTAAGGGCTTCCTGGGATCACGCAAGCCTATAGCCAGGTTCATATAGCAAGCTAGTTGATAGTTGTTTGCAAAGAAAACGAAGTTATAAGGTAAATAACAGTGCTTGTAATAGTGTCATAAAATCACTCTGTTCCATCAGCTTTTCGACGAGTAAGGTGATTAACCCCATGGATAAATTACAGAAAGTCTTGCAGACGTTGTGCAACATGCCGTCTCAGTGCACTAAAACTCGTTCAAAATTAGAATCATGCACAGTAATAGCAGTAATACCTCTAGTCCAGTGTCAGTCATCACAATCAAGACACATCGTAAGCAAGTGGATTAGAGGCACTCGTAAGTATGGAGTTAAAAGTTAAAACCCGTGGTCCCCACAAATCACAGTCCAGATGGTGCATACCGATCTGGTTACGTCTACCAAGATTCGGAAAATGCCGAGAATCTTACAGACGGGGTGCGGAGAGCATGCTGACTCCATATTGGCGTTATATGCTAGAGTCAAAAAAGAGAGACATGCCGCAGTCATTCACACGCCATAATAATGTGCACTTACTTGAAGCTCTCCGGCTGGGGGTGGATTACACCTACCCGTGGTCGCGCTCCCGAAAGTGAATGGGAGACGCGAACCGGGCGATATAAACCCAGTGAGGCCGGAAACGGGGATCGAGGACCGGTGTGTGCGTTGCTAAGTGACGCAGGAGCGTCCTACGCAAGGTCTTCGTTGTAACTAGACATCAAAGGTGGACTATAAAAATTGCAGGCACACACTCAGGGTATATAATGGTGGCCATCTTTGAATGGATCATCTAAAAAGTCAATCAGTCCACGAAATACTCATAACGGCTGGTACTGCAGGCTCCACTATAACCAAATGGCAAAGAATGTTAACTCATGTGTAATTTAAGGAGTCAGTTGATCCTATCATTGGTAATGGAGCTCGCGGGGGTTGTTTTTTAATATTAAATAGTGGACAAATGGCCCTTGGCAAATGCTATTGGGTCCCTCGTGATAGATTAAGTGTAGATAACTGAATCATTGGGAGAAGCTTGTCCATGGGATGTCGTCATTCAGTCCCTTGCGATGAGTCCCTAGTTTAAATACCCAGCGCTGCTCTAGTTCAAAGAGGGATTCTGTACTACTTTGGGTGCATGTTTGTAGTACGACCCACCATATGTCATCAGGGTTATGTTGTGCTTCAATAAAATGAATACTTAGTTTTGTCGAAGTTCGACCACAGCGGATATTGCTACGGTGCTCATTGATTCTTGTTTTGACCGCTCTGGTGGTCATCCCTACATATTGTAAGCCACACGGGCACGTAATCAAGTACACACAATTCTTAGTGTTACAGTTGGTATGTTTGAGTAATCGCCAATTACCAATAGGTGCTAGATCCAAGGCATCTATTCGCTTAGTGAGTGCACACACATTGCAGTTGCCACAAGGGTAATGACCATTAACCGGTGGTAGGTCCCAGAGGGTCCCCTGTCTGGTTGGTAGTGACCTGGGTCTAGGTCGTGTATGGATCAAGATATCTTTCAAGTTAGTAGTCCTTTTGAAAGCAAATAAAGGCTTAGAGAAGTTCTCCCCGCCACTACAGAGAATGTCCCATCTTTTGTTGATGATTTTCTTAATGGTATTGGACAATGGTGTGAAGGTAGTAACACATGTTAATTTACTTGTCGGATCTCTAGGGGCCGTCTGAAGTAGTGACTCTCTGTCACTATACTTGGCTCGTTTATAAGCGGTATTGACCACTCTAGTAGGATAGTGGCGGTCACCTAGTTTTTGTTTTAATTCTACAGCTTGTATGTCAAAAGAACGGATGTTGCTGCAATTGCGGCGTAGCCGTAAGAACTGGCCATAGGGTAAATTATCTCTAAGTGCTTTGGGATGGTAGCTGTCATATAGTAACAAACTGTTACGGTCTGTGGTTTTGTGATATGTACAAGTCTTCAGTATGCCTCCTTCAATGCTAATCATCAGATCCAAGAAGGGGATCGTGGTGGTTGAGACCGAAGAGGTAAAGTGCAAGAAAGGATCCAAATTATTGACCCAAGTGGTGAAGGCTGTTATCTCGTCAATGGGGCCCTGCCAGATCACCAGGATGTCGTCAATATAACGGCGCCATACTTTAATATTGTCAAAGTAGGGGTTGGAGTCAGGCAGTATGAATCGTTTTTCAAAATCATACATGTAGAGACATGCTAGACTGGGAGCGAAAGTGCTACCCATTGACGTCCCTCGGATTTGATGAAAGAGTTGGTCTTCAAATTGAAAGAAGTTTTCTGTCATGGCTAGGGAAGCGCAATGCATGATAAAATGCACAGGAGTGGCAGAATCGAGTGAAGCTGAGAGAAGGGCTGCCTCTACTACTGTCAAAGTAGTCTGTTGTGGAATATTAGTGTAAAGTGCTTCAACATCTAAAGTGATTAATGCTTGAACCGAGCAGGTGGCATTAATAGATTCTATAAGGTTCAGGACATCTTTAGTGTCTCTCAAATATGTGGAGGATTGTTGTACAAGAGGTTGCAAGAAATGATCACAGAATGTAGATAGGGGTTCAAGAATCGAACCTATTCCTGAGACTATAGGGCGACCGGGTGGAGGGACCTTCCCTTTGTGGATCTTGGGGAGGCAGTAGAAGTAAGGAATTCTAGGGTTCTGTGTATCTAGAAATTCAGCTTCTTTTCGGGAGATCCATGAATTACCGGCAGCCTCATTTATCATTCCTCTAATTTCAGCTTGAATTCTAGTCGTTGGATCATTGGGGATCTGTGCATAGTACATGGAATCACTAAGGAGACAAAGGCATTCCTGTCTATAGTCAACTGAATTCAATATGACTGTAGCTCCGCCTTTGTCTGCTGGTTTAATGGTAATGCTGCTGTCGGCTGCCAACCTCTTGAGGGCGTCATTCTCAATTTTGGGTAAGTTAACAAAATTATGCTTAGGTCGTAATTTGTTAAGGTCAGTATTTACCGCCTTTTCAAATGCCAGGATCTCACAAGGTGTGGCCGTTGTAGGTGGCGTAAATTTGGATTGTTTTTTGAGACCTGAATCTATAGGTGCAGTATCATTGGGCTTGTCTTTAAAAAAAGCCTGTAATCTGATTTTCCTGAAAAATTGTACCACTTCACATTGGAGGCGGAAAAAATCTTCTCTGGGGGTGGGTACAAATCCCAACCCCCTGTTGAGAACCTTGGTTTCATCTGGGGAGAGGGGTCTATCAGACAGGTTGACGACTAAGTCCTTGGTTGTTGCGCTTTGCCCTGACTCCGTGTGACCATCTGGGGTTCCTCCTGTGCCCACTGTACTCTCCTGCCTCTTCCTCGCCTTCTGCCTCTTCCCCTGCTCCTGCCTTGGCCTAAAAAAGGCATGTAAGGTAACATGTGGCGGGGTTGATAAAAGGGGAAAGGTTGTTGCCATCCCAGTGGTTGACCCGGATGATAATTGGGGTAGTTAAAATAAGGTTGGGGTCTCTCATCATCAGTGCTCCACCCGTCAGATGAGGAGCTATGACTGAATTTACGAGGTCTTCTGAGAGACGTAGTAGATTCATCTGACGAGACGGACTGAGCATCAGCAGAGTAGTCTTCCTTGGTGTAGGGATAGACTTTTTCTCTGCTGAACTTGCTGATGTCTTTCTGTAGTTTAGTGATTTTTTGTTGAGTCAAAAACTCTTTTGACTCATTCAGATCCGCATTGATTTCTGCTAATCGACTCTTGAATGTTGTGATGGAGACTGACGTTTTCAGTGTATTCTCCATAAAGGTAATCTGTACAGCCATGGATTCTGCTAATCGCCTGGAGGTGTTGATAATAAGCACCAACCAGTCGCGGGTGCATTTCCAGGCTATTTGTGCCCAGTCCTTTCTAAAGACCAAGTCCTGCAGAAAGATCCGTGGCATATTGGACACAAGTAGTCCATTGGGGGCTATATTGGCTCTCAGGTACTCTGTCATAATAGTCCCGTGGAGTACTGTCTTAATAAGGTCTCGCTTCAGCGAGGACAGTTTATCCCATTCTGCTTTTGTGGGACCCGAGGGTCCAGCACCCTCATTTCCCAGGATGGAAGGGGTCTGTAAAATTGCTGACACAATGTCATCGTCAAAACTTAGCCCTTGGAAATTATCCATCATTCGGGAAGTCTAGAGAAGACTTAAATATAATCCCGCAGCAGAGCTGCTGTACTGAACACGTCAAGAATAGAGGGATTTGGAGGATTCGAGGTCCAGTGTATGTCCTCCTATATAAGTTACTAATAAAGTGATACACTGTTCCTGAAAGAAAACATATCAGGGGACTGTAAGGCACGTGTTATGGGGTCCTATTAGTTAGGAGCACGAGTCCTCACACACCCAGTTGGGTGTCATGCTTCATCATCGGACAGGCTCCTCGTCAGACTGGCGCTGCAATGTCTGACGGGCACCACCCAACGGGGGGCTCTTTGCCGGAGATCTTTTCTCGATGATGCCACACTCACCCTAAGGAGATCAAGGGGAAGACACTGAGGAGGGTTGAAAAAAGAAACTAAAATTGGTTCAGAACCCTAGCTATATATTTCACTTTATGAAACCAAGGTTCTCAACAGGGGGTTGGGATTTGTACCCACCCCCAGAGAAGATTTTTTCCGCCTCCAATGTGAAGTGGCACAATTTTTCAGGAAAATCAGATTACAGGCTTTTTTTAAAGACAAGCCCAATGATACTGCACCTATAGATTCAGGTCTCAAAAAACAATCCAAATTTACGCCACCTACAACGCCGCAATTGCAGCAACATCCGTTCTTTTGACGTACAAGCTGTAGAATTAAAACAAAAACTAGGTGACCGCCACTATCCTACTAGAGTGGTCAATACCGCTTATAAACGAGCCAAGTATAGTGACAGAGAGTCACTACTTCAGACGGCCCCTAGAGATCCGACAAGTAAATTAACATGTGTTACTACCTTCACACCATTGTCCAATACCATTAAGAAAATCATCAACAAAAGATGGGACATTCTCTGTAGTGGCGGGGAGAACTTCTCTAAGCCTTTATTTGCTTTCAAAAGGACTACTAACTTGAAAGATATCTTGATCCATACACGACCTAGACCCAGGTCACTACCAACCAGACAGGGGACCCTCTGGGACCTACCACCGGTTAATGGTCATTACCCTTGTGGCAACTGCAATGTGTGTGCACTCACTAAGCGAATAGATGCCTTGGATCTAGCACCTATTGGTAATTGGTGATTACTCAAACATACCAACTGTAACACTAAGAATTGTGTGTACTTGATTACGTGCCCGTGTGGCTTACAATATGTAGGGATGACCACCAGAGCGGTCAAAACAAGAATCAATGAGCACCGTAGCAATATCCGCTGTGGTCGAACTTCGACGAAACTAAGTATTCATTTTATTGAAGCACAACATAACCCTGATGACATATGGTGGGTCGTACTACAAACATGCACCCAAAGTAGTACAGAATCCCTCTTTGAACTAGAGCAGCGCTGGGTATTCAAACTAGGGACTCATCGCAAGGGACTGAATGACGACATCCCATGGACAAGCTTCTCCCAATGATTCAGTTATCTACACTTAATCTATCACGAGGGACCCAATAGCATTTGCCAAGGGCCATTTGTCCACTATTTATTATTAAAAAACAACCCCCGCGAGCTCCATTACCAATGATAGGATCAACTGACTCCTTAAATTACACATGAGTTAACATTCTTTGCCATTTGGTTATAGTGGAGCCTGCAGTACCAGCCGTTATGAGTATTTCGTGGACTGATTGACTTTTTAGATGATCCATTCAAAGATGGCCACCATTATATACCCTGAGTGTGTGCCTGCAATTTTTATAGTCCACCTTTGATGTCTAGTTACAACGAAGACCTTGCGTAGGACGCTCCTGCGTCACTTAGCAACGCACACACCGGTCCTCGATCCCCGTTTCCGGCCTCACTGGGTTTATATCGCCCGGTTCGCGTCTCCCATTCCCTTTCGGGAGCGCGACCACGGGTAGGTGTAATCCACCCCCAGCCGGAGAGCTTCAAGTAAGTGCACATTATTATGGCGTGTGAATGACTGCGGCATGTCTCTCTTTTTTGACTCTAGCATATAACGCCAATATGGAGTCAGCATGCTCTCCGCACCCCGTCTGTAAGATTCTCTGCATTTTCCGAATCTTGGTAGACGTAACCAGATCGGTATGCACCATCTGGACTGTGATTTGTGGGGACCACGGGTTTTAACTTTTAACTCCATACTTACGAGTGCCTCTAATCCACTTGCTTACGATGTGTCTTGATTGTGATGACTGACACTGGACTAGAGGTATTACTGCTATTACTGTGCATGATTCTAATTTTGAACGAGTTTTAGTGCACTGAGACGGCATGTTGCACAACGTCTGCAAGACTTTCTGTAATTTATCCATGGGGTTAATCACCTTACTCGTCGAAAAGCTGATGGAACAGAGTGATTTTATGACACTATTACAAGCACTGTTATTTACCTTATAACTTCGTTTTCTTTGCAAACAACTATCAACTAGCTTGCTATATGAACCTGGCTATAGGCTTGCGTGATCCCAGGAAGCCCTTACTTGAATTAGAAGGGTAAGCAGATATAACTTTATTGTTTTGATATGGTGTGGGTTTGCAATCACCAACACTCTCACCATTTACCACACAGTTTATCTCACATTATGCTTTTAATGTCAATTAATTATTGATGTACTGGTATTTTTCAGGGTGACGATTAGGCAGCAAACCAATGGTCATAATGGACTGATGTAAGTGACTGACGTTACTTACCTGTTTTTTGACTGTCAAATTTGATATGTTAATAGCTTACTCAGCTTTTAGTAGGAGGAGTTTCTTTATACTAGGTCCTGAGGAAGCGTCATTGGATCCGTGTGGACCGCTAAGACGCGAAACATGTCGACCCGATTGTTGAGGTGGGTCTTGTAGTTTCTTGACCCCCATAATAAGACAGTTAGTCAGAGAGTGGCTGGTCATTATTTCTGTCCAACTCTCGTAACTAATATTTTAATCTTGGTCTCCACCCTATACAAATCGAATAAAGTGAAATATATAGCTAGGGTTCTGAACCAATTTTAGTTTCTTTTTTCAACCCTCCTCAGTGTCTTCCCCTTGATCTCCTTAGGGTGAGTGTGGCATCATCGAGAAAAGATCTCCGGCAAAGAGCCCCCCGTTGGGTGGTGCCCGTCAGACATTGCAGCGCCAGTCTGACGAGGAGCCTGTCCGATGATGAAGCATGACACCCAACTGGGTGTGTAAAAATGACAATAAACACGAGGTAGTACGAAAACGCAGGGCTTTCCCAAATCACACGATCGGTCTAAGTGCTCGGACGTGTCGGGAGATTTTAGTATGTGTAGAAAATGGCCGCCATCTTAATAGATGATTCCCAAGAGACAGAGAAAGGACAAAGCTGAAACGGAGATCATCAAGTGGAAACAGAATAACGGGGGCCATATTGGAATGGTCAGTGTAGATAATAGAAAACGACATTTGTTTGAGTAGAGAGGTATACAAAATGTACAAAAATGTGTGAAATTGTCTGTTCTGCACAAAATGTAAAACCAAAAGTGAAAAATAAACAGAGAGACAGATAATACCATGTAAAGAGAAAAAAAAAAGAAGAGAAACAAAAATAGATACGTGAAGATATATACAGTCATAAGATTATAGTAAATAACAATATTTGCATCCATGTAAGAGACACTAGAAGAGGACTAGTGGAGATACAACTGAAAAAACAGTACTGAAAATCACAAACATCAGTAATGTTGATACTCATACATATATAAACAAACAATAAATAAAACATGATGTGACAAATGTATATTAGAACACATGTAGATATAAAGTTTTTTTGGGCCAGTCAGTGATGGGTAATGGTTTATAAGAATACATGTAGGTCCTTCTGAATATTGAGGCCTTTTCCCACAGCCCTAAGTTTACTGATCCAACTACTTTCAAGACTTCTGAGAGACGTGGTCCTATCGCCACCCCTGGGTGGGCTGCTTGCTAAGTCAATGCCATGTACTGTGATGCCCAGGATCTCCCTTTGTCCGTGAGTGTTATTGTAGTGTGTGGCAAAGGGATAGTTTGTGTTGAATGAACGGATGGCTCTGATATGTTCTTGTATCCTCTCTTTCAGAGGCCTGATCGTGCTTCCCACATATATAAGACCACATATGCAGATGATGCAATATACAACAAAATTTGTGTTGCAGTTGATGAAATGGTCAATCGTATGTGTGATATGTGTTTTGTATTGAAAGCAGAGCAATTTGTCCTTAATGTAGAAACAAATGTTACAATGGCCACATTTGTATGAGCACTGTGGTGGTTTGGGTAGCTATGTGTCATTGTTCTTGGGTGGTAGGAAGCTGTAACAAAGATGGTCACGTAATGTACGTCCTCTCCTGAACGTGATCCTGGGTTTGTCAGTCAAACCCCTCTGTAGTGTGTCATCAGCTAGAAGGAAAGGTCAATGTCTCCATATGATTTTAAAAATCTGGGTGCTCAGAGCATTGTGTGCCATAATTAGAGACAGTTTATTGTAGATCCTGTCTTTTTTTTTTTTACTAATGAGAAGGTCCGCACGTTTAGTTTTTTTGATCCTATTGCTGGCCTGTTGGAGGGTATTTGGATGATAAACTCTCTGTATGAATCGTTGTTCCATGAGCCGGAGTTCTTTTAAGAACACCTCGTCCTCACTGCAATTCTGTCTAATTCTAGTGCTTTCCTCAAAGGGAATCGCTTTGATCTGTGAGTTGGGATGTGAGCTGAAAGCATGTAGAATTGCATTACAAGCAGTAGATTTTCTAAAGAGCTTAGTACAAATTTTGTTGTGTTTAATATATAGGGGGTCATTCCAACCCTGGCGGTCGGTGTTAAAGCGGCGGCCAACCCATCAGGCTGGCGGTCCAAAAAATTGAATTCCGACCCTGGCGGGAACCGCCAACACAAACCGCCACTTTAACACTCCAACTGCCACGGCGGGACAAGCAAACAGCGCGGCGGTCACCGCCAACAGACAGGCGGGAGACAATGTTCCGCCCACCCTCTCACGACCCACCAATCCGCCACCTTTTCCGGGGCGGTTGCCCCGCCGATAAAAGCACGGCGGAAACAGACTTTTCAAACGGAAAACGCTCACCTCTACACACTCCACGAGCAATCTGGTCAGCATGGAACCGGAACTACACATCCTCCCAGCCATTGTCTTCCTGCTCCTCTACCAGGAGCACGAACGCCGGCGCAGACGACAACGGTGAGTACTGCACCTACGACACAGGGGAGGGGGGAGGAGAAAATATTACGGGGACACACATACGCCACACACCCACCCCCACCCCCACCCACTACAACACACACATCAATGCAGAGCAACAACTCAGAGTGACACCTCCCAAACCCCCCGGAAGAATGCAAAGACAAAAGAAAATGATCATTAAAATTGAAGTATATTATAGCATATTTGAAGTTAAGTGAAATATGAAATATATAAATAAAATATATTACATAATGAACAATATATACATAGCTCAAAAGTCCGGCCCATATTGGCTATCATCCATTGTTCGTGGGCCAATGGGCCTAAACACATGGGCAAAGCCCACACACAAGACCCGATTCCATTGGAGAGAACACTGCAGGGGCATCAGATAGTAAAACTACAGGCACCTCAGGGGGAAGGGAAGGGGGGGCACCTCAGCCAGTTGAGTCCACGACGCCAGATCCACGAGGGGCCTCCATGCCCACTGTTCAATCCTGGGGAGTGCAAAGCCACAGTCTCTCAAGTCTCTACAGTGGGTGGGTTGCCCACTGATCCATCCTGGGGAGTGCAAAGCCACAGTCTCTCAAGTCCCTACAGTGGGTGAGTTGCCCACTGATCCCTCCTGGGGAGTGCAAAGCCACAGTCCATCAAGTGGATTACAGACTCCACTGGTTCTGGAGGAGGCATGGTGCCCAGAGTGCTTCGTGAAGCCCTGGCCGACACAGATCCGGCCCTGCCAATGGGCCAGCGGTGCTTGAGATGAAGGTCACAGCGGAGCGGTGCTTGACAGGAAGGGCCCAGCGGAGCGGTGCTTGAGATGTGGGCCCAGCGGAGCGGTGCTTGAGATGAAGGGCCCAGCGGAGCGGTGCTTGACAGGAAGGACCCAGCGGAGCGGTGCAGAGACGGCGGTGCCCAGCGGAGCAGTGCAGAGACGGCGGTGCCCAGCGGAGCGGTGCAGAGATGGCGGTGCCCAGCGGAGCGGTGCTTGAGATGAAGGGCCCAGCGGAGCAGTGCTTGACAGGAAGGGCCCAGTTCAGCGGTGCTTGTCTTGAAGGGCCCAGTTCAGCGGTGCTTGTCTTGAAGGGCCCAGTTCAGCGGTGCTTGTCACGGCGTGGCCCTGTTCAGCGGTGCTTGTCACGGCGGGCCCAGTTCAGCGGTGCTTGTCACGGCGGGGCCCTGTTCAGCGGTGCTTGTCGCGGCGGGGCCCTGTTCAGCGGTGCTTGTCACGGCGGGGCCCTGTTCAGCGGTGCTTGACATGTTACCAGGGAACCAGATCGGGCCAATATTTTCTGCTCAGTCGCCATCCGACCGTTCGCTTGCGGGGCCCTCCTGTGCAGGAGTCCTGGGCCCGTGGGTGTCCTCCTTCACACCCAAAATGGGGCTGGTGGGGCCCTCCTGGGCAGCTCGCCTGCTGCCGGACTTGTCCGCCCTGCTGCCCTTGCCCTCCTTCTCTGATTCTCTGGGGCCCTTGCCTCCCTTCGTGAATGTGCCAGGTGACGGTGCCAGGGTAGTGCCTTTGGGGGCTGGCGTCTCTGGCCTCTCGCGCCGGCCCTTCCCTTTTTTAGTTTTCTTCCCAGGGGGTGGGCTTGCTGTCCCCTTGCTGCTGGCCGATGTTGCTGCCCTAGAAGGTGGTGGACTCCAATAGCCCTGGACTATGGTCCTTGTAGGTGCAGGGCTTGTGGTGGCTGAGGTGCTGTTTGGACTCTTACGAGATGGAGGGGGTGGGTCAGGTGATGCAAATAGGTTAATTTTGGAGAGGAAAAACTTTTTAGGAGCAATGGGAAGGGTAGGTGCAGTGGGTATGGGAGTGGAGAAAGAGGATGTGGTTGTAGGAGAGTCAAGTGTGCTGTCTTTGGGTGCAGGTGCTTGTGACGGAGGCTGTCGTGAGGTGGATGGCTGTTGGGTGGGTGGCTGCCTGCGTTTGTGTGGTTTGGAAGAGGGGGTGACAGACACAGTGGGAGAGGACACAGGGGACGTGTAAATGGCAGTGGGGGTGGTGACTGCACATGTGCGGAGTGTTCTGGTGGGTGTGCTGGTGATGGACGTACTGGCTGATGGTGGTGTGCATGCAGGTGTGAGTGGAGACGTCACAGGGAGGTAGGAGGAAGACGAGGAGGAGGGGGACACAGAGGAGGCAGTGGCTGTTGGCATGTCTGCATGTGGATGTTGCTTGTCTGAATGCTTGTGGGATGTGTGGTGCTTATGTCTGGATGAGCTGCCCTTGGGTGTTGAGGTGTGTGCAGGCTGGTCTGTAGGTCTGGCTGGGATTGGCAGAGGAACCGGGGAGTGGGACTGGGATGAGGAAATTGGAGGGGGGAGGCAGGAGACAGGGACAATGGCTGCCGTCAGTGCTGAGGCCAGAGCGTTGAACGATCGCTGATGGGCAGCCTGACCCGGATGAATGCCCTCCAGGTATGCATTGCTCCGGTGCACCTCCCTTTCTACACCCTGGATGGCATTCAAAAGGGTAGACTGCCCAACAATGAGCGTCTGGAGGAGGTCCATGATCTCCTCACTGATGGCAGCAGGGGTAACTGGGGCAGGGCCTGAGGTGCCTGGGGCGAAGGAGATGCCCGCCTTCCTGGCCGAGCGGGCATGGGGCGAACACTGAGGGGCTGCTGGGAGGGCGGAGCTGGTGCGCTGGGTGGCGGCTGTACCTATTGTAGCGGTGGGCACGGATGTTGCCGCCACCACAAGGGAGCTCCCTTCCGAGGACGTGTCTGTGTCGCTGACGTCTCCACGAGTCCCCGTTGTGGAGCTCCCCTCGCCCTCCGTCTCACTGGTGAACTCGGAGTCGGTTGCATGGCCCTCCGGGGCCATGTGAAATGCAGCTTCCTCGTGCTCCGATGCCACTTCTCCTCCGCCTGATGATGCTAATGCACACATGAACAGGAAGACCACAACAAAAGGGGGGGGGGGAGAAACAAAGACATGTTGAGTGCATGCATTGGCGACACCGTTGGCGGAGAGGACAGACACAGAACCCCCCTGCACTACGCCGCGCACTCGGTGTACACTACTCAATTATTGTGACTTGGCCTACAAGCCTATGGACGACAAATGCACACATAGGTGACCCAGGGCCATGGGTAGCTGTACTTAGCACCCTACAGAGGTGGGGGGCGGGGGCACAGGGCCATGCCTTACGGAGGGGCCTAGCCTACAGAAATCGCCCTGGCCTAGAGATAGCCACAGCCCTCCTCCCCCACCCAGACACCTCCACTGTGCGCTAATATAGCAGAATTTGCTGGCACCCCTCCTAGGTTGGGAGGCCATCCCCAGCAGAGCCTCCGCGGTCTTTCTGCTCCCGCAGCAGATGTCCTCCCACCTCTTGCGGCAGTGGGTGCCCTGTCTGTTGTGGACCCCCAGGGTCCGGACATCCTTGGCGATGGCACGCCAAATGTCAATCTTCTGATGGGCGCTGACCTATGTGACATGTACAGGGTGGGAAAATAAATATCATCATTTTCTGCATGGTCGATGTGAGTGGCCCCCAATCCCCAACCTTGCCATATGTCACATGCTCTCATCTGTCGTGCGATGCATGCCTCATTCGCTCCCCTCCCCACCATCTTTCATACACCCCACTCAACCCAGGCATTGGCCACAAAACATGGTCCCAGTGTACTTACCTGTTGGTCTGGAGGACCGTAGAGTAGTGCATACTGGGGGAGGACCCCATCCACGAGTTTCTCCAATTCTTCTGAAGTGAAGGCAGGGGCCCTTTCCCCAGTCGCAGCAGCCATTGTCTCTTCCAGACCGAGGTCACAGCAGCACTTGCAGTATAGGTCCTCTCCTGTGGATGATCAGGTCTCGAGTGATTAAGCAGATGGAAAATGGCGGTCACTCCCGCGGCGGTGCGTACCGCGACCGCCGGCGCACTTCCTCATTGGCTCCTGAAACCCATAGGGTTCAATGTTAACCAATGCGGCTTTGCACCGCGGTCTTCGACCGCCTACCGCCACAGTGTGCCACGCCAGCGCATTGACCTCACATCCCATTGTCACACTTCACAGGTCAGGCAGCCGCCATTTCAAGGGCCCACATGGCTTAATTTCTACTACGTCACACAGGCCTAGGCCTTGCATTGCCACTCATACAAGCCATTCACTGCATAGAGAATCGTGTACTGTGCAAGCTGTGTGAACGTACCTGTGGGTTGCTTGACTCTGTGCTCCATGTTGTCCTTCCTAGGCACCGTCCGCTGGGACTTGCGAGGAGATGGAGGAATCCCCCGGTGTACAGACCGCTGGTGGACCTGTCGACAATGGAAGAAAGACATGTCATACTTACATACAGACTTGACCGTGCCACTATACAGGAACTGTGTGCCCAGCTGGAGCCAGACCTGATGTCACCCATCCGCCAACCCACAGGGATCCCCCCTCTAGTGCAGGTTCTGTCAGTACTCAATTTTTTGGCAAGTGGGTCATTTCAATCTACAGTGGCCATTTCATCAGGGATGTCCCAGCCTATGTTTTCAAAGGTGTTGTCCAGAGTGTTGTCTGCCCTGATGAAATACATACAGAGCTACATTGTTTTCCCTGAGGTGGGCGATTTGGCTACAGTGAAGGGTGATTTCTATGCGCTTGGACATATTCCCAACATCATTGGTGCCATTGATGGGACCCATGTGGCTTTGGTTCCCCCCAGAGGAAGTGAACAGGTGTACAGGAACAGAAAAAGTTATCATTCGATGAATGTCCAGGTGGTCTGTTTGGCTGACCAGTACATCTCCCATGTAAATGCCAAGTTCCCTAGGTCAGTGCATGATGCCTACATCATGTGAAATAGCAGCATCCCTTATGTGATGGAACAGCTACAGAGACACCGTGTGTGGCTAATTGGTGACTCTGGTTACCCCAACCTGTCCTGGCTACTGACCCCAGTAAGGAATCCCAGGACCAGGGCAGAGGAACGGTACAATGAGGCCCATGGGCGTACTAGGAGGGTGATCGAGCGGACATTCGGCCTCCTGAAGGCCAGGTTTAGGTGCCTGCATATGACAGGTGGATCCCTAATGTACTCACCAAAGAAGGTGTGTCATATCATCGTGGCCTGCTGTATGCTTCACAACCTGGCTTTGCGACGCCAGGTGCCTTTCCTGCAGGAGGATGGTCCAGATGGTGGTGTGGCAGCGGTGGAACCTGTGGAGAGTGAAGAGGAGGAAGACGACGGGGACGACACAGACAACAAGGACAGAGTGATACAACAGTATTTTCAATAACACACAGGTAAGATTCAACACCGGCATTTTACGATTACTTACAGTCTTCTGCCTCTCCACTGTCTGGCCTATTCCCCCAGTGTATGTTGACTGATTTGTGACTTTCCCCTTTAAATTTCAGTGATGTGGCCCCCACTGCGTGACCTCTGCTTGGTTTCCCCATGGACTACAGCTGTGTGACAGTGATATGTTCTCATCACTGTGTAACAGGACATTTTGGCGGCGTTATGTCTGATACATTTGTTCACAATACAGGCAGACTCAAGATGATTTTTGTGCAATAAGTGTTTTTATTAAAGTGCTGAATTTAGGGACATGGTAGCAAATCGGTGATGGGTGATGGTGGAGGAATGTCCATGGCAGTGTCCTGCTTTTCTGTCTCACAGGTGCATTGTCCATATGCCTGTGGAAGGATGGAGCAGGGGCAGTTAAAGGTTGGACAGGGTGACAATGTGGGACAGTGGGATGACATCAGGGGGTATCCTTTGCTGGCGGGGGTCTTGGCATCCTACTCTGTCTTCTTCTGAGATCTCAGGCCCCGCTTGCGGGGTGGTTCTTCATCTGCAGGAGGTGGGGTTCTGGTGGCCTGTTGTTGTGTGGGGGCTTCCTGTCCACTAGCGCTGGCGGAGGTGGTAGCCTGTTCTTGGTCCATGCTAGTGACAGGGGCCCTTTGTGGTGCCACATGGTCCCGCAATGTGGTGACAATCTGGTTGAGTGCCCCGACGATGGTGCCCATTGCGGAACTGATGCTTCTAAGTTCTTCCCTGAACCCCATGTACTGTTGCTCCTGCATGACCTGGATCTCCTGGAACCTGGCCAGTACCGTCGCCATCGTCTCCTGGGAGTGGTGGTATGCTCCCATGATGGAGGAGAGGGCCTCGTGGAGAGTGGGTTCCCTTGGCCTGTCCCCCCCCTGTCGCACAGCAGCCCTCCCAGTTCCCCTGTTTCCCTGGGGCTCTGTTCCCTGGACGGTGTGCCCACTACCACTGCCCCCAGGTCCCTGTTGTTGTTGGGGTGGTGGGTTAACCTGGGTGCCCTGTAGTGGTGGACACACCGCTGATTGACGTGTCCTGGAGACTGAGGCATGGGCCCGCTGGGTGGGAGCTGTGCTGGTGTTCCCAGAGGGGGTTGGGTCTGCTGTGGCCAGTGGCTGTGTTAGGGGAACAGACTGTCCCGAGGTCCCCGATGGGCCGGGCTGGTCATCTGGGTCCAGGGAGACAGAGCTGCTGTCATCACTGGTGGCCTCTTCTGGGGGTGGGATGGACATTTCTGGACCCTCCTGGGCGGTGTGGTGGCGTTCGGGTCCTGCAGGGGTATAGAGGTATGGTTATTGCTTCAGTGTGTGCCATATCGTGCAATGGGTGGGTGCCCGTGTACCCCAGGGCTGGCATTCCTGTGTGGGAGCTTTTGTGAGGGTGGCTTGTGGGGGAGATGTGCATGTGCAGTGGGCATGCTTTGGTGATGGGTGTCCATGCTTTGTGGACGCATGCAGGTCTAGGTGTTGGGATGGGTGGGTTGTGATGGTGAGACATTTGCAGGGAGTAGGTGTGATGGGGGTGGGGGTGAGGGTGGGGGTATGATTTGGGATGCAGGTGGGGTGGGGGGGTGAAGTAGTTAAGATTTGACTTACCAGAGTCCATTCCTCCAGATACTCCTGCGAGGCCTTCAGGATGCAGGATGTGCAAGACTTCCTCCTCCCATGCTGTAAATTCTGGGGGAGTAGGTGGGGGTCCGCCGCCAGTCTTCTGCACCGCGATGTTGTGCCTTGATACCATGGAACGCACCTTCCCCCGTAGGTCGTTCCACCGCTTCCTGATGTCGTCCCGATTTCGTGGATGCTGTCCCACAGCGTTGACCCTGTCGACTATCCTTTGCCATAGCTCCATCTTCCTGGCAATGCTGGTGTGCTGCACCTGTGTCCCGAAGAGCTGGGGCTCTACCCGAACTATTTCCTCCACCATGACCCGGAGTTCGGTGTCTGAAAACCGGGGGTGTCTTTGGGGTGCCATAGGGTGGTGTGGATGATGTGTGGGGTGGTGTATGTGTTGTAGAGTGTGGTGAGTGTGGTGATGTGTGGTGTTTTGTGCGTGGATATTGTGTGGGTGATGGTGTGGTTTGCCTCGGTGTGATGGTGTTCTCTAAGCAGTGCTGTCTGTCTCTGGCTTTCTGTCGTTTTTTTTGGTAGTAAGGGTTTGTGGGTGATGTGGGTGTGTGTTTTATATTGTATTGGGTGTGTGGGAGTGTTGTTTGTATGTGTATCAGGTGTTTGTATTTCGAATTGTCCAATGTGGTTGTGTTTTGTAGAAGTGTGTGTATTTCGACCGCGGCGGTGTGTACCGCCAATGGAATACCGCGGTTGAAAGACCGTCGCGTGGATTCGTGGGTCGGACTGGCATGGGCGTATTTCTGTTGGCGTGACGGTGGAGGTTTGGTCATCGCCAGTTTCCCGCTGACCTTTGGTGTGGCGGACTTTTGTGGATGTCGGGTTTTTGGCGGTTTGCCAGTTGCGGGTCAGAATGACCGTGGCGGTTTACCGCTGCCGCGGCGGTGTTATGGCGGTCTTCTGACCGGCGGTAAGCGCCTTTTACCGCCGAGGTCAGAATGACCCCCATAGTGTTAGGTCAAGAAAGTTAATAGTTGATGTGCTCGACTCATAAGTAAAGCTGATGTTGAATATGTTGGAGTTGAGATGTTGGAAGAAGAGTTCCAAGGAGTGTGTATCCCCAGACCAGAAAAGGAGGATGTCGTCGATATATCTCCCCAATACAGAATGTGTTGTGTTAGTTCAGGTGGACAGTTCTGCCAAAGATGTATTTTCTCGAGGTACCCTATATAAAGATTGGCAAATGATGGAGAGAATTTTCTACACATACTAACATCACCGACACGTCCGAGCACTTAGACCGATCCTGTGATTTGGGTAAGCCCCGCGTTTTCGTACTACCTCATGTTTATTGTCATTTTTATTCAAGGCTTTTCTCAATATCACGCACCCCCAGTTTCTGGATTTTTTGATTTTTAGCATTTGTGTTTACAAGCTGATCGCTTGGCTGACAGTTACAATGCTCTATCGAAAACTTGCCGATCTCGTTTATTTGACAATCTACTTATGGGCATTTTGCCTCCCTATGAGGCACACCATTAATCGTATCGGCTAAATTGAATTCACATCCCCCCATATGCTCTATAAGAAAAATACTTAGGACGCGCGACTGCTTTCTTTTTGATTCTGCTCACCTGGGAAGCCACGCCAGCTAGCAAGCCAGCCAGCAGTAA
The DNA here is from genome assembly GCF_031143425.1 of Pleurodeles waltl. Lineage (NCBI taxonomy): Eukaryota > Metazoa > Chordata > Amphibia > Caudata > Salamandridae > Pleurodeles > Pleurodeles waltl. Next base: position 834,672,976 of record NC_090444.1, read on the forward strand.
AGGGCTGGAGCCCTTTACAAACATCATAGCGCTCCCGCATCGCGGGACGCGCGACTGCTTTCTTTTTGATTCTGCTCACCTGGGAAGCCACGCCAGCTAGCAAGCCAGCCAGCAGTAAAGGGCAGGAGCCCTTTAAAAACATCATAGCGCTCCCACATCGCGGGAAGCGCGACTGCTTTCTTTTATATTCTGCTCACCTGGGAAGTCACGCCAGCTAGCAAGCCAACCAGCAGTAAAGGGCAGGAGCCCTTTAAAAACATCATAGCGCTCCCGCATTGCCCGGGCCAAGGGCGGGCCCGTCCTGTGCCCGTCAGAGACCATCAGAGACTGGGCTGGGCCCACTCTCTTTCATCTTAGCAAGAGGGTAGTCTGCCATCGGTATTGAGTCATTACATAACACAATCTAAGCCATAGTTTCTCTAGGTAGTTCTACTAATGGTAGCCTCTTTCCCCTACTATTTAGTAGCTTGACATTCAAGATAATATATAGTGGTCTCATAGAGCAAGAGGTAGAGCCCCCTACACTAGGAATCAGATTTAGGAAAAACCGAGGAACCAAATAATTATAAATAAAGGGGACATGGGGAAACGCAAGGCACTAGAGCCACCACGGGGAAAAGAGAAAATCACAAAAAAGCATAGAAACTCGGGTGAAAATTGCACGACATCTGAAATCGATGAACTCATTGAGGAGGTAGAATCTGTACTAAGTGAGAGGACCTCAGCTCGGGAGGGCTCGGATAAGAAGATAACCTCATATTATAGAAAAAAGGCAGAAATAGGGAATGCTGAAGAAATTGATAGGAAAGAGTGTGGTAGCCAGCAAGAGGGCAAATCATCCCCTCTAATTAGGACAGATAGTTATAAAGATGGCATAGTTCAGGCAATGTACTCTCCTCTAACTATACTAGAAAGTACCAAGAGGAAGGACCACGTGCATAAGAGTGGTATAGTGTGCTCTAATAAGTATGCGGTCCTGGCCGAACATGCCATATGTGAAGTGCAGGAGATTCAGGGAAGGAAATCAGAGGGTGGGCATGATCAAGTTATTCCCTTGGAACAGACAACTAAGGGAAAAGCTTCATCAGCTAACCAAGATCCCGAGATCCGTTCAAAACGTAAAACAAGGAATCTTACAGATCTCTATGAATTAATAATTGGACTAACGCAGGAAGTGAGAGAGCTTAAATCCGAAGTGGGGAAACTATCAGTCCTCGTGAACAAGGGGGGGAATACAGGAACCATTAGAGAACAAAATAGAGAGGAGTCCCCATCAGTAATATCTTGTGTACAAGGCGGACGTGAGTCCCCCAAAACGCTGAATGCCCAGCTCATCTCTATTCCTACCTTAAATGTAGTAAGTAAACCACAAGTACCACAAGTCTGTATGAGAGGGGCAAATGAGTGCAGTAGATGGGCCCGCTCTTATTCTATGGGTAAGGCAAGAGAATTTTCACAAGAATCTGAATACACCTTAAGGGAGCCATGTTTGGGAATAGGGCTTCAAGAAGAGAAGATAGGAAGTAGACTTAAATCTTATGCTCTATCACAAAAGGGCCCCATGCATTTTCCTAAAAGGGACGGATATCAAGAAGGAAAAACAAGGTCCCTTAGGTCTGACATAGTATACTTGTTGAACGTCCCGAAACTGGCCCAAAATTCCAGAGAGAATGAAGACTCCCTAAAGAACAAACTCATACATTGGGTCAGGCACAAACTACATTGTTTATCTCTAATCCGCTCAGACATTGTGAGGGCGGAAAGGATCCCAGGAGAAGTTGGGATGCAAGATGTTGTTGCTCTGACATTAAGGGGTGAAAGTTTAACCAAAGGCCTGATCAGTATGGAACAGAGAGCCAGTACATATATGGGAAATGCTATGAGATTTAGTTTGGATTCTTGTATTGGTAGGCTTATAGCACAAAAGAGCAAAACTGGGGGTGAGAGATCGCAAATGAGAAACAGCGACACTCACCTCTAAGCAATTGATTGACTGAATCGAGAATATTTAAGCCCACCCAGAGACCTATTGGTAGTAGAGACTCAGGAAGATACTAGCTATCAAGATATAGGGGGAGGAAATATGGAGGAGCACTTACCTCGTAGAAAGGAAATGATCATATCCCAGAGCCCTACTACTAACAATATGGCATCCACTAGTAGGGGACTGATTTCTATGATCTCCTGGAATGTAGCAGGGCTAAAAAGCAAGCTTATAGATCCTGACTGGCATGCTTATATAGAGCAGTTTCATGTCTGTCTCTTCCAAGAAACCTGGCTAAAGGATCCACCGCATAAGCTGGGATACAAAACTTTTGTATTAGTGCAATTGCAGCAGCGAGAGGAAGGCCGTCTGGGGGGCTGGTTATATGGGTAAAAATTTCCCTCAATATTAAGACATGTAAACGTGAAACAGGGTCGGTCGATATACTGTGGCTAGATCTAGGGGATAAAAATAAGGAGCTTTCCCATTTATTTAACATGTACATAAGGCCTAGAAAATTAAACCTGGAGTCACATGAAATTGATATGTTGGATGTCATGCTGGGGAAGATCTCGGTAGGTGAGTCAATAATGATTGGGGGAGACTTTAATTGCACCTTTGAGCCTATAATTGGCCTTGAACATCAGGCAGAGGAGGAAGATCTTGCTTTAGCAGTTCCTCCTCTTTCAAATGAAAAGTCGGTCCCTGGTACGGTTGCTGCAATACAGTTAATGGGCTTACGTTAAAGCATGGATTGAGGGCATGTAATGGTAGGGTGGGACTCGGTGGCCCTGATATGGTCACTTTTCAGAGAGGTAATACGAGCTCAAAACTAGATTATATCTTGCATAGTACCAGTACATGGGAGAGAATAGTGACTTTTAAAATTGATAAGAGGAGGGAAAGCGACCATTTTCCGCTAATAGTTGAACTGAAGGGCTACTTTACTGAGTTGAACTGTAGCGAAAGGGATAAGGTGGAGCTACAACCTACCCTTACTAATAACCGAAGGGCAGTAAAATGGCCAGTGATATCGGGCAATCCGGGTGTTATGACTAACATTTATAATATATACATAGAACTAATGGAACCCCATGTCATTATAACATGTACAGATATCCCAATCATGGATATCCATCAATCCATGAGCATTGCCTTAAGACCATACCTCACTAAACAGATACAGCAAATAAATAAAAAGAGTAAGGAGCAGATATTTCCATCTAATCCCTGGTACACCACGGAATGCAGAGAGAGGAAATTACTACTGGTCGAGGCCCTTAAACAGAAAGATCCTATAGCTGTGAAACAGACAAGGGCTGGATATAAGAAAAGCTTGGTTTCAGCACAGAAGCATTGGGAGGACCAAAAATGGCAGGACCTTTTAGAGGCAGCTAAATGCAAAGATACAGCAACATTTTGGAAGATAGTTGCTCACGGAAAGAAAGAGGGGTCCTACACCACCGATCACTATATAGATTTTTGTGCTTGGTTCAACCATTTTACTCATTTATATTCTGACTCGCCTAACTTTGGCCTACAACTCTCTTCGAAGAAAGCAGTATCTGTCCGGAGTAGCTTTCCAACATTACAGTTTAGCCTGAAAGAAACAGTGTCCGCTATTGAAATGACTAAACTAGCTAAGGCCCCAGGACTGGATAAAATTCCTGGGGATTTGCTCAAGCATAATATAGAAATTTGGGCACCATATGTAAACTTACTCAGCAACGCCATAGCAAGGGGAGAACCAGTTCCTAAGTCATGGAAAGGTGCTGAAATAATTCCTGTCTATAAGAAAGGATCTAGGGAGGACCCTGGGAACTATAGGCCAATTAACTTTATTGACGTTATGAAAAAAGTTTATGCCAGAAAGCTGTTGGAAAGAATAGGATACTGGATAGAGGAAAAAAACATACTGACAACATACCAGGCAGGCTTTAGAAAGCAGACAAGTACAATTGACCAGGCCTTTAGATTACTAGCAATAGTGTGGAAATACACAACATTAAAAAAAGGCCACTTGTATATTGCGTTTGTAGATTTGCGTGCGGCCTTTGACCTGGTGCCAAGAGACTCATTGTGGACTGCATTGGGGAAGCAGGACATGCCAGGGAACCTCCTCCTTCAGATAAAGAGACTGCACGAGAATAACTTTGCAAAAGTGCGGTGGGGCCCTAATGGAGAATTGACTGACCCAATACCTATTAAAAGGGGAGTGAGGCAGGGCTGTGTGCTTGCTCTGACTCTCTTTTCATTGTATATTAATGACCTGGTAGAGTACTTAAAAGAGAGTAACCATGATTCGCCAAGATTGAATGGAGAACCAGTTCCTGCCCTTCTGTTTGCTGACAATACTATTTTGTTATCACAAACTCCCATGGCCCTACACTCCCTATTAGGAATCTTTAGTAATTACTGTAATATGAAAGGGTTGGAGATAAATGCAACCAAAACAAAGTATCTGACTGTCAATCCCCATAAAGCACTTAAAAGGGGCATTGTGGTTAATGGGCATGACTTAGAACGTGTTAAAAATTGTAATTATCTAGGGATATTGATGGATGCAAAGTTGTCCTGGACGCCGCAGATTAATAAAGCTGTACTCTCTTTAGTCCACAGTTCTGCGGCTATAAATAACAACTATAAAAGTTCAAGAACAGGGATTGTCTCACCAGTGCTTGAGGTTTATAGATACAAAGCGCAGGCTGCTGCATTATATGGTGCTGAACTCTGGGGCACTGCAAATTTAAATACACTAGTAGTTCAAGAAAATAAATTTTTGAGGGGGGGACTGGGATTACCACCATCTACCCCGTTAATCCCTCTTATCTATGATATAAACCTGAAGCAAATAGGTAAATTGGCAGCTTTGAGGCCATTATTATACTGGTGTAGATTGTGGACGACTCCAGAATTAATCCACTACAAGCAAGCGTTAATGGAGATAATGGATCTCGATAAATCAATTTCCTTACCGTGGCTACATTACGTAAGGCACTGGTTTTATAACCTAGGGCTGAAACATTATTGGGATGAACCCCATACACTCACAATGCAATCTAAGGCCCGACTAAAACAAGCATATTGGGAATTCCACTTGAGCAGTACCTTTCGCAATCAAAATTTGGGTAGATTGACGTCCAGTTTATTGGATATTAAATTTACACCAAGAGCTGAGGACTGGCTAGATACAATCTATCCTAGGCGAGCAAAAACATTGTTCATGAAATTTAGATATGGGATTCTCCAGATTAAAGCTTTTACTACCAAATGGAGCTCCCAGAAAGAGAGTAACCATGAGGTGATATGTGGGTTATGCAGCATGGAGACTACTGAAACTGTGGACCATGTTTTGTTTTTCTGCAAAGCGTATGATAAACCTAGAAAAAAATGGATACGACCTATTTGTAGGAACGCAGGAATTAGGAATTATAAAAAAGCGTCCAGACTACTTAGGTCCAATACTAGTCCATCTATTGTTTTTGGAGTAAGCCGTTTTCTTTTAGCGACTTCATTCATTAGGGATAAGGTGGGACTGAGGTTTTAATAAGTCTAGATCGATATTTATAGATAAACATCCAGAAGATTAAATGACTAATAGGCCCCTCCTTAAGCAAGCTAGCCGCTAGATGTAATATAGCCCTTAAAGTGAAGGGAAATATAGGCTTTCAGATTTTTTTTAGGAATTTCCCTTATCTTTTTAGATTCATTTATTTATTGTTTACCTAATTGGTTAAATAGTCCTCCCATAGTTAGTAAACAAGTTTTTGATGGTATGGGAGGCAAATTTTAGGATTTAAAAAAATTATTTTTTTTTTAACCTAATGTAATAATGTAATTGATTGTTATTTATTGCTTTTAGGACTTCCATTGGCCATTATTTATATAACTTGATTTTAGTATTTAATTGAATAATAATTGTTGCTGGATTAATGTGCTTTTTGTTTTGCTTGATTGTACTTTCCTTTTATGGCTTTTAGCCGAATAAAGGTGTGATGATGATGATGAATACTTAGGATGTCCTCTACCACTATTAAAACTTGTACTTATTTCATTTTGTTGCACTTTTTTCCCTTGTTTTTACTTAAGAACCTCAGCCATATTTATATATAAAAAAAAAGTCTTTAACGTAAAAATTCTTCTGTTTTAACTCTACAGTGCCACATATGAGACTATGGGGGTTATTCCAACTTTGGAGGAGGTGTTAATCCGTCCCAAAAGTGACGGTAAAGTGACGGATATACCACCAGCCGTATTACGAGTTCCATAGGATATAATGGACTCGTAATACGGCTGGTGGTAAATCGTCACTTTTCCGTCACTTTTGGGACGGATTAACACCTCCTCCAAAGTTGGAATAACCCCCTATATTCCTCTTGTCTACTGCATTTTAAGTATATATATTTTTTTCGTCTTGGTCACTGCTAATTTAACTGTAAATTTTTTCAATTCTAATCTCCTAGTTTTTTACAGGCGTATCATGGTCTTTTTCTGCATAACCTGATTTGAATCACATGACGTCACAACGACCCCGCTTCTTGGTCATTGCATTACAACATACTTAAACACCCCATTTGGACTATTACAGGATACCTTTGGATTACCTGATTTTTCAACCTTATACATGTGAATCTCATATATGCGCAATTTCAGTATGTTTTTTTACCTACTCACTAAAGATTATAATAGATTATTATCGCTTTTTCACTGGTTCTTGGTATACTGTTGGTTACACTTACAGCCTTTACAACAATTTATTTATCTCCTACAGTTCTTCTGTTCTTCCTAGCAAGGTTATGATTTTACTTCTTCCGGTACCTACCTCACGCATTTTTTCTGAGCACTTTTTTAACTTATGTATTTTACCAACTACCAGGTTCTCCTATCACTTCTCTGATTTCTACATCCTGGTCATCCTTTCTCAAATATTTCTTATCCTCTCCTGGGTATTTGACATTTTGTTTCATTGACGAAATCACAGATGACATATTTTTACCCGCCCTTTGGTACTAATTTATCATCCCTCCCCTTATCACTCTAATCTCTTTTCATTTTCCAACTCGCTTCTCTTTTCTTCTCCTTTAGAGTTTCTCTAACTTCTTATTTTAATACTTTGTTCTATTTTTGCACCACTACATCCGATGTTTGATTTCTATTTTGCAGCCTTGAAAAAGTCCTTTGGATGAAACACATGTTGGCTGTTTATGGAATGTATATACTTCACAAGGAATAAAAGCTTACCCAGTTTGGAAAACAACCTTGATTGGACTTTGGACTCTTATTTCCATTTTTGAATATATTGCTTGGACTGCTTTCTGGAGTGCCCTGGTACCTTTTTCTAAGGAGGGCAGAACCATGTTTGGGGTCAGCAGCAGCGTGGGCTGGCAGCCAGACCCTGTAAGGCTGCACAAGCAGAACTGGGGGATCCTCTAAGGAAACCCAGAGTACAGGGGATCATGCAACTAGCACTGGAATCAGTGTAGTTGCACGAGTTCAACATGTATGATACCAAACATGCCTAGGTTCGGAGAAGCCATTATGTAGGTGGACCACTCGTGTTGACCAGTGTCCACTACATACCTTGAGATGGCTTCTCCACACTTACAAAGCCCAGGGAATGGATTCTGGGGTTTGTAGATGTACCTGGCCCATGCAAGAGTACCCTCACACTTAGGGACATGGGTGGCACAAAATATTCTTCAGACCATGGGACACCCCTGGTATACCAATGCCCTGGGTACCTAAGTACCATATACTAGGGACTTACATGGGTCACCAGTATGCCAATTGTGGGATGTAAAGTTTACCAGCAACCAAATTTAGATGAGAGAGCACAGACACTGGGGTCCTGGTTAACAGGATCCCAGTGTACTACATTCTAAACACACTGATACCAAGCAAAAAAGTGGGGGTAACCATGACAGAAAGATGCTACTTTCCTACTGTTCTTCAGTGCACTTTTTAATGCAGATGCATGCTTGATCAGCAGGATGCAGGAGGCCATCAATGCCAGCAGCCTCAAAGTCATCCTTACTAAAATCTACCACAGAGGCTGAAAGATCTGAATTATAACTTGAATGTCCTGGACTCTCCTTTCCGGAGGATGGGTATTAAACTGCATGGTGTTCAGAACATCTCTGAAGAAAGGGAGCATCTGTGAAGGAGTCAGGTGTGACTTCAGCATGGACATACTGTATTGAACACCAAAGATATTAAGAGATTAGCCATAGTCTGGAGGTGGGTGGTGACAGCCTGGGGGAAGGCTGCCTTCAGTAACCAGTTGTTGAGGTAAAAAAAGATTGGAACTTCCAGCCTCCAAAGATGAGCTGCCACCAGCACTATCGATTTAATGAACAACCGAGGAGTGCTTGGGAGGCTAAAGGGGAGTACAGTATTCCAGAAATGCTACAGGCCCACTGTGAACTGCAAATTGCACATGTGGGCCTGCGGGGTGGGGGCATGTGACAATCAGCGTCCAACAGATCAAGTGCTACTATACAGTCTCGAGGATCTAGTGCAGACAAAACCAGGGCCAAGGTGAGCATATGAACTAGTCCACAGCAGGAAGGCATTAGGAGGGACCAGGTCTAAGATAAGAATGGGCTTCCTTCCTTTTTTAGCACCAGAAAGTCGCAGGAATAACAACCATAACCTACTTCTGGCATCAGTACCTCTCTATGGATCCTTTGACCAAAACAGCCCAGGCTGCAATTCCTTCTATAAAAGGCACAGATGGTCCACTGTAAACATTCTGAAGATGGTTGAAAAGGGGGTGAGGTTTAGAGGACTGGTAGCACATAACCCTGCTGGACAATTTGTAACACCCTACTGATGTGATGGCCTTCAACCCTACCAGAAAGTGCTGGATCCTGCCTCAGACAGTTTAGCTGTATGTTGCTTAGGACACACAAAAGAGGTTTGGGGCCTTTGGCAGCTGCTGAATGTGCCATACATTGCCCAGCTGTTTAGGTGGTCTGTGGGTGCCACGGCCATGAAAAGGCTGACAGGGTTGCTGAGCTGGTTGGAACTGGGGGTGATTGTAAAAACCCTGGATCATGAACTTTGTCGCATCACTGACATTCTGAATGGCCTGAAAACTAATGACATCAGCCTTCTCAAAGACAAATGGCAGAATCTTGGAGAATGTATCTCACAAGGCTTGGGTATAATGGCCCAGAAGGCAACTGGCATTTACGGACCACAAGGGGATACTTGAGGATGAAAAAAGTCACTAACCAAAAGACTTGATCATTTTTGACTCCGATCAGCAGTAGTGGGGAAAGAGGTTGGGCTTACCTTGCTTTTCAAGGCCTGCATCACTATGGTCTCTGGTGTAGAGAGCTGAGTCGAGAAAGTGGGGTTCCCTGATGCTAGGCTATTATGATGGGTAATCTGGTAATTAGCCGTGGGCCCCAAAGAGGGCTTGGCCCAGGCTCCCAAGAAGGTGCTGGTAAGAGCCTAATTAAATGAAAGTAAAGATTTGGAACTGGCCTGCCCAGTCTGAAGCACCTCAGTAAGCATATTAGTTTTCACTTCCTGACTGATAAGCTGCAGATCCAAAATTTCAGCAGCCCTCTGTGCAACCATGTCAAAAGAAGTGCTTTCCGTAGTGGCTGGGCCTGGAGACCACATTAAGCTAGTGTTAGAGAAGTGTAAAACCCACAGCATCCTGGAAATCCTGATACTAAGTATCATCATGGTAGCCATGAGCAAATTTGTCTCCAGTATTGTATCATGTATGCCATTATCAGAGTATATTCCTAAAGGTTCATGTAGAAAGGGTGTCCTGCCTAGAAGCAAGGGCATCATATCAGTGTCTGAAGGGTTGCCCATATTAGGAGAAACAAACTGTTGTACAATGTGTCGGTCAAAGTCAGTGTGGCAAGTCAGATAGCACTATGGGATGCCCATGGTCCTCCTTTGTTGGTGGCTTCAGGCTTGGCCTCAATGGATCATGTTTCAGAAAGTTTGTGGCACCGGGTACAGATCTGATAACTGTGGTGGTACGGATCCAGAGGGCTCAAATAGCACCAAGAGAGTTCCTACTGGTGGAAGTCCACAAGAGGCCTCTCTGATCCTTCAGGCCCATGGCACAGCATAGGGAGCCGTTAACATGCAAAAGATACGTAGCATGGCCTCTTGAAAGTCCTCAAGTAGGACAAGAGTGGCCCCGCACCCTAGGAATTCGGGACAGGGTGGAAGGAGGAGCCAGCTCCTCCTAAAGACTTCAGGAGGGGGTCTGGAAAGCTTGATTATGTCCTTGCACTCACTCAGCAAACAGAGTAGGAGGACAGGCTGGGTCCCTTATTGAACTGCTTTGGTTTCTTCTTGGACTTACCTGAGGACCTGGACCTTGACAATGACTCGTCGTGGGAACACCTTTGGGAACAGGACTAAGACCCTTGATGGACGTGGAGCCTTCCAATGCTTGCCGATAACCAGATTTGAGATCCCAAAATGCCTTTGGTGAATCCAGGTGCAGTTGCTGCAGGATTGGAGTTGTGGTCTGACCCCCAGACACCACAGGCAACCAAAGTGTGGATCATTCACAGATATCGGCTTGTGACATTCCCCAAAAGATTTAAACCCTGTTGAATTTGAAGAGGATATTTTCCTTGGACACTGGAAAAAATCATTTTGAAAAGAGTTGAGAAAAACAGTCTCAAATCAATCAATCAATCAATCATTTCATTTGTAAAGCGCACTATGTACCCGTCAGGGTTTCGAGGCGCGGGGGGGGGGTGGGGTGAGCTGTTAGCGGTCGAAGAGCCAGGTCTTGAGGAGTCTCCTGAAGGTGAGGAGGTCCTGGGTCTGGCGTAGTGAGATGGGGAGAGAGTTCCAGGTCTTGGCGGCGAGAAAGGAGAAGGATCTGCCGCCGGAGGTCTTGCGCTGGATCCTGGGGACGATGGCGAGGGCGAGATTGGCAGAGCGGAGTTGACGAGTGGGGGCGTAAAAGTTGAGTCTGGAGTTGAGGTAGGTAGGTCCGGTGTTGTGTAGAGCCTTGTGAGCGTGGGTGAGGAGTTTAAAGGTGATCCTCTTGTCCACGGGGAGCCAGTGGAGGTCCTTCAGGTGAGGGGAGATGTGACATCGGCGGGGTATGTCGAGGATCAGGCGGGCGGATGCATTTTGGATACGCTGGAGTCGTTTGATGTCTTTTGTTGGGATGCCTGTGTAGAGTGCGTTGCCGTAGTCAAGTCTGCTACTGACGAGGGCTTGGGTCACCGTCTTTCTGGTTCCTGTTGGGATCCACTTGAAAATTCTGCGGAGCATTCAAAGGGTGTTGAAGCAGGAAGAGGAGACAGCGCTGACCTGTTTGGACATGGTGAGGGCGGAGTCCAGGATGAAGCCGAGGTTTCTTGCGTGGCTGGCTGGGGTGGGTGGGGGTCCGAAGTCGGTGGGCCACCAGGAGTCGTTCCAGGCCGAAGGGGTGCGCCCGAGGATGAGGACTTCCGTCTTGTCGGAGTTGAGCTTCAGGCGGCTGTCGTTCATCCACTCGGCGATGGCTTTTAGTCCCTCGTGGAGGTTGGTTTTGGCGGTGAGTGGGTCTTTGGTCAGGGAGAGGACGAGCTGGGTGTCGTCGGCGTAGGAGATGATGCTGAGGTGATGTTGGCGGGCCAGTTTAGCGAGGGGGGCCATGTAGACGTTGAACAACGTAGGGCTGAGGGAGGAGCCTTGGGGGACGCCGCAGATGAGGTTGGTGGCTTTGGAGCGAAAAGGGGAGAGTCGGACTCTCTGGGTTCTGTCGGAGAGGAAGGATGAGATCCAGTTGAGGGCTTTATCTTGGATGCCGGCTTCATGGAGGCGGGTCAGTAGGGTGCGGTGGCAGACTGTGTCAAAAGCGGCTGATAGGTCGAGGAGGATGAGGGCCGAGGTTTCGCCGTTGTCCATTTGAGTTCTGATGTCATCTGTGGCGGCGAGGAGTGCAGTCTCGGTGCTGTGGTTTCGTCTGAAACCGGATAGAGAGGGGTCTAGGATGGAGTTGTCTTCGAGGAAGTGGGCGAGCTGTGTGTTGACGATCTTCTCGATGACTTTTGCTGGAAAAGGGAGGAGAGAGATCGGTCGGAAGTTTTTGAGGTCGTTGGGGTCAGCCTTGGGTTTCTTGAGGAGGGGTTGGATTTCTGCGTGTTTCCAGCTGTCTGGGAAGGTGGCGGAGTCGAAGGAGAGGTTGATGATCTTGCGGAGTTTGGGGGCGATGATGGCGTTGGCTTTGTTGAACACGTGATGTGGGCATGGGTCCGTGGGGGAGCCTGAGTGGATGGTGTTCATGGTTGTTATTGTTTCGGTGTCGTCCACGTGGGTCCAGGCGGTGAGGCGGCAGGCGTCTGTGGAGATGTCAGGGGTGGGGTCTGGCGGCGGAGTGGCGTTGAAGCTGTCGTGGATGGTTGTGATTTTCTGGTGGAAGAAGGTGGAGAGGTCGTCGCAGAGTTTCTGGGAGGGCGGGATGTCGTTGGAGTTGGCGTTGGGGTTTGAGAGTTCCTTCACGATGCCGAAGAGTTCTTTGCAGTCGTGGGCGTTGTTGTTGATGCGTTCAGTGAAGTGGGCGCGCTTGGCGACTCGGATCCGTTGGTGGTGTTCACGGTTGGCGTCTTTGAGGGAGGCGAGGTTGTCGGGTGTGCGCTCTAAGATCCACTTCTTCTTGAGCTTCTGGCAGAGGCTTTTGGAGGCGGTCAGTTCGTCTGTGAACCAGGCTGGTTTCTTCTTTCCTTGGTTGGCGGTGGGTTTCTTGAGTGGGGCTAAGGTGTTGGCGCAGTCGAGGATCCATTGATGGAGGTTGATGGCGGCAGTGCTCGGGTCGGTGAGTTGGGTGGTGGGTTTTTGACGAGGGTGCTGGTTAGTTGGTCTTGGGTGATTTTTCCCCAGCGGCGGTGAGGAGGTAGAGGGATGCGGTGGTGTTCGGTGATTTTCGTATAGGAAAAGTGGACGCAGTGATGGTCGGTCCAGTGGAGTTCGGAGGTGTGGCTGAAAGAGATGTGGTTGCTTGAGGTGAAGAGGGGGTCAAGAGTGTGTCCGGCGATGTGGGTGGGAGTGTTGACCAGTTGACGGAGTCCGAGGTTGAGGAGGTTGGAGGTCAGTGATGCGGTGTTGACGTCGTTGTTATTTTCCAGATGGTAGTTTAGATCTCCCAGGAGGATGTAGTCTGGGGAAGCGAGGGCGTGGGTGCTTGCGAGGTCGGCGATGGTGTCGCTGAAGGGGGCTCTTGGTCCTGGAGGGCGGTATATGAGGGTTCCTCTGAGGGTCGTGTTGGGGTCCGTGTGGATCTGGAAGTGGAGGTGTTCGGCTGTCTTGAGGGTGTCGTCCGTGTGGGTGTGGATTTTGAGGGTAGATTTGTGGGCGATGGCTATTCCGCCGCCGATTCCGTTGGTTCGATCTCTTCTGGTGATTTTGTATCCCTCCGGTATGGCGATTGCGTTGTCCGGGGCCGAGGAGTCGTTCCACCAGGTTTCGGTCAGGAAGGCCACGTCAGGGGTGGTGGTGTCGAGTAAGTCCCAGAGTTCGATGGCGTGTTTTCGTGCGGAGCGTGTGTTGATGAGGATGCAGTTCAGGTGGTTGGTGTTGGAAGTTCTTGTTGTTGGCTTCTCCGTTCTGTCGCAGGAGAAGTTGCAGGTGCGGCAGGAGAAAGGTCCTTTCGTGTGCTTCGGGGTTGCAAGGAAGCACTCTGCGGAGGGGCCGGGGTTGAGTGCGCGGAGTTCGTTGGTTGAGTAGCGGACGCAGGGGATGCGGGGGGCGCGAGGACCAGGGGGGGTGGCGCTGGGCGCGGTCCAGGCGCGGACGGGCGCAGACGGGCTTGCTTCTGGCGCGCCAGCGGCGCGGACGCGCAGCGCCAGCCATGAAGAAGGGAGGGGGGAGGGAGGAGCAGCTGGGAGGCGGGAGGCGGGAGGGAGCGGCGAATGGGGGCGCGAGGGGGGCGGGGCCGCAGGGAGGCAGCGGCAGGGATCGGAGAGCAGGGGGAGCGCACAAGGGGCAAAAGGCACAAAAAATCAAGCGAAATTAAAGGCAGTCACAATATGAAAACACACAGTATGAAATACAGTAATGGCACAGTACACGATCGGGGAAACAGCAATCAGAGGGGCACAACGGGGGCAGAAGCGCCGGAGGCGAGGCACAGAAAAATGAGAAAAACAACTTACAGGACGGCGGAAAGCGGCACACGGGTCAAGTGAAGCTAGTCAGAGCCCACTAGACCCCAGGGATGAGGCGCAGGAGGATGCCTGCGGGTGGAGGAGGGCCTCGAACACGCAAACAGCAGCGTGGTCGGGGGACAGAGGCAGGAGGCAGCAGGTTGGTGCTGCGGTCGTGGGGGGCGAGCTCAGGACCTGAAACAGGTCAGAGGTCGCTCACTCGCGACGCGCAGCGCCAGCCATTAAGAAGGGAGGGGGGAGGGAGGAGCAGCTGGGAGGCGGGAGGGAGCGGCGAATGGGGGCGCGAGGGGGGCGGGGCCGCAGGGAGGCAGCGGCAGGGATCGGAGAGCAGGGGGAGCGCACAAGGGGCAAAAGGCACAAAAAATCGAGCGAATTTAAAGGCAGTCACAATATGAAAACACACAGTATGAAATACAGTAATGGCACAGTACACGATCGGGGAAACAGCAATCAGAGGGGCACAACGGGCGCAGAAGCGCCGGAGGCGAGGCGCAGAAAAATTAGAAAAACAACTTACAGGACGGCGGAAAGCGGCACACGGGTCAAGTGAAGCTAGTCAGAGCCCACTAGACCCCAGGGATGAGGCGCAGGAGGATGCCTGCGGGTGGAGGAGGGCCTCGAACACGCAAACAGCAGCGTGGTCGGGGGACAGAGGCAGGAGGCAGCAGGTTGGTGCTGCGGTCGTGGGGGGCGAGCTCAGGACCTGAAACAGGAGACCAGATGTAGATCTGAATCCTTGTCTGTTGGCATGGAAAGAAGGGAACTGATGTCAACATGCATGGAGGGCACCTGTATATGTTGGATGTCACTTCAAGGGCAGAGTGGATCCATTGGTGTCACCTACCCGCAAACAGGGGTACTCCTTTTAACTTTCTGTATCCATTCTGACTCCTGGGGAACTATTCAAAATGTGAGGAACATGCAGATAGAATTCTGTCATAAATTGGTGCCTGATACTCAACAGATTACAAGCTAAATGCTATAGGTGTTAAAGGAAAAGGGAGGGCACCAAAACCTAATCTCCTCAAAATCAAGTATGATACACCACCTGGTTTCCCCTTTATTCTCTATGCCTCTGAGGAAGGCAAAGGGTACTACTGAAGGTAACAAGAGAATATTCCTGCTCTATTACCTTTTGTGGTTTGGCTTGCATTGGGTGAAGACCTTTCCAAAGTTGGCTGGATCTGTGTAGTTGCAGAGATTGTAATGGTTCTAATAAAAGACTCTCAAATTGTATGATAGGTCTTAAAGTTCTTAGTGGTAAAGGATGAAGATCTAGACTCATAGGTGTCCAGGAGGCCTGAGGACATCCTGCAACACAACCTGGTGCACTTTGCCGTTTATTGGAAGTTGATGAAAGTGCAGAAATTAAAAACCTTGAGGAGACACGAGGTGAGGTCACTAGGAGAATGAAGAATGCAAAGGTGTAATTGATGAAGAAGACTGTGTTGCAGAATGCAAAGGTGTAATTGATGAAGAAGACTGTGTTGCCATCATTCAAGTCAGCGGTAGCCGTGACAACTTGAGTCTGGATCTCTTCGACAGTGAATGGTGTGTCTCAGATCGATGGGGTCATTTTTTGACACTGATGGAGATGAAGGTTTTTCCAACAATACAAGGTGACGTTGGCCCGATGTTCATGGCGATGAATTGATGGAAGTTCCTTCAACATCAACCGAGACACTGACATCATTGTACAAGGACAAGAAGTCTTCAACATTGACAGTGACAGACTGCAACTTTGTTTTCGGTGGTGTCAATTTGGAAAAGATATTGAGCCTTTTTGACCCACAGGAAGGGCAGATCTCGAAGAGAGAAACTGTTATGGTTGAAAAAAACTTTCAGATGATGGTGCAAAATCAATTTACGTTGTAGATAGACTCTAAAGATGAGTTAATGAATTTCGGAAGAAAAATAACAGTTAAAAACAAGAGGTGCAGAATATCACGTGCTCTGACAATAATCACAGGAGCCAGAGAGGCAACTGCCAGTACAGTGCATCATGGGTAGGGAGAGCTCCTGAAATCGTAAAGAAACATAAAGAAAATGTATTAATTTTTGGGGTGGGTGACTACCCGCCTCAAGAAACAATTATTTTCAAGGGTGAACCCTCAAAGTCACTAAGTTAACTTAAGCTCACTCCCCTGATAACTTTGGCACAGAGAACAAGGACTTAACTTAGGGCAACATATTTATGCATTACCAAAACAGTAATAACGTAAAAACAAGTGCCAAACAATAAAAATCCCATAATGATTAAAAACAAATTTACTACACAAAATGGCATATCTAATAAGGGGACCCCAAGATAGGATTTCTTGAAACTTTTAAGTAGAAATAGCACACAAAGCGCAATGATAGTCACTGGCCAGGGTAGACTAGTACCTAGGCACACTTTGAGGCTGACCATAATGGAGCACGGGCTGCATACACCAACCAAGCTCATCCTGGTTAAAATGTTACCGTCTGAGTTACTGACCCGTCAACTCACATGGTGGCACCAGATTTAGGCTCCTTTCAAATGGTCACTGGTGAGAAGCTGAAATCACACAGTGGCAGGAAGACAGCTGTAAATCCCTGTTCAGAGGGACTTTCCATATTTTTGGGAGGCTGTAAGCAGCAGATGTCCATAAAGGGGCATGAAAGCACCCCAGAGCATCAGTGGCAGTCTCTGAGACCCTTTGTTTTTTTGGGTGGGGAGGGGGTATGAGGGGACTTGTAGAGGGCAAAGTGCTTATCAGGTAGCAGTACATATAAGGCCCTGTACCCTCCAAAGCACTGCCCCCTCCTCACACTGAAATTGTTTTGCAGCTTGGCAGGTCTAGATTTAGTCCATTAGGCCCTAATCCACTACAGCAGTACACTTCTAAAAGCCCCAGGACCTCGGTTGAGATACTTAGAGACTCATAGGCTGTCAGGTAAAAGCCAACAGTATGGTCCAGTTGCCACTGGGAAGCTGCATACTTCCAGGTAAAGTCTTATTGTAGTCATTGTACCCCTTCAGGTTGAAAAGGGGGTCGGACTTATTTCAATTCAAGTTTACATCCAACCCGTGGGTACAAAAGGGAGGTTCCAGTCCTTTAGGGCTCTTCTTCATGTCCTAGATAGATCTAGTCCTCTTCGGATCGTCTGTAAGTCCAGCCCTGGCAACAAAAGGGAGGGTCCATTCCTTTAGGGCTCTTCTTCTGGTCATAAATAGGTCTAGTCCTCTTCGGATCTTCTGTAGGTCCAGCCAGTATTCTGAAGTGGGTGCCTGGAGGTGCCAATGTATGTCTGGTACTAGTTAGCTGCTGAGAATGACTCCTTGGACACACCCTAAACAATGAGGTAAAGGTTTCATGGGCCAGCTATACTCACTTTCAGTCATCAGCCACACTAAACTTGGGCTCTAAGGGCAGAGTGGGTGTGTGGGTAGTGTATTATGGCGATAGTGGCATTTTCTCATTTCTAACACTAATCTCAGGTTAAGGTAGCCACTGTATCCACAACAAACCCAGAAACAGAAAGTGAGTAGGACAAAAGCAGATTCCTTCAGCAAACAGACATTGTATCCACAAGAATTATCTTGGCATCCTGTTCTCTCCCCTTTCATATGAGCCCCAATGGTTTTAAACACAAGTACAGGCGGGCTATTTGGTCAAAAGCAGAGCCCTTTAGCAACCAGACTGAATTTACAACAACTGGCTTGGCATCCTGTTCTCTTCCCTTTCAAGTATGCATCAACTGTTATTTCTAAGCCTTATAGACCCATCAAAAATACGAATTGGCACGGTTAAGTCATAAGGATGACCGCAGCCGGCACTCTGCATATTCTGTGAAGTTCAGAGGTGTCATTTCTGCTTTTTAAGTAAGCTTTTGTTTGTTCCTGGGTGGCCAGCCACACCTATTCAAAGTTAGTTACTAGCTGGGGGAAGGTAAAGAGCCAAATGCAAATTAGCTCTAGGATCTTCAGATGGGGGACAGGTAACTTTCTAAAAGTAACTTTTCCCCAATATATATTAAAGATTTGACTTCACCATTGAATTGCATTTCTAATAACTATTGAACGGAATATGTTATCTACCCTGTAAGCATCTGTTTGTGGCATGTAGCGCTGTAGATTCACATGCTCTGCATAGTCCTGCCATCTAATGTTGGGTCTGGAGTTGTGCAAATAGTTTTTCTTCAAAGAAGTATTTTGAGTCACGAAGTCAGGTGACCTCCTCCTCTCTGTGATATTGCGCATGGGCATCAATTCCAAGGAGTGTAAGGTATGCTTAAGTATTGCAATGACCGTGCTAAATGTAAATGTATAATGTCACTGCAAAGGCTACAGGCATCCAGGGAAGAAGGAGGACACAAGTTAATTTACAGAACTACATGCCACGAATAGATACTTACATGGAAAGTAACATATTCCATTTGATAGTATGTGTGGCTGTAGTTACACATGCTCTGCATACACTGTAAAGCAGTCCCTCCTTAGAAGCGTTGACTGGCCTGTGGGAGTTGCAGTAGTCTGAAAGTACAAGTTACTTACCTTCAGTATCAAATAGCTGGTTGAGACGTATTCTAGTTGCAGATTCATTACCTTAGAATTTCCCCCAGGTGTCAGATTGGACCTGGAGATTTTTCTTTGAGCAATACCATTGTGCGTCAGTAGGTGGCATCGGTCGGCGTCGTAGTCACCTTGATGACATCAGGAGTAGTAAATAGATGCCGCCTTCGTGCAGTGACATCAGTTTCTTTTAACGACTTTCACGCCAAAGCGCAGAGCCGCTAAGAACACTGAGATTGGTGTGCCAGTGCTAAGAACCTGAAGGGGGAATTCTTGTCCCTAGAAATCAGTTCGCAAGCCGGGAGGATGGGCAGGCGGTAAGGAATCTGCAACTAAAATATGTCTCTACCAGATATTTCATTACCGAAGGTAAGTAACTTGTACATCTGATAAAGACTTCTAGTTGCAGATTCCTTACCTTAAGATAGATACCAAAGCAATGCCATCCTCGGAGGTGTGCTGCAAACCAATATCATACTAGGAAGTCCTGCAGGACCGAATGACCAAAGTAGCCGTCCTGACGGACCTGACAGTCCAGACAGTAGTATTTAGCAAATATGTGCAGGGACGCCCACGTAACTGCCTGGCAGATATCCATGACAGGAACTCCGCATGCTAACGCAGTGGAAGCAGCAGTTGCTCTGGTGGAATGGGCACGCAAGCCCTCAGGGAGTTGCTTCTTGGCCAGAGGGTAGCACATTTTGATGCAAAGAAGTACCCATTGAGAGATGGTAAATTTTTGCATTGCCTTCCCTTTTTTCGCACCCACATACCCGACAAAGAGTTGATCGTCCACCCAGAAATCTTTAGTACGATTGAGATAGAACGCCAATGCTCTTTTTGGGTCCAGACAGTGGAGTCTCTCCTCATCAGAAGGATGTAGGGGTGCGTAGAAAGTAGGCAGGGTGATGGACTGGCCTACATGAAATGGCGTAACCACATTTGGAAGGAAGGAAGCTTTAGTGCGCAACAGAGTGCACAGACAAGTATGGAAGTTTAGACGAAAGGGCTTGAAGCTGACTCACCCTACGAACAGAGGGGAAGGCAACAAAAAAGACAGTTTTAAATGTGAGGAGCTGTAAGGGACAATTGTGTATCAGCTCAAAGGGAGTACACATTAAATAAGTAAGGACAAGATTGAGGTCCCACTGAGGCATGATAAATGGAGTGGGAGGAAATAAATGAGTGAGGCCTTCTAGGAATCTACTCACAATAGGAGATTCAAAAAGTGAGGACTGGTCAGGTAACCTAAGGAAAGCCGAAATGGCAGATAAATACCCTTTAAGGATGGCCAAAGCAGAGCCCTGCTGGGTCAAAGAAAGAATGAACAGAAGAACCTCAGATAGAGGGGCAGAGAGGGGATCAACAGATTTGCTGGTGCACCATGCCACAAATTCATTCCAACTACAGGCATATACAGTTTTGGTGGAGGGACGCCTGGCTGCCAAGATAACATCGCAGACTTCGGGTGGAAGATCAAAAGTCATCAACTGTCGCTGCTCAATCTCCACACATAAAGGCGGAGTTGGACAGATTCGGGTGAAGAACCGTCCCCTGTTGCTGTGACAGAAGATCCTCCTGAAGAGGCAGTCTGAGTGGATGATCCATAGACACGCTCAATAGCTCTGGATACCAATCTCTCCGTGCCAGGTTCGGAGCCATCAAGATGACTTGGGCCCCAACGTTCCTGATCTTCTTGAGAACTCTGGGCAGAAAGGCGTAAATGAGGCTGGAGTTCCACTCAAGACGAAAAGCATCTCCGAGCGAGTGCCACCTTGGAAACTCCAATGCGCAAAACAGCTGACATTGCGCATTCTCTGCAGAGGCGAACAGATCAAACCAAGGCTCTTCCCACTGCTGAAAGAGACCTTGCGCCACCTCCAGATGGAGACACCATGCATGAACAGCTGTGCATCGACAGCTGGGTTTGTCCGCTCTGAAGTTAAGAGAACCCACCAGATGTTGAACCACCAGGGTAATGCCTTGATGTTCCAGCCATGTCCAGAGGTGTAGTGCCTCCTGACAAAGTGTCCAGGACCCTACTCCACCCTGTTTGTTGCAGTACCACACGGCGGTAGTATTGTCTGTGAGCACTTGCATCACTTCCCCTTTGAGAGAGGGAAGAAATGCTTTCAATGCAAGCCTGATCGGCCGGAGCTCCAAAAGATATATATGGAGTCCAGACTCCACCGGAGACCAGAGGCCTCTGATCTCCGCCTCTCAAATGTGGCCGCCCCAACCCAGAAGTGACGCATCTGTCACTATAGATAGATCTGGTTGGGGAAGGGAGAGGGATCGGCTGTGGACCTAATGCAGATTCAAAACCCACCACTGCATGTCTTGCGCAGTCCCCTCCGAGATCTGGACAATGTCGGAGAGATTTCCCTGATGCTGTTCCCACTAGAACTTCAAGCCCCACTGCAGAGCCCACATATGCCATCTGGCATGTGTTACTACCAGGATGCAGGAGGCCATGAGGCCCAGCAGCCTCACAGTCAGTCTCATCGAAACTCAAGACAGAGGCTGAAAGATCGGAATCATAGCCTGAATGTCTTGGACTCGCTTTTTGGGAGAATAAGCCCTAAACTGCACTGTGTCCAGAACAGCTTCGATGAAGGGGAGCATCTGAGAGAGAGTCAGGTGTGACTTTGGCATGTTCATAGTGAACCCCAGCGTGTGCAGGAGGTTCGTTTTAGGCTGAAGGTGGGAGACGACTTTCTGGGGCGAGACTGCCTTCAACAGCCAGTCGTCGAGGTAGGGGAAGACTGATACTCCTAACCTGGGCAGATGAGCTGCAACCACCTCCATCACTTTTGTGAACACCGAGGGGCTCTGGTAAGGCAGAAGGGAAGCACGGTAAATGGAAAGTGCTCGTGACCTACCATGAATCGTAGGTAAAGTCTGTGGGAAGGCAGGATGGGGATGTGGAAATAAGCGTCCTGCAAGTCCAGCGCTACCATCCAGTCTCCTGGGTCCAAGGCAGACAGAACATAAGCCAGGGTGAGCATTTTGAATTTCTCCTTCTTGGGGAAGTGGTTTAGGTTCCAAAGAACTAGGATAGGACGTAAGCCCTTGTCCTTTTTCGGCACCATAAAGTAGCAGGAATAACAACCACAACCTACTTCGGGCACAGGGACCTTTTCTATAGTTCCCTTGGCTAAGAGAGCTGCGAATTCCTGGCGGAGAAGCGCCAAATGATCCTCTGGGAGGTAGCTGAAGGATGGAGGAATGGCTGGTGGAGCAGATTCGAAAGGGAGGGAGTAGCCCTCTCGAACTATCTGCAAACCCCACCTGTCCGTAATGATGGATTCCCAGTGGGGAAGGTGATGGCGAATCCTGCCGCCAACTAGATGGGAGTGAGGGACAGACTAGGAGGGTTTGGAGGCTGCAGCAGGGGGAGAGGATGACTGGGCAGACCTCTGGTTCCCTGTCCTACACTCACATGGGATTCCTCTTCCATGGCCACGCAGCGGCTGGACAGAATGGGTGGCATGGTGGCTAGGCGGAGGACGCAACAGGGAGCCCCTTCTGTGGCCACAAACGGGGCGAAAAGCAGACTGCGGGGGCGAGGGGCAAAGGAAAGACCAAGGGACCGAGCCAAAGCCCAGGAATCCTTGAATCTCTCCAAGGCCGAGTCCGCTTTGTCTCTAAAGAGACGGGAGCCATCAAAGGACATGTCCATGAGGGACTGTTGGAAATCCCCAGAAAAAACAGAGGTACTCAACCAGGCGTGGTGTCTCAAGGCCACCATCGTAGCAAACAATCTGCCCAGAGAGTGGGTCCTATCCAGCCCACAACCGATTGTGACCTTCGCCGCATCTCTCCCATCGTTCACAGCTTGGTAGAAGATAGCACGGGTCTCCTCCGGTACCTACCTCATGACTTGCGCAACCGTATCCCACAAAGAGTGGGTATAGCTGCCCAAAAGGCATGCAGTGTTCACAGACCGCAGCGCGAGACTGGAGGAAGAAAAAACTTCTTACCAAATTGTTCCAGGGTTTCTGATTCCCTATCTGGGGATGCGGGAGGCAATGTGCCTGAAGAAGAGGAAGCCTGGATGACAAGACTCTCAGGCGTGGGTGTTGAGACAGGAATTTAGGGTTGTTCGGAGCAGGCCGATGGTGTGCGATAGTCCTATTCACAGTAGCCCCTGTGTTGGGTTTGGACCAAGTACCCAAAAGGACATCGGTGAGGGCTTCATTGAACGGCAAAAGGGGTACGGATGTGGAAGCCCCTGGCTGAAGCACCTCCGTCAGGATATTGGGCCTGACCTCTACAGTAGGAAGCTCAAGGCCAAGGACCTTAGCTGCCCTACTGACCATCATACCATAAGTTGCTCCCTTCGCCGAAGCCACGGTAGGAGACAGCATGCCAGCATCTGGAGAACTATCCAGACCACTGGGGTCGCCCAATTTCTGTGCCAAGTCCAAAGGTGGGTCATCCTGGTATTCATAAGGGTCCAGGGACCCCTCCAATCCTTCCCTGAATTCGTACCCATAGGAAAAAGGGTCAGAATCCAACCTCCAAGTCGTCGGGTATAAGGATCAGGTCGACGTCTATGGTGAACACTACCGACGTCGGGAACATCGACAATCGACCCGGAGCCGGGGAAGGTCTCAATGGTGCGACTTGCACCGGTGCGGATCCACGAGCAGATCCAGAGGGGACCTCAGTTGCCGGAGCCGAACCCGCCGGCGAGGAACCCGGAGGCCCCTCAACTGAACCCCTTGGGCCCGAAGGCGCCGTATCGGGGTCGTTCCACCCAAAGATGAGGCACATGGCCTCATAGAATTCTTTAAGTTGGGTGGGGGTCGCACCGGCTCCGGGAAACTTGGGAAGCACAGAGTGGACCCAGACGCAGGCTCTGAGGATGGAGGCCTTGAGTGTCGACGCTCCTCCAGCATCGCATCAGCCGAGCAACGGTGCAAAGTCAGAGACTTCTTTTTCTTAACTGCACCCCAAGATTTTGAAGAAGATGAGTGGTGATAGCTCCATGAACGGTCTTGAGACCTTCCTCTCGATCAAAACCAGGGCTTACGCAGAGGCGAGTGCTAGGTCGCCATGAGTTTTAGGGACCGCTTCCTCAAGGCCTTTGGGTACATGGGCCGGCACTCAGAGCACGACTTCAGGTCGTGGTCACACTCAAGACACCACAAACAAACCTGATGCAGATCAGTCACCGACATCACGCGGTGACAGTCCCCACATGGCTTGTAACCGGCCTTTGGAGACATCCTCGATGGTCAAAGAGACCAGGGTAGCTCCCTCCTCATAAGCACGTGGCGCGAAAAGAAAAGAACTGACGTCACTGCGCAAAGGCAGCGTCTATGTACTACTCCCGACCTCATCACTGCGACTACAACGCCAACAACGCCTGTGTAGTCGACCAATGCCACCTACCGACGCGCAAGGGTGTGGCTCGAAGAAAAATCTCCAGATCCAGTCTGATGCCTGGGGAAATTCTAAGGTAAGGAATCTGCAACTAGAAGTCTCTAGCAAATAAGGGTATGTAGCACTGCCTAACCTACACTGGCTTGTTGGTCTGCTAAAAAAATCCACACAGTGGTGAATGTACCTGCCTTACAAATATCAGTTATGGGAATATTTCCAAGAAAGGAAATAGTAGCTCTCATTTTACAAGTGGAGTATGATCTGGGAGAAACAGGTAAAGGTCTTTTGGCTTTAATGTAGCAAGTGTGAATACATTTGACGACAGTGATGTAGTTCTGAAGTTCTGATTCTTGTCTTTCTGAAATGTGCTTCTCAGAAGGACTGAATAAAAGATTAGTGCATAATGCTATCCCTCCTTTTCTTCAATAAAACCGCAATTCTATGTACTGTAAAACCTTGTAGAATTGACATTTTACGGCAAGACAGGATTCTGGTATTACCCATGTTCAAAGTTCCTCAAAACAAAACGTGAAACATGCTGTACAGGTCTAAAATAAAACTTCCTGAAGGTTTCCATATTCAACCAATCAGCTGCTCTTAATATATCTTCAAGTCTCCCTCTGGACATAAGTGTCTTATTTGCCATAGCACCGTTGACTAAATGTGCCTTAAATTCTTCCAATCTCACCAGCCTTCATCACAAACTTCACCCACCTAGCACTCGTTTCTCTAGCATTCCTGACTTGTACTCTTTCAAACACCTTACGACACACAACTTAGAAGTTGCATTCAAACTTGGATAGAAAACAGAAGTTGTCATTGTTTTTGTCCTCATCTAATTCTCAAATAATATCCTTGTAGGCTGAACAAACCTATTTTAAATATTCAATGTGCGAAAATCTGAAACTTTCTTGAAACAAATTAAACACAGTAAAGTTGCCTATTTCCACTTTAATTGCTTCGCTCACGCACACTTGGCCATTGCTGAAACATATGCAAACCTAAGTCCACATCCCTGAAAGACTTGTACCTAGGTTCCAGGGGCTTTTGTAATCTAATTTATTTCATAATTCTACAAACCAAAGGTTGCCTACCTATTGAAACACCCTGAACCGAAGAATGACCACCTGCCACCACTGATCTGTGACAATAGAGCATTTTACATGATAAACCCCTATCAAACAAACCTGAAAGAACATTCACCACTTCTATCTCATCAGCTTCCACAAAATGCAAATCTCTTTGCAAGTATCAACATAACCAAACTCTCCGATGCCTCTTCTTGATTCCTGTATGTCCAGGACTCATCAAGAACCCAGAAGTCATTGACAAAAGATCTGAGAATCGTCCTGAACCCCTGCAATCTTCCAAACTAGAAGGTTCAATAAACTGCCTCTACCGAAGGATGCTCTCCTTCTGCCCCTTTCAAAAGACCTTTGCACAATCTGATTAAAAAAGAAACTCCATACTGTAGGACACCAGAGTTGTGTCCTCCAAAAAGGAGTTACTCGAACAATTTGACACTTATGTCACCTGCATTGCAACAGCACCCTCTGTGTCACTTAGAACAGTGGAAATGCATACCCCCATGCCTGTCCAATCCTGTACAAACATATCCACTGCAAAAGCACTTGGATCTGACCGTCAGACGCAACGCAAAGAGATCTACTTCCAAAGGTACAATACATTCTGAATCTTCCTGAAATACCTCGGCTGTAACTTCCGATCTCTAAAATTTGTTATTTACCTTGAATTCCAAACTGCCACCACATTGCGTACTCCAGGAAAGTACTGTACTTTCAATGCAATGTTGTGCTCCAAACAAAACTTCTACAACTCTTTTGTCAGACCTGTTAACTTCTTGGATCTGCTGCCCCCTAGCCTGTTGATTTAGGTGACTGGAGAAATGTTGTCAATTTTCAATAAAACTGAAGTACCTTGGTAATTGCCCCTTGAAACTTTCGAAGGGTGAAAATCTCTGCTCTCAATTCCAAAAATTGATATGCTCCTCGTTTTCCAACAAATTCCAGACTCCACTGGTCTCCTGAATTGAACACTGAGCTCCCCAACCTGCGAAGCTGGCATCAGTTTCCAAAACATACTCTGGAAACATTCCAAAAAATCGTTTGACCATCCCACGATTCCAAATTTTCCATCCACCAATGTAATTCTATCCCTTCTACACTTAACTTTATATTGACCTTTTGCCAATCTTGCCTTCCTTAATCTCTGTAAAGCCCTGTAATGTAAAGGTCCTGGAAAAATTGGTTGGATCGAGGACGATAGGAGACCAATCACATGAGCTAGATCTCTCAAACTCACATCCTCCTTCAACTCATGCTAGACTTCTTCCCTTATGTTCTTTATGGGAAGCTGTAACTGACACTTTGTTGTATCTACTACAAACCCAGGAAACGCCATACTTTGACTTGGAACTAGAACAGATTTTCCACATTCACTATGAAACCTAGCTTCACTAGCAAATCTTTCATCATAGCCAAATGAATCAATAACTCATCCTGACTGATTTATGATCAAATTATCACCCAGATATATTATCAACCTGACTCCTTTTTCTCTCAAAAAATCCATGCCACAGGACATAATACCTTTGTGAAACACCATGGTGGTGATGACAATCCGAAGCAAAGGCAATGAAACTGATACAGGTCTCCTTTCCACCTGGATGGTAGAAACCTCTGACTTCTCCCATCTATTGGTATCATAAAGTAAGCATCCTTGAGATCCATATTTACTAACCAGTCCTTCTCCTACAAAATGTATCTTAAAAGATGAAATCCCTCCTTCTTGAAATTCCTGTAACAAACCTCTTAAACTTTTGACAGGCCTCCAACCTTTGTCCTGTTTCTCTGTTACGAACAGGGTACTGAAAAGCCCTATAACTTTGTCTTTCACTTCTATTATAGCTCTTTTTTCAAACATTTGTCTCACTTTCTCTGATACTACCCTCCCCTTGATCTTTCTGAAAAGATAGTTCCCTTGGTTTTCGTACCTGTATTGGTTCTGAATCAAAATCTATCTGATAACCTAAAGTTGTCTACAACATGCAGGGATCTATTGTCATCTCCTTCCACTGAGAGAGAGAGAAACTTTATTTGCATGATTAATTAAAACTTTTGCAATTACACAGTACATAAGAATTATTATAATTACTACAAAACTAAAAATGACATATACATATTTAAGAGCCATTAGACTTCACTACATCTATTGTCACACAATTACCTAAAACTCCCTTGCGCTAAAATCAGTATAAATCAAAGAGCATGATGCATGTTCTATAATGCTATGTGATTTCTATGTAAATTGTAGAGCGCAAACTCCTTGCGGTGCATAGTTATAACACGTTACCGAAAGTTCTGTGAGTCTACTAAGATTATAAGTTCACAGCAAGATGATTATTAAAAGGAGTTGTGTGACTAGAGGCTACTATGTATGTGAGATATAAAGTGCCTGCGGAACATAGGTGCAAATTGTTTCTTACGTTAATGCTGACCCTTGTGCCTAAGGAGAAGTGTAATGAAATACACAGATAAATCGAAAAAAGGATATCTAAAAGTGCTGTAAAAATTAAAAATTTAAATACAAATGCCCTGGAACGCAGTGGCCTCCTCCGCTCAGCGCCTGCCCTTATGACAGTGACCAGTACAACAAACAATTGTCCTCCATTAAAGCTAATTGAGGTCATCATTTCGGGGGATGCGTCAGCCACTTTGTTAGTAATGTAGTTTTTTGGTGCTACGCCCCCTCTTTAGTTTCTAAGCCTCTATGGGCCTGTGTTGGCAGTAGATTTTTCCTCATATTAGTAAGAAATGTCCCTAGACGAGCCAGCCCCATAGGAATCTCGGTAGTGAATATGTATTTAGTAGCTTCTTTACATGACCGTAGGCCGGGCTTCAGGAAAAGGGGTGTTAAAAGTCGGCATCTCTCTGAGGCCAGTCCCAGTCAACAGCATATTAAATGACTGAGAGATTCAATATGATAGTTAGAAAGAATGTATTGCTGAGAGGGACCCTGCTTTGACTTCCAACTACATCTAAATTCCCAGGCAGGTAGTTAGAAGCCGCATGTGTAAGATGCCCTGAAAAGTTTGAACACCCAGGGCTGCTTTCATATACGGCTGGAGGTTGTTCTTGAAAATATTTCAACCTTCCTCCCACCTTTTGATGGATAGAACTAAAATTGGTCCTCATACTCAACTTGTCCTGAGTTTGTGGAATGTCGTCGTCTTCCATGTGAGGTACTACTCCTGCTACCCTTCCCTCTTTGGGAGTAGAATCCTGAATATTGTCCAGAATAACCTGCTCACCTGCCATGCAATACAAAGCTTTCTAAACCATGGGACTTCTAATGTCTTCAGCTGAGAGGGTCCCCTTGCCTCCAAACCCTTCCATAAAAACTGCTACCAGAAAAAAAACTTCCACATGGAGGTCTGTGCTTTATCTGGGCTGGTGTGCTCATATTTGCTAATGCTCTTTACCACACCTTCACTGAAAATCAGGCCTTTGGCATCCTCATTGCTTTCCCTTTACACACAACTCACCAAGCTTGGGATTAATATGCATTAAAATTGTTTTCCTGTGTTCAGCTAGAATTCTAGCAATAGCATTTCCTAACAGACAAATCACCCTCTGGCACCATCCTCTCCAAAGATATATATTCAAATCTTTGCCTTTGAAATAGCCCTCCTCAATTAGATCCAACATTGTAGCCAAAGGACCAAGAACAAACAGTACTCGGTCCCGGCAATGTTTGAGATTTTCCTACCTTTCCTAGGGTTCCTGCCCATCTTAAAGAAATATGTAATTAATTCCAGATCAATATTAGGTGTAAGTGTAACTTTATCATCAATCACTGGACGTAGGCATTTCACTCGCAAACATTTCTTTCCTCTCTGTCCAACGGCTTTCTAATCCAGTGCTTAATATTTTCTGCTACATGCTCTAATGGACAACATTCTTTCCTCCCAGGATGACGAATGTCTTTGGAGTCAAAAAGCTTCTCCCCCAGAGGATCAACAACAATCTTTCTAGCCTTTTCTTTCACTTTAAGTACACCAATCAACCCATTCTCCAAACCATCCTTATAATCAACGTTTAAAATATATTTGTCTAAATCTTGATGTCCGTCTACATCATCATTTTCATTGCAATGCTTGATTGTCCATCCTGTGTGTTGCTAAGGACATCCAGTCTCTTTGAGCCGCTTAAGACTACTTTCTGTGAACACCTTGGGTCTGCTTTCCTTACATACGCATCCTTAAAATGTGTCCTCTTCTTTAGGCATTTTCCATCTGGACCCCTAATAGTCACTTCCTGACCTTCTGACATCGTAAAATATTCCTCATCTTCCTTACCTTTATGAGGGTGCTCATTACTGATAACATCTTTTACCGTCTTAAACTACAAATTTTCATTCTTGAGACACAATCTTCCTATCTCCTCCTGACAACTCCTCAGAGGTCTTATATGTCATTTTAATAAGTAAAGCCTCTTCTCCCTTTTTTTAAATAGTCCTACCAATAAGAAAATATAAAATACCCTAAATGTTAACTCCACATAACTAAGTACTCTATAAATCTTCACAAAGGTACTCTTGATTGAGTACAAAATACTGCCACACTCGTGTATAAATCTTGATTAACAGGTGAGCTGCTCCACAGACTCTGCTCCTCATGTGGTCTCACTATGCAACAATCTCTTCAGGGAGATTGTTGCTAGGACACTAGATGCCTCACCCAGTGGGCGCACACTGAAATGCCTGCTCTCCATTAAAAGTAGATATTACGCAAAAACACTTGTGCCTCAAAACAAGCCCAATTTCCTTGTGAAACAGGATGCAGCATCTCTCATTTTAAAATGGAGATGCTCGCTAACACAAATATGCAACAGGAATGCCAAGAAACCCTGAAGTGGCACCCACCTCACTACACAGCACCATTTTAAAAATGCTTGAGCATTCCCCAAAACTCCCCTGCAGAATGCGACCCGCCAAAAGAGGTACACCTCAACAGTATATACCTGAAGTTACTTAAAAGCCATAATACAATTAGAAAATTACAGTTAAGTTTAAAACTCAAAATAATGTATTTAAAAGAAAAAATACTTACCATCCTTAAAACAAAAAACCTAGAAAATAACTATGCTCATAAATTGGGTTGTCAAGTAAACCTACTCACATTAGGACAAACCCATATGCTTACAACAATGAATGTCATACAAAAACATACATCAAGCAATACTTATCTGCTCAGAAGCAGCAAACAAAAAAGGGAGAACATGGTGGATGGAGGTGTATATATGGACTTGAGTGTCCTCTTCATTGTAATGTAGTTTTGAAGTTCTGATGCTTGTCTCTTTGAAGTGTGCTGCTAAGAAGGAATGATTAAAATGTTAATGCATAATGCTAGCCTCCTGACAGACCATATAATAGGCGTCTTTTAGTTCTAATGTTGCCATAAAGGCGCCCTGTTGCAGAAGCGGAATGACATCTGTAGCGTGACCATATGAAGTGTTCTGATAAGACATATTTGTTTAGAGGTCTGAGATCTAAGATTGGTCTTGGAGATCCATCTTTTTTGGGGATCAAGAAGTATAAGGAGTATATTACTGAGCCTTGATGTTGAAGAGGAATAGGTTCAATGGCCTCTCTGAGAAGAAGGCTTTGGATTCTTGCTTGAGAAGTGTTTTATGTAAGTGCTGGGTGGATAGTATCTCCTGCATTTCGAGGCTCACCTCAATTTCAGAGCCATCTTCTTGCAAAGGCCTCCTCTTCTTCGGCAGTCAGCTCTCCCTGTACATGTTCTGTGCCGAAGAGACTGGGAGTGTCTTCGGAGGCCTTTTGCAACAATTAGAGCCTTCGAGCCCTTTGGTCCCAAAGGGTCTTCTTGGAACAGAACGATTTGCAGGCGTCACAGTTGATCTCTTTATGTTTGGATGAATGATAGAGGTTGCACATGAGGTATTGATTGGTGTGCGGGTATTTTGCATGGCAACGTGGGCATAATCTGAAGAATGTATGTTTCATCAGTAACACATTCTCAATTAAGCCAGTGACACGCAGGAAGATAATCCAAACTGGGTGGTGCCCCAAGGTCAAAGGAGCCCGAACTGAAAAATTGAAGAGAATCGCAGAAGTGGAAAAGCGCTATCAAAGACAATACTGTTGAGGGCAGTAAAGAAACAGAAGTATCATACCAAATGAAGTCAAAAACACAGAGTGGAGGCACACATGTCTGAACCAGACAGCAGAGAGAAAACAATATAACAATGGAGTTGATGCCCATGGGCGATATCACTGAGAGGACTCGAAAAACGTCTTCGAAGAACAACATCTTACACAACTATGGACCCAACACTAGATGGCTGTATGCAGAGCATGTGTATCTACAGCCACACATGCCATCAAGCATAGTTGTTTATTTATTTTTCTAGTTGGTTCAGTTCTCGAAGAACAAGTAACTTACCTTCGGTAACACTTTTTCTGGTGGATACAGTATCTACCTGTGGAGTATTCAAAAGGTGAGGAATGCACAGGTAGATGTATCCATCAGAAAAAAAGCATTAGTATTTTAATCTGTACTCTGGTTTTTTACATAAGGCAGCTAGGCCTGCCATAGTGCAAATAGCTTTTGGGAGCCAAGGACAAGTTGACATTACAACTTTACATGTCCTACTTTTAGACTACAGTTCTTTCACCCAGTCTGGAATACCATCACAGCAGACAAATGGGTACCTTGCACCTTGCCTTGTGGGCTAAAAAGCCTACACAGTAGTGACATATTTAAAAAGGAAAAGAGTTTACCTCCTAAATGGGGCTAACTTTGCCCAGGTCGCAGAGCTCATTTTGCACTGTAACAATCAGGCTACAGTGGTAGGCCTGAAGCAAAGATTGCACAGCTCCTGTAGTGGATGGCACAAATCGTCCTGCAGTCCAATAGTGGCATTTATCTTCTAATCCCAGAGTACCCCTTGTACAATATAGGGGCTTATACGCAGGTTTAATAAACCAATAAGCATATGCAAATTCAACTATATTAAAAGGAGAACACAGGTATTTTACTACTGGATATCAGGAGTGAAGAACACAAGTTCTAAAGCTGCAAAGAATATAGCATCCAATAAAAGGTGGAAAATTCTGGATGGCCAAGTGAAAAAGGCAGATTTCTAACAACGTTGGCCCCAGCCAAGAGCTAAGGTTGACTAATTAATATTTTGATGGACTACCCTGCTCAAGCACAAAGAGGATGTAGCACAGGGGTCAGAGCGACCACCTCTGGAGCTGGGGAGTCCGTGTTCGAGTCTCGGTGTTGGTGCAAAGTCCTGTGATTCTGGGCAAATCACTATCCCCCCATGCCCATGGACAGCACCTGGATATCCTCACAGGTGATAAGCCGCCCAATATAAATCTACACATTTCTTTTCAAGCAACAGAACATGGACATTTTGCCACTTCTGTAGCGGCTTATCCGTTCTTTGCCCCTCTGATACTACCTGTCCTCCTCTGTCAACACATTCCCAAGTAACTAGCCTGTACCTAGAGAGCCCTTTTCAAAACCTGCAGACCACAGCAGTGAGACGACTAAACAAAATTGTTACTTACCAGTAGGAGCAGTTTTGCAGCCTGAAGAGTTTTCTGGATTCACATGGTGTGCATTATTCCGCCATCTAGTGATTGGGTCCATGGTGGTCCTTTTTTTTTTTCTTCTTGGGTGTCGTTGACCACCCTTTGGTACTTGGTCCCTCCCCTGCATGATGTCAGACAGAGCCCCGGACACTCCTGTGCATGGCAGCCATCTTCAGATTCTTTTTCCGTTCTTCTCTTTTTTTTTTTTTTCTTTTTCTCGCTTGCTTTATGTACCTAGGACCTCCTTCCCACCTGTTTGTCCCGCTTTCATTTCCAGGGAGGTGGGTGGGTCGTATGTGAATTCAGAAAATTCTTCAGGCTTCAAAACTATTCACTTTGCAGCATGAATCATTTTCTGGATTAACATGCTGTGCATTAGATTATGTAGAGGTTTCCCCTTCCCTGAGTTGATTGAGGTGAAATGATGAGCTTACAAACAGATGCTGTAGTACATTTTATCCCACTTGAGCTTCTTTATACATTTGGATTTCCACACAATAATGCTTTGTGAATGTGTGTGGGGATGAACATGTTGCTGCTACACAGATAGTCCTTGGGCACATTTACCATGAAAGCTAGTGTTGCGATATTTTTCCCTGTGGAGTGTTCTTTAGGGCAGTGAGGTAGGCTTTTGCCACCCGATGTGCAGCTTGTTTGTATTGTCTCCACAATCAATTGTGCAATAGTTCCCTTTGTGACGTGTGACCCCCTTACTGGATTTGGCATATGAAACAAAAAGTTGGTTCCCCTTATGTAACTGTTTGGTCTCCTCTAGGTAATGGTGCTCTTCTCACATCAAGGGTGTGTAATATCCTTTCCAATTGTGTCTGTGGATTCTTAAAGAAAACCAGCAACTGAATGATTTGGTTGACATGGAATTTGCTCACCACCTTAGGGAGAAATTGAGGATTCATTCTGGGGACTGCTTTGTCCTTGTGAATCTGCCTGTATGGTTCCTGTATTGTTAGCGCTTGAATCTTGTTTACTCTTTGTAGCAATGTGACTTCTACCAGAAAGGCATTTTTTAACATGGTGATCCAGAGTTCTGCTTTGTGCACAGGTTCAAATAGTCTTGCCATCAACTGTGTCAATTCTGTGTTCAAGCTCCACATTGTGACTGTTGCCTTCCTTGGGAGGGGTGGGGGTGATCCTTTTGGATCCCTTCAGGAACCTGTTTATAACAGGTGCTATGAAGAACATCTTACAAAAAGATCCCCGGGGTAGGCCAGGATTGCTGCCAAGTATACCTTGAGAGAAGAGTAGTTGATTCTGCTGCCTAGTAAGTGTGTGAGATAGGTCATTACAGTTTCCTGTCTAGATATTGTCTCTAAGGTGTTCTTTGTGCACCATAGTAGGTATCTTTTCCATTTTGATGCATAGCATTTTCTTGTCTTTGGCATTCTAGCCTCCTTTAGTATTTCCATAGTCCTAGGTGGTAGGTTTAGGTATCCGCATTCTATGTATTTAGGAGCCATGCTGTTAGATTGAGTGTTGCTGGTTCCGGGTGGAACACTTGTCTCCTCTGCATTGTGAGTAGGTCCTGTTCTTCTTTGCTCTTAATCATTTGTCCCTTGGACATCTCTAGTAGGTTTGAATACCATGCATGTGTGGCCCATTGTGGTGCTATTAGGATGAGTTTCGTCCCTGGTTGCCTGGCCTTCTCCAGCACTCTTGCTATTAGGGGAATTGAAGGAAAGGCATAGGCAAATCTCCCTGACCAGTTTAGTGACCGGCATTTCCCTCTGATTGGTGGTGTGGAAACCTGGAGTGGAAGAGTTGGCATTTGTTGTTCTCTGCTGACATGAACAAGTCGATTGTTGGTGTGCCCCAAAACCTGAAGATTTTTTCTAGACTCTTTTGTATTATCTCCCATTCGTGTGTACTGCTTTCCTGTCGGCCTAATCGGTATGCCTCTATGTGGTCCTTCCATAGTAGGTGGACTGTTTGTAAGTTGATCCCTTGTGGTATCACCCATTTCCATATTTCTTGGGCTAGTTTTCTTAGAACATTGTATTTGTATTGTCTGTTTGGGTTAGTATAGTTTTCCCTGATACCTGTGTTTGAAAGGCTTTCAGGGATAGTAACACTCTTCATCTCTAGGAAATTGATGTGTTCTATAACATCTGTCTTACTCCAATGACATCAAATTTTCAAGTTGTTTGTGTGCTCACCCCACCCCCTGTGAGATGCGTCTGTTGTGATGGTCACCGATGGAGTTGTCATTTTGAAAGGTCTCCCCTTGGTTATGTTTTTGAATACCCACCTCTGTATTTCCTTCTGTATTCTCTCTGTTACAACCAGTAGATGCTCCCAACTTCTGGTGGTTTGTGACCAGTTGTTGCCTGTCCATTCCAGGAATGGTCACATGTAGAGTCTCACATAGTTTATGAGGGGGATGCATGATGCCATCATGCCCATTAGTTTCATGACTGTTCTCACTGTCAGAGATCGCCCTTTCTGGTAAAGGCGAGTTTGCTCTGTCATTGCCTGTATCCTCTTCTGAGTAGGGTATGCATGTGCTTGAATCAAGTATAGCTCCTAGGAACATCTCCTCCAGTTGCGGCTTTGGGGATGATTTATTTTTGGTTTATGCCAAAACCCTGCTTTTGTAGGTTATCATCACTGTTTGAGTATTCCTTTGACATTTTTCTTTTGTATGTGCTTTTATTAGCCAGTCGTCCAGGTAGGGATACATGTGGATCTCCTTCCTCCTTAGAAATGCCGGAACCGTTGCTAAGCCATGGTGCTGACTTTATTCCAAAGGGTAAGACCTTGAATTGAAAGTGAACGCTCTCAAGCATGAACCTGAGGTATTTTCTGTATGCTTGATTCATCTGTATGTGCAAATAGGCGTCATGCAAGTCTATGGTTACCATGTAGTCTTCCTTTTGTAGGAGACGATTACCTCTTGTAGGGTTGTCTTCTTGAAATATAGTGTGCGGATTAATTTTTTTATGAACCTGAGGTCCAGGATCGGCTTTAGCGAAAGGTCTTGCTTTGGTATCCGGAAGTAGGGTGAGTAGTTTCCCTTGTTTGATTTCTCTTTTAGTACTCTTTCTATTACATGTTTTTGCAGGAGTTCTTTTCCTTCTTTCCTCAGTTGCACTAGTTCTGTTCTCTGGTATCTTTTCCTCTTTGGTGGTTTGGTGTTGGTAGGTTTGTGAGTTCTATACAGTAACAGTGGTGTACCACGTTTAAAACCCAATTGTCTGTGGTAATCTTTTCCCATTCCTGTGGGTATTGTGCTATTCTGCCTCCCAACGGTGTTGTGTGTGGGTTTGGGGGCATTTCTGAGTCACTTGGATGTTCCTCCCCCTCTTGGGGGTTGGCCTGTTGCTCTCCCCTCACCTCGAAAAAGGCTGTCTTGTGGGGTGTTGCCATTGCTTGCCTGTTTGTTTTGTACTCCTTTGGGTCTGTTGTTGCTGTCATGACGTAAAACAATCCCCTTCCAGTGGGTCTTCTGAGGGTGTTTCCTCCTCTTCAGAAGTTGCCTCTGTATTGGAGGGCCCCCATTTTCTTTTCTGTTTGATTGTCGTCCTTAATTTGTTGCAAAGACTTGTCTATCTATTGGCCAAGGTCCAGTTTGCTGGGTAGCATTGGGAGACACAGGTTCCCCTTGTTTTTTGGCATGAAGTTTCCAATATGAAGCAAGAGTCTCTCTCCTCTTCCTCCAAGAATCCGTCATATGTTTCTGCTGCCCTCTTAACTAGGCTGTTTTATAAAGTGAGGGTGTTGGGGGGGGCAGGGGATGGGAGCGAAGGACTCAAGGGGTAGCTTCGTCGACCTCTTTTTTTTTTTTGCATTGCAGGAGTGCTGCCATTTCACCCTCTAGTCAACGTCTCTTCTTTTCCTCCTCTAGTGCCTTTTCGATGTCCTGTGTCATTGATGGTCTCTTTTTTTGGGGGCATCTGTTTTTCCTCTGACGATTTTTTTTTTTTTTTTTTCTCCGTGGAGGTTTTTGCCAGTTCTGGCGTTCTGCCTTCAGAATCCCTGGTCTGGGATCCGTGTACCTCCCTTGCTCATGGCTGGCCCTTGATCGTAGTTTTGCTGGACGTCAGGGCTTCCTTGTGAGACATTTTTTCAGCAATTTTTTCCCCCTCAAGGCTTTCAACGGTCCCTTTACCTTTTTGAGCCTTCTTTCGACATCTGTAGTTTTCTTTGGTGCATGTTTTTTCTCTGCGCCCCCCCTTGAAGTTCAATGTCTGACCCCCCCATGGGTCGATTCTGTACATCAGATCTGTTCTTCCTTGTCGCTGGATAGTCCTAGGCCCTTCAGGGACGCCTGGTTTTTTTTGTTCTGTATAGGTGCGTGGTGTTCCTCTCTCTGCTTTCGATGCGACCTGAGTGCCTTGGGTAGAAAAGCAGCGCAGGCCTTGCAGCCCTCATCCTTGTGGAAATTTGTGGTGGCAGTTCAGGCAGCATTCCATGACCCCTACCTTGCTTTATTCTCCTGCCAAATGTGAATTCCGTCTGCATCCCCTGATGTGGGATATGTTCAGCAGTTCCCCTGTCACTCTTCTCCCTTGTTCACCGATATTTGTTCCAGAAAGTACTTTGATTTTTTCAACGTAGTCTAAAAGAAAACTTTGGCGCTCCTTCTTTTTCTTCCAGACCCAACGTCTGAAAAAAGAATCTAAAGATGGTTACCACACACAGGAACTTACAGGGCAGGGGACGGAAAAAGAACCAAAGGATTTATAATGCAAAACCTAGTTTGCTTACAGACATCCCACTAGCAGGAAAGTACAATGGTCAGCAAGGTTATCTGTCCTTTACACCAACTCCTCCAGGTCTGACTTGTTCCTAACCCAGGGCATGCTCTGTCCAAAAGGCTAACAACCAAAAGAGGTCAGTGTCAGGAACGAGCCCCTTGGCCATCTACTGGGAGGTGGCGGGTCCAATCTGGGCCATGGGCAGGCCTCACTTCCAGCCATAGAAATGGCAAGGATTCTGTCACTTACTTCTGAAATCCCTTTGACCTATTAGGGTTTTTGAATAGTGGGGGATACAACTTCAGGTTTCAGACACCCTCCTACCACCTTTCTGTGACCATCTCAGGGGTGACACCTTGAGGTTAGCTACTTTGCTCAAGGTCTGTACCAAGAGACAGAATATATGCCTGTGAGGATATCTATCAGCTACAGAGCCATCTCAGATGTGAATGTGGAGGAAGTTGAGGAGGGAAATGAAGATAACATTGTGAGTGTATTCCCCAAGGAGCAACATCACCTGATGTGTCTAGGGAAGGAAGCAATGTGTCCTCCTATAGACTCAGAGCTGGGCGACAGGGCCTTGAAGCTACAACTGGCTGCAACTGGCTATCATTATACTTCAGGAGAAAAAGTTGGCCGGAGAAGAGAGAATGGCAGAGTAACAACACAGCGTCAGGCTCCCAACGTTTCTTAATGGAGATGACTTTCAGAAACAGGCTGAAGGCTCTGGCCAGGAGAGGTCAACCCACAGCTGCCCAGGTAAGTTGAGGCCCAGGGGCTCCTGGTACAGAGGTGTCTTTTGCAGTTGGAAACAGCTTACCAGTCAGGTCACGATCAGGAGGAGTCCTCGGATTTAGACTGCAGGCATCACTGTGGAGTCCCTCAGCGGTCAGCCCACGGTGGCCCCTTGTTCAGAAATGGTGAGAAACCTTCACTGGACTGGTGGGCCACTTGGACTCGGGCCAGGGGCATCGGTGCAGAGGTGGTTCCAGGCGGCAGTTTTGTGGCTCCTCAAGCAGCTTATCTGCTTTAGAGATTATGGCCCTCATTGCAACCCTGGCGGTCGGTGTTAAAGTGGTGGTAAAAAAAAATGGGATCACGACCATGGTGGAAACCACCAACACAGACAGCCACTTTAACACTCCGACCGCCACAGCGGTAACAACAAACACCGTGGCGGTAACCGCCAAAAGACGGTGTAAGACAATGTACCGCCCACACTATTACAAGGCACCAATCCGCCAGCTTTTCCGGGGCGGTACCAACGCCATCAAAAGCATGGCGGAAACAGTACACAGAAGGGAAACCACTCACCTCTTGACACCCAAGGAAGAACTAGGACACCATGGAGCCCGAACTGCAGATCCTACCCATGTTGCTGTATCTATTAATACACCACGAAGTGGAAAGAAGGCGACGGTGAGTACTGCACCTAGCACACAGGGGAGGAGGGAAAAGAGAGTGATGCGCAGACGCGGCACGCAACACCCCCACCCACAACATACACACACACATATCCAATAACATCACAGACACACCCCGGCACCCCCTGGAAGAACGCAAGGACAAAACGAAGTGAGTTTAACTAGTTTAATATTGGAACAATCAGATAGATCAAGAGAACAGTAAATAAGCAGTATACACAAATATTTACAGCAAGTACACAAGTCTGTACACTGTCCCATGAAATGTCCGTGGACCAGTGGTCCCAAAAATCATGGGCGAAGCCCACACATGATACCTGCCACAAAATGGAGAGAACACTGCAGGGGCATCAGCTTGAAAAAAAAACCAGGCACCTCAGGGGGAAGGGAAGGGAGGCACCTCAGCCGGATGATGGTACAACGCCACTGCTCCTCGAGGGGGCTCCATGCCCACTGCCTGGTCCTGGGAGTGCAAAGCCACAGTCACTCAAGTCTCCCAAGTGGGTGCACTGCCCACTGCTTGGTCCTGGGGAGTGCAAAGCCACAGTCTCTCAAATGGATGCCTTTCTCCACTGATTCTGGAGGGGGATTTGTTCCCAGAATGCTTCATCCTGCCAAGGACTGGGTGAGTGGATGCCTTTCTCCAATGGTTCTGGAGGGGGCTTTGTGCCCAGAGTGCATCATCCTGCCAAGGAATGGGTGAGTGGATGCCTTTCTCCACTGGTTCTGGAGGGGGCTTTGTGCCCAGTGATGCTGCACCTAGGGTGTGGCAGTTGACTTCGTCTCACCTGGGTGTCTTAGCCACACAATGTACCTGGAAGAGGTAGCATGATACTCCATGGAGGTGGAGCCACACGCAATCCTGCGGTGACTTAGGCTGCCAATGGATCGTGTCAGTGCTGGAGGTGGTGTCTCAAGTGGTATGTCCAGGGTCCAGGACGTCACCTGCAGACTCTGATGGCTGCACACTGGGGGTGGGGCTGACACCCAACAGAGTGGCATCGGCTGTGCAGGTGGCGGTGTCTGCGGCAGAGATGCTGCCAGTGCTGGCCGTGGTGCAAGTGACTGTTGTGGTGGATGGATACCCCATACTGTCTCCGGCAGCCTCGGATGGCTGATCCTCTGAGAGGATGCTGCAGACTGACATTGTGGCAGTGGCAGAGCAGGTGGAGGTTGGAGCGGCGGTGGTGACTGTGGGGCATGTGGCTGCTATCCCTGATGATATGGTGGACACCAGCCCCTCACCAGGAGACATCGTGCCCAGAGGTGACGTGCCCTTTGGCTTGAGGTCCTTCCCAATCTTGTCAGTCGCTGCAGGGACCTTGGCACTGTCTACTCGGTATTTGGATGAGGCCTTGCTGGGTGGGTGGTGTGACTATCCCCTGCTGGAAGCCGGCACCTTTATGACCTTTGCAGGTGGTGGAATAGGGTGGTCCTTCTTTTCTGTCAGTGGCACACCGGCAACTCTGACGGGTGCCCCCTTTGAACGTAGTGGACTAGCAGGGACCACAGCGGATGCAGATTTGGTGGCTGAGGTGCTGGGCTGGGATCTAGACATCCAGGTCCTAGGGGAAGGATGGGGGGAGGTGTAGGGAAGAGGTTAATGTTAGCTAGGGAAAGTTTTTTTGATACACTGGGATGGGAAGATGGAGGGGTGTGGGAGTGGAGGAAGAGGTAGTGGTTGTAGGAGGTGTACGTCTGCTGAGTTTGGGTGAAGGTGCATGGGTTGGAGGCTGTTGTGAGGTGGATGGCTGTTGAGTGGGTCTGTGCCTGTGTTTGTGTTCTTTGGGAGAAGTGCTTACAGACACACTGGGAGAGGACACAGGGGACGTGTGAATGGTAGTGGGGGTGGTGATTGCATGTGAGCGGTGTGTAGTGATGGGCGTACTGGTGATCGAGGCAGTGGCTGATGATGTAGTGCATGCCTGTGTGAGTGGAGAGAGACTGGGAGGGAGGTGGAGGACGTGGAAGGGGACACAGTGGAGGAAGTGGATGTTGGTATGTATGCATGGGTATGGTGTTTGTGTGAGTGCCTGTGGGATGTGTGGTGCTTATGTTTTCCTGAGCCACTTTTGTGTGTTGATGTGTTGATGTGTGTGCACGCTGTTCTGATGGTGTGCTTGGGATAGGCTATGGTAGAGGGGATTGGGTCAGGGTAGTGGGAGGCTGAACACAGGGGCAATGGCGGCCATCAGTGCTGAGGCCAGAGCCTGAAATGCTCTCTGTTGGGCCACCACGCCAGAACGAATGCCCTCCAGGTATGCGTTTGTTTGCTGCAAATGCCTCTCAACACCCTGGATGGCATTCAGAATGGTTGACTGCCCAACAGTGAGGGATATCAGGAGGTCAATAGCCTCCTCACTGAGGGCAGCAGGGATGACTGCGGCAGGTCCTGAGATGCCTGGGGTGAAAGAGATGCCCACCCTCCTAGGTGAGCGGGCACGGGAAAAACGCTGAGGGGCTGCTGGGAGGGCGGTGCTGGTAGGGGGTGGCGGCTGTACCTGTTGTTAGGGTGGGCACAGAGGTGTCCACCACCGCCAGGGAGCTTCCATCGGAGGAGGAGTCGCTGTTGCTGATATACCCTCCTGTCCCCGTCGTGGAGCTCCCCTCGCCCTCCGTCCCACTGGTGCCTTCACCCTTCGTGGATTCACCCTCCAGGGCCATGTGGGATGCAGCTCCCTCCGTGGTCAGTGCCTCTGCTCCTCCGCCAGATGATGCTAATGCACACAAGGACAGGGTGACAAAACAAGAATGGGGGGAAAGACAGAAAACACACATGGTGAATGCATGCGACACCACTACCATTGGCGGACACAACACACAGGGAGCAGCCCTATGCACTAGGCCATGCACTAGCAGTTAGTAGGAAATTCACCAGGCCATGGGGTACAATGCCTAACACCATTTGCTGCACACCTGGAACCCACAGGAGCCTGCGCAGTTGTAGATGCCCACTAAAAATATTGGGGTTGGAGTGCCTCAGAGCCTGCCCAACAAGGGACCTACCCTGCCAACTTCGCCCTGGCCTAGGGGAGCCCACATCCCCCACCCAGACACTTCATAAAGCGCGCAGAGTCAGCTTAATGACACTGTAATCACCCCCTTGTGGCTGCTGTGATGGCCTCAAGTGCCCATCCAACTCCGGATATGCCACTGCCAGGATCCGGAACATCAGGGGCCTCATGGTGCAATGGGCACCTCTTCCACGCTGGGAGGCCAGCTCCATCTGGGCCTCCGCCGTCTTCTTGCTCCAGCGGCGCAGGTCCTCCCATCTCTTGCGGCAGTGGATGCTCCATCTGTGATAGACCTCCAGGGTCCGCACTTCCTTGGCGATGGCACGCCAAATACCCTTCTTCTGGTGGGCACTGACCTAGAGGAAAGGTACAGGAGGAAAGGAAATTACTCATTCATCCAGACCGTCAGACTCATTGCCCACCATTCCCACCCATGCCCTGACGCACATACACTCACCATCCTCACATGCATCCCTCCGCCCCCCAACATGTATCTTCCATCCACACCACTCCAAACAGGCTTTGCCCACGCATCATGCTCACAATGTACTCACCTGTTTGTCTGGAGGACCGTAGAGTAGCGTGTACTGGGGGAGGACCACATCCACAAGTTTGTCCAACTCCTCCGCAGTGAAGGCAGGGGACCTTTCCCCGAGCCACTGTCGCTTCCAGACTCAGGTCACAGCAGGACTTGCAGTGTAGGTCCTCTCATGTTGAAGGTCAGGTATCAAGTAAGTGAACAGATATAAAATGGCGGTCACGTCCGTGGCGGTGCGTACCGTCACCGCCGGCGTACATCATCAATGGCTCCTGGAATCCATAGAGCCCAATGATAACCAATGCTGAATTGCGCGGCGGTCTTCAACCGCCTTCCGCGACGCTGCACAACACCAGCGCAGTTGCCTCATTTCTCCTTGTCCCTCCTCACAAATCAGACAGCCGCCATTTTAGGGGGGCACATGGCATGGCACCTACCTGCGTCAAAGCACAATTTGGCAGATATATGGACAAACTATGCCACACACTGATTTACTCACATTATCTGCAAACACACTTGTGCAACCTATGTGGTACATGACCCCCTGCTCACCATTCTCCTCCATAGGCCACATCCGCTGGGGCAGATGATGAGATGGCGTCATCCTCCGGTGTACAGACCCCTGGTAGACCTGTTGACAATGGAAGACAGACACATCATCACCTACAGACTTGATCGTGCCACAGTCCAAGACCTGTGTGCCCAATTGGAGCCAGGCCTGATGTCAGCTATCCGCCATCCCACAGGAATCCCCTTTCTAGTGCAGGTCCTGTCAGTGCTCCATTTCCTGGCAAGTGGCTCCTTTCAAACTACAGTAGGCATGTCATCAGGGATGTCTCAGCCAATGTTTTCTAACGTGTTGAGCAGAGTGTTGTCTGCCCTGCTGAAACACATGTGCAGCTACATCGTGTTTCCCCAGGTGGAGGATTTGACCACAGTGAAAGCTGACTTTTATGCCCTGGGACATATCCCCAACATCATTGGTCCCGTGGAGGGTACACATGTGGCATTTGTCCCCCCGCAGAAATTAACAATCGTACAGAAATAGAAAAAGCTACCATTAAATGAATGTGCAGATGGTGTGTTTGGCGGACCAGCACATCTCCCATGTGAATGCCAAGTATCCTGCCTCTGTGCATGAAGACTACATTTTGAGGAATAGCAGTA
Organism: Pleurodeles waltl; assembly: GCF_031143425.1. Taxonomy (NCBI): domain Eukaryota; kingdom Metazoa; phylum Chordata; class Amphibia; order Caudata; family Salamandridae; genus Pleurodeles; species Pleurodeles waltl. The sequence goes on from NC_090444.1 coordinate 834,716,532, forward strand.
TCCCTTATGTGATGGGCCAAATCCAGAGGTACCGGGTGTGGCTACTAGGTGAGGCCAAGGTTCCCACACAGTATGAGTAGGTGTCTGGGTATGGTGTTGTCCCTAAGAGTTAGTGTGTGTCTAACAGTTATCCCTCGACATTTGCAGGTGACTCTGGTTACCCCAACCTCTCATGGCTACTGACCCCAAGTGAGGAATGCCAGGACACGGGCAGAGGACTGCTACAATGAGGCTCATGGGTGAACTAGGCTTATTATTGAGAGGACGTTCGGCCTCCTGAAGGCCAGATTCCGGTGCTTCCATCTAACAGGTGGCTTCCTATACTACTCACTGAAGAAGGTGTGACAGATAATCGTGGCATGCTGCATGTTGTACAATCTGGCATTGTGACACCAGGTGACTTTTCTGCAGGAGGATGGGCCTGATGATGGTCTTGTGGCAGCGGTGGAGCTTGTGGACAGTGAGGAAGAGGAGGCAGAGGAAGGAGATATTGACAACCGAACAAACATCATCATGCAGTACTTCCAGTGACACACAGGTAAGAGACTGTAACTGCTCCTCACATTTCTGAATACTGTAGGATATTGTATAAGTCTGCCTCTTAACCTCTGTCTATTGACACTGACAGTTCACTTTGCCTTTCAATTTTTCCGATCTGGGTACCTCATTCTGCCTTCTGCTATATGTACTGCTGCCCAACAAATGTCATACATTGGTATGAGCAAATGAACATTTACATTGATATGTGTTGGTGATGTTGTGATAATACATTTGTAAAAGATCAGACTGACTCCAGATTGGTTTGTGATTCAAGGGTTTTTACCTAGGGGCTGATGTGTATAGGGGTGTGTGGAAGGGGCTGGGGTGATGGTGGAGGAAGGTCCATAGTAAAGTCCAGTCTTTTGGTATCACAGGTGCATTGTGCAATGGGGCATAGGAAGGGGAGTAATGGCAGTTCAAGGTGGACAGGGTGACATAGTGGGACAGAAGGGTGACAATCAGGAGGGTCCTATTTCCTGGCGGGGTCTTGGCAATGTTCTCTGTCTTCTGCCTGGATCGCAGGGACCGTTTCCGGGGTGGTTCTCCTTCTGCAGTGGAGGGTCAGTTCCCTGTGCCTGTCCTCCCCCTGTTGCACAGCAGTCCTCCCAGCTTCCCTGTTTTCCTGTGCCTCCATCCCCTGAACTGTGTGCCCACTGCCACTGACCCCAGGTCCCTGATCGTCCTGTATGTGTGGGGTTGCCTGGGGTTCCTGTAGAGGTGGACACACTGCTGATTGACGTGCCCAGGGGACAGTGGCATGGGCCCGCTGGGTGGGTGCTGTGGTGGTGGTTCTTGAGGGGGGAGGTTCTGTGGTGGCTTGGGGCTGTGGCAGGGGAACCAACTGTCCAGAGGTCCCTGGTGGGCCAGGCTGTTCATCTTGATCCAGGCGTGCAGAGATGCTGTCGTCACTGTGGGCCTCTTCTGTGGAGGACTGGATATGGCTGGCATCTCCTGCCCGGTGACTTTGGGTAGGGGTCCTGTTGGGGTGTAAATGCATTGTTAATTTATCTGTGTGTGCCATCTTGTGCAATGGGTGTGTTTCCCTCTATTACTGTGCTTGCACTATTGCCTTGACCCTTGTGTGAGTGTCGATTGTGTGCCCTGGATGAGTCTCTCTATTGGACATACTTTGGTGATGGGTGTCCATGCATGTCTGTGATGGGTGTCCATGCATTGTTGTTGCATGCAGGGCTTGGTTGCGGGAGTGGTGGGGCGTGATGGTGGGGTGTGTGGGAGATGGTGGAGTCATCGGAGTGAGGGTGAGAGTATGTGATGGCATGCAGGTAGGGTGGGGGGATATAATAGTAAAGATATGACTTACCAGAGTCCAGTCCTCCTGCTACTCCTGCGAGGCCCTCAGGATGCATTATTGCCAAGACTTGCTCTTCCTGTGTTGTTAGTTGTGGGGGAGGAGGTGGGGGTCCGCCGCCAGTCCTCTGTATGGCTGCCTGGTGCCTGGATACCACGGAATTCACCTTCCCCGTAGGTCGTTCCACCTCTTCCTGATGTCATCCCTTGTCCCACTGCGTTGACCCTATCGACAATTCTCCGCCATAGCTCCATCTTCCTTGCAATGGATGTCTGCTGCACCTGTGATCCGAATAGCTGTGGCTCTACCCGGATGATTTCCTCCACCATGACCCTCAGCACCTCCTCTGAAAACCTGGGGCATCTTTCATGTGCCATGATGTGGTATGAGTAATGTGTGAGGTGATGGTTGATGTGATGTGTGGGGTGATGTGTTGGGGTGTGTAGTGTGATGTGCGTGGATGGTGTATGAGTGATGGTGTTGTGTGCCTCAGGATGCTGGTGTGGTTTTCTGTCTCTCTGCTTCTTCCAAATTTTTAGCTGTAAGGGGTTGTGGGTAATGTGGGTGTGTGTTTTATAGTGGTGTGAGTGTGTGGGTGTGGTGTGTGTCAGGTGTGTATTTTGAATTGTCCAATGTGGTGGTGTTTTGTAAGTGTCTGTGTATTTTGAGCGCGGCGGTGTGTACCGCCAATGGATTACCGTGGTTGAAAGGTCACTGCATTGATTCGTGGGTCGTGGTACTGTGGGCGTATTCCTTTTGGCGTGGCGGTGTGGGTTTTGCTATGACCAGTTTATCACTGACCTTTGGTGGCGGACTTGTGTGGGTGTCTGTATAGTGGCGGAATTCTCAGTGTGGGTCATAATTCCCTTTGCGGATTTCTGCAGCGGACATGGTATGCTGGCGGCTGTCGGCACGGTGGTCAGTGGGATTTACCGCCAGGGTTGTAATAAGGGCCTATTTCATTTGGACAGGTCTGCTGTCCATGGGAGTTCTTGGTCTTTATCGAAGGCACGCAGTCCTACCAAGGCTTTGAGGTCGCTGGGCTGCAGGACAGTTATCTTCTGGGTGCAGGTTCTTTGAAGGGCACAGACAGGCTGGATAGGCTTGGGCCAAGTCAGTTGGTGTCTTCAGTCTTCTCTGCTGGGGTGACTTGTATTGTCCAGCTCTTCCTAGGTCGACAGGAATCTGATTCTAGGGCTCAGGGGTGCCACCTAAATACTGAATGTAGGGGCCTTACAGGGAGTGTTGGTAGCCTATGGGCTACTCACCTTTATCATGACTACACCCTTCCTATGACCACTTCTGTTGGGAAGTAGCAGTGTTCTGTGCGAGACACTCACCAACATTCCAGGTGTTCCGATGGGGCGGTGGCAATTCCCCAATCCTGGTGAGGACTAACGTGACCACCGTGGAGAGTACATTGCCCTTTCGGAAGTCTGAAAGGGGGGTTTAGGAAGAGAAAAAGAGAAACCACCAGCTTCTGCTTCGTGGACTGAAAAATCTGACTGCTGGACACTGGACTGCCTGTTGTGTTGGGTGTCAGGACTTTTGATTACTCAAAATACTGGGTTCTTGGTTTTTAAGATTCTGGCTGCAACAGAATTACTCCATTAATACATAGAATTTACATAAACTATTGCAAAATGTCAGTTGTTGTTCATACATTATGCATACATTTCTATAAGTCTCTTCCTCTTTTTACAATACTTTGAGTCTCTGAAGCAATGTCCAAATTAAAAAATAATCAACTTGGCCAAAGGCCTTCTTGTGTTCTGGCGTAATCTCTTGCCAATAATAATTTTGATAAACTTGATTTACTAATTCTCACGGGAGAGCTTGTTACAGGAAATACATCTTTCCTTAATGCTGGTTTAGTGGTATCTTGGATTCCCACCCAAACGATAAATGACACTAGTTCTCATTGTCATAAATAATTTAAAAGATAGAGCTCTGTTTTGTTTCACTTAAGTGATTAATCTTTCTTTATCTTGAAATTAAGTTGCTTGCTTGAATATTTCAGAAGATCCCAAACTAGTTTTTTTTTACCTTTTATTTTCTCTCTTTTACAGAAAATAGGGGTTTGTAGCCAGAAGACGGAAGAGGAGAGCCGGGACTCCACAGGAAGCTGACCAGAGGGCGAAGATCGCCGGAACTCGACTGGAGGGTATCCGCAGGACGAGAAATGCTAAAGCTTGACTGGAAGCTGATTGGAGAACGAGGAACACTGGAACTCGACTGGAGGCAGACTGGAGGACAAGGAACTTGACTTGCGCTGGAACTCTACTGGTAGCAGGCTGGAGGACAAGGAACTTGACTTGACTGGAAACAGGTGAGCAGAGCAATAGGTGTGACACCAAGCAAGGCCTCAGACTCACAAGCATCATTAAATAAGCAAATGTGCACGTGTCTTTTGGCAGTATACTGCTTGTTAAGAAAATGAGCAATTATCCTTCTGATTGTGGCACATGTTCAATACAGGTCACATTGTGAAGAGCACATGTTACAGTTGGCACAAGTTTAGCAGGTGGAATACAATGCGTATAATAAACAAGCATAGGTTATAATAAATGAGACATTTAACAAGTTATTGCAAAGTTGAGATTCAAGGATGTAATGAATGTACCCAAATTAATCTGAATGTTTCAAGCAACAGCACCTTATTGTAATTGAGCTCTTGGATGGGCTAATGCACCCACAACACATTTCCCTAACCCTATTGGCCTAATTCCTTGCATACAAGATGGAAGAATTTAAAAAGTAGGCTTCATTTCAGCTCGTCCACCCTAGGGGTGGGACTGGAATGAAGTGGGCCCTCATTTTAATTTACCTAATTTTCCTACCAGTCCTGCCACCAAAAGTGGGGTCAAAAACTGGGGATCGGCCTCCTCCACCATTTGGAGAGGCCTGGCCCACATCTCAAAGGCAGCAAGGCCTTTGAAGCTCTGTGCCCTGGAATGTCCATCCTGCCTTGGAGATGCGGTCACAGCTCTGCCCAGAGCAGGCCTTTGCTCTGAGGTGTTGGAGAATTGGCTCTCACCTTAGGGAGCCAGAACTCTGTCTAAGGTGGCTTTACTGGTTTTGATCAGTCAGTGCACACACTAAGAGTTTGTAGGTTTTCAAAGGGGCTACCTGTAAGGCGCACTCTGAGTGCATGTATTAATAAATCCATCACTGGATTCAGTGAGGGTTTATTAATATGAGATGTTTGATACCCAACATCCCTATTGTCAGGTAAGCCATCATTTAGCTGGGGAACTCTTAATGACCAGTGGCCAGCACATGTACATAAAATGGCTTCATTGTACACTTACAATCGACAAAGACATAGCAGGGGACATATCTGCTCATGGTGGTATGCCCTCACATGCAATATAACACACCCTGCCTTTAGTGCTGGAAGGCCTGCTAGAAGGGTGACTTGCATATATTGCATGCAGTGTAAAGGAGACAGGGCACACAGGCTGTGTGGCATGTTGGTTTTACTTTAGTTCTGCACCAAGACAAGCAGCCTGTGACAGCAGCAGAGTGTGCACTCAGGGAGGTGGTCCCCCAGGATGGCAAAATTCATGCTGTGGCAGTCAGGAGCCTTCCTTAAGTACCCCCATGCCCTAGGTGACAGGCGTAACATTTACTATAGGCTTATAGTGGTAGCTAAAGGTTTGCCAATTAGGAAAAATGAATGTGCAGTTTTAGGAAAAAGAACTGGCACTGGGAACCTGTTTAGCAGGGACCCAGTGGTTTTTCAGTTGAAATTGAACCAGAAACCAGGCAAAAAGTATGGAGTGACCATGTCAAAAAAGGGACTTTCCTACAATATTTATTCCCAGCATTTATAAAGCACCCATTCATCCATGAAGGGTCACCCCGGTGCTAGACAATAGTCCTGACCAAATAGGAACACATAAGGTGAAGCACCAACAGAATCAATCAGGGATTTGTAAAGCGCGGCTACTCACCTGTGCGGGTCTCCAGGTGCTGGGGAAGGTAGGGGTGGGGCTGAGGGTCAGTCAAAGAGCCAGGTCTTGAGGTCCTTCCTGAACTGTGACAGGGTGGGGGACTGCCTGAGGTGGATGGGGAGGGTTTTCCAGGTCTTGGCAGCGATGTGGGAGAAGGATCTTCCTAAGCTCTGGTTTTCTGGATGCGGGGACCACATAGATACGAGACAGACAAGTTTTCAATAATTCCCAAAATAAAATATCATACCTGAGGTGCAGTTTGAGGGGAAGTGCATTCAGGTAGGTGCCTGACCAATAATTAAAAGAGTCCACCCATACATGCCCTAGTAATGGTCCTCTGCAAAATGATGGCCTGATTGGCTGACCTAAGTGCTTGTGATGAAATGCAGAGATTCTGCTTCCTAGAACTATGGGGTCGGTGCAAGTCTGCTGATGCACACAACAGTTTGATAACAGCTTTTACAGATGAGCATCCAACGAAGAGAGTTCAAACTGGCCGATAATAAGTACTAGCAGAAAGATTACAAATAAGTCGAGCCACCATACTTTGAATGGTTTGCAGCTGACTAAAGAGGTAAACGGTCATGCCTACATACAGTGCATTTCCATAATCCAGTCTACGCATGAGTGTCTGCATGATATTTTTGCACCAGTGAGATGAAATCAGATAGAAAATCCTGTGGAATCAGCACAATAGAAAAGCAGTTCGCACACACTGTGTTGACCTGATTTTCATATAGAGAGAGTTGTCAATCAAAAAGCCTAAGTTCTTAACTGCTTTTTTAGGCTTTGGGGAAGGGGCCAACAGGGCTAGCCACTGCAGGTTCTTCCAGACATATTCTGTCTTCTCCCCATTAAGCAGTGCAATTGTATCCAATGTGCTACTTCTGAGAGACAGACGGTCTACAGCATATGAGGTGACCCTATGTATTTATATAATCCCAGAGGAGGACTTGGGAGATGGTGGCTTGAAGGGTGCGCAGGCAGTCTGTGGAAGCTCATGCGTATTGCTGGGAGGGGTAGCTAACCAGACAACGTATGCCCCCATGAAGGAAGCCCTCACCTGTACGATTGGTTTGATGACAGATGTATTGCATGAAGTCCAGGGATAGCCAGAAGAAGTCACCAGTCCCGGGTGGATTCTTCTAGCAAGGCACTGGATGGTTGAAGGGTAGCAAAGTAAAGGATTCTGATGGGTGGAACCATTTGATAACTAAGGAGCACATTGTAGGAGGCTGGCCGGGGTTATGGTGGGTACCTTGTGGTACTTACACCCTGTGCCAGGTCCAGTTATCCCTTATTAATAGAATAGAGGTGTTTCTAGCAGCTTAGGCTGATAGAAGGTAGCAATGGCAAAGCAGCTTAGGCTGAACTAGGAGACATGCAAAGCTCCTACTATACCACTTATATCATATAGCACAATATCATACGAAACCACAATACCCAGAGTTACTAAAAATAAAAGTACTTTATTTTAGTGACAATATGCCAAAAGTATCTCAGAGAATACTCTCACTTAGGAGGTAAGTAATATACGCAAGTTATATGTACACAAACCCAAAATAGGTAAGTAACAGTAAGAAATGTAGTGCAATGTTGAATCACAATAGGATGCAATAGGTGAACATAGGTCTAGGGGCAACACAAACCATATACTCCAAAAGTGGAATGCGTATCACAAATGGACCCCCAGACCTATGGGAGATTGTAGAGGGTCGCTGGGACTGTAAGAAAACAGTAAGGGTGTCCAAAATACCCCACCCCAAGACCCTAGAAAGTAGGAGTAAAGTTACCCTACTACTCCAGAAAGACACAATAGTCATGATAGGGGGATTCTGCAAGAACCACAAGCACCAGCAAAACACTGAAGATGGATTTCTGGACCTGAGGACCTGAAAAGGAAGGGGACCAAGTCCAAGAGTGGCGATAGAGTCCAAGGGGGGCAGGAGCCCAGGAAACCCCGGATGAAGGTGCAAAAGGGCTGCCTCCGGGTGGAAGAAGCCGAAGATTCTGCAACAACAAAAAGGGCTAGGAACTTCTCCTTTGGATGGAAGATGTCCCACGGCGTGCTGGATGTTGCAGAAGTGTTTTCACGCAGAAATACAGCAAACAAGCCTTGCTAGCTACAAGGGTCGTAGTAGAGGTTTTTGGGTGCTGCTGGGGACCAGGAAGGACCAAGATGTCGCCCCTTGGAGGAGGAGACAGAGGGGGCGCTCACTAACTCAGAGAGTCCCCGCAGAAGCAGGCAGCTCCCGCAGAAGTACCGGAGCAGGCACTTGGAAGTTCATTGAATTCAGAGTCACAAAAGGAGGGTCCCACGACATCGGAGTCCAACTCAGCGGGTTGAGCACTGCAGGGCGGAGTGCTGGGGACCCAGGTTAGGCTGTGCACAAAGGAATCCTCGGAGAAGTTCACAGAAGACGGAGCAGCTGCAAATCACGCAGTACACAGGTTTACTGTCTGGCGTGGGGAGGAAAGGACTTACCTTCACCAAATTTGGACAGAAGGGCCACTGGACTCTGGGAGACACTTGGACCCAGCTCCTGTGTACCAGGGACCACGCTCGTCAGGATGAGAGGGGACCCATAGGACCGGTGATGCAGTGTTTTGGTGCCTGCATTAGCAGAGGGAAGATTCCGTCAACCCACAGGAGATTTCTTCTTGGCTTCCAGTGCAGGGTGAAGGCAGACAGCCCTCAGAGCATGCACCGCCAGGAAACAGTCGAGAAAGCCGGCAGGATGAGGCGCTACAATGTTGCTGGTAGTCATTTTGCTACTTTGTTGCAGTTTTGCAGGCGTCCTGGAGCAGTCAGCGGTTGATCCTTGGCAGAAGTCAAAGAGGGAAGTGCAGAGGAACTCTGGTGAGCTCTTGCATTCGTTATCTGAGGAATAGCCCAGAGGAGAGACCCTAAATGGTCAGGGGAGTAGTCACTCCCCTTTCCTTTGTCCAGTTTTGTGCCAGAGCAGGTGCTGGGGGAATTCCTGAACTGGTGTAGATAGGCTTATGCAGAGATGGGCACCATATGTGCCCATCAAAGCATTTCCAGAGGCTGGGGGAGGCTACTCCTCCCCAGCCCTTCACACGTATTTCCAAAGGGAGAGGGTGTAACACCCTCTCTCATAGGAAATCCTTTATTCTGCCTTCCTGGGCCGGGACTGCCCAGAACCCAGGAGGGCAGAATCCTGTCTGAGGGGTTGGCAGCAGCAGCAGCTGCAGTGGAAACCCCAGAAAGGCCGTTTGGCAGTACCCAGGTTCTGTGCTAGAGACCCGGGGGATCACGGAATTGTCCCCCCAATACCAGAATGGTATTGGGGTGACAATTCTATGATCTGAGACATGTTACATGGCCATGTTTGAGTTACCATGGTGACGCTACACGTAGGTAGTGACCTATGTGCAGTGCACGCGTGTAATGGTGTCCCCGCACTCACAAAGTTCGGGGAATTTGCCCTGAATTATGTGGGGGCACCTTGGCTAGTGCCAGGGTGCCCACACACTAAGTTACTTGGCACCTAACCTTCACCAAGTGAGGGTTAGACATATAGGTGACTTATAGGTTACTGATGTGCAGTGAAAAATGGCTGTGAAATAACATGGACATGCGTTATTTCACTCAGGCTGCAGTGGCAGTCCTGTGTAAGAATTGTCAGAGCTCCCTGTGGGTGGCAAAAGAAATGCTGCAGCCCATAGGGATCTCCTGGAACCCCGGTACCCTGGGTACCTAAGTACCATATACAAGGGAATTATATGGGTGTGCCATTGTGCCAATGAGAATTGGTAAAATTACTCACCAGCCTGCAGTGACAATTTTAGAAAGCAGAGAGAGCATAAACACTGAGGTTCTGGTTAGCAGAGCCTCGGTGATACAGTTAGGCACCACACAGGGAACACATACAGGGCATTCACTATGAGCACTGGGGTCCTGCCTAGCAGGATCCCAGTGACATAAGGGCAAAAACAAACATACATACAGTGAAAATGGGGGTAACATGCCAGGCAAGATGGTACTTTCCTACACACAATGTAAGTAATTGTTTTACAGAGTTGTACCAGTGTCTAATAGACAGCTAGCTGCCCAGAAGGCTTGAGAAGGAAGCAGACCTCTGAATCAGAACCAGAGTGTCACAGAAGGTACCAAGGTGTGACCACAGATACAGTGATCAGGCTGCAGTCCACAGATGGAAGAAGAAGACCTAGCTAATACAGAGACATTTCAAAAATAATCCTAAAGGAACACTGAGGGAAAGAATTCCCAGACCTTTTCAGAGTACCATGGGGTGGTTTTGTTGACAAAAACCCAGGTTACCCTTTCATCTGCCCCAGTGTTATGACTATTTTCAGTCAGGGGACAAGAGTGGGGGCTCTGTTTTCAAAAAGGCCCCACACAGATGGACACACAACAGGGGTGGCCAGTCTAGCCCTAAAAAGCAGGTTATAAACAGAAGTAGAAGGTAGAATATACATTAGTATCACTTAGCTGCTAGGTGAACCAAGAAAGTAAACTGGTAATCTCAGAGCAGTAGACATAACTGTATCTATCAAGGCAGGTCTTTAGGGTAACACAGGCCCATGGGCAGGAGTATGTCGCCCGATGGACATGGTAACCTTAGAATGGGAGGGTCACTGTAAGACCCCAGATTCCCCGCAACTGCATCCTTGGCAATGAGCTTCCACTGGTGAGAAATAAGCCTACGGATGCAGATGCTGGGGTGCCTCGAAAACAGATTCCTATGGTTACTGCCCCCTAAACAGAGGACCATACAAAGCGTAAGGGGTAGGAGGATGACGCCATCCACAGTGGGAGGATCTGAGGGTCACAGATTACCTGCTGAGAGGAGATCATCCCAAGATTGGTGGGGCCACTTCTGACCTGCAGACACTGCCTGTGAAGATTCAGAAGGACAAGTTATTAATCTTCAGTAATGCCTTATCTGGTAGAGGCAATATCGAGTTGCAGATTCCTTACCTTAGAATTTCCCCCAGGTGTCAATTTGGATCTGGAGAGTTAACTCAAGCAGTACACCTGCGCACCATTAGGTGACGTTGATTAGCTCTGCATGTGTTGTCAGCGTAGTCTGCGCTGGATACGACATAGTGGGTCCTATATAGGTGATACCCTAGCGCATGGACGTCAGTTTCTGTTCACGATTTTCCATGCTTGAAGCGCAGAGCCATAAAAAAACACTAACCACTGGTGCGTCAAAACTAGGGCCCTGAAAGGGAGTCCCTCTCCCTAGAAATCAGTTCATAGAGCAGGGAGGATGGTTGGGTCGGTAAGGAATCTGCAACTAGATATGGTCTCTGCCAGATAAGGCGTTACCGAAGGTAACTTGTCCATCTGACAGTGACATCTAGTTGCAGATTCCTTACCTTAATATAAATACCAAAGCAATACCACCCCCGGAGGTGAGTCTGCGAACCATGTTCATACTAGAAAGTTCTGCAGGGCCGAACAAGCAAAGTGCTTGTCCCTACAGACCTGACTGTCCAGGCAGTAGTGTCTGGTAAACGTGCAGGGAAGCCCACGTTGCCGCCTGACATGTCTAGAGCTGGAACTCTGCGTGCTAACGCAGTGGTCGCAGCTTTAGCTCTGGTAGAATGAGTATGCAAACCCTCAGGGTTGATTCTTAGCCAGAGCGTAGCACATTTTAGTGCAGAGGACAACCCATCTGGAGATGGTTCTCTTCTGCACTGACAGACCTTTCTTCACACCCACATAACCCACAAAGAGGTGATCATCCACTCTGAACTCTTTGGTACAATCAAGGTAGAACACCAGTGCTCCTTTTGGGTCCAGGAAGTGGAGTCTCTCCTCTCCCATAGAAGGATGCAGGGAGGGGTGTGTAAAAAGTAGGCAAGGTGATGAATTGGCCTATATGGAATGCTGTAATCACTCTAGGCAGAAAGGAGGCCCTAGTGTGAAGCACCACTTTGTCAGGAAAGATGGAATGGTAGGGTGGCTTAAATGACAATGCCTAAAGCTTACTTACCCGTTGGGAGATAAATTGGCCACAAGGAAGGCTGTTTTACAAGTGAGACGCCTGAAAGGACAATTGTGGAGAATCTCGAAAGGAGCGCCCACCAGAAATGTCAAATCCCATAGGGACATAATGAATGGTGAGGGAGGAAACAATAGTAAGGCCTTTAAGGAACCTGTTTATAATAGGGGACTTAAACAAGGAAGGCTGATCAGGCACCCACAAGACAGCAGAAATGGCAGACAACCTTTGAGAGTGCCCATAGCACTCCCTGCTCGACCAGAGAAAGGATAATCAATAGAACGTCAGAGAGCAGGACAGAAATGGTGTCAGACTTGTCTGTGAACCATGCCACAAATTTCTTTCAACAATAGGCGTATACCGTTTAGGTGGAGGACCGTCTGGCTGCTAAGATTACGCAACAGTTCTCGGGCGGAAGGTCAAATGGTGTCAACTGTTGTTGCTCAATCTTCACACAGGAAGGCAGAGGCTGGGCAGGTTCAGGTGGAGATTCCTCCCCTGCTCCTGCGACAGAAGATCCTCCCAAAGCGGCAGTCTGATTGGAGGATCGATGACCATGCTCATTAACTCCGGATACCAGACTCCTTGCACCCAGTCTGCAACCACAAAGATTACTTGGGCCCGGTCAAGCATGAGTCTCAGATCTTTGCCTCTCACAGACGGCTGCCACATCCCAGGAATGGCGCATCTGTTACTACAGTCAGATCTGTCTGGGGCAGGGAGAGGGATCTGCCTCTGACTCAACCATGGTTTGTTAACCACCACTGCAGATCTAGTGCAGTTACCCTCTGAGATCTGGACCATGTCAGAGAGATAGCCATGATGCTACCCCCACTGGAACTTTAGGTTCCACTGCAGAGCCCACATATGCCAACTGGCATGTGTTACCAGGAGGTCCGCTGTAGTCTGCAGGTGGGAGACAACAGCCTGGGGCGAGCTAGTCTTCAACAGCTGGTCATTGCGATAGGGAAAGCCATGATCTGCGAAGATGAGCTGTGGCCACTGCCATCACCTTGGTGAAAACCTGAGGGGCGCTGGTAAGGCCAAAAGGTGAACTGAAAGTGGTCGAGGCCTACCGTGAACCACAAGTAACGTCCGTGGGAATGCAGAACAGGAATATGAGACTAAGGGCCGGATTACAACTTTGGAGGACGGTGTTTATCTGTCCCAAATGTGACGGATATACCACCTACCGTATTCGGAGTCCATTATATCCTATGGAACTCGTAATTCGGTGGGCAGGAAATCTGTCACATTTGGGACAGATTAACACCGTCCTCCAAAGTTGTAATTAGGCCCTAAGTATCCTGCAAGTCCAATGGTGGAACCTGCGCTGGTAAGGCCAAAAAGAGTGTACGGTGAACTGAAAGTGGTTGTGTCCCACTGTGAACCACAAGTAATGTCTGTAGGAATACAGGACAGGAATATGGGACTAAGTGTCCTGCAAGTCCAATGCTGGAACCTGCGCTGGTAATGCCAAAAAGAGTGCACAGTGACCTGAAAGTGTTTGTGGCCTACTGTGAACCACAAGTACTGTCTGTAGGAATACAGGACAGGAATATGAGAGTAAGTGTCCTGCAAGTCCAATGCTACCATCCAGTCTCCTGGGTCCAGTGAAAAAAACAAAAAAACCTGAGTCAGAGTGAGCATTTTGAACTACTCCTTCTTGAGGAAGAGATTGAGGGACCTAAGATCTAGAATAGGGTGGAGACCCTTGTTCATTTTGGGTACCAAAAAGTAGCAGTAATAGTAACCATGCAGAACCCTCTCTACGGCTTCCTTGGCCAAGAGGTCTGTAACTTCCATTCTGAGAAGTGCCAAGTGATTCTCCATCATCTAATCACAGGATCGTGGCGTGGATGGAGGGGTAGTGTCAAAGAAGAGGGAATAGCCCCCTCGGACTGTCTGAAAAACCCACTTGTTTGACATGACATTGCCAGCAGAGCAGGTGATGGCTGAGCCTGCCTCCAACTGGTCCTTGGTGGGGAACAGTCAGACTAAGAAGGTTTGGATGCAGCTGCAGGAGGTGGGATGGAGGCAGCAGACTGGCCATACTGCTGCCTCCCTGATCCACACGTGTGGTGGATCCCACGTCCCTGGCTATTCAGAGGCTGGGCAGTATGGTGGTTAAATGAGATCGTAAGTAGCTAGGCGCCACTTCCGTGAACAGCAGATGAGGGGCCACCGCAAGGCCCAAGGACCTGACCGTAGGGCAAGAATCCTTAAAACACTTGAGCGCAGAGTCAGATTTTCCTACAAAGAGACGGTAGTCATCAAAGGGCAAATTCATAAGGTTACCTTGGACATCCCCTGAAAAGCCACATGTTTGCAACCAGGGGCAGTGCCTTAGTGCGACTGTTGATTCAACCGCTCTGCCCAGTGAGTCGGTTATGTCCTCTCCACATCAAATCTTGAACTTTGCATCGTCTCATCCATCAGCAACTATTTGTGGAAGTACAACCTGGGCCTCCTCTGGGACCTGTGCAACACTTGCGCAGCAATATCCCACAGCATATGGGAATAACATCCAAAAAAAAGGCATGCCATGTTTATGGTCCGCAATGCCAGGATGGTGGAAGAAAACATCTTCTTTCCAAGTGTGTCCAGCCTCTTGGATTCCCTATCTGTTGGTGATGGATTTGGACCAGGTACCCATTAGGACATCTGTAAGGGCTACATTGAAGGTGAGCAGGGGTCGAGGATAAAGTTCCAGGTTGAAGTGCCTCTGTCAAGAGGTTAGTCCTGACTGTCACCGAAGGCAACTCAAGGTCCAGGACCTCAGATGGTCTTCTCACCACCATAGAGTGCAATGCTTCCTCCTCCACAGCCACAGTAGGGGGAGAAAGCATGCAGTATCTGTGTAGGTATCCAAACTACTCGCTTTACCCAAGTTCATGAGCCAGTCCATAGATTCTTGGAGCTAGTATTCCATAGGGTCCAGGGACCCCTCTGTAACCAAGCCCATAGGAATAAGGCTCAGGATCTGACATAGGAGGCAAGTCTCCTCTCTGCATCTGAGAAGACGTCGCACAATGTCCATCCAGCTCCATGTCGGAGTCAGCAATGAGGATGGGGATGTCACCGCTCGTGGGTACAGGCGACGCTGGGAGCATCGGGACTCGCGTCAGGGAAGGTAGAAGTGGTACTATCAATGCTGTTCTGCATTCAAGCATGGATTCCTCAGTGCCCATCAGAGCTGAGGCCAAAGCTACTGGCAACATCGCAACTTTGACCCTCAAACAGACTTAGTCGTGATTGCACTCAGCTTCCCATCAAATCCAAAAAACTAACACTGACCTTGTGGCTCCCCATTACCACCATTAAAACCCCTGTTCACAAGAAAGCCATCCCTTCAGGGGTCTCATCTGAGCTTTGCCCCAACTACACCATCATTACCGATCAGCGAAGCACCAACATCCATCCTCCTTGCAATGGATGTCTGCTGCACCTGTGATCCGAATAGCTGTGGCTCTACCCGGATGATTTCCTCCACCATGACCCTCAGCACCTCCTCTGAAAACCTAGGGCATCTTTGATGTGCCATGATGTGGTATGAGTAATGTGTGAGGTGATGGTTGATGTGATGTGTGGGGTGATGTGTTGGGGTGTGTAGTGTGATGTGCGTGGATGGTGTATGAGTGATGGTGTTGTGTGCCTCAGGATGCTGGTGTGGTTTTCTGTCTCTCTGCTTCTTCCAAATTTTTAGCTGTAAGGGGTTGTGGGTAATGTGGGTGTGTGTTTTATAGTGGTGTGAGTGTGTGGGTGTGGTGTGTGTCAGGTGTGTATTTTGAATTGTCCAATGTGGTGGTGTTTTGTAAGTGTCTGTGTATTTTGAGCGCAGCGGTGTGTACCGCCAATGGATTACCGTGGTTGAAAGGTCACTGCATTGATTCGTGGGTCGTGGTACTGTGGGCGTATTCCTGTTGGCGTGGCAGTGTGGGTTTTGCTATGACCAGTTTATCACTGACCTTTGGTGGCGGACTTGTGTGGGTGTCTGTATAGTGGCGGAATTCTCAGTGTGGGTCATAATTCCCTTTGCGGATTTCTGCAGCGGACATGGTATGCTGGCGGCTGTCGGCACGGTGGTCAGTGGGATTTACCGCCAGGGTTGTAATAAGGGCCTATTTCATTTGGACAGGTCTGCTGTCCATGGGAGTTCTTGGTCTTTATCGAAGGTAGGCAGTCCTACCAAGGCTTTGAGGTCGCTGGGCTGCAGGACAGTTATCTTCTGGGTTCAGGTTCTTTGAAGGGCACAGACAGGCTGGATAGGCTTGGGCCAAGTCAGTTGGTGTCTTCAGTCTTCTCTGCTGGGGTGACTTGTATTGTCCAGCTCTTCCTAGGTCGACAGGAATCTGATTCTAGGGCTCAGGGGTGCCACCTAAATACTGAATGTAGGGGCCTTACAGGGAGTGTTGGTAGCCTATGGGCTACTCACCTTTATCATGACTACACCCTTCCTATGACCACTTCTGTTGGGAAGTAGCAGTGTTCTGTGCGAGACACTCACCAACATTCCAGGTGTTCCGATGGGGCGGTGGCAATTCCCCAATCCTGGTGAGGACTAACGTGACCACCGTGGAGAGTACATTGCCCTTTCGGAAGTCTGAAAGGGGGGTTTAGGAAGAGAAAAAGAGAAACCACCAGCTTCTGCTTCGTGGACTGAAAAATCTGACTGCTGGACACTGGACTGCCTGTTGTGTTGGGTGTCAGGACTTTTGATTACTCAAAATACTGGGTTCTTGGTTTTTAAGATTCTGGCTGCAACAGAATTACTCCATTAATACATAGAATTTACATAAACTATTGCAAAATGTCAGTTGTTGTTCATACATTATGCATACATTTCTATAAGTCTCTTCCTCTTTTTACAATACTTTGAGTCTCTGAAGCAATGTCCAAATTAAAAAATAATCAACTTGGCCAAAGGCCTTCTTGTGTTCTGGCGTAATCTCTTGCCAATAATAATTTTGATAAACTTGATTTACTAATTCTCACGGGAGAGCTTGTTACAGGAAATACATCTTTCCTTAATGCTGGTTTAGTGGTATCTTGGATTCCCACCCAAACGATAAATGACACTAGTTCTCATTGTCATAAATAATTTAAAAGATAGAGCTCTGTTTTGTTTCACTTAAGTGATTAATCTTTCTTTATCTTGAAATTAAGTTGCTTGCTTGAATATTTCAGAAGATCCCAAACTAGTTTTTTTTTACCTTTTATTTTCTCTCTTTTACAGAAAATAGGGGTTTGTAGCCAGAAGACGGAAGAGGAGAGCCGGGACTCCACAGGAAGCTGACCAGAGGGCGAAGATCGCCGGAACTCGACTGGAGGGTATCCGCAGGACGAGAAATGCTAAAGCTTGACTGGAAGCTGGTTGGAGAACGAGGAACACTGGAACTCGACTGGAGGCAAACTGGAGGACAAGGAACTTGACTTGCGCTGGAACTCTACTGGTAGCAGGCTGGAGGACAAGGAACTTGACTTGACTGGAAACAGGTGAGCAGAGCAATAGGTGTGACACCAAGCAAGGCCTCAGACTCACAAGCATCATTAAATAAGCAAATGTGCACGTGTCTTTTGGTAGTATACTGCTTGTTAAGAAAATGAGCAATTATCCTTCTGATTGTGGCACATGTTCAATACAGGTCACATTGTGAAGAGCACATGTTACAGTTGGCACAAGTTTAGCAGGTGGAATACAATGCGTATAATAAACAAGCATAGGTTATAATAAATGAGACATTTAACAAGTTATTGCAAAGTTGAGATTCAAGGATGTAATGAATGTACCCAAATTAATCTGAATGTTTCAAGCAACAGCACCTTATTGTAATTGAGCTCTTGGATGGGCTAATGCACCCACAACACATTTCCCTAACCCTATTGGCCTAATTCCTTGCATACAAGATGGAAGAATTTAAAAAGTAGGCTTCATTTCAGCTCGTCCACCCTAGGGGTGGGACTGGAATGAAGTGGGCCCTCATTTTAATTTACCTAATTTTCCTACCAGTCCTGCCACCAAAAGTGGGGTCAAAAACTGGGGATCGGCCTCCTCCACCATTTGGAGAGGCCTGGCCCACATCTCAAAGGCAGCAAGGCCTTTGAAGCTCTGTGCCCTGGAATGTCCATCCTGCCTTGGAGATGCGGTCACAGCTCTGCCCAGAGCAGGCCTTTGCTCTGAGGTGTTGGAGAATTGGCTCTCACCTTAGGGAGCCAGAACTCTGTCTAAGGTGGCTTTACTGGTTTTGACCAGTCAGTGCACACACTAAGAGTTTGTAGGTTTTCAAAGGGGCTACCTGTAAGGCGCACTCTGAGTGCATGTATTAATAAATCCATCACTGGATTCAGTGAGGGTTTATTAATATGAGATGTTTGATACCCAACATCCCTATTGTCAGGTAAGCCATCATTTAGCTGGGGAACTCTTAATGACCAGTGGCCAGCACATGTACATAAAATGGCTTCATTGTACACTTACAATCGACAAAGACATAGCAGGGGACATATCTGCTCATGGTGGTATGCCCTCACATGCAATATAACACACCCTGCCTTTAGTGCTGGAAGGCCTGCTAGAAGGGTGACTTGCATATATTGCATGCAGTGTAAAGGAGACAGGGCACACAGGCTGTGTGGCATGTTGGTTTTACTTTAGTTCTGCACCAAGACACGCAGCCTGTGACAGCAGCAGAGTGTGCACTCAGGGAGGTGGTCCCCCAGGATGGCAAAATTCATGCTGTGGCAGTCAGGAGCCTTCCTTAAGTACCCCCATGCCCTAGGTGACAGGCGTAACATTTACTATAGGCTTATAGTGGTAGCTAAAGGTTTGCCAATTAGGAAAAATGACTGTGCAGTTTTAGGAAAAAGAACTGGCACTGGGAACCTGTTTAGCAGGGACCCAGTGGTTTTTCAGTTGAAATTGAACCAGAAACCAGGCAAAAAGTATGGAGTGACCATGTCAAAAAAGGGACTTTCCTACAATATTTATTCCCAGCATTTATAAAGCACCCATTCATCCATGAAGGGTCACCCCGGTGCTAGACAATAGTCCTGACCAAATAGGAACACATAAGGTGAAGCACCAACAGAATCAATCAGGGATTTGTAAAGCGCGGCTACTCACCTGTGCGGGTCTCCAGGTGCTGGGGAAGGTAGGGGTGGGGCTGAGGGTCAGTCAAAGAGCCAGGTCTTGAGGTCCTTCCTGAACTGTGACAGGGTGGGGGACTGCCTGAGGTGGATGGGGAGGGTTTTCCAGGTCTTGGCAGCGATGTGGGAGAAGGATCTTCCTAAGCTCTGGTTTTCTGGATGCGGGGACCACATAGATACGAGACAGACAAGTTTTCAATAATTCCCAAAATAAAATATCATACCTGAGGTGCAGTTTGAGGGGAAGTGCATTCAGGTAGGTGCCTGACCAATAATTAAAAGAGTCCACCCATACATGCCCTAGTAATGGTCCTCTGCAAAATGATGGCCTGATTGGCTGACCTAAGTGCTTGTGATGAAATGCAGAGATTCTGCTTCCTAGAACTATGGAGTCGGTGCAAGTCTGCTGATGCACACAACAGTTTGATAACAGCTTTTACAGATGAGCATCCAACGAAGAGAGTTCAAACTGACCGATAATAAGTACTAGCAGAAAGATTACAAATAAGTCGAGCCACCATACTTTGAATGGTTTGCAGCTGACTAAAGAGGTAAACGGTCATGCCTACATACAGTGCATTTCCATAATCCAGTCTACGCATGAGTGTCTGCATGATATTTTTGCACCAGTGAGATGAAATCAGATAGAAAATCCTGTGGAATCAGCACAATAGAAAAGCAGTTCGCACACACTGTGTTGACCTGATTTTCATATAGAGAGAGTTGTCAATCAAAAAGCCTAAGTTCTTAACTGCTTTTTTAGGCTTTGGGGAAGGGGCCAACAGGGCTAGCCACTGCAGGTTCTTCCAGACATATTCTGTCTTCTCCCCATTAAGCAGTGCAATTGTATCCAATGTGCTACTTCTGAGAGACAGACGGTCTACAGCATATGAGGTGACCCTATGTATTTATATAATCCCAGAGGAGGACTTGGGAGATGGTGGCTTGAAGGGTGCGCAGGCAGTCTGTGGAAGCTCATGCGTATTGCTGGGAGGGGTAGCTAACCAGACAACGTATGCCCCCATGAAGGAAGCCCTCACCTGTACGATTGGTTTGATGACAGATGTATTGCATGAAGTCCAGGGATAGCCAGAAGAAGTCACCAGTCCAGGGTGGATTCTTCTAGCAAGGCACTGGATGGTTGAAGGGTAGCAAAGTAAAGGATTCTGATGGGTGGAACCATTTGATAACTAAGGAGCACATTGTAGGAGGCTGGCCGGGGTTATGGTGGGTACCTTGTGGTACTTACACCCTGTGCCAGGTCCAGTTATCCCTTATTAATAGAATAGAGGTGTTTCTAGCAGCTTAGGCTGATAGAAGGTAGCAATGGCAAAGCAGCTTAGGCTGAACTAGGAGACATGCAAAGCTCCTACTATACCACTTATATCATATAGCACAATATCATACGAAACCACAATACCCAGAGTTACTAAAAATAAAAGTACTTTATTTTAGTGACAATATGCCAAAAGTATCTCAGAGAATACTCTCACTTAGGAGGTAAGTAATATACGCAAGTTATATGTACACAAACCCAAAATAGGTAAGTAACAGTAAGAAATGTAGTGCAATGTTGAATCACAATAGGATGCAATAGGTGAACATAGGTCTAGGGGCAACACAAACCATATACTCCAAAAGTGGAATGCGTATCACAAATGGACCCCCAGACCTATGGGAGATTGTAGAGGGTCGCTGGGACTGTAAGAAAACAGTAAGGGTGTCCAAAATACCCCACCCCAAGACCCTAGAAAGTAGGAGTAAAGTTACCCTACTACTCCAGAAAGACACAATAGTCATGATAGGGGGATTCTGCAAGAACCACAAGCACCAGCAAAACACTGAAGATGGATTTCTGGACCTGAGGACCTGAAAAGGAAGGGGACCAAGTCCAAGAGTGGCGATAGAGTCCAAGGGGGGCAGGAGCCCAGGAAACCCCGGATGAAGGTGCAAAAGGGCTGCCTCCGGGTGGAAGAAGCCGAAGATTCTGCAACAACAAAAAGGGCTAGGAACTTCTCCTTTGGATGGAAGATGTCCCACGGCGTGCTGGATGTTGCAGAAGTGTTTTCACGCAGAAATACAGCAAACAAGCCTTGCTAGCTACAAGGGTCGTAGTAGAGGTTTTTGGGTGCTGCTGGGGACCAGGAAGGACCAAGATGTCGCCCCTTGGAGGAGGAGACAGAGGGGGCGCTCACTAACTCAGAGAGTCCCCGCAGAAGCAGGCAGCTCCCGCAGAAGTACCGGAGCAGGCACTTGGAAGTTCATTGAATTCAGAGTCACAAAAGGAGGGTCCCACGACATCGGAGTCCAACTCAGCGGGTTGAGCACTGCAGGGCGGAGTGCTGGGGACCCAGGTTAGGCTGTGCACAAAGGAATCCTCGGAGAAGTTCACAGAAGACGGAGCAGCTGCAAATCACGCAGTACACAGGTTTACTGTCTGGCGTGGGGAGGAAAGGACTTACCTTCACCAAATTTGGACAGAAGGGCCACTGGACTCTGGGAGACACTTGGACCCAGCTCCTGTGTACCAGGGACCACGCTCGTCAGGATGAGAGGGGACCCATAGGACCGGTGATGCAGTGTTTTGGTGCCTGCATTAGCAGGGGGAAGATTCCGTCAACCCACAGGAGATTTCTTCTTGGCTTCCAGTGCAGGGTGAAGGCAGACAGCCCTCAGAGCATGCACCGCCAGGAAACAGTCGAGAAAGCCGGCAGGATGAGGCGCTACAATGTTGCTGGTAGTCATTTTGCTACTTTGTTGCAGTTTTGCAGGCGTCCTGGAGCAGTCAGCGGTTGATCCTTGGCAGAAGTCAAAGAGGGAAGTGCAGAGGAACTCTGGTGAGCTCTTGCATTCGTTATCTGAGGAATAGCCCAGAGGAGAGACCCTAAATGGTCAGGGGAGTAGTCACTCCCCTTTCCTTTGTCCAGTTTTGTGCCAGAGCAGGTGCTGGGGGAATTCCTGAACTGGTGTAGATAGGCTTATGCAGAGATGGGCACCATATGTGCCCATCAAAGCATTTCCAGAGGCTGGGGGAGGCTACTCCTCCCCAGCCCTTCACACGTATTTCCAAAGGGAGAGGGTGTAACACCCTCTCTCATAGGAAATCCTTTATTCTGCCTTCCTGGGCCGGGACTGCCCAGAACCCAGGAGGGCAGAATCCTGTCTGAGGGGTTGGCAGCAGCAGCAGCTGCAGTGGAAACCCCAGAAAGGCCGTTTGGCAGTACCCAGGTTCTGTGCTAGAGACCCGGGGGATCACGGAATTGTCCCCCCAATACCAGAATGGTATTGGGGTGACAATTCTATGATCTGAGACATGTTACATGGCCATGTTTGAGTTACCATGGTGACGCTACACGTAGGTAGTGACCTATGTGCAGTGCACGCGTGTAATGGTGTCCCCGCACTCACAAAGTTCGGGGAATTTGCCCTGAATTATGTGGGGGCACCTTGGCTAGTGCCAGGGTGCCCACACACTAAGTTACTTGGCACCTAACCTTCACCAAGTGAGGGTTAGACATATAGGTGACTTATAGGTTACTGATGTGCAGTGAAAAATGGCTGTGAAATAACATGGACATGCGTTATTTCACTCAGGCTGCAGTGGCAGTCCTGTGTAAGAATTGTCAGAGCTCCCTGTGGGTGGCAAAAGAAATGCTGCAGCCCATAGGGATCTCCTGGAACCCCGGTACCCTGGGTACCTAAGTACCATATACAAGGGAATTATATGGGTGTGCCATTGTGCCAATGAGAATTGGTAAAATTACTCACCAGCCTGCAGTGACAATTTTAGAAAGCAGAGAGAGCATAAACACTGAGGTTCTGGTTAGCAGAGCCTCGGTGATACAGTTAGGCACCACACAGGGAACACATACAGGGCATTCACTATGAGCACTGGGGTCCTGCCTAGCAGGATCCCAGTGACATAAGGGCAAAAACAAACATACATACAGTGAAAATGGGGGTAACATGCCAGGCAAGATGGTACTTTCCTACACACAATGTAAGTAATTGTTTTACAGAGTTGTACCAGTGTCTAATAGACAGCTAGCTGCCCAGAAGGCTTGAGAAGGAAGCAGACCTCTGAATCAGAACCAGAGTGTCACAGAAGGTACCAAGGTGTGACCACAGATACAGTGATCAGGCTGCAGTCCACAGATGGAAGAAGAAGACCTAGCTAATACAGAGACATTTCAAAAATAATCCTAAAGGAACACTGAGGGAAAGAATTCCCAGACCTTTTCAGAGTACCATGGGGTGGTTTTGTTGACAAAAACCCAGGTTACCCTTTCATCTGCCCCAGTGTTATGACTATTTTCAGTCAGGGGACAAGAGTGGGGGCTCTGTTTTCAAAAAGGCCCCACACAGATGGACACACAACAGGGGTGGCCAGTCTAGCCCTAAGAAGCAGGTTATAAACAGAAGTAGAAGGTAGAATATACATTAGTATCACTTAGCTGCTAGGTGAACCAAGAAAGTAAACTGGTAATCTCAGAGCAGTAGACATAACTGTATCTATCAAGGCAGGTCTTTAGGGTAACACAGGCCCATGGGCAGGAGTATGTCGCCCGATGGACATGGTAACCTTAGAATGGGAGGGTCACTGTAAGACCCCAGATTCCCCGCAACTGCATCCTTGGCAATGAGCTTCCACTGGTGAGAAATAAGCCTACGGATGCAGATGCTGGGGTGCCTCGAAAACAGATTCCTATGGTTACTGCCCCCTAAACAGAAGACCATACAAAGCGTAAGGGGTAGGAGGATGACGCCATCCACAGTGGGAGGATCTGAGGGTCACAGATTACCTGCTGAGAGGAGATCATCCCAAGATTGGTGGGGCCACTTCTGACCTGCAGACACTGCCTGTGAAGATTCAGAAGGACAAGTTATTAATCTTCAGTAATGCCTTATCTGGTAGAGGCAATATCGAGTTGCAGATTCCTTACCTTAGAATTTCCCCCAGGTGTCAATTTGGATCTGGAGAGTTAACTCAAGCAGTACACCTGCGCACCATTAGGTGACGTTGATTAGCTCTGCATGTGTTGTCAGCGTAGTCTGCGCTGGATACGACATAGTGGGTCCTATATAGGTGATACCCTAGCGCATGGACGTCAGTTTCTGTTCACGATTTTCCATGCTTGAAGCGCAGAGCCATAAAAAAACACTAACCACTGGTGCGTCAAAACTAGGGCCCTGAAAGGGAGTCCCTCTCCCTAGAAATCAGTTCATAGAGCAGGGAGGATGGTTGGGTCGGTAAGGAATCTGCAACTAGATATGGTCTCTGCCAGATAAGGCGTTACCGAAGGTAACTTGTCCATCTGACAGTGACATCTAGTTGCAGATTCCTTACCTTAATATAAATACCAAAGCAATACCACCCCCGGAGGTGAGTCTGCGAACCATGTTCATACTAGAAAGTTCTGCAGGGCCGAACAAGCAAAGTGCTTGTCCCTACAGACCTGACTGTCCAGGCAGTAGTGTCTGGTAAACGTGCAGGGAAGCCCACGTTGCCGCCTGACATGTCTAGAGCTGGAACTCTGCGTGCTAACGCAGTGGTCGCAGCTTTAGCTCTGGTAGAATGAGTATGCAAACCCTCAGGGTTGATTCTTAGCCAGAGCGTAGCACATTTTAGTGCAGAGGACAACCCATCTGGAGATGGTTCTCTTCTGCACTGACAGACCTTTCTTCACACCCACATAACCCTCAAAGAGGTGATCATCCACTCTGAACTCTTTGGTACAATCAAGGTAGAACACCAGTGCTCCTTTTGGGTCCAGGAAGTGGAGTCTCTCCTCTCCCATAGAAGGATGCAGGGAGGGGTGTGTAAAAAGTAGGCAAGGTGATGAATTGGCCTATATGGAATGCTGTAATCACTCTAGGCAGAAAGGAGGCCCTAGTGTGAAGCACCACTTTGTCAGGAAAGATGGAATGGTAGGGTGGCTTAAATGACAATGCCTAAAGCTTACTTACCCGTTGGGAGATAAATTGGCCACAAGGAAGGCTGTTTTACAAGTGAGACGCCTGAAAGGACAATTGTGGAGAATCTCGAAAGGAGCGCCCACCAGAAATGTCAAATCCCATAGGGACATAATGAATGGTGAGGGAGGAAACAATAGTAAGGCCTTTAAGGAACCTGTTTATAATAGGGGACTTAAACAAGGAAGGCTGATCAGGCACCCACAAGACAGCAGAAATGGCAGACAACCTTTGAGAGTGCCCATAGCACTCCCTGCTCGACCAGAGAAAGGATAATCAATAGAACGTCAGAGAGCAGGACAGAAATGGTGTCAGACTTGTCTGTGAACCATGCCACAAATTTCTTTCAACAATAGGCGTATACCGTTTAGGTGGAGGACTGTCTGGCTGCTAAGATTACGCAACAGTTCTCGGGCGGAAGGTCAAATGGTGTCAACTGTTGTTGCTCAATCTTCACACAGGAAGGCAGAGGCTGGGCAGGTTCAGGTGGAGATTCCTCCCCTGCTCCTGCGACAGAAGATCCTCCCAAAGCGGCAGTCTGATTGGAGGATCGATGACCATGCTCATTAACTCCGGATACCAGACTCCTTGCACCCAGTCTGCAACCACAAAGATTACTTGGGCCCGGTCAAGCATGAGTCTCAGATCTTTGCCTCTCACAGACGGCTGCCACATCCCAGGAATGGCGCATCTGTTACTACAGTCAGATCTGTCTGGGGCAGGGAGAGGGATCTGCCTCTGACTCAACCATGGTTTGTTAACCACCACTGCAGATCTAGTGCAGTTACCCTCTGAGATCTGGACCATGTCAGAGAGATAGCCATGATGCTACCCCCACTGGAACTTTAGGTTCCACTGCAGAGCCCACATATGCCAACTGGCATGTGTTACCAGGAGGTCCGCTGTAGTCTGCAGGTGGGAGACAACAGCCTGGGGCGAGCTAGTCTTCAACAGCTGGTCATTGCGATAGGGAAAGCCATGATCTGCGAAGATGAGCTGTGGCCACTGCCATCACCTTGGTGAAAACCTGAGGGGCGCTGGTAAGGCCAAAAGGTGAACTGAAAGTGGTCGAGGCCTACCGTGAACCACAAGTAACGTCCGTGGGAATGCAGAACAGGAATATGAGACTAAGGGCCGGATTACAACTTTGGAGGACGGTGTTTATCTGTCCCAAATGTGACGGATATACCACCTACCGTATTCGGAGTCCATTATATCCTATGGAACTCGTAATTCGGTGGGCAGGAAATCTGTCACATTTGGGACAGATTAACACCGTCCTCCAAAGTTGTAATTAGGCCCTAAGTATCCTGCAAGTCCAATGGTGGAACCTGCGCTGGTAAGGCCAAAAAGAGTGTACGGTGAACTGAAAGTGGTTGTGTCCCACTGTGAACCACAAGTAATGTCTGTAGGAATACAGGACAGGAATATGGGACTAAGTGTCCTGCAAGTCCAATGCTGGAACCTGCGCTGGTAATGCCAAAAAAAGTGCACAGTGACCTGAAAGTGTTTGTGGCCTACTGTGAACCACAAGTACTGTCTGTAGGAATACAGGACAGGAATATGAGAGTAAGTGTCCTGCAAGTCCAATGCTACCATCCAGTCTCCTGGGTCCAGTGAAAAAAACAAAAAAACCTGAGTCAGAGTGAGCATTTTGAACTACTCCTTCTTGAGGAAGAGATTGAGGGACCTAAGATCTAGAATAGGGTGGAGACCCTTGTTCATTTTGGGTACCAAAAAGTAGCAGTAATAGTAACCATGCAGAACCCTCTCTACGGCTTCCTTGGCCAAGAGGTCTGTAACTTCCATTCTGAGAAGTGCCAAGTGATTCTCCATCATCTAATCACAGGATCGTGGCGTGGATGGAGGGGTAGTGTCAAAGAAGAGGGAATAGCCCCCTCGGACTGTCTGAAAAACCCACTTGTTTGACATGACATTGCCAGCAGAGCAGGTGATGGCTGAGCCTGCCTCCAACTGGTCCTTGGTGGGGAACAGTCAGACTAAGAAGGTTTGGATGCAGCTGCAGGAGGTGGGATGGAGGCAGCAGACTGGCCATACTGCTGCCTCCCTGATCCACACGTGTGGTGGATCCCACGTCCCTGGCTATTCAGAGGCTGGGCAGTATGGTGGTTAAATGAGATCGTAAGTAGCTAGGCGCCACTTCCGTGAACAGCAGATGAGGGGCCACCGCAAGGCCCAAGGACCTGACCGTAGGGCAAGAATCCTTAAAACACTTGAGCGCAGAGTCAGATTTTCCTACAAAGAGACGGTAGTCATCAAAGGGCAAATTCATAAGGTTACCTTGGACATCCCCTGAAAAGCCACATGTTTGCAACCAGGGGCAGTGCCTTAGTGCGACTGTTGATTCAACCGCTCTGCCCAGTGAGTCGGTTATGTCCTCTCCACATCAAATCTTGAACTTTGCATCGTCTCATCCATCAGCAACTATTTGTGGAAGTACAACCTGGGCCTCCTCTGGGACCTGTGCAACACTTGCGCAGCAATATCCCACAGCATATGGGAATAACATCCAAAAAAAAGGCATGCCATGTTTATGGTCCGCAATGCCAGGATGGTGGAAGAAAACATCTTCTTTCCAAGTGTGTCCAGCCTCTTGGATTCCCTATCTGTTGGTGATGGATTTGGACCAGGTACCCATTAGGACATCTGTAAGGGCTACATTGAAGGTGAGCAGGGGTCGAGGATAAAGTTCCAGGTTGAAGTGCCTCTGTCAAGAGGTTAGTCCTGACTGTCACCGAAGGCAACTCAAGGTCCAGGACCTCAGATGGTCTTCTCACCACCATAGAGTGCAATGCTTCCTCCTCCACAGCCACAGTAGGGGGAGAAAGCATGCAGTATCTGTGTAGGTATCCAAACTACTCGCTTTACCCAAGTTCATGAGCCAGTCCATAGATTCTTGGAGCTAGTATTCCATAGGGTCCAGGGACCCCTCTGTAACCAAGCCCATAGGAATAAGGCTCAGGATCTGACATAGGAGGCAAGTCTCCTCTCTGCATCTGAGAAGACGTCGCACAATGTCCATCCAGCTCCATGTCGGAGTCAGCAATGAGGATGGGGATGTCACCGCTCGTGGGTACAGGCGACGCTGGGAGCATCGGGACTCGCGTCAGGGAAGGTAGAAGTGGTACTATCAATGCTGTTCTGGATTCAAGCATGGATTCCTCAGTGCCCATCAGAGCTGAGGCCAAAGCTACTGGCAACATCGCAACTTTGACCCTCAAACAGACTTAGTCGTGATTGCACTCAGCTTCCCATCAAATCCAAAAAACGAACACTGACCTTGTGGCTCCCCATTACCACCATTAAAACCCCTGTTCACAAGAAAGCCATCCCTTCAGGGGTCTCATCTGAGCTTTGCCCCAACTACACCATCATTACCGATCAGCGAAGCACCAACATCCATCCTCCTTGCAATGGATGTCTGCTGCACCTGTGATCCGAATAGCTGTGGCTCTACCCGGATGATTTCCTCCACCATGACCCTCAGCACCTCCTCTGAAAACCTAGGGCATCTTTGATGTGCCATGATGTGGTATGAGTAATGTGTGAGGTGATGGTTGATGTGATGTGTGGGGTGATGTGTTGGGGTGTGTAGTGTGATGTGCGTGGATGGTGTATGAGTGATGGTGTTGTGTGCCTCAGGATGCTGGTGTGGTTTTCTGTCTCTCTGCTTCTTCCAAATTTTTAGCTGTAAGGGGTTGTGGGTAATGTGGGTGTG
The DNA here is from genome assembly GCF_031143425.1 of Pleurodeles waltl. Lineage (NCBI taxonomy): Eukaryota > Metazoa > Chordata > Amphibia > Caudata > Salamandridae > Pleurodeles > Pleurodeles waltl. Next base: position 834,745,194 of record NC_090444.1, read on the forward strand.
TGTTTTATAGTGGTGTGAGTGTGTGGGTGTGGTGTGTGTCAGGTGTGTATTTTGAATTGTCCAATGTGGTGGTGTTTTGTAAGTGTCTGTGTATTTTGAGCGCGGCGGTGTGTACCGCCAATGGATTACCGTGGTTGAAAGGTCACTGCATTGATTCGTGGGTCGTGGTACTGTGGGCGTATTCCTGTTGGCGTGGCAGTGTGGGTTTTGCTATGACCAGTTTATCACTGACCTTTGGTGGCGGACTTGTGTGGGTGTCTGTATAGTGGCGGAATTCTCAGTGTGGGTCATAATTCCCTTTGCGGATTTCTGCAGCGGACATGGTATGCTGGCGGCTGTCGGCACGGTGGTCAGTGGGATTTACCGCCAGGGTTGTAATAAGGGCCTATTTCATTTGGACAGGTCTGCTGTCCATGGGAGTTCTTGGTCTTTATCGAAGGTAGGCAGTCCTACCAAGGCTTTGAGGTCGCTGGGCTGCAGGACAGTTATCTTCTGGGTGCAGGTTCTTTGAAGGGCACAGACAGGCTGGATAGGCTTGGGCCAAGTCAGTTGGTGTCTTCAGTCTTCTCTGCTGGGGTGACTTGTATTGTCCAGCTCTTCCTAGGTCGACAGGAATCTGATTCTAGGGCTCAGGGGTGCCACCTAAATACTGAATGTAGGGGCCTTACAGGGAGTGTTGGTAGCCTATGGGCTACTCACCTTTATCATGACTACACCCTTCCTATGACCACTTCTGTTGGGAAGTAGCAGTGTTCTGTGCGAGACACTCACCAACATTCCAGGTGTTCCGATGGGGCGGTGGCAATTCCCCAATCCTGGTGAGGACTAACGTGACCACCGTGGAGAGTACATTGCCCTTTCGGAAGTCTGAAAGGGGGGTTTAGGAAGAGAAAAAGAGAAACCACCAGCTTCTGCTTCGTGGACTGAAAAATCTGACTGCTGGACACTGGACTGCCTGTTGTGTTGGGTGTCAGGACTTTTGATTACTCAAAATACTGGGTTCTTGGTTTTTAAGATTCTGGCTGCAACAGAATTACTCCATTAATACATAGAATTTACATAAACTATTGCAAAATGTCAGTTGTTGTTCATACATTATGCATACATTTCTATAAGTCTCTTCCTCTTTTTACAATACTTTGAGTCTCTGAAGCAATGTCCAAATTAAAAAATAATCAACTTGGCCAAAGGCCTTCTTGTGTTCTGGCGTAATCTCTTGCCAATAATAATTTTGATAAACTTGATTTACTAATTCTCACGGGAGAGCTTGTTACAGGAAATACATCTTTCCTTAATGCTGATTTAGTGGTATCTTGGATTCCCACCCAAACGATAAATGACACTAGTTCTCATTGTCATAAATAATTTAAAAGATAGAGCTCTGTTTTGTTTCACTTAAGTGATTAATCTTTCTTTATCTTGAAATTAAGTTGCTTGCTTGAATATTTCAGAAGATCCCAAACTAGTTTTTTTTTACCTTTTATTTTCTCTCTTTTACAGAAAATAGGGGTTTGTAGCCAGAAGACGGAAGAGGAGAGCCGGGACTCCACAGGAAGCTGACCAGAGGGCGAAGATCGCCGGAACTCGACTGGAGGGTATCCGCAGGACGAGAAATGCTAAAGCTTGACTGGAAGCTGGTTGGAGAACGAGGAACACTGGAACTCGACTGGAGGCAGACTGGAGGACAAGGAACTTGACTTGCGCTGGAACTCTACTGGTAGCAGGCTGGAGGACAAGGAACTTGACTTGACTGGAAACAGGTGAGCAGAGCAATAGGTGTGACACCAAGCAAGGCCTCAGACTCACAAGCATCATTAAATAAGCAAATGTGCACGTGTCTTTTGGCAGTATACTGCTTGTTAAGAAAATGAGCAATTATCCTTCTGATTGTGGCACATGTTCAATACAGGTCACATTGTGAAGAGCACATGTTACAGTTGGCACAAGTTTAGCAGGTGGAATACAATGCGTATAATAAACAAGCATAGGTTATAATAAATGAGACATTTAACAAGTTATTGCAAAGTTGAGATTCAAGGATGTAATGAATGTACCCAAATTAATCTGAATGTTTCAAGCAACAGCACCTTATTGTAATTGAGCTCTTGGATGGGCTAATGCACCCACAACACATTTCCCTAACCCTATTGGCCTAATTCCTTGCATACAAGATGGAAGAATTTAAAAAGTAGGCTTCATTTCAGCTCGTCCACCCTAGGGGTGGGACTGGAAGGAAGTGGGCCCTCATTTTAATTTACCTAATTTTCCTACCAGTCCTGCCACCAAAAGTGGGGTCAAAAACTGGGGATCGGCCTCCTCCACCATTTGGAGAGGCCTGGCCCACATCTCAAAGGCAGCAAGGCCTTTGAAGCTCTGTGCCCTGGAATGTCCATCCTGCCTTGGAGATGCGGTCACAGCTCTGCCCAGAGCAGGCCTTTGCTCTGAGGTGTTGGAGAATTGGCTCTCACCTTAGGGAGCCAGAACTCTGTCTAAGGTGGCTTTACTGGTTTTGACCAGTCAGTGCACACACTAAGAGTTTGTAGGTTTTCAAAGGGGCTACCTGTAAGGCGCACTCTGAGTGCATGTATTAATAAATCCATCACTGGATTCAGTGAGGGTTTATTAATATGAGATGTTTGATACCCAACATCCCTATTGTCAGGTAAGCCATCATTTAGCTGGGGAACTCTTAATGACCAGTGGCCAGCACATGTACATAAAATGGCTTCACTGTACACTTACAATCGACAAAGACATAGCAGGGGACATATCTGCTCATGGTGGTATGCCCTCACATGCAATATAACACACCCTGCCTTTAGTGCTGGAAGGCCTGCTAGAAGGGTGACTTGCATATATTGCATGCAGTGTAAAGGAGACAGGGCACACAGGCTGTGTGGCATGTTGGTTTTACTTTAGTTCTGCACCAAGACACGCAGCCTGTGACAGCAGCAGAGTGTGCACTCAGGGAGGTGGTGCCCCAGGATGGCAAAATTCATGCTGTGGCAGTCAGGAGCCTTCCTTAAGTACCCCATGCCCTAGGTGCCAGGCGTAACATTTACTATAGGCTTATAGTGGTAGCTAAAGGTTTGCCAATTAGGAAAAATGACTGTGCAGTTTTAGGAAAAAGAACTGGCACTGGGAACCTGTTTAGCAGGGACCCAGTGGTTTTTCAGTTGAAATTGAACCAGAAACCAGGCAAAAAGTATGGAGTGACCATGTCAAAAAAGGGACTTTCCTACAATATTTATTCCCAGCATTTATAAAGCACCCATTCATCCATGAAGGGTCACCCCGGTGCTAGACAATAGTCCTGACCAAATAGGAACACATAAGGTGAAGCACCAACAGAATCAATCAGGGATTTGTAAAGCGCGGCTACTCACCTGTGCGGGTCTCCAGGTGCTGGGGAAGGTAGGGGTGGGGCTGAGGGTCAGTCAAAGACCCAGGTCTTGAGGTCCTTCCTGAACTGTGACAGGGTGGGGGACTGCCTGAGGTGGATGGGGAGGGTTTTCCAGGTCTTGGCAGCGATGTGGGAGAAGGATCTTCCTAAGCTCTGGTTTTCTGGATGCGGGGACCACATAGATACGAGACAGACAAGTTTTCAATAATTCCCAAAATAAAATATCATACCTGAGGTGCAGTTTGAGGGGAAGTGCATTCAGGTAGGTGCCTGACCAATAATTAAAAGAGTCCACCCATACATGCCCTAGTAATGGTCCTCTGCAAAATGATGGCCTGATTGGCTGACCTAAGTGCTTGTGATGAAATGCAGAGATTCTGCTTCCTAGAACTATGGGGCCGGTGCAAGTCTGCTGATGCACACAACAGTTTGATAACAGCTTTTACAGATGAGCATCCAACGAAGAGAGTTCAAACTGACCGATAATAAGTACTAGCAGAAAGATTACAAATAAGTCGAGCCACCATACTTTGAATGGTTTGCAGCTGACTAAAGAGGTAAACGGTCATGCCTACATACAGTGCATTTCCATAATCCAGTCTACGCATGAGTGTCTGCATGATATTTTTGCACCAGTGAGATGAAATCAGATAGAAAATCCTGTGGAATCAGCACAATAGAAAAGCAGTTCGCACACACTGTGTTGACCTGATTTTCATATAGAGAGAGTTGTCAATCAAAAAGCCTAAGTTCTTAACTGCTTTTTTAGGCTTTGGGGAAGGGGCCAACAGGGCTAGCCACTGCAGGTTCTTCCAGACATATTCTGTCTTCTCCCCATTAAGCAGTGCAATTGTATCCAATGTGCTACTTCTGAGAGACAGACGGTCTACAGCATATGAGGTGACCCTATGTATTTATATAATCCCAGAGGAGGACTTGGGAAATGGTGGCTTGAAGGGTGCGCAGGCAGTCTGTGGAAGCTCATGCGTATTGCTGGGAGGGGTAGCTAACCAGACAACGTATGCCCCCATGAAGGAAGCCCTCACCTGTACGCTTGGTTTGATGACAGATGTATTGCATGAAGTCCAGGGATAGCCAGAAGAAGTCACCAGTCCCGGGTGGATTCTTCTAGCAAGGCACTGGATGGTTGAAGGGTAGCAAAGTAAAGGATTCTGATGGGTGGAACCATTTGATAACTAAGGAGCACATTGTAGGAGGCTGGCCGGGGTTATAGTGGGTACCTTGTGGTACTTACACCCTGTGCCAGGTCCAGTTATCCCTTATTAATAGAATAGAGGTGTTTCTAGCAGCTTAGGCTGATAGAAGGTAGCAATGGCAAAGCAGCTTAGGCTGAACTAGGAGACATGCAAAGCTCCTACTATACCACTTATATCATATAGCACAATATCATAAGAAACCACAATACCCAGAGTTACTAAAAATAAAAGTACTTTATTTTAGTGACAATATGCCAAAAGTATCTCAGAGAATACTCTCACTTAGGAGGTAAGTAATATACGCAAGTTATATGTACACAAACCCAAAATAGGTAAGTAACAGTAAGAAATGTAGTGCAATGTTGAATCACAATAGGATGCAATAGGTGAACATAGGTCTAGGGGCAACACAAACCATATACTCCAAAAGTGGAATGCGTATCACAAATGGACCCGCAGACCTATGGGAGATTGTAGAGGGTCGCTGGGACTGTAAGAAAACAGTAAGGGTGTCCAAAATACCCCACCCCAAGACCCTAGAAAGTAGGAGTAAAGTTACCCTACTACTCCAGAAAGACACAATAGTCGTGATAGGGGGATTCTGCAAGAACCACAAGCACCAGCAAAACACTGAAGATGGATTTCTGGACCTGAGGACCTGAAAAGGAAGGGGACCAAGTCCAAGAGTCGCGATAGAGTCCAAGGGGGGCAGGAGCCCAGGAAACCCCGGATGAAGGTGCAAAAGGGCTGCCTCCGGGTGGAAGAAGCCGAAGATTCTGCAACAACAAAAAGGGCTAGGAACTTCTCCTTTGGATGGAAGATGTCCCACGGCGTGCTGGATGTTGCAGAAGTGTTTTCACGCAGAAATACAGCAAACAAGCCTTGCTAGCTACAAGGGTCGTAGTAGAGGTTTTTGGGTGCTGCTGGGGACCAGGAAGGACCAAGATGTCGCCCCTTGGAGGAGGAGACAGAGGGGGCGCTCACTAACTCAGAGAGTCCCCGCAGAAGTACCGGAGCAGGCACTTGGAAGTTCTGTGAATTCAGAGTCACAAAAGGAGGGTCCCACGACATCGGAGTCCAACTCAGCGGGTTGAGCACTGCAGGGCGGAGTGCTGGGGACCCAGGTTAGGCTGTGCACAAAGGAATCCTCGGAGAAGTTCACAGAAGACGGAGCAGCTGCAAATCACGCAGTACACAGGTTTACTGTCTGGCGTGGGGAGGAAAGGACTTACCTTCACCAAATTTGGACGGAAGGGCCACTGGACTCTGGGAGACACTTGGACCCAGCTCCTGTGTACCAGGGACCACGCTCGTCAGGATGAGAGGGGACCCATAGGACCGGTGATGCAGTGTTTTGGTGCCTGCATTAGCAGGGGGAAGATTCCGTCAACCCACAGGAGATTTCTTCTTGGCTTCCAGTGCAGGGTGAAGGCAGACAGCCCTCAGAGCATGCACCACCAGGAAACAGTCGAGAAAGCCGGCAGGATGAGGCGCTACAATGTTGCTGGTAGTCATTTTGCTACTTTGTTGCAGTTTTGCAGGCGTCCTGGAGCAGTCAGCGGTTGATCCTTGGCAGAAGTCAAAGAGGTAAGTGCAGAGGAACTCTGGTGAGCTCTTGCATTCGTTATCTGAGGAATAGCCCAGAGGAGAGACCCTAAATGGTCAGGGGAGTAGTCACTCCCCTTTCCTTTGTCCAGTTTTGTGCCAGAGCAGGTGCTGGGGGAATTCCTGAACTGGTGTAGATAGGCTTATGCAGAGATGGGCACCATATGTGCCCATCAAAGCATTTCCAGAGGCTGGGGGAGGCTACTCCTCCCCAGCCCTTCACACGTATTTCCAAAGGGAGAGGGTGTAACACCCTCTCTCATAGGAAATCCTTTGTTCTGCCTTCCTGGGCCGGGACTGCCCAGACCCCAGGAGGGCAGAATCCTGTCTGAGGGGTTGGCAGCAGCAGCAGCTGCAGTGGAAACCCCAGAAATGCCGTTTGGCAGTACCCAGGTTCTGTGCTAGAGACCCGGGGGATCACGGAATTGTCCCCCCAATACCAGAATGGTATTGGGGTGACAATTCTATGATCTGAGACATGTTACATGGCCATGTTTGAGTTACCATGGTGACGCTACACGTAGGTAGTGACCTATGTGCAGTGCACGCGTGTAATGGTGTCCCCGCACTCACAAAGTTCGGGGAATTTGCCCTGAATTATGTGGGGGCACCTTGGCTAGTGCCAGGGTGCCCACACACTAAGTTACTTGGCACCTAACCTTCACCAAGTGCGGGTTAGACATATAGGTGACTTATAGGTTACTGATGTGCAGTGAAAAATGGCTGTGAAATAACATGGACATGCGTTTTTTCACTCAGGCTGCAGTGGCAGTCCTGTGTAAGAATTGTCAGAGCTCCCTGTGGGTGGCAAAAGAAATGCTGCAGCCCATAGGGATCTCCTGGAACCCCGGTACCCTGGGTACCTAAGTACATTATACAAGGGAATTATATGGGTGTGCCATTGTGCCAATGAGAATTGGTAAAATTACTCACCAGCCTGCAGTGACAATTTTAGAAAGCAGAGAGAGCATAAACACTGAGGTTCTGGTTAGCAGAGCCTCGGTGATACAGTTAGGCACCACACAGGGAACACATACAGGGCATTCACTATGAGCACTGGGGTCCTGCCTAGCAGGATCCCAGTGACATAAGGGCAAAAACAAACATACATACAGTGAAAATGGGGGTAACATGCCAGGCAAGATGGTACTTTCCTACACACAATGTAAGTAATTGTTTTACAGAGTTGTACCAGTGTCTAATAGACAGCTAGCTGCCCAGAAGGCTTGAGAAGGAAGCAGACCTCTGAATCAGAACCAGAGTGTCACAGAAGGTACCAAGGTGTGACCACAGATACAGTAATCAGGCTGCAGACCACAGATGGAAGAAGAAGACCTAGCTAATACAGAGACATTTCAAAAATAATCCTAAAGGAACACTGAGGGAAAGAATTCCCAGACCTTTTCAGAGTACCATGGGGTGGTTTTGTTGACAAAAACCCAGGTTACCCTTTCATCTGCCCCAGTGTTATGACTATTTTCAGTCAGGGGACAAGAGTGGGGGCTCTGTTTTCAAAAAGGCCCCACACAGATGGACACACAACAGGGGTGACCAGTCTAGCCCTAAGGAGCAGGTTATAAACAGAAGTAGAAGGTAGAATATACATTAGTATCACTTAGCTGCTAGGTGAACCAAGAAAGTAAACTGGTAATCTCAGAGCAGTAGACATAACTGTATCTATCAAGGCAGGTCTTTAGGGTAACACAGGCCCATGGGCAGGAGTATGTCGCCCGATGGACATGGTAACCTTAGAATGGGAGGGTCACTGTAAGACCCCAGATTCCCCGCAACTGCATCCTTGGCAATGAGCTTCCACTGGTGAGAAATAAGCCTACGGATGCAGATGCTGGGGTGCCTCGAAAACAGATTCCTATGGTTACTGCCCCCTAAACAGAGGACCATACAAAGCGTAAGGGGTAGGAGGATGACGCCATCCACAGTGGGAGGATCTGAGGGTCACAGATTACCTGCTGAGAGGAGATCATCCCAAGATTGGTGGGGCCACTTCTGACCTGCAGACACTGCCTGTGAAGATTCAGAAGGACAAGTTATTAATCTTCAGTAATGCCTTTTCTGGTAGAGGCAATATCGAGTTGCAGATTCCTTACCTTAGAATTTCCCCCAGGTGTCAATTTGGATCTGGAGAGTTAACTCAAGCAGTACACCTGCGCACCATTAGGTGACGTTGATTAGCTCTGCATGTGTTGTCAGCGTAGTCTGCGCTGGATACGACATAGTGGGTCCTATATAGGTGATACCCTAGCGCATGGACGTCAGTTTCTGTTCACGATTTTCCATGCTTGAAGCGCAGAGCCATAAAAAAACACTAACCACTGGTGCGTCAAAACTAGGGCCCTGAAAGGGAGTCCCTCTCCCTAGAAATCAGTTCATAGAGCAGGGAGGATGGTTGGGTCGGTAAGGAATCTGCAACTAGATATGGTCTCTGCCAGATAAGGCGTTACCGAAGGTAACTTGTCCATCTGACAGTGACATCTAGTTGCAGATTCCTTACCTTAATATAAATACCAAAGCAATACCACCCCCGGAGGTGAGTCTGCGAACCATGTTCATACTAGAAAGTTCTGCAGGGCCGAACAAGCAAAGTGCTTGTCCCTACAGACCTGACTGTCCAGGCAGTAGTGTCTGGTAAACGTGCAGGGAAGCCCACGTTGCCGCCTAACATGTCTAGAGCTGGAACTCTGCGTGCTAACGCAGTGGTCGCAGCTTTAGCTCTGGTAGAATGAGTATGCAAACCCTCAGGGTTGATTGTTAGCCAGAGCGTAGCACATTTTAGTGCAGAGGACAACCCATCTGGAGATGGTTCTCTTCTGCACTGACAGACCTTTCTTCACACCCACATAACCCACAAAGAGGTGATCATCCACTCTGAACTCTTTGGTACAATCAAGGTAGAACACCAGTGCTCCTTTTGGGTCCAGGAAGTGGAGTCTCTCCTCTTCCATAGAAGGATGCAGGGAGGGGTGCGTAAAAAGTAGGCAAGGTGATGAATTGGCCTATATAGAACGCTGTAATCACTCTAGGCAGAAAGGAGGCCCTAGTGTGAAGCACCACTTTGTCAGGAAAGATGGAATGGTAGGGTGGCTTAAATGACAATGCCTAAAGCTTACTTACCCGTTGGGAGATAAATTGGCCACAAGGAAGGCTGTTTTACAAGTGAGACGCCTGAAAGGACAATTGTGGAGAATCTCGAAAGGAGCGCCCACCAGAAATGTCAAATCCCATAGGGACATAATGAATGGTGAGGGAGGAAACAATAGTAAGGCCTTTAAGGAACCTGTTTATAATAGGGGACTTAAACAAGGAAGGCTGATCAGGCACCCACAAGACAGCAGAAATGGCAGACAACCTTTGAGAGTGCCCATAGCACTCCCTGCTCGACCAGAGAAAGGATAATCAATAGAACGTCAGAGAGCAGGACAGAAATGGTGTCAGACTTGTCTGTGAACCATGCCACAAATTTCTTTCAACAATAGGCGTATACCGTTTAGGTGGAGGACCGTCTGGCTGCTAAGATTACGCAACAGTTCTCGGGCGGAAGGTCAAATGGTGTCAACTGTTGTTGCTCAATCTTCACACAGGAAGGCAGAGGCAGGGCAGGTTCAGGTGGAGATTCCTCCCCTGCTCCTGCGACAGAAGATCCTCCCAAAGCGGCAGTCTGATTGGAGGATCGATGACCATGCTCATTAACTCCGGATACCAGACTCCTTGCACCCAGTCTGCAACCACAAAGATTACTTGGGCCCGGTCAAGCATGAGTCTCAGATCTTTGCCTCTCACAGACGGCTGCCACATCCCAGGAATGGCGCATCTGTTACTACAGTCAGATCTGTCTGGGGCAGGGAGAGGGATCTGCCTCTGACTCAACCATGGTTTGTTAACCACCACTGCAGATCTAGTGCAGTTACCCTCTGAGATCTGGACCATGTCAGAGAGATTGCCATGATGCTACCCCCACTGGAACTTTAGGTTCCACTGCAGAGCCCACATATGCCACCTGGCATGTGTTACCAGGAGGTCCGCTGTAGTCTGCAGGTGGGAGACAACAGCCTGGGGCGAGCTAGTCTTCAACAGCTGGTCATTGCGATAGGGAAAGCCATGATCTGCGCAGATGAGCTGTGGCCGCTGCCATCACCTTGGTGAAAACCTGAGGGGCGCTGGTAAGGCCAAAAGGTGAACTGAAAGTGGTCGAGGCCTACCGTGAACCACAAGTAACGTCCGTGGGAATGCAGAACAGGAATATGAGACTAAGGGCCGGATTACAACTTTGGAGGACGGTGTTTATCTGTCCCAAATGTGACGGATATACCACCTACCGTATTCGGGGTCCATTATATCCTATGGAACTCGTAATTCGGTGGGCAGGAAATCTGTCACATTTGGGACAGATTAACACCGTCCTCCAAAGTTGTAATTAGGCCCTAAGTATCCTGCAAGTCCAATGGTGGAACCTGCGCTGGTAAGGCCAAAAAGAGTGTACGGTGAACTGAAAGTGGTTGTGTCCCACTGTGAACCACAAGTAATGTCTGTAGGAATACAGGACAGGAATATGGGACTAAGTGTCCTGCAAGTCCAATGCTGGAACCTGCGCTGGTAATGCCAAAAAGAGTGCACAGTGACCTGAAAGTGTTTGTGGCCTACTGTGAACCACAAGTACTGTCTGTAGGAATACAGGACAGGAATATGAGAGTAAGTGTCCTGCAAGTCCAATGCTACCATCCAGTCTACTGGGTCCAGTGAAAAAAACAAAAAAACCTGAGTCAGAGTGAGCATTTTGAACTACTCCTTCTTGAGGAAGAGATTGAGGGACCTAAGATCTAGAATAGGGTGGAGACCCTTGTTCATTTTGGGTACCAAAAAGTAGCAGTAATAGTAACCATGCAGAACCCTCTCTACGGCTTCCTTGGCCAAGAGGTCTGAAACTTCCATTCTGAGAAGTGCCAAGTGATTCTCCATCATCTAATCACAGGATCGTGGCGTGGAT